>NC_136529.1:16575348-17175348 GCF_910591455.1 Pholis gunnellus | reverse complement strand
ACAGAGAGCGAAGGAGAGGCAGATAATATTGTAAATAAAGGGATGACGTGACAAAAGTCTCATGCTGGATTCATATCCACTCTGTCATGGGAACATTGAAATTACTTTGGCCAACTGAACCACCAGGATACCTCTTCAAAGGCGATGATACATTTAAATCTCATTGTGTGGTCCAACTTCACAACACAATATGTCTGAAAGGAAAACGATGATGTTTGTATTCTCTAACGTCACTATGGACAGGAGGAAAGATTTAAAGAGCGTTTGTTTCCCCTCGGTGGACTGAGACTGGAGATAACCACTGTGACATTAAGGACACTTTGAAGCTAATGCAGAAGAAAATGGAAAATTCATAAATTTGTTTTTGAACCACTGGAACTCAAACCCCACAAAGACCTCAAAGCCCAAGTGAAGAAACAAAACGTTCTGACTCCCGAACAACATTTTCTAATTCCCCCACATCAGTGTGGACAAGGCTGAACACGGGTCACTTTGTTAACATGCAATAAAATGCGTCATCAAACATCCTGCACTAAACTACTCTACCTATTTAATCTTTTATATAAGCCGCTGAATCACATGAAATATGGCAAGCACACGTTGTAACATCTGGCCTCATTAAGCAGCGAATATTTTGAGTTTTGTCTTTAGTAATGTACTACTACTAAAAACCTTTAAGATTTGAATGAGCTTAAATCCTCATGATTATGTGGATCTTTAGTTCCGTGTTTTGAACTGTTGGCCTGTTGATGTGTAGATTCATTTTACTTACAGCTTCTCGTATGCAGAGTTTCTTCAACTCCAGGAGGCAGCGCTCCAGTCGGTCTTGGAGAGCCTGGTGTTTGAGCTTCATGGCCCGTGTGTGCGTGGTCACATCCTTCGTATGCGTCATTGGGCTGTCTGAGCCTGCGTAACGCAACAAGAAAGAAGCATACAGACTGTTACACCTTATTTATTAAAGTACTCAACACTTGAGCCCTTAAGTAAGAGGAAATCAAAGTTAGAAATGAATAAGTAAAGACCAAACTTAAAAAGGAGTGGACCAAAAAGAAATACATACAAATCTGAAAATTCTACTTTTTAATGATCATTTTGGAGACTGTTGGTTCTGGTTCGATTGAATTGCATTGTATTACACTGAAAGGTGTTTTAGTATTAATTGGCAACTCGGTGAACATAAGAGCATAGTGTGTCTGTGATGTATTTTTAACCACAATGAAAACAAAGTAAATCACATGTGTTAGGGAAAAGGAGACAAGTCTACAGACCTTTTCAAACTTGACAAGTTTGTGCAACAAAATAATTAGTCAGTCATCAAGCTCCCTACTATTTTAAGTTCTTCATGATGGTTGATGGTGATCTTTGATTCTGCCTGTTATATTTGTATTTATATATTTTTTACTTTGCCTAGTTAGTATGCTGGCATGCTCATATTATGGTGCCCTTACCATTATGATGCTGCTGCAGAATAACTCTCAAAGACACGAAGGACAACACAATGGCTACATTCAACACCACGTACCTTTTGTTTTTATCGTTGTTGTCTTTAGTGGCATGCAGAATAACTGGTGGTATAAACAATGTGCAAGTGTCCGACTGGTGCTGTCTGTAGCCTCGGTGACTAATGACATTAAGATTAGTCTCAGTTGCAGTGGGAGTGGCTTCAGGCAAATTGCATTGAGCTCCACATACCTTCAGAGATTATTAACAGAATCCCTGCAGGTACTGACAAACATCTGAGGTGCGACAGGAAAGAAGTGTGACAGCACCACAATAGGGCGAAGAATTCCTCTTCCTAGAGGGACAATCCCCCCATTCTTTGTCGACCGACACCTTTTCATTGTATCGGGCAGACATCGCGTGTTTCAATCAAGATGAACGAATGTCAGAAGGGCCAGAATTAGAAACTGCTGGGCGTAGCAGCAACAAGACTACCAACATTTTTTGTTAATTCTTTAGCATCGTTACCATTTGGGACAGAGGGAATAATGTAGACGACCACATTTTGTGACTCCCTTTAATGAAGTTGATGTTGGCAACCCCCAAAATAAGAGCATAATATTTACTCAAGTTGCACCTGGTAAACCAATCAAACATTTGGTCAATACAATTTCAGTAAAGGTTGAACAAAAATGTTCACAGCCCAACATAAAATATTTAAACTGCTTCTTTTGTCTAATCAACAGTCCAAAATGATATCCAGCTTTCAACAAATGTCCACAGCTGACAAGCTGAAAAGTTTTGGCTTTTTTGCTTAAAAAAGTCAAAAAGAAACACATAGTTATTCGACTAACAAAATGATTGCCAGTTAGCTTTCTGTTAATCAACTAATTGATTAACAGACGGATTGTTTCAGCTCTAATATTCACAAAACATGTTCAACCAGAAAAGGACGGAATTTCCTCCTGATTAAAATCCAGAGTTAAAAGGCCGAAGCTTGTTTACAGATCTTGCGAATTACAACTGCGTGAGTGAAAAAGATGTTGTGGCTGCAGAGGGAGCCGAGTGAAATCTGACTTGAGGCAGATTCAGTTGGGTCTGAAGACTTCCAGTTTAATAATGAAAAGAATCTCAGAAAGAAGTTTAAAAAGGTGGGTTTACCAGACCTCTGTAGCCTGCTCCTCATCTCTGCTTCAGGCTATCCGCTTAAATCTACATTAGTTGCCACTAGCATAACAAACCAGAATCTCTGACAGAAAAATCTTGTTGGTCAAGTTGCATTGTGGGTAATGTAGATGTCAGGTTTTCACCAGAAGAAAGAATGAATGGAATAAAAAGGACGATATCTGATTTGATCCTTTTTTTTCTCTAAACTATCCTAAATACACAATGTTACAGTTCAATGCTAAATCGGTGGATTGCGCTTTTATTCTGGATTCATTACGATGCATCCTATTTTGGGTAGAGCGACAAATCTGGCAGCAAATCCCAAAGGACCACATGCATTTCAGTCCCTGACAGAGTTCTCACGTGATAACTTGCTTTTGTTAAGTAGATGACTTGCTCCGGTTTTCAACTGGTTGGAATTACTTGGAATTGTTTGATCTGTGCTGAAGTGGGGAGTTGATTTCAGTGTAGATCCTGTTATTGAGATCTCTGTTACCAAGAGAATTACAGCAGCAGCTGTTAACTCAATGTAATCTACAACTATTGTGTTATTCTCTGAAAGGAAGTCATTATGCTAAATATTTGTGTGAAGCAGAAGCAATTCAAAAATGATCTTGAAACAAAAGAGGTGAACAGTGTCAGGAGAAGATTAGTGTTACCAACAGCGGTGAAGTTCAGAATGAGTAGGTAGATGTCTTGTGTGTCTTTATCAGAAAGAGATCAACATCAAAAGTCTGTTTGAGGTCACTTAGCTGGTGCTGTGATAAGATTACCACGAGCTGGACTAAAGGTGTGTACTCGGTTTCAACATTGATTTGTGCTTCCAGCAAACGTCTACTGGCTGAAAGAACTTGATGCTTTGCTTTTTAAATAATGAGTAATGTAACCCAAGGGTGCAGGTCTCACACAATGTTTTCAGTATTAAAAAGTCAGAGAACTTAAACCCTCTTTCACTAATTGACACAACTCAATAAAGCTGCCCAGTGTCCCTCAGATACAAATCTGCCAACCAGCCAAAGACAATCTGCAGTCTATAGTTTGTTTCTACTAATTTCAGGTCTCATGATGTTGTTGGTGCAGATTTTTAGGAATCAAGCACATGTGTACTTCTGCAAGCTGTTATATCCTGAGACTCAATTAACAAAGGAACAGACTTGATGATCAAGTTTAACTGTTATGTTGCGGTGGCATTAACGTGCAATACCTGGAGATACTTTAGAGCCTGGAAAAAAAAACCTGCATGAATGTGCTTTCCTCGGTTTTAAAATATATATTTTAAAAAAGTGAGACATAAAAGTGTTTTACCTGAATGAAGGATGATGCCACTGTCAGTGTCACTGATCTCTCCGTTGCCCTCCATGTCAGGGAATCGACCTGTTGCTATTCTTTAGTGGATGACGTCGACGCTCACCATTTCCTGTAATGTATTATTTCAGCTTTAAACACCCATCACAATTAACTACATCAGCCTTGATTATCACAAAAGTCAGGGATTCTTTGTGGCAAAGTCTTAAAAATGTACACACTTCTGAACAAGCCAAGATAAGAGATAACTTCTATCATGAAAAACATTTAGTGAAGACAGTTTTGTCTTTTGCAAAGCCTCAAAAGACAAAAGCAGAGCAGATTCAAAGTGGAACAATGTTTAATCCTGCAGCGTCTGGGAGTCCACTCGGAAAAGACACCTGAATATAAGATAGGATTAAAAAACAACAACTCCAGACTAACTTTTCCACTTGCTGCCCACTTTCTCAGTTGGTCTCACGGGTACATGATTTAGTTGCACCCTCTTTTTGCTCGACATGGTATTAATCAATGACCTTGCATGTTGTCTTAATTTGCATACCCAGTCTGCACTTACATCATCGGTGAGTCGAACATTTTGTTCTTCTCCTCTCTCTAATCAGCTAGAGCCCTTCCTTCTTTTAAGCACGGTAACAGCTGAATGGATTGTTTGGTTAAGTTGTTTAATCTTGTGATCAGGTGATTGAGTGACTCAGGTGTGACTTGCCTTCTTGACCATACAGTCAGGTGGAGTCATAGTCTCCCACAGCATGAGTAGTGCACATGAACGTTGCCAAGTCTAGGGCGTGTTACTGTTTGTTAGTCTCTGATGTCATATGATCGCCATTATCTCATTCCTTCAGATAAGAGGTTCAGGACGCATGAACCTTATATGAGCGACTGGTGTCAAATAATAACTGTGAAACTCGTTGGTTCAATTATTAACCGAGAGGTTACGGGAATGTGCCGCTGGTTGCATACCAACACCCACCAGGGGTAGGAAGCTTCCCAGCAGTCCCTGTTTTTAGGAACAGCTAGATGAAGTGAAGATAAGAGCAACAAGAGTTGGTTTTTTTCTCTATGTTGGTCCATCCTCTTGGTGATCCACACACATGAACATGACCCCTCCTCCAAACAGCTCACATGATCGTGACCGGCGCTTCACTCCTTCAAATCACAGATAATTGTCTGCTGTGTTTTCTAAATTAAGGCTGAACAGCTGATGTACAACACACTTAAAAGACAACCTACACTGCTGAATATAGTGCCATTCCAGTTTGAAATATAAATATATGCTACATTTACAAAAATGCTCTCTACAATTTTTGGTATCCACTGGTACTTTTGACAAAAACCTATAAATGACTACTAAAAAAATGAACCAGTCTATTGAATTTGGTAGGTATGCTACTAGAGCACAGGATTCTTGACTATATCTACAAACTATAAAACAACAAGCAGCAGTTAGTGTTTGAGGATCACATAGCTAATCAATTTGATGACAGCAGAAATCAAAAAAGGTAAAAAAATAAACCCACTAGGAATGCAACTACTGATAATTTTCCTAATTAATCAATAAAAAAGTAGGAATAAATATGATTTATGGACTTTTATTGAAGTCTATAAAATGAGTGGAAATACTGACAAGTACCCTGTCACATGTACACAAAGCCCATTATGCAACTTCAATTAGCTTCTTTTTTTTTATCCAGCCAACAGTCAGACAAGCAGCATGTCTTCACACAATTGAGTAATGTAATACATCAATAAAGACACAGACATAATGTACTTTAAATCTGTGGTGTCCAGTCATACGACTCGGAGTGTTTTGAGATTTCAGATTCCACCTCACCAGTTCAATGTGTGCTAATTACTGAAATCCCCTGAAAAAGCAGCAGAGTCTCATCCTTTCACCGCACGAGGGTGGACTGAATTGGAAGTACTTCAGTGGTTTGATGTACTGTAGATGTACAGTATCTTCAAACTAGATACAAAGAACTGCTTGTACACAGACCAATCTGTAACATTTGTTTTGTTAGACATATTTTATCTAAGTCAAACATTTCTGTGAAGGTGCTAAGAAGCTATATAAAACTCTACCTGGAGGCATTTGTTTAAGTCAAGCGTCAGTACCACAGAAGCCCGCACTGTCATCGTTTGTAAAAGCATAAATATCTATATGAAATATTAACCCAACAACACTATTAACACAATGACAGTTATTCCACATAAATCCAAATTAATTCACCCAGAAGACAATAGGCAAAGTAAGTACATGAAAGACTGCCAATTAGACCACATATATAAACAAAATCTACTTACTTTATGAGAAACTTAGAAAAACTGTCAAAATCCAAAGAGTGAAACCTTTCTCTGGGAATTCCCGACATAAATGGAAATGCACAAAACCTGAGCTGAGTGGAGTCCGGACAGGAATGAGGGACTCGCCCACTAAGAGGAGCGCTGCCTGGTGAAGAGGAGTGGCCACATACTGAGGGCTGAACACTCGAGTCAGTATCAAATAACTCAGCGCTCCTGTCTGAGCTTGAAACTGTGTCAACAACAATGACAAAGATACAAAGAGATTACACTTTACTTCACCCTCTTATCAGCATCCTAATAGGCGGTTGGTGGCAACCTGACTGAAACGTGTGTCCCTTGAGTGCAAAGGCACCATTACTATAAAAAAAGTAGACACGGTGGGACAAAGACAAGGGGCCCAGGAGAAACAAATGAGAAACAGCACAGAAGTATAAAGGCAGTTTTAAAGCTGAAACCAGTTGTCAACTAATCAATTGGTTTATTGTCAGAAAGAAATAGCAAAAATGATTTAATCTTCTCAAATATGAAGGTTTCTTGCTTTTTTATAAGTTGCATGATAGCAAATTGAATATATTTGTGATTGTAACTTTTTTTTCCACCATGTTTTGTATGGACCAAAAAAATACTCCATTAATTAATGGAAGTATCTGACCGACTAACCAATAAAGATGAGTGTATTCATTAGTAACCAACAGCAGTGTCTTGTTCAACTGTTTCACTTTGTACATATTTCTGGGTCCAGGTTTGTGGGACAACATGCAAGGTGTCTAAAAGCCCGAAACCATGCTTTGATCACGGGTAATAGGTGACTGCGACTGGATAACTGATTGGTGACGGCTCTCTGACTCTTCACCTCGTAGGTTTTCTTACAATAAAAACTGTGTCAGTGTCAAAGTTCAGCTGTGGTATACAAAGATCAAATATCTGGTGAAAGCATTTCTACTGCCATCTCCTGGATGTTTCAAAGGGCCGGTACGACTTACACATGTACCATCTTAAGATTTGCAAATAGCCTTCTTAACTTCACCCCTTCTCTTCTTACTTCCAGGCTACCAATGCAGAGGCTCTTTTGTGGCTTGCCAGTTTTTTTTGCCTCGACTAAAAAGAGGGGAAACGCACGGCGGCGGTGGGACAGTATGCATGATTTACTGGGACCAAGAGGCAGCACCTGCTCTCCAACTGCATGGCTCACATTCATTCGGAATCTCAATATTCATTTTGGCTTTCCAGGAATGTTGGTGCTTAGACACGCGGAGAAAAGGTCCAGCAATTCCCAGACACTCAAGAATTAGATCTCAAATGACACGGCACCGAGGAAGCAGCAGCCACAGGGACAAAGCAGCAGATATTTGGTTCAGTGACTCGTATGGTTAATAGAATAAAAGAGCAGCAGCAGCAGCGTCTTGTGGAAACAGGCAGCATACCAAGTTTGATCATCTAAAATCAGATCTAGGGGAAGTGAAGTCATGCAAATGAGTGATAATCTCTTCTGCTCACGGTAAACTACAGTTAACAATAGAATTGTATTTGTGACTCTTCAGAGTTGGCAGGAGATCAGTTTCATCACAAATTTCCCTCTTTCAATAACGCACAGCTGTGCAGTTAAGTCCATCCATCTTTATGTGACGACTAGTTAAACATCTTCCCACAACACGACTGTACGACACGGACACTCGTGCTGTGTTGAAGTAACCAGTCTGTGGATGTCATGGGTAGTTTATATAAACCAGAGGTCCCCACCAGACAGAGATATAGCTTTGTGTAGGCAATACAGCAGCTGGCCAAACAAATTCTTGAAATATTCTCGAGTCCTTTTATACGTGTACGGCTAGACTTCTGCTGCCTGTGTGTCGAGCCATCAGCTGCCAGGGATCACACATTTCCCCCTCAGTATGTTGCAGCTTGGCTCTTTCCACCAACCGCTAATGGATCATCTCAGTGTATTGATGCTTAAATCAAGGTGGTGTCGTAAAAAAAAAAAAAAAAAAGGTTCAATAAGGTTACACTAATGCACCAGAAACTCCTAAAACTGAATGTGAAACAAAGCCATTCTTGGAGCTGCAGGGTTCCTCCCCCACCTCTCTCTCTCTCCGCCTCAAGCCAGCTTTGAGTTTTATGTTGCCTAAAGGCTCTAATTGACTATAATAAAGATGTGAAAAAAATACCACATGTATATTAAATGAGAAAGCTTGCAGAAGTGGTGTGTGTGATGTGGATAACTGAATTAGAAGTGTGTGCACCACCATGCTAATCAAGGTCTATTCTAAAACTGTGGCCAAGCCCTTAAACTGTGGCTGAGAGTGAACCAGCGTAAACACACCAACACCGTTACACAGAGACATGCACGTTTAATCGGACACATTTGGTATCCCTGTAGACTTTTAGGCTTTCCACTAGAGTTTAAATTTCAAAGTTTGGGTGCACAGCTTGAGTTAGTAATGACTGTCCCAGCAGCAGGTCACGGAGGTTTAAGGGGTTAAGCCACCTCTGTCCTCGTGCCTCCTGGTCAACGCTCAGGAATGTGAAGCCAGGGGAAATGTTTCAATGCACAGCAATCACTAACTAACTAATATGACCGCTCTGTAGTTTTATAGAGATTGAAGTAAAACAATATCATATTTCCAACACGTCTCCCATGAACCATTTTGTATCAACTTCATGAGGTAGGTACACTACCAAACTGCTATGATGTAATAATACTGAGCATGCGAGGCAGAGTGTTAGACCTCACTGACTTGAATGCAGTTGTTCCTCTCAGTTATGATTTAATGCTGTGCGTTTCTGTTGAAAGAGGATGTCTCTCATTTATAACTTCTCTGCTGGTCAGTGCAGTCACAGCACTTAATACTGTTTAAACTATGTTTCTCTTTTACACAGGATTGACACAGACTGTCCATGAAAAAAAGATGCAAGATGGAGTTAAAATCAGTGTCCTACAATACTTCCAATAATGACATAATAGATATACGTTAAGTGTAATGTGCCCCACATATCTGAATACTGTAACGTTAGCGGTGTACAGGCATTAAATCAAATGGCACAACAAGCTTCAAGTGTCGAGTTAGTGAAAACTCTCTGGAGCAATAACAATACATTCAATATATGTATTGATGCATTTCATCAGCGCTACCTCAGCTCCATGAAGCTGCAGGGCCTCGGCTCTGAAGAGTTTCTCAAAGTTTAGAAACTTTTCACACACATTTAACGACACGCTGCCCAATAACATGACGTATTTTCAGAGGCACAATGAGTTCACTGGCTTTAATATTTACCGCGTTCCGTACATGCATGCAGATATAGTCAAATGAAACGTGTAACTTCATCGTATGTTGCTCTTACCTCAGTAACGTGAGCTAGTTAGTTAGCATCGTGTCTCATCTGTATCCATACAAACTCCATCGGGCTCCCAGATTTGAGCTGGAGGTTTACTTTTATTTACACAAACAAAAGAGCAGAAGGACACCGACACTAAGTCCTCAAGTGGTGTCTCTGTGGTCTAACGGAGTGGATACATTAAAACACAAACATTAAAATAACGAGTTACTCCCAGAACGACACTTTTTGTTGGATTGGCTACTTCTTGAGCTCAGTAAAGTAAAACAATGCTATGCTGCCTCCACGTGCTGTCGGAAAAGACGACTACAATAACAACATCAACTTTGTTTTTACCATGGTAACCGCGTTAACGACTCCCGACGTATACATAGGCACGTGTATCAAGTTAGGTTATCAAGATCAATAACACTATGACGAACATGTTTAGAACCAGTAAATATGTTTATTAAATCAATTCATTCATGATTCGTTCAAGGATCGGTCGTTGTTGTAATCTTCCACTCTGTGTAGAATTCTGACGAAGTGTTAGTTGATTGATGGAAATAAAACAATAGCAACCTTTAACAAAAACAATCCGTCGATGGGTCAAGCTGCTATTATTGCATTTAGTGGCCCTTGTAAGTGCTTAAAGTTATATTTACCACTGTAGTTTTACAAATTACGAGCTTAAAATGGGCCACCGAACGCCGCATTGGTCATCCTCTTCTTCGCTGCTGTGTGGGCGGTTTGCTTCATGGCATTAACCCCTGTTTCATGACGTCAACACCTCTTAATTATTCCTCCGACATGACCAAAGTGATCTATTTTATAATCAAGTAATACAACGTGTGTTCAAATAACTTAAATTAGCATTTTCCTCTTTTAGTTTGAGCCACTAGAGGGCACCAGTGCGTCACATAGACTTTTAATCCGGTAAACCACGTGATCATTTGTCAGGGCCATCCTATGTTTTATGTGACCAAACACCTCTTCTGATACAGTTAGCTTTTTTTGATTAATGTTTCAGACCTTTTTTATTTATATGCTGCATTAGTGTCTCAAACCCACCAATCAGCAGGAATCAGCAGGTGAAGAAAATGAAAGATTGAACAATAATAATTAAATCCACTGTTGGTTTAACACATTCACAAAAACAGTAGCTCACTTTGACTAAATACATTCTAAATAATATGATTGTAATATAAATTGTAGCTTACTGCTACTTGTCCACTAAAATGTCAATGGAACCAACAGTATAATCTTACCACCAAAGTGGTAAAATTGAACTTAGATGACATTCTGTTGTTAACACAATAATCATAAATCATTAGTAGATGTAACATAATTTGAAATATAGATGGGCTACTTGACCCATTTCTTTACAGCATGTGCCTGACAAGCTAATTACTTTAGCCATTCACTCATCCAGTGGGTCACTGTAAAACAGACCTGATGTCATTGACCCCAACCTACAGACGTTCATTATCAGAGATAAATTACTCACATCTGCTGTGCATAACAAACCATCAACCTGAAGCCATTCACTCTAATGGAAACTCTTGCTGTGGAAATCAACATTTTATGACAAATCTAATGAGCAATGTTGGCTTAATGTGTCTTTGATCATAGACAAGAATGAAACTGATCATCACTATTTGGAATTCATGATAAAAGTATTTCCTCTGGTTTGTCAACACATACTTTTTGCTGTTAAATCAGATTCTATTTTACGCGTTTCACATAATTTTATTCCAAATTATGCATGTGCCATTAATAGCTCTTTCAGGGATTTGATTTACTTTGGTTAAGAGCATTAATGTAATATAGTCCCACATAACTCAAAGAAATTAAAATAAAATATGTTTAAAATTGTGTAAAGCACTGAATTTTAGTGCTTATTTCAGAACCTAAAATGCATTGAACTGCCCTGATTTAGTGATAGTGACACTTCAATACATTTGCATTGTTGTATAATATGTGAAACTGTTCAAATTAAAACACATAAACAGACCTCATTTAAAATATCCTTCAAGTTCTCACTAGGAACTAAAGATGAACAAATTCTGTATTTTAACAGTACTTCCTTTCCGCATGTCTGTCTCAGTGGTTTTATTGTTTACAGGCAGTTAGTTGCATTGAATACATCTGAAACCATGGTTCCATGATACGTTTTCATGGCTGTTTTGACTGTAGGAAGATTTGTTCTTTGGAAAACACAGTTCCCCTATGTATGACCCATTGTACAGATTAAGTTTCAGTACAAACCAAGGCCTCTTTTGTCTCTATATGTCAAGTCTTGCACAAGAGATCCTGTTAGAGACACTGAAACCTTTAGAGAACAAGACTTCCTCAATTCAAATGTCATGAGCTGTCAGGTTTGCTCACAGGACAGGTAGAAATGAATAAAAAAGAATTAAATAATTGATATAAATTATATATATATATATATATTATATATATAGTATATGACTACCATGAGATTTTCTCAGTGAGCTGATAGGTGTCGCTCACTCATATAGACTTGAAGTGACATTTTAAGGAACAAAGAAACCACAGTCTGCAGCATTGGCAATATTGCAACATTGGCAAAAACGTTCTGCGTGTTGGTGGTTAAACAGTAAAAAGTAGACACACTAACATTGTGCCATGCTGCTTTATCTCTCAATTCACTGAAGCTGCCCTTTCAGCTGGGCAACGTTAGAAAGCCCAGATATCAGTAATGTGACAGTTTATTGTGTGAGCCTTTTTTCTTACTGTATATAAACAGTTACAAGTTACATTTGTACTGAGAAGGTAAATATTAATAATATGAATATGGAAGCTATGC
Source organism: Pholis gunnellus (assembly GCF_910591455.1). Lineage (NCBI taxonomy): Eukaryota > Metazoa > Chordata > Actinopteri > Perciformes > Pholidae > Pholis > Pholis gunnellus. Next base: position 17,162,993 of record NC_136529.1, on the reverse strand, counting down.
AGGGAAAATAATTAATTACTTATGTTTTACTTAACTCCTGCAGTCCAACAGGTTAAATAATGCTATATCCTAAAATAAAACTTGATTGCAACAATTACAGAATAATAATAAAGGCTAAAACATTATGTAACAGTGGCACAAGTAAAAGAGAGTCATTAAGTCATGTAACAATATCCAGCCTATTCTAAAGCTATAGCTAACTACATTATCTATGGTCATACCAGTGGATTTGTATTGCCTATGAAACTAACAAACTGTTCATTTGTAAAAGGAAGGAGGTGTTATTTCTTCTTCTTACAGAAGATACGTAGTACGGCTACAAACTAAAATATATTATCAAGATTAAAAAAATCCTCGTCTGAAAAATGTGTCTGATAATTATCAATATGTCTGCCGGCGCCATATGAACCCGTGGGCTACTTTTCTTGTTATCTAATCGAAGTTTATGATTTACCAGTTAGAATACTAATTTGAGAAGTTGAAGGCAAGTTCACGTATTGCTGCATGCAAGAGATCTGCAACAGCGCCGTGAGAACACTACCAGTCTGTCTCATAGACCACAAACACGTTAGTGAAATGACTGACACCTCGCCTACTGGAAAATATGCCAGGGTCACACACCTTTCATCGTGTGTGTACCAGACTGGCAGAATAAGTCATTCAGTTCATTAAAAGGTTTCTAATCTTAACAACCATCATTTCTTACAAGTATTTTGTTATTCATTCAGAAATGGCTTTATTTAAAATGTGTCTGTAGACTGTGTCCATGAGCAATTCACTAATCCCCAGAGCCTCCAGCACGAGCATCAATGTGTGTATATGTGTGTATGTGCTTGTGAACTGCTCTGTTCTCAAGTTAAAGGTGCAATCTATCAACATGTTCAACTGTACAATAAGCACAAACAAACCCTCAACAGTTAGAATAAAGTATAGACTTTTGTCATGAATGTAAAAACAAAGCAGGAAACAGATTCCTTCAAGCTTAAAATGTTATCTAATGGGAAAAATTATTTAGAATAAAAAAGAAACATGAAAATGCAAAGCACTGACAAATAATAGTATATATGTAACCACTTTACACGATCACTTTACCTTATTTACGTATTTTCTTACAACTTGTTTCATTATGCATATGAATTTACATTGTGGTTTACAATGTGTCTTTATATTTTGCAATTCCTGAACACCTGTCTACTACAAATTTATATTTCATATATATGTATTCTATCTCGATATTTTAACTTCTGCATAATTTTATGTCTTAGATTCTAATTGTTTACTTACGGAATTTTCTTTTTATGCATATTTAATTGTTGGAGGGTGCCTGAGCTCTATGATTGTCATTTAAATCCACTGCTTGTCTGTAATTGTTGTGCCCATGACAATAAAGAACGTGAACAGGAGACGAACTTAACATTGTTGACTTGTCCACATTGCTAGAATAGATCCTGTTCTGTAACTGTTTTCACTGTTCATGTATGAGCATTCATTAGACTGTGTAACAGTAAAATACTGATCATCTACACTACCAGTGTTTATCTCATACTTGGTAACATTGGTGTTATTTGCGATACTGTTGAAACAGTTTTGTGAGAAAAGCCGGTCAATGTATCTCTGAAAAAACGTTTTCTTTCAAGCAGGAGAGGGGAATTCCTGAGTCACTGCACCCACAGCCTGGCACCGTGTTTTCTCATATTTAAAACTGCACGTAGTCGACTGAAAAAGAAGTGGGCACACATGAACATTTGAACTTTCATATAGTCAACGTTCGCTGTAATACTCATATGACTACATTTGATTTTTAGGAAATTACTTTTAACGGTGCCTCATGTCTCTGCTCAGTAAAAAAGTTCTTATAAAGAGACCAGGAAGAAGTGTGTGCAATAACAAATGTTTTGCATTCTAACTCTCAGGAGACCTCACAGATGTCACATCTGAGCCGCCTGTGGTTTTTGTATTTGTCTTTCTACGATAGCGAGTTGTAGCCTGGGAGCTTTTATGAAATGTTTTTTCAGATAAACCTATCTATAATTAAAGAAGTGGGCCCGTTTTCATGTTTTGAAGCACTGTCTGATTACATGTAATTACATATTCTACCCTCTTTCACTCAATTAGCTTCTGCTTCCTGTTGCAGTCAAGTGCACTGGCTGATTTTAGGTTTCAAGTTTAGCATTTCCTCCCATGAATAAGTGTGACTTGCTTCTCACGACCGTTTTTTGTTTTTCTTATGCAAAACTGAGAAAGTAGGAAAACATAAATTACCTCATATTTCACACCTCTCTTTGAGTTTTAGTCTACATGTGATTTTTTTAATTTTCTGTTTGCACTCTGTGATGCATGAAGATGATGAACATCAGTCAAACACACAAAGTGCACAGAGTGAAACAGCTACTGGTATACTTAAGACGAGATAAACCTGAGAGGTCACGTCAATTACGAGATCTTAGTTTTATAAGCTACAAAGAACCAACATGTTAATTATATCTTTTCCACACAACACATAGCCATGACTTTATTACTGCATTATGTTATTGTGATTACATGTTTAAGACAAATAGAAATTATTATTATTATTATTGCATTATTACACCAAAAGCTGGACTGGAACTTACAATAATAAAACTAGTCACTTATACATCAACAATGGGCAGTACTACATTTGGCAACTGATAAACAACATAAATGAACATAAAATGTTAAAATTCTCTGCATCATTTTTGAAATTGCACAAATACAACCAAACTGTCAATGGTCTTCACGACAGACAAAATAGAAAATTAGTTCAATTATTGAATGGCTTTGAGAATGTAATTTACAAGCAACTACAACTGAGGGGAAATGACAACATTTAATGTAATAATAGTGCCAATCTTCAAACATGTTTATAAATAAATCTAATTCTCCCTAATTTGACTAAAATGACCTGAACGTTTTGTAAAATCTTTTCAAGATTAAAATGGGATATCCTTGTTAAGAACATGATAGTCTTGGCTGCACATGTCAGGATTTATGAGCTGCAGCTCTACTTGAATTCAGTGAAACTTTGTACTTTTTGACTGAGTGCAAAAACACAGATGTAATTTATTACTGCAGGATTTTGGTTTCTGGATTGTAATTATGGAAAAGCTTGTTTTGAAGTATGATGTCTCTTTTAAATTGTTACACAATTAAGTAATGATCTTAGATTCTTTTAATCTTAATGAAGTGTTTTTTCAATATCAACAGTCAGTTTTAAGTTACAAATACACAAGAATATATTTTTTCAGCTTTTATTTTTGCAACTTTATCACAGCAATATATATATATATATATATATATATATATATATATATACATTTAATAAAATGGTATTCATGGACCAAACATTTTTACAATAACACCACCAAATTATTCTCTCTCTCTCTCTCTCTCTCTCTCTCTCTCTCTCTCTCTCTATATATATATATATATATATATATATATATATAAAATAACAACAAAATACAACAATAATGTTACACATTTTAAATCATATTTACACCTCTAGATCGACCCAATTGCACTCAACTAATGCAACAAAAATGTTCAGGGTTTTCATACAAACAAGCAAAAGATATCAGTGGATACTCATATATCAACACTACTGTACTATATTATACACTATACAAACAGCATGTTCAATGTATGTAGAACATTTGAATAAAGAAAAATATGACAAAGTAAATCAAATTATTGTACTGACAAAAAAAAAAATCCATTCTTACCATGCAGCCTATGGCTTTATATTTACCATCCCTTGAGAAAAATATGCACAAAGTCTCCCATTATCAAGATGAGTATGACAAGTTTTTAACCCAATGGAAAAATAACTTTCCTAGTTTTCTCCTCCTACTCAAACATCTGCAGCTGAGTTCTTCCAGCTGTTGTTCCATAGCTATCTGAAGTGCCAACATTGGTGAATGAGGCTGAAGAGTTGTGGCTCTGCAGTAACTTTGGCCTCCCTGTGAAGGTCTTGAACAGGATCTCGGCCCGTCGTCTGAAGTGATGGTCTAGGAAGAAGTAAATGGCTGGATTCACACAGCTGTTGATGAAGGCCAGACAGCACGAGACGAGGAGCCCGTTTCTTTGCCACGACTGAGCATCGCAACTCAGGTCAACGTTTGAGAGCTGCGAGCCAATTATGACGACCTTGAAGACGTTAAAGGGGAGCCAGGACACCACGAAGGCCACTATGATGCAGAGGACCATCTTGAGGGAGTGTCTGCGGCGGGCGTCAGCCCGAGGATTTGCTGCACAGTGGCGGTTGAGATGCACGACGATGGTGCCATAGCAGAGCACGATGATCATCACTGGGAGGACAAAGGTGAGCAACGCCATGGTGAGGCTCAGGCAAAGAAAAAAGACAGAGTTGTTGTCCTCCACGCAGGAGAGTCCGTCACTGAACTGCTCCACTCTGCGGTACACCAGGGATGGGACGCCGAGCACCAGGGAGCCCAACCACACTGCGGCACAGGTGGCACGGATGCACCTGCTGCTCCTGAGGTACCTCGAGTCCATCAGCTTCACCACGGCCAGGTAGCGATCGATGCTCATGCAGGTGAGAAAGAAGATGTTGGAGAAGCGGTTCACAGCTATAATATAGCTGCTCAGTTTACACAGCAGGTCCCCAGCTGGCCCAAAGTCCCAGGAGCCGCTCTGGCTGGCAGAGATGGCCCACAGAGGCAGCGTGAAGACGAAGATGAGGTCGGCCAGGGCCAGGTTGACAACAAATGTGTCCACCAGACGCCCACCCATCTTACCTTTGCTTCCCACAACCAAGATCACAAAGAGGTTGCCCAGAAAGCCTGTGAAAAATATGAGGTAGTACAGTATGGGCATGAATATGTTGGAGCCATGCAGGTGTGAGCCAGGGCAATCCATTGTGACATTTAGATCAGAAATCTCGTAGTCAGTAAAGTTTTCAAAGTCTCCGGAGTAATCATAAGGTGGATAATCAGCGTAGGCGTCCATCCTGAGAGATCACAGATGGGCTCTGCAGTGCAACTGTTGTATTGAGGCAGGGCGGTGAGTCAACATGCTGCTGTGAAAACCACAGAGAAAGATATTTCCTATTTCAGTTCTCTTCTTCTCACTCCTCAGATCTGTATTTCTTTGATAACTTCTTCTCAGCGTCCTCTCACTGCGATTTATGGGCCAAAAGGACTGAATGTTTTTTTATTAATCTAAAGGCTTGTCACAGTTGGAAGCTTGACGAATGAGCAATATGAAACTCTGATATTGCACCCAGCAGGGCAGGATGTGTAAAAGGAGCCAATGCAATATTTTGCCTTACTTCATAAGCGCGCGTAAGCTTTTTAGATTATAAATATGTTTACAATTGCAGCTGTTTAAAACACTTTAAAAACTATTATATTTTCCGAGACAGATAGTGTGTGTATGTGTGTGCATGTGGCATACTCTACTATTATTGATATTTGCTCTCATGAATTGTCACATCTGCCTTATGGATATATAGTCCTGAATGATCAACCACATATTATGGCTCTTGTATCAGATGGTGTATTAGTTGTGTGTGACCAGTAGGGGGCAGGTACGATTTACTTGTGTTTTATATCTGACGACCTCTTGTCTGAATGCAGACTGTTCTGGAGCAAATGTCACTGATCTTCTGCAAAAGAAAATGTTTGCTTCACGGAGGATTTCTCTCTCAGTGGTGAAAACATGCTTCTGATTCAAGCCGGGAAAGAGCAGTCGGAGTTACATATTGTCAAGTCAATTTACAAACTATGAATCCATGGATTTCCTCAACCAATCCTTTCATTCTCTATCCAAACCAAAGCTTTTGAGTAGATTTGTACCCATATATTCAACACATTTTGCGTACACTGTAATATGCAGGCTCTGTTTACTGACAATTCTTATAGCTCCTTCATTTTGCACCACAAGCAGTGGTGTTTGTTTGATTGTGAAGCTGCAGTATTTGCTTAGGAAGTGACCTCAATGGTTCAATGGATCACTTTGGACTTCATCATGAGAAGGGTTGATACTGATACAGTTTGATTTATCTGAGACTGCGTACAATATCAAACATTATTGTTGTTATTTGACATTTTGTAATTTTATCTGCAGTCCCTTTGGCAGCTCACAATTGGAAAATACACACAGCGACAGAACGTCCCTAAACAAACAGGTCAGGACACCTAATACGAGATGACACACAGCAATAGTTGCTTTCACTTTAAATATGCAAATATCAACCAGTCAAATGTCCTTTTCAACAATATTTACTTGTCACTGACCAGATGAGTGCTGACAAACAACTATACAGTCTTGATGGAAACAGACTGGATGTAAACTGCTCTGTGCTTGTATTTACTCACTTTCACTCGTCTTTCTAGATTTGAACTGGTTTGTTTACTCGTCTACTTTATTACTGACTGTGTGTAGAGGCCAGTCTCAGCATTGTTTAAGCAGTGTACCACTGAGAATGTGTGATTGTAGCCAATAACTAGATAGCATATCACTTTCTGTTGTGCTCAATGATTCAGGGTTTATTTATCTACCTGATATGCAACCCAATACGACACAACATTCTGTTTCTCCATAGCCTAATTTGACTATTTGACTATTTTTATTTTTGTCTATTCTGTAAGACATGAATTGCATGAAGGGGGATCCCTCCTCTGTTGCTTTTCCTTACGTTTTTTTCTTATCTGAAGTGGATGTAATTTGTTGTACATATTTTAAAGCCCTTTGAGGCAAACTTGTGATTTTTGAGATTGGATCATATTAAGAAAACTCACTGCCATCTCGTCTGCCTGGTAGCTAAAACCTGAAAAGGACAAGGACAGGGGAAATGTGTTTCCTGCACAATAGACATGCTGTAACTTGAATATCTTGTGTGCTGAGGCCGCAGACATGACAGTGTGATGTAGAGATAAAGCTGTTTCTCTTAATCAGCTGAAAGAAACATACTGTCAAAACCCGCAACCACCACGGAAACAACCCGAAGCAACCTGAAACTGCTCGACACTTTTTGTGCATCAGCAGCTCATCTTTACCAAATACTGCACTGGTGTCAGTCTGGATTCAACCTGCAGCTCGATGCTTCTATCTAACCGATTCACCCCGGTGAAAGATAACAGAGATTGACAGGACAGAGGAGACTTTGGCAGCCATTGTTACAGAGAAGGAAACTGTCATTACGACTGGCTTCTCAAGACAGAATAGACTCAGGAGAAATGAACTCCATGGTCCAGCTCGCAACTATTGTGCTGTGGCCGGGAGCTGAGAGGTTGGAGGACAGGCCGCATCTTACAACAGGCCGGAGAACGCTTCATTGTTCTGCGGCTGTTTCAGTTAAGAAAGCACAGCGAATGAATGACCTCCTTAAAGGATCCCTGCTCCACTTTCGAGCATTGTGCGTTATTCAAACACTCCTTTTACTTTGTAGTGTCAAGGTGATGTGTGGATATACTCATCACGGCAGAAAATCCTGTCAGTCCCACATTGTTCGGTTTGACGTCGTTCTCCCTCATGCTCAGCTGTACCTTTTTTCCTTTAAAAACATTTAATTATTTCTTCTGCATTCTTGCTGCTCTGTCAGTGGAACGCTACATTCCTCTCCTGGAATAAGTGCTGTCTCACTCCAATTGAGCAGAGTAAATGTGAGAGCCAGTGAATGGAGCAGCCTCAATAGGAGAAAATAAACAATTGCATTGGTCCATGGGTGCAGCGGGGGAGAGCGGATGAGAGGAAGGGAGAAAGGCCTCCCTAACGTGCTAAGATTCCCATGGATACTTTTTCTGTTGAGAGGAGGATCTCGTAAAGTACTTCAACAGTGGATGATTTCTCTTTTTTCTTTTACTCTGTTTTTATTTGAGGAGAGAAAGGGTGGTATGCGTCAGGATGATTGTTAGACATAGGGGGGGTCACATGCACACGCACACACACACACACACACACACACACACCTACACACACACTCACTACACACACGTACAATTTGCTCCTCACTTGTCGAGTGTAAAGTTTCAGAAAAAGAGTCCATTGTTTAGGTGTGAAAGGTTCTTGTTTTAGCTGTTAAACTAAATCAAAAGTTCCTTGAACACAAAGGATTGCACAGTCCTCAGTCCTTGTGTCATTTTAAGTGATGAGGGGCTTATAACTGTTCCCTTTTGTTGAGAAACCTCACAATTTCAACCCACTTTCGACTTTCCTCCACATCTCTCCTAATTTACATACAAACCACACAATGAAATTCTTTGTATTTTTAACACCCTAATGCCCATTCCACACAATAAGAGCTATGAATAGTTACAGAATAGGTCACAAGTTGCACATATAAAAAACACCAATCTGAGAATAAAAACTGAATTCCTCTTTCACTTTGACCTTTCCACAAATGCTAGCTAACATGAGGCCACACATAAGGTGTTTGGCCCTACGTTACCGCTGTTAGCCAGACAGCCAAAACAAGATAATTGATATCAATCACTACATTTACTACACTACATTTGATGAAAAAACAATTATTGTTGCTAGGTGGTTAAGTACATTTCCAAGATGATATCCAGGCTTTGCTATATTGTTAATAACATATTGATGGGTGGTGGTTACCATGTTATTAAGTGGTTGCAGAGGCTTCAGTAGCGTCTGTTAACTGGTCAGACCTTTGGTGGGGTAGGTAGGGTTTCACTAGGTGGTTACTGGCTGTGTCCTATGTCACTCCCTTGTTCACTCATTCACTATTCACTATGTAATAGTTGACCCAATAGTGAGCAGTAAATTGAGGATTCAGGACTCTTGCTTCTCACCGTCATCTGCATCATCACTAACATCTGTCGAGTCATGCAACTGCATAGGTGGTGCATTGCATTTTGGGATCGTTAGCAGAAAGTACTTCTTTTGTTCTTTTGTTGAATTTGTCAGGGCGCTATATAGTGGATAAAGTTACTCACGCGGTAGGTGGGGTGGGGGGGGGTGGGGGGGGGTAAAGGATTTTGGATGATTGCTTGGATGATTATGGGTGGTTGCTAGGTTGTATTATGTGTTTGCAGTGGTCACAGAGGTATACAGGTAGCGCTGGTGGTAATAGTTTTTCGCCAGGATTGTGTGTTTACGTGGTGCTTCAGCTGTTTGTGTGTATGTGTTTAATCACAGTTTAAAATACCACTTTAGTCCTGAATGTTGGAGTGGTTTATCTTTTTACCCAATGTTGTTACTTTCATGTATAAGAATCTTATGACCCCTTACGAGCCAGCTTCTGGCTGGTCCAAAGTCGAGGCTATAAACTAAAGGTGACCATGCTTTTGCCATTAGGGCCCCTCGGCTTTGGAACGACCTGCTTGAGGAGATAAGTAATCAGTAATCTCTTTTAAATCACTTCTTAAAACCCATTTTACAGACTGGCTTGTGTGTGATGTCGTCGCTTTACTACTCTATTTTACTATTGATATTATCATTTTATTTTTACTAAATAAATAAATTAAATAATTGTAATTCTTAGTTTCTTTTTATACTATCGATTGTTTTTATGTTTCATCTATTGTAGTGTTTTTTCAGGGTTTAACTCTTACCTTAGTGTGTCTTGCTTTGTTGGGCCTCACTGTTGAGCTGTTGTTTTATTGCCTCGCCTTTGATACTTTATCTGTCAAAGCACTTTGTAAACTCTGTTTTTAAAAGTGCTGTATAAATAAGGTGATCAAAGTTATTATAACTTACATTTAAGGAATCAATGGTCATCGCAAAAAGTGGCCATTGATTTTGTGTACTATGTTTACTGTGTATTAACGCTGAATACTATTTTTAAAAAGTCAACCTGCACCAGTAACTGCTTAGCTGAGTGTTTCACAGAATCTTTTACACTTTATTTGTTATTTCTTAAATTTAAGGTACAGAGTATCACAAGCTGAACATTCAAATATACATATTTATTTCTATTGTCTTTTCCCTCTTAACTTCCGCCCTTCTCTACTGAGGCTTCTCTATACATCAGGCATCAACATATTGGCAGGATACTCCTTTTACTCTTGTGCATGCACCTCTGCTTGCTTAGTGTAGGTGGCATTTTTCTAATGCTGATATAACATTCAGGAATTTAATGTAAAATGTTGCATATTCGCAAAAATAAAACAGCCAAAACAGGATGTTACTGTGTCACATTTTCTTTGAACACAACGAGATCAACATTACGAAACTGAAAGCTTGAAGTGTGTTTGATCAGCTTGTATTTAGGTCATCAGCTTGTGAAGCTGTGGTGTGAAGGCAATGAAAGGTATTAAGAATGGTACAGAAATCAGTGGGGCTTAGCATGCAGGCAGTCGTCCTACTTTTTTAGACAAACACTTAATCCTTTAGTTTTCAAAATAATTTAAGATTGTTTTATCCCCCGTGTGTTTTTCCACTCAAATCACATTTTTCAATATGTCTCTCTTTGAATCTGATGCATTATTAGCAAATGGACAACTACCTACTGACTTAACTTGACAAAACTGGAAGCTTTCAGTCACAATGTGTCTCTCCGAGTGCCGCTTATCTGTCAGTGCATTTCGTAAACACACGGCTTAACTACTCAGGGAGGAGGAGTCATGTTTCATCTGATGTTGAGAACATAACGAGCAGCTTTGAGAGAAGACAGGAGAAGCCTGTTGGCCTTCTGGTGGGATCAGGTTTTAGTTGAGGGAGACTATAATGGTTAAATCATTAGGTAGGAAAATCATTATTGCTGGCAGCTGGTGGCAGGAGTGTGAAAGACCAGGAAACAGAAGCTCACACATGGAAGAGGTTGATGAACTCAAAAAGGCATCGTATGATTCATACTGTTGTAGCTGCATTGTAATGAATACATATGAAGAAAATTAATGTAAATCCCAAGTTTTTCAAGCTGCAAATGTTGTTTTATGGCTTATGGGATTGTGCAGCAGTAATAACGTGTTTCGAGATTTTTTTCAAGTTAATTCTGCTCTCAGCACTTATTAAACAGGAACTTGTTGCAGGCCTCTTAAAGGGAGGTTATACTGTTAGCCACACCACAGTCACTGATGTCATAGGTAACACCTAACACATTTGAACAATATAATATTTTTTCGGCCTCCAGTCACAAATCAAATGAATATGATTCTATGCCAAATGTCAGCCTCTAAAAGGGCGAAAACTATGGCCAAAGGGTAGGGACGTTTTTGTGGTCTGACCAAATGACCAACCGGGCTATAGAGCTGCTGGTCGCAGCAAAAAAAGTTGTACACGGCATTTTCATGCATTCTTTTTGTTTGGAGGTTCAACCATTAAAGTTCAAAGTCTTAAATCCCGTCTTTTGAACGTTATGGTGTTTGTAACACAGAAAGTCTGGATTACAATTACCTACTTGTGTCTGGACACAAATGAGGCAAAGGAGACCTTTGCACATTAACGTTAAGGGTGTTGGGTCGTAACATCTTACAGTTTTATTACTTTTCATTAACACTTTGCATGAACTCCAGTTCATGACCCATGACTTCATATTGTACATGCAATGATAAATATTAGTGTCACCTTATCTTATGTTGTGAACATACATTTTCTTACTGTTTTACATTGCAGAGATAAAACTGTGTGAGTTTGTTAACCCAACACAATATTGCCATGCCTGGTGGATAAACCATAGAAGTGTGCATAATACATTTTAACACTGTGGCAAGAATCCATGAAGATAGTTCATAGTTTTAGTAATAAATAGTGACATCCTCATTTTGCATGATAATGACAATGAGATCATGGACGTCTGTAAAAGCTCAAGACCAGACCAGTCAGTTGACGGGTGTACTGGTCTTACTGGACTGCCATTGTCTCTCAAGGGAAAGTTTATGGAGCAGATGGCTGCCTCAGTGGGCAGAGTTGAGTGTCAGCTGACAGTAAATGATCTTCTCAGCAAGGGGCCACCGTTTTATAGCTTGTCCTTGTAAAGCGAAGAACAAGGTTGTACCAAACTGTAACGAAGGTTGGAACACTTTTGATTATTGATCTACAAAGCCGACTGGGATTGGTTGTTGACGTTGATCCTCCTTGTGTGAATCGGGGAGAGCATCTGCTGCCGCCGGGCCGAGTTGATTGGGCAGGAGATGATCTCGTCCCGGGGTGATAACAGGAAGGTGAAAGTCTCAGCTGTGCTCACAATGGAAGAGCTTATCTCCAGGGGAAGAAGAGCGGGCACTCTAGAGTCAGTCCTCATTGTGATAGTTGTATGTGCGCTTTGAAGAGTGGGATGTGTTATTTTTCACGGCAAGTGTGACCACGATCGGAACAGTTCTACCTGTCACATGGTGTCTTGTGCACAATGAGCTGATTGAACTGATAATAACGTGTCTCACCTCCTGCTATGACTAAGCACCCTGCCCCTCTCCTTGTGTTTTGACTCAGTGGGGACACAGATTTCATTCTCAGGTTTGTTATTAGCTGTGAGGACCTGTTCACATAAGGAGTGTTTTGGGTCAGTAGGTCAGAGGACAGGCTCACCAACATCTGGGGGACACAGAGTTCATCGCTCAGAGAACCATTAGGAGCAGAAGGCTGGACCCCGACCAATGACAGGCAGGCGTATCACTTCTTGCCGCAATAAGAGGTCATCATTGAGAACATGCATGTGTGTAAAGTGTTTAGAGGTGCGATTGTGTGCAAATGTGTGTGCGCTTTCAGGGAGTCAGAGGGAGGGGCGCATGTAGAGCACAAGCAAGGACGTGTTGTTGATTTTTGGAGAGGAATTGTATTTTTTTGAGGTGAAAGAAAAAGGGCGGATTCAGAGGTAGGGTTGATGAATGTGTTGATGGTGGCATTTTGATAGGGGTAATTTTGACCTGACAGGGCCCAGGCTCTCTCATGAATCAAAATGTGTCAGCCAGGCGCTGGAGATGGAGGGCCGCTCATTGTGGCTCTGACACCCATGTGAGGGGCTGAGGCTGCTGGGGGTCAAGTGTGACACCTCATTAGGACGGTGTTGATTTAGTGTGGCCGCAGCGCAACAGACCTCCTCCCATGGGGTATGGAGAGGCGTTGAGGGGGTTGGGAGCACCGAGCACCGGACAGAGAATGGGGGCCTACTGCTCTTCATCCGCAAAGCCGTCATCTGACAGCTTGCAAATCATGCACCTACGCCGAACACACCACCCTACCCCCTCTTTAAATGTCAGCCTTTCTCTAGTTTTTAAATATGCATTTCTTTAACCACAAAGGAGCCACGTGTAATTCTTTTGGAGCGATATCAACGTGTATCTGAATCTAGTTTTTTATTTGTTCATTTTTTAAGGTGGGGGCTCTGGTTTGGTCAGTTTTCCCCAGTGAACCCAACACCCCTGATGGAATAATTTCAACCTTTCACCTTTGATCTTTCAATTTGAAATAGTTTTCTGTAATGTCAAGATTACTTCTGACAAGCTGCAGTTGTGCTCTGCAGCTCAAGTGCAAACTGTTATATTTTAGGAATGAGAGTTTTAAGTTTTAATGTTTTTATGCTGACTCCCGTATTGTGCATTTAAAAAAAAAATTGTTTCAGCTTTGTTTTTAAATTATTGACGGGTGGGTGATATTAATAGAGATGAAACTTCTTTATTTAAAGCATTTCTTTCTGTCAGATAAACTTGCTAAATTGATAATTGTTTATGTCAAACTAGAAGTCGTTAGATACAATTTATTCTCTTTTGTACTCACAGTATTCCCTCTATACAAGCTCTGTTAAGCTGTTACTGGTAGATGGTTTGTACAGCAGAGAGTACTATAATCACATTCAAACTCTTTTTATTTAATAGGTGTTCAACTTAGTAATCAACCACCTCAAATAATTTCAGATTTCCTGGTTTTATGTCTGTGTAATCATTTAAAGCTTTCAGTGTTTGAATATTGGCTTTTTGCAAACATTACGTTTCAAAGTAGGAGTTTATACATTTGTGTTTAATGTTATGAAAGAATTATGTAACTAATGTGAGTGATGGACAGCTGATAGAGAAACTGGATTTTGTATTGCTGCACACCAATTCCAACAGCAATCAAAGTTGACATTTCAATGTTCTGTACATTTGTAGCTACGATTGGTTTGGGTATTTGATTTGGCTAAGATTGATTTTTGTTGAGGTTTTGTAGCTGTTTCCTCTGAAGCGTCCGTCCACATGTCCCATCGGTTAGTCTTTTTTTGATAAAAAACATTCAACCTTCAGAAAGTGATGGCAGAGGGATGGCTGGATTAGCAAAAAGTGTTAGAGACGAATTTAAACTTTGACTTTTAGTTGTAGTGCCCTCAAACGGCCAACTTGTTGTACTGCATGTACAGTTAAAAGGTTGTATCTCTGCTACTTTGAGCAACATTTCAGGACATTGAGAACAACAAATATCAATTAACAATGTTTCCTTAGAGTGCCAAAGGTGTTTTATGGATAGCTAATATGAAAATTATTTAAATTACATAATTTAAATAATTCCATGCAAACGGTTACAAAGCATTGTAATTGATCATCTCCATCATTCTCTGATGCAGGCTTTTCATTTAGGTAGCTTGACTGATCCATTCATGCCAACTGATCTTCTTTCCCCTAATTTCTTCTCTGTTATTACATCTCAGTTTCAATTACACCACAAAGCGACACACTGCTGGACTGTCACTGCATCTCATTGGCTGGGAATTCATTGAGAAAATTAATGTCTGTCTTAATGTCTGCGACGGCTTGAATTTCATTATACTGACTCAAAGGCCTGCACCAAATGTCATAGTTTGTCACTGTGCAGCTCCCCCGTCTTTCTGCACCACACAAAAGACATTTAGTAGCCTTTTATTGCATTAACTCATCATGCATACTTAAATCTAAAATGATGGAAAGCATTGGACTAAATGAGTGTATTTGGAAATGCATGAATAATTAATGACTCTTAACTCACAGATATGGTCAGTTTTCATTCAATAAGTAGACAAAGGTTGTTGTTTTTTAATTAATATTTGGGATTGTGTTGTTTGATTTGAATTTGGGCAAATATAAGCATTCAAATGTAAAACAATATTGTTAATAAATCTGATATTTTTCACTCCCTCGGCCCCTGAGATGTGCAGGCGCATCTGCACACACACAAACACACACACACACACACACACACACACACACACACACACGCACACGCACTCACACACCCACAAACAAAGGTGCAGAGGGCCATCTGTCTTTTGTGATGGTACAGATCTGGGAAAACAATGAAGGCTTCCTGACATTTCACAGATTTTCTTTCAAATACCTCACACTTCACACACTCAGATATCTGCCATCTTCATCACCACTGTTGTTCTCGATTAATTAAAATCTTATAAGTTTCAGAAATTACATTTGTCACCCACTTATAAATAAATCTCTCTTGCCAAGAATGAATGATTTATGAATGCTGTTATAGCCGATGTCACAGTCCACTGTTGTTGCCTTTGAGATTTTACTCATTAGTCTGAATAATAACTGTCACTAATTCAAGCTGTTCTCGAATGGCTTTTTGAATAGAAAGAGAGGGAGAGAGTGCGAGTGAGAGAGAGGCAGCAATAGAGAGGAGAGAGGCCTGAGAGATTAACTCCAGTGAGCTCACTCTGAGAGGCCCAGGAACGGCTGAATATTGTTCTAGTGGTGGGGAGATGGAGGGGTGGGGGTGAAAGGAAAAAAAATCCCTATGCGGCCAGAGAAATGAACTTGATGATCTCAGGGGGGCGGGGGGAGGATCACCATTCCTTGCTCCTGACAATCAAAATTAGATTGGCCAGCACTGTGTCAACACTAGCCTCAGTTAAGGCATGACAGGGGAGGGAGGGAGGGCAACTCCCCCCCCCCCCCCCCCCCCATGGGTGTTTGAGAGTTTGCCATGTGAACTATGGAGACCCCACAGTGCCTTTCACTGACTGCTCAGGCCTCAAAGAAATCCACAACCCCTTTTTATTGGCCAGCACTGTAACCGACGGCATCTCTGCCCCGAGTTCTATATTTTGGCAACTCGTTATTGCTGTTTCTGCTGTCACGTTGTATTAAACCCCAGAATCGACAATGCTGGGATTACAATCTGCAAGAAACAGAACAAAATATGAACTTTATTTGTGTTCAATGGAGCATTGCGTCTCCCTCCTTCATTTATTCTTTTCTTTCCACCATCTTCACTCATCCTCACTTCATCCTCATAGTGAGTGTGAACTTTTAATGTCAGCTGTCTGCTAAAAGGAAAATTAATTCATATAGCACAGTTCTTATACTTACAGCAATTTCAAAGTGCTTTACATATTAAGAGAAAAAATATAGACTTTAAAAGAATGAATCTAAAAGAAAATATTTACATGAACATAGATAAATCAATGCTACATTAAAACAATTGTGAAGGCCTTTCGTAATTCCTCTTATACATAATCCAATTTAGTAATTGTAAGTATTGGTCTCAATTATGCAAAATAAAAAAGCCTCTTGAAATTTGAAAAGCAAGCCAAAAAAAGCAATTCATTCATATACACAACGGCAAAAAATACAATAAGCTCTGTGAAACCAATTTCTGTGGGACATGAAGTTAAACCAAACACGCAGAAAATTGTTCCTATTTGTGTGTTTTGTTATTTTCTTGAAGGTGGTGGTGGGGGGTGGGGGGGTAATGCTGACTTGATTGAGGGTTGTGTTTTTGGAGGTTTGATCAGTGACCTGGATTTTTTTAGTGTGTCCAGCTCTACCACATTAAAGACGGAGTGCAGCTGTGTCCTTGTATAACCGTCCTGTTTATTTTATTATATCATCCCGATGAATTTTATCTGCGATAACTCAAGAATAGAACCAGCAGTTTTGTCAATACTTCACATTATAGAGAAATTAGCATTGTGATGTTTTCATTTTGTATCTTTACTTTTCTTGCCCCCCCCTAATAACAACTCTAATATTAAAAACACTGCACTTTGATATTTCTGTGTTTTAATATGCAGTTATAGTCGAGCAACATATTGAAGACTTTGTTCCCAAAGACAAAGCGGGTTTAAGATTATTACCAGGACTGCAGGACAACAGCGTGGGACAAAAGTTTTTGTTTTTGGCTCTCGGGCTGATTCCTGTTGTTGCCAAAAGAGAGATGTCCGGCTGACGTTCAAGTAATCACATGCTGTGAGGAGCATCCAAAATAAGTAAATGGAATGTGCAGATTGCTGTGTATTGGCAGAGGAGAAGCTGGTGTTTGATGTTTTCAGTCATCAGAATGTTGTACCTGTGTGAACCAGAGAGAGAATTCATTTCTCACATTCGACTCTCCTGCAGGAAAAATGTATGTTTTGCTTATTGATGTATCTTCCCCAAAAATATTTGCAGTCTGAATTTATTCTTATTTCAACATCATGTCCTTTGACCTCTGAAATGTTTTAAATACATTATAATATCTTAAGATCATGTTTTGTCTTGAGAATATCTACATTTTACATGAATATAAATAAGGTAATTCTAGCCACTCTTAAATATATTCCTCTCTCTGGAGGCAAAGAAGCAGAAAGCTACAGAAGATTATGAGAAATACAGGACTTTCTTGTTGCTTTTTAAAAACTACTTCAACAGTTTAAGCTTTTACATGTTTGCATTATGAAAGTATTTGTGATGTTGATAGAGTCATTGTGAATTGCTGTTATTTTTCTATACTTTCAGTGTAAATTGTGCTGATATTCTCACATTAAAACACAAAAGAAGATTTCTTTCTCTTCCTTAATGCCAGATTTAATTTAGACAGATTTAATTTGAATCAAACTTTGAATAAACTTGTCTCTCCATTATTTTGAAATGAATCTGTTTACCCAGCACCGTTGTCCATCTTTCTTGACTAAGACACAGGTTCAAATAGTGCTGAATCTTTAATTTTTCATCTGAATGAAAAGGCCCCACTGCATAGAAATAGTGAAACACCAAAAGGATGTGACTATAATTAAGACCTCTGTTGCTTCCCTTGTTGGCCTGACAGTTAGAAAGGAAATCCTCCAGGTACTCTCAGATCTGTGGGACGGTGCCGCGACGTGCCCCTGCAAGGCAGGCAGGAGCGTCAGTCAGACCCACCGGACTGCACCTCACCACCATCGATGGCAGTGATTGTCAGCTTCAAACCAGATGGTGCGCGAGGAGAACAAAAGAGTGACAGCTGTCATTCACAGAGACACTAAACCACCACAGTGAACTGGACCTAAACTGATTTAACGACTGCAACTTCCACTACAGGTGAAATAAAATGAGAATGGATCCTCATGAATGACATTTTTTCAAAGTAGCCTGTTGTCAAAATTTAGAATTAATTCCAGAGTTTACAGTGACATTTTATAGCATTTTATAGCAGACTTAGCACATTTATTTCTTTACACTATGCTAAGTTAATGCCAATCATGACAGCATTTAGTACAACACAATTAATAATAACATCAAGTGCTACGTCAAATAGGGATGTGACAAGGGTGTTTTCCATGAGCATACCAGCAAAACAACTGATTTATAATCTGAAGATGATCTGGTAAATAAATCCAGACTGACGCATTCAAAAAAAAGTATTGAAGAGATCAATTAAATGAAGTAGAGCTTATGTTGCATTTGAAACAACACATTTGTTGGAAGTTTAGAATGACAACTCAGTTGAGGAGAGAAGATATATGACTTAGTGATAGCTCAGTTCAAAATACTCGTTGAAATACTGTGAGTCAGTATGTCCACGTTGAAACAAGTGAGATACTGGTGACAGAAATAACTTTTAAGATGTAATGTTTATGTTGTATTTATTACTCAAACATTTGATTTGATATCCACTTTAAGAAGGTGAAATTAACATATTATTCCTCATTATTTTGAGGTACAGCAGAGTTCAAGAAACGTAACGAGTTATATTCCCCAATTATTCCTTGTTGATGATTTCAACTCATTGAAAATCAAATCTTGTGTCTCCACTGTTTATTTTATTGTCATGTGAGATTCTTTCAGTGTGTGTGATCTTCCCTGAACAGTTCCCCTCTCTAAACAGCGGTCAGTCAACGAAACAGACAAAAAGGTGTTACTGATGACTGTGTCCAGCAATTTAAGCTATTGAGAGCTGCCCCCAGTTCACCTTCTTTCTTAACTTTATGGCTATAATTGCCATAAATCCTCTCAGCCCCAACTGGCCTTTCTTAAGGGCTTTATATAATATTCAATATTCCAATTCTACTGTACTATTTTTACTTCCACAAATTCCTCCATGGCACAGCTCAGTCATTAATTAATGAAGCTGGGTCAGAGTTCATCATGTTATTAGTCTTAAAGCTTCTAAAGCCTCTAATACTTCACGTCCAACTTGTACAACTACTCCTTATGTGCCAAAACAATAAAAACATCCATCAATGTCCTCCCTTGTCTATGTAGGGCGGGTATGACGGATGATGTGTACCGCACATTGATGCACTTGAGGGGCAGGGGACTGTGTGAATGTTTGTTTATGTCAAGTGAGGATTTGTCAAAAGGTTTATGTCATTGCTGGCATCAGTCTCCTCGAGCTTGCACTGGGTGGTCTTTGTCTGTTTGCATCCGTAAAGAGCTTCGTTCTCACTCTCATTTGTCCCCTATTGATTCTCTAAATTAGGTTGATGAGAGGCCCTTCTATCAGGTGGCATATTAATTGGGTCAGGCTGGATTTTATATGACATCCAAATAATGGCAACCTGAACCCCAAGACTAAACCTTTGTCCTCTGAACGCTCTCTTTCACCAATTAGCCTCGCGTGAATCTGCTTCCTGTCACCTCTGCTGCCCGTTACTGTTTATTCTATGAATCAGGATGCTACCGGTGGCTTAACCAAGTGTGTGTGTGTGTGTGTGTGTGCTTCTCAAGGTGTGACAGCAACCTGGGGAGAGTGTATATTCTCCAATAAAAAAAACTTGGTGCATATTTGACAAATTGATTCCAACGACTCAATCTGTTTCAATTTGCCTACCAATCAAACAACTAAACGAAATAAATAAATAAATAAAGGTTACTGCTTTTGTTTTAAAACAAAAAGATTGTCAATAAAGTTTAATGGGCCGTATGTTATGTTCCCCTGTTATTTTTGTAACTCACAGCTCGTTAAAGTGTCTTCCCATTTGTAGCAGAAACAAGCTGTAAACACAAAACTGACATATTTTCATCTTTTAAGTTGATATGATGCACATGTTAGCAAACAGTTGACTATTCACACATGTAGCAGACACGGAGAAACATAAGCATGAATTTGAACGTGATGGATGCAAATCCAATATTCACCCTCTTTTAGCTCTGTTTTTGGTCTCTACCAACTCCTGAGAGAAATATATGTGTCTTTAGCAGCTAAGTGCTCCACTGTGTTCACCAGCTAGCTGCTAAATGTCTTCTGTTTGGTGCTGAGCAGTTATAGTGAACAGTGGGTTTATCACAACTTTCAGAAATAAACAACAAATCCCATAAGCTAAATAAATGATTTATTGTACAAAAGAAAAATGACAGTAAATAAACAACAAAAGGCAAAAATAACAATTGAACAGTTATTCATATGCACAACCATTAAACTACAAAGTTGGGGTGATTTTCTTTTTTTAAAACTACACAAAGAATGGAGGAATGAAGGGGGAAAGTGAGAAAAACATTGGAAGCGGCGAACCTGTCCAAAACATCATAAATGTCAACATTTGGGTAGGTATTTACATAGAGATTTCTTACTCTCATATATTTATATGAAAACACTCTCACACATACCAGTATACAAACACTAAAATTCAAAATGCGACTTCTCACCAAGCCATAGATGTGGGCACAGCTAATTATTTCTTTTGACCACACATTACCAGAGCCGCTACCATCAGTCACTCTGTCAATAACTCAATCTGAACCTGAGAGCAAGGAGACCCTGTGGTTTTCATCTACATTTTTTGGGGGGTGTGGGTGTGGGTGTTGGGGGGGGGGGGTCTTATTGGTTAAATGTTTGCACAGATTAATCGATGACAAATTTAAAAAAGCAAGGTTTTGAGGGGGCTACAGTGAGGTAGACAGACTTTGAAATGCATTGTAATTAGTATTAATAAATAGACAATTGACCAGTTGAATTATTTCCAACCACTGCCCCTAAACCAGCTTTTTCCTCCCTTTGAAATGTTCTAGCATATTCCTGCGATCACAAAAGTTACAGCACACAACATGTCATCCTCTACTTTGGCTAACAATCCCTGGATACTCCTCCCATTCTTACATGGGTGCTTTCACTTAAAATACACACAAAGGCAAAAACATGTCTATGCAAGACAGTCGACACATTGTTTCAGTCAAAAGGACGTAGTCTCTCTAACATGGTAACAGATTAAAGTTGGTGGGCGGGCCATTTCCAGTTAAAGCATTCTATTTTCATTGATCCAGACACTTATTATACATATGACTTATCACCCACAGTGGGCAAGGAGGCCTTTCAGGCCGCTGGTACAGTACGTCCAGGTTCCAGATTGGATAAAAGTGTGTGAGTGTATGGACAGGCCCCCGCTTCAGACAAAAGTCAGGAAAGCGTGATGGTATCAAAAAGAAGTGATAACCTCTCTAGTTCATGGTTTATCACCAGAAGCTTGAATAGTTTTTTTTTTTTTTTTTTTTTTTTCATCCTATACTGTACAAGCTCTCTTGTGCTTGGTAAAACACAAACAACACTTTACCTCCTCACGCCATGAACGTCCCATAGTGCAAAATTTATTGTTGGTAAGGTAGAGTGCCCCAAAAAAGGTTTTTGTATCCCTTTTTTTTAATATATACATATATCATTTATATATAGTGTCAGAAGGCTCTTCCTTTATCCAACAGCATAGTGCTTTCGTTTACAACAAAAGGATATCTTTGCTTTGACATCCAGGAGACAAAGACAAACTTCAAGCGTTACTAATCTACTCTGTGTTCAAGCACTAACAATATTTTATGATGACGGCGATAAAGTCGAGGTGGAGGTGGATGGGGGCATTTCAAAAAGCAATCAAATATGTTCTCTAAACAAAAGTCAGTTGTTGAGTTACATTGTCTTGATCTGAACGTGTTCTGTGGTCTGTTGTGATTTATAAAAGCTATTATTTCTGAGTACAACACTGCACTTAAAGGATTTTTATGTTGTTCTGTTCTGAAACTAGCATTCAGAAAAAGTGAATGAACTTTGTGAGTAATGAAGCTACCGCTCTTTCTAAATTCAAAAGCACTTTTTAACACGGATGCAAACACTGCTGTAAGTACGAGGAATACTGTGATCCTGTGTTGTGCTATTTTCAGTTCAATAATTCACAGCAGGGTGAACATTTGAGCATTACCGTCACCCTCGTATGTTGTATTTCAGGGTATGGATTTAGCTTCCTGTCTGTTATTACATGCTCAGTCCTAGGCCCCCTTCAAGTTATGAAACTGTGCATTTACTTCTCTGTTTTAAACATTTAATGCAAAAGTTGAGGGTGTTAAAGTGAAAGATATGTGTTGGTGTTCTTGTCATCCTGCAGGATCCTGCTCCTCCTCCTCCTCTCCCAGGTGGTGCAAAATAACTTCAGAATGCTTCTACATTACAGTACTTAGTTTTAGACTTTAGTGTCGCAGTGAAACCTAAATATGTCTTATCTACATTTGCAGAATGGCAGAAATAGCTATACTGGCTTTATTTATCCGCTTTGAAAGACAGAGTGAAAATAGTACAACCTCTTCTCTCCCTGTTCCTTTTTGAGTTTTACAAGACTACACATAAAAAAAGATCAAAGTACCTGTGAAAGGTTTCATAGATACTCAAGAATGTCACACTGGAGTGTTATACATTAATAGAGGGTATAGGTTTGGTTTTGGATCTCCTCAACACTTTACATCTCTAGAGCACATCTCTAAGCATCTGTAAACAAGATTTTGGATTTATACAAAGAGTATTTCTAAAGGTAAACCCTCCTCATATTAGCATGGGTTTAGTTCTTTTTGTTAAAGTGATGGATTACAAAATAGTTCTGATAATGCCCCCGTGCAAACATTGTTGTGGATCAAATCTCACCCGTAAGTAAGCGTATGTGTATATTTCCAAACTCACTTTAGAACTGAAATTGCTTTAAAATTATTGTAAATGCTTATGTCTCCTGTCATCTCAATCCACTAACCTGGACATTTCACAAAGATGCCATTTAAAAAAACAAAAAAACAAAATAAATTCAAAACCCCACAAAACTAACACGTACTCTAGAACATAGTTTTGTCTCATTTACCGTTTTCTGAAGCTGCTCCACAAGGACAACCTCTTTAATTATTCATAATGTACTGTATTTCCATCACTCAGTTCTTTTTTTGATTCATGTTTCATTCATAACTTTTTTTTTTTTTTTTTTACAGTTAGAATCAATTTAGTTACTGGACAAATGGAAACCCAGTGAGATGATTTTGTGGCTGAGCAAAAGTGAAATCTGGTGCCGAGGAGTGGGTTCTGGTGCCAAGGGAGAGCTCCGTAAGGGTTTTGGGTGGTTTGATGGGATGGTGGCTGTACACAAGTGTGCGTCCCCCCTGCAGCCTAAGAGCAGCCACATCTATCCACCACCATCCCTGGGATTTTGCCATGAATGATCTGCTGCTTGTCATTGAAGTAGAGCATGTTAATGGGGGACATCTTGGTCGGGGTACAGCAGGGCCCTGCAGAGCCTCGGGGGTTAGCGTGCTGCACCAGGTGGGTGTGCGGGTATTTCTGCATGAACATGTACTCGCACTGGCCAGAGCAATAGTTGGCTTTGTAGCGTTTGGGGGCAATGATCCAGTCCCAGCCGAACGCCTCGAAATCCACAGTCAGAGGGTAGCGACAGCAGCGAGACTCAGTGGAGTGCTCATCGCAGTCCAGGCCGAGGTTTCTCCGAGAGCGTTTGGTCGTCTCAAGAACTTTTACTTCCAGGAACGGCTGCTGGAATCAGGGGGAGGAGAGGCAGGACAGAGAGGAAGAGGTGGTTATAAGAGAACAACAACTTGGCTGACATAACAGTGAAGAAAAATACAATTTAACTAGAAGAAGAAAACCTCTGCAGTACATGACATCACTGGTTAATGGCACTTTGTTAAAAGGACATTGTACGCTTATTTGCTCGTTTTTTTTAGTTTTGCTCTTGCCCACTAAGGCTGTGATTATCGTGACCCAAATAATTTACCATAAGGATAATATTGTGATATCTATAAAACATTTGAAGAGAAAGATGCCGATGCTAACAGTCAAATTCATCTTTTGTGTGTTTTGTCTCTTTTTTGGCAAATTAATTACACCCAAAATATGAGTGTAGGAAGGTGAAGAGAGAATCTGTAATCCTAACTGTATTATTAAACTAATTTAAGTGGCGCTGGATTATCGATGATATGATCATATGTGTATGATTTACATTATATAACTATTTCATTTTGAACTATCCCCTAGTGGTAAATGGACTTGTACTTGTATAACGCCTTTCTAGTCTTACGACCACACAAAGCACTTTAACACTACATGTCATCATTCACCCATTCACACCCATTCATACACTGATGACAGGGGCTACCAGGCAAGGTGCCACCTGCCCATCAGGACTCTAACTAACCATTCACACCCATTCATACACCACAGGCACAGCTTGTGGGAGCAACTTGGGGTTAAGTGTCTTGCCCAAGGACACATCTACATGGACTAGGCGATCTAACCGCCGATCCTCTGATTGAAGGACGACCCCGCTCTACCACTGAGCCACAGTCGCCCCAACACCTCTAAAACTCACTAATTATCATGTTGTGTCTGTTGTTTTAATCTGTGCACAGACTGAAGAGTAAATGACAAGTTGTGGTTAAAAGGGGAGTGAGGTACTGTAACTGTTTGTTGACGAATAACATTTAAATCATCCACCCGGCCCTTCTGTGTCTCTACTGGTTACCCGGCAACTTCACGGCAACGACAAGACTCTGGGAAGTTACAGCTCCGAGCAGTTATTTGCCAAGAAATAGTTACAGCATGCAAGTCTCCATAAAGCCTCAGAGTGTTCGTTTTACAGTCCTGTTTGTGGATTAAACAAAATAGTTTACAAGGTGCTGGTGTGCAGAGTTTTGAACAGAACACGAAACTAACTGTTGATGCAAGACTATATATATATCTATATATATAGATATATATATATTTATATATACGTATATATATTGATTCATATCTGAGGAGGACTGCATATTGAATTAGTTTTTTTCCAAGTAAAGACACAAATATACACAAAGTCAATTGACAACTGCACTTATTTTGTGTTCGATCCATGTGTCAGCTTTCCTACAAACTCACAGAAACTGGGTTACAAGCTACAATCGTCTGATACCTCAGTAGTCTAAAGATGCCAAAGTACAGATTTAAACTGCTTCTACAAAGTGAATTAAAGAGTTCAGCATAGAGTATTCTAATGCTGTGATTTCAGCATTCTCTGACTGCTCATATTCTTGTTGTATCATTAAATGAAGTAGACACCATGATATCCGTAAGATGAAAACTAAGTGTAAATGTCAACGGAGGTGTTAGCCACTAAACAATATAAAGAAAACTAAATCTTCCTCTTTCTACATGTCAAGGAGCTGTGGAGTGATCTTCCTCTTAATATGAATAGAAACAATTCCTGGCTAATCACACTAGTAACAGCAAAACTAAAACACAAACTGATGATCCTCTATAAACAGCAGCCCAATCAGCCTTTTTTCCACAAAAAGTCAGTTTGACTTGTCACAGTAAAAACACAGGTGTAATTAATACAATTAATTAATTAATTAATGCCATTTATCTGCTTCAGTTTCATTGTGCATGTTGACTCACTGTCACACTGTTGGGACACTTGAACAGAAATGAGTCATCGGTAATGTTCTTAGTAACACCTCTGCTACAAAATGTCTGCTGTGAAAAAGGCTAATTCAAAATCAACTAGTTACACATGTGCAGCAGTTTTCAAAAGATTCTTCTACTCCTGAGAGTAAAAGAAACCAAACCAATAAGCTTAAACTGTTGATTGTCAGTGATAGTAACATTTTAGAAAACGATAACATTAAAAGCCCTCTACTTATCTGCACCACTGGTTTGTAAAGTGAGAATCTGATCTGATCGTTAACCATGACAGCAGAACAGACCGCTTTTCACAGCAGACATTGAGGCTCGTCATAGCAGGAAAATCAGCAGGTGCAAATGATAACAAACAATTGTAATACACTGAGGTGAGGTGGTTCCAGGGTCCTGGTGTCGTGCTCACTGATGAGGTTTACTGGGACACGTGATGAAACTGAGCCGTTATTAACAAGTCAAAATGTCTCCTGTCTATCACTTTTGAGCATCTAGAATTCTAAAAGAGTTGCAAAACTATTATTAATGCAAAGTTTGGCAAACATGTCCTCACTAATGTAAATGAAAATGCATTATGTAAACATAGAGGTTAGTCTTTCAATTGTAATTTCCAGTGAATTCAAGGATTTGTAACAATTTGTACATGTTAGGTTTACATCGTAGGTGTCTAACACCCACATTTTTTAATTCCCTCAATCAGGTCTAGTTATTTTTTCCAATGGAAACTTCACCTTTTATGATGTTGGTTAAAGAAAAAAATTAGGTACTCTCTCATTTAGCTTAGCTTAGCATTACTAACAGTTAGCTAATGACCAGTTTTTCTCCAAACTAAAACGTTGACACTTTGACACCCTGAAAGGAGCCAAAAGTGACAAAGAAAAACGGTTAAAATACCTACTCATCTGATATTTCACAAAAACATATGAATTAATTTGTCATTTTTAACGTAGGAACACAATGTGCTATGAGTAGAAACTGTCCTTTTCTAACGTCGATGGCTGACTCTGTATACTCGATTTGATCCATGACCCAGCAGGTCATCTGCAGGCTACCATAACCTTGACCTTTGGGCAAAGCAAGCGGATCAAATATTTTACTCTATCATGTTTGTTTTACAAAGCCTTCCTCTCCCCACAGTGATTCCAGCTGGGCTCGAGCACAGTTTTTGTGACGCATTCAAAAGAGGAAATAAGCTGAAAGACCATCGGGGTGAGACCATGTCAGCTTGGCCTTTAGGGCTTTTGTTGCAGAGAAAAAGACCCAGAGGATCAGGGAGAAGCAGAGTTTGACTCTTTCTTTGCTTGTTGTGAATTGTTTTATTTTGGTACGCCTGCCTGTGTTTTTCATCTTTTCCTTTTTTTTGGTTCAAGAATAATATTGCACACTGCTGTGTGCTCAGAGGGCAGAGATTTATTGGCAAAGACACCAGAGCTGACCTCTGATATGTGTTGTGAAGATCTGACGCAAATGATCACTTGGTAAATAGTTGGTGTTGCGTAACTTGGATGAGTGGCCTACATAATTCAACGTAGATGTATGTATGTACGCAATAACTCTGGGATTTCTGACTAGATTAATGATTCACAGATGGTTTTGCTTCATCCATGCAAACTTATTCAATACATTAGAATCAACCGAGAACATTTAAATAAAAACCTAAACAAACAAACATAAAGCATCCTTTCAACAGGAGGCTAAATGATGAGTGAAAAGCTTTAAAGGGACGTCCAAAATATTCAGAGGAACATCAGGTTACGATCCATTCACATTTTGCAAGTAGTACAATCTTTTCTACTTTATCTTTAAATATAATTGTCTGTGCAGGCACAATTTCAGTGTTCAACTCCACATGGACAGAACAATGGAAAATGGTGCATTTGCACAGAAAATGCGTGTTCATTTCAGGATTTACAAAAGGCAAATGTGAAGAATATGTGAGTGGTGGAGGCTGATCAAAACAAAGCAGCTGTTTTTTCTCATGACTGAACTAAATATAGAGAGGTCATGACTGACATGTTCAAATAGAGTGCAATGTCGATGGTATTTAGGGTTACAAATGCACGACGTTCAATAGACTCGCCATTTTAAGTTATACAGTATGTAGTCATTTTTTTCAAATCACCTTTTCACAATATGGCTAGGATTGAAATGAATCATCTACAATTTTGACACATAATGGAGCATGTGAACATGTGTTCCTACATGTAAACAGCCTTCAAAACCTTTTGCATATATATACCTAGCAGTAACGGAAATGGAGGTCTTTGAGTCCAGCCTTCAACAGATCCCTGCTGCTTCATGCCTCGGCTTCAAATCACTCCTTTCTATGTGGAGATTTACAATCAGTGTCTTTAACTAACACAACAAATGCATGTTTGTGTTCGAGGTGAACCTGTGACATAAGTCAGGGGAAGCTGTTTTCTCAACAGTGTGACTTCACGATTTAGGTTGTTGGAATGAATGCAGCTTTACAAAAACGTGTCGGCTTGTTTGTTTAAAACCATTTGTGCTTTTACAGAAGTGTAGCTGCTAGCTGCATTGGCTGTGGCCCAAAACTTGGATTTTGATGTCAATATGGTGCACACTGAATTACCTATCACTGTTTATGTCAACAGTTCATCACAGCATTTGTTATGTTTTAGTATTTGTAATGCAGATTGATGCTACATGATGCGACGCTGTCCTTTTCGTGGGGCTCATATCTCATCCACTGAGAATTAGAAGTGGTTTTCATTCATTTCACTGTAACGTGAGAAACAGCTTGCAAATGCTCAAAAGTTGCTTATGATGAACAAACCTTTACTGTGTAAATAATTTCTGCTACAATCTACAGGCTGTGTGAGATGAAGTAGCACCGATTTTAGAATCTTGTCTCTTGACACAAGCCTGTAGTCTCTGAAGTTGATTTTTATTATTTAAATTAAATAAACAGTGGCTGCCTAGAAGGTAGGAAACAATATTTATAAATCCAAAACACAGCAGTGTACTTTTACTTTTTAAAATCTGCTCCGAAACCAACACAAATCATAAAGGATGCAAGACAAATATTGTAAGGCAACATCAAATCTGATAACTAACTTGTACATCAATATAGTAGCCTGTATTGCATCCTCAGATGTGGAGGGAGAGAAACGGCTATGACATGCAGGATGACTTAAATGCCATCCTTCTTTTTCTCTACGTATACTTGTTTAAGTCAATTTTAGTCTCGTCTAGTTATCAATACACATCCACATTCTTCTTTGGATCAAGTTTTTTCTATCTAGCATGAATTTGGCTGACGTCCTTTGATTAAAATACACATTAACATTTGCAGAAATGTGAACTTTAAGAAAAGTGATTCCCCTCCTGCCCCAGGGACAGGTCTGAGGGTCCTTACCAGCCCCTCCCCCCCGGGTCGCAGTGAAGTAACTGCCAGGTCATTGCCGCTCTCATCAAAGGCGTTGATGTCAATTCCCCAGTTGGTGTGGGGCTGTTTGAACCAGTTCTGCAGCACGTGCTTAAAGTCAATACTTTGCCAGTGGCCGACCCTGGAGTTGAGCTCTATCTTCAGGGAGCGGATGCGGATGTGGCGGCTTCCCTGCTCCGTGACGGGCTTCAGCCGGAGGATCTGCAGATAGACAGTGGAGGTCTGCTGCAGCGGCCGCAGGTACACCCACAGCTGGGCCTTCAGCACCTTGGTGAACATCAGTTTGGGGCTGAACTTGAAGAGGCAGCAGCTTGGCTTCCCGTTAACCTGCACCAGGGGCTCCGCTGTGGAAAAGAGGACAGTTACATTTATAAAGGTATTGGATATGCAGTTTATTGTATACATAACATGATCAATCATCATCATCCTTTACAAAGCGCTCAACACTGATCCCGCTGTGCGTCCAGCAAGGGACTTCGTTTTCGACGATTAAATAAAGGCATATAAATGCCAAATATTATGCATAATATTCATGTTTTTATTGTGGTGCAGGTGGTGCTCTTTTCTGTCTGTTCAGTCATTCACCAAAGGAACAAGCAATGACTCTCTTCATTCATGTATTGTTAATAACTACAATCATACAAAACTGAGATGGACCCTCTCTGATAGAGCCAAGCGAGGACTAGAAAAAGATAAATGAGAATTTACTCCCAAAGACGCACAAAGAATCCACAACATCTCTCAGCAGTTTTACGAGGAACTACCAGTAGCTCATACTTTTGTCACAGCTTCCAAAAATTCACACAGCAAATAGGAAAGTTGTATTATTGAAGTGCAAACTTTCCCCTCTATGATGCTAACAAATACTATATTCTGCATGAAACGAGAGACAGTGGTAGGTACAATTATTACAAGTTGACGCTATACTCCTTTGTGTTTATGTTGTGCCATGATCCACCACCTAACATTTTAAGCTACATGTCCCTCACCACAGTTTTCTTTACTTACGAAAAACAAGCTATTCCATTTTTAAAACTATTTCTTCAATAACACAACCTGATTCAGTGTAATTCACACCTCACAAAGAGACAAACGCTATTTTGTAATAAAGTAGACATTATAAAAGGTGTAGTTTAGAGTGTTGTGATTCCTTGGCAGGTATTCCTTGAAAAGAAAGTGGTGCATGTGTTTTGCACACTGACCTTAAAGCCAGACACTACCACAGATCTGCACTTCACTGAGAAGTGATAACAAGTTGGCAGACTTTTGTGTAACTCCAGCTCAGTAAAACACTGTTGTTGTCGACATATGGGATATTGGTTGTTTTTTGCTCTGTGATGAACCTTAATTAGGACTCTTCAGATTGAGTCCAAGTCATTTACAGGAAAAACAAGCACAATCCATTTCCCAGAGAAGATAATCCGTATCTGTCACAATTTGTAAGACCGGGGTTTCGTAACTGAATGTGAACACTGCTTATTTTGGTAAACAGACTACCATTCTCTGCCCAACTGCTCATTTTAGTTACATCTGCATGAAGGCTGTCTGTTATCACATGTGCACATGGTCCTGTTGTTTGGTCCATTCTGTCAAGTTACATTTGTGATTACATCAAGGTTGATCTATTTGCATATTAAAACAAGGATCAGTAATGGTGGCCAGTGGCCAGATGGTAACCTTAGATTCCCCTGGGTCAATCGTAATGAAATGGTCTACCGCTATATTACGAATAACAAAATTAAAACATCTCAAGTTTTTTAGTGGCTCATCCTTGCTGAAAATATATTTGGAGTGTGGATTAAGGGTTATGTCAAAGAACACAAGCCAACTCCTAAAATAGGCAGATTTATTCCTGTCATGATCCTCGGCTCTGGTGTTTCTGTGATTTGCACCATATGTCAAATCTGCTCATGGTTCATTTACATAGACCTCCATCTGATATAATGACATCCATCCATTGCATTCATACATTCATTTCCATGTAAAACGTTCATTTATTAAGGGAAATTTATTCTGCATCAATCTGGCATAATAATGTGCCAACTGAATACAATAGAATATCTAATCTGCCCATTTTCTCTGAGCGTTTTTGACATATTACAACTCTAGATGTTGCAAATAAACTGTCGTTTTCTGTCATTTAGCTTGGAGGGGAGTGTTGTTCTTCCTCTTTAGAAAAAAAAAAGCGGATAAAAAAAAACAAAAACTGTTTGGAACTGTCAATCATAGCTAAATCTGAGGTTGCTCAGGCAACCTGCAAATGCTTCCTGGGTCAAAAGGTTATTTGGCACCTCAGCCTAGTTAAGAAATGGGATCAGGGGTCAAAACCGTCAGCCTCTTTACATCTCAGTGGTGCTGGGGAGGGGCAGCCCTAATAGCCAGATTGAGTTTGAAGGTCAAGGTCGACCCCATGGCAATGGTAATGTGTCTTTTTTCACAACACACGTTTGTTTTTTTAAACAGAGAATCATCTACATTCTAAAAGACACAGCAGCACTGAAACGGCCACAGTTTGTTTTTGTTTTGATTAGGGTGGAGATTCTCCAGCCAATAGTGACTTTGTTTATCAAACCTCAATTGGCCAGGAGAGAACACTGCACCAGACTGTTTTCTTCTTTTTACACTAAACAAGTGTTGTAATTGAATTATGGGCATGCATTGAGGGATATGAATTCACCGAGGTACAGATGGACTATCCATTAGAACAGTCCAGGGCGAATATTGAATAAGGGCCAAGCCAGGGACAGACGTGGTCCTTCAGCCTGTATTTCCAGGGACAGTCATTAGTGAGTGTAAATTATACAGTGTCTCACGCTGAACAAACAATATGTCAATGTTCCTTTTGGTGGGTTGCTGGGGTCACAGCAATTAACGTGGGTGGTGTTGTGTTTGCTCATCAGCACAAAACTGGGAATGAATGATTCTGCAGTTTGCTTGGGGTTTACGTGTGATTACTACTTTTTGTTGTTTTTAATAGCTGCAGATGGGGACCGACACACACCAGCTCTTCCTTTGCAAACAGTTTGTATCGCTTTTGTTGAATTCTAGGAAGAAAACAAAGAAACACAGCAGAGCTGAAATGGTTCAGCTTCTCGAGCGGAGACCTTTTCTTGAGGAGTAATCTGAGAAGCGGGGCCCATATACTGTGATCCAGTAAGGACCTCCGTTATTAAACACACATGCACAACATATGAGCTACGTCATGTTAAACAATGACTGCATTGATAGGTGAAATCAATTTGTGCATTTATAGATCCTGTAAGTGCACAAGTAAGAGGCAAACCACAGAGGATGAATGCCTGCAGCTTAATTGCACCCCACGTCTTGGCAGAGTGTTCCACTTGTGCAAAATGAGCAAAGCTAGCTTGTAAAGACATTTAATGCCTCTACCTGAACTAACTTAGCTCCTGCTGCCATAACACATTATTGCTAAAAGAGCTCATAATTTTACTGCAACTGCAGGACTGTTTTTATGGCTTAATTTTCCTGAACAATTTGCTTAGTTATACTTCAGTTTTTCAACCCTGCAGTAAGGATATGAACTCTGATTTTGCATTCAGCACCACCTACTGGAGCAACGACAACACCTCTCTCCTCGGGCAAACTGTAGATGCAGATAGAAACTAGTCCTTATACAGAAATAACGCTTATGTTTATCAAAAAGTAAAGAACAAGTAAAGTTAAGTATGGACAGAGGCTGTGTTTTTCCAAAGGAAACCGGCTTGTTTGCTTTTCCTCCTCATGTTCCCAGCCTACTTCATTATTATAGCAGCTTATTTCCCTGTGGTATAATTGCAGCATATGCAGCGCATGAATTTTACTGCCAGCACGCAGCAGGCCTGCAGGTGAGCCTATCAAACATCTGGCGGACTCCCTGGGTACCTGAGTCCCATAGTTAGCCCAGAGCCTATATGAGTATATTAGGGGGAGACATATGTATATAAGAGTTTATTCACCATGCCATCTGTCCATTTTAATATGACCGTAGCCTGTTTCAAAGTTAAATGTTCTTAATAATCAAATGCAGTAATGTTGAGCCAGTTAAACAGTTAAAAAACAGATGGAGAGGGAAAGTTAAGGTGCAGTTATACAATGAATAGTTAACACATGTTACCGGCGAGGCTGCACTAATGTTGGCAGTATGGTAAATGGACATTTATCAATCTTTGATTTCCATATAGAAGACATGTAAAAAAACAGAGTTGGCAGAGTTCACAAAGATTTCTATGCTGCTGCTTCTCACACTTCCCCACACTTTCAACTTTAGCAACAAAGAGCAACTTCACAATACTTAGTGCAATTACAAGACCCCCACCCAATGATCATAACATGATATAATGCATTAGAAAGCATAATAAATGAATCTAAGAGTTGAAAACTGGGAGCAGTTTCATATCTCTATATCAAATTTGTCAAGGCTCTTTGTCAAATGTCAGGCAGCAAAGTAAAAAAGTAAATGATGAATTTGTTTTACAGTGAATGGTAACAGGATTTTTATATCCATTTTTTAAATAATTTATCACAAAATATTTCTAAATTTTAAAATGATCTACACACATCTAGCTCATATTTTAAAACAAATTCATTAGAGTTCACTTCTTTATCCAAACTCTTGAAAGGCGGTCACGCTGTGTACATGTGCTGTAACATCAAATCAGGTGAAAATCTGGAGCTAAAACGAGGCAGCGAGAGAAACGGTCATCTATTGTTAATATCCAAATGGATAATTTAAAATGGTATAAACCAAGATAGGAGTTTCATTTGCATATATATATCTATATTTTCTTTTCTTAATGGGAAATGCAAATGTGCCATTTTGGGGTGAGTGTGTGTTTGGGAGCCCTCATGTTGAATAAATGTGACTCTAGGGTATCCCCACGCACCTCGGTATATTAATCATCGTGACACGTTCACGACCCTTCTAATAAGACAGGGGCCACAGTGCACCCCCTCAAACATCCCACCCCACCCCAGCCCCACTCCCTCTTTGTCTCTCGGTCAGTCCCAAGGGACGGGAGAGGGTGGTGGGGGAGGCCTGGCTCGAGCTGGGGATGGAGATGAGGGGGGTGTGTGTGTGAAGTTAGACCCCCTCATTCAGAAGCCCTCCCTTGGGACAACGGCAGGCACAAGACTCCTATTAGGACTGAGAACAGTAGCCCCCCAGGAGCAACAAAAGACACCTCCTAAAGCTCCCTGTTCTAGCTCAGTGAACACACACATGGAAACATGCAACTACACATAAACACACGACATACACAAGCTCCAAACTGACTGTCTTCAGCAAACAGAATCATTGTCTTTAGTGTTGGGGTTATATGTGTTTCTATTAGGAGGGAAACGTCTGTGGGACATCTCCAGCAGGACGGGGACGGATGATGAAAAGAGCGAGCGTGCAGTGAACTGCAATTAGGTGGACAGCTGGACAGCAGGAAGCATGCTGGGGTCTTACCGCTTGTGTTTATGTGCATCCACACATACATGCAAGACGTTAACGTCAGAGGACAACGCTCTGCTCTGTTTTAAAAAGTTAAATCCAAACTCAATTTTTGACATATATAAAAGCAGATATTTAAACAAGACAAGACAGGAAGGTGGTTTTGATTGATTAGCAGGCTCTGTTTTTAATGCTGCTGCTTTGGATTGGTGACAGGCTTCAGTCAGATAAAGAACAAATACTAACATATGCATGTGAATTCAATGGGTATTTTTGTACTGTATTTAAAGGAAACACCACTGCCATATGACAGTCTAAGACAGCACTTAACAGTTGTTATATTTTAAGACTATCATGCACACTTGAATTGCATTTTAGCTGCTGATCATTGTGGTCCAATCAACATTAAACCTGTACAAGTACAGAGAAAGTCTTTAAACTAACATGACTTGGCTAAAACTATTTAGCTTTTGCTATTTGGAAGCTGAGCATAGTTTTGTAAACTCATACCAAGCAGCAGCCCGCAGTTGTGATTTTGTTATTGTGAAGCATTGAAGAGGACATTATCTTCAGTGGTGTTTATATTGTAATT
This sequence comes from Pholis gunnellus, assembly GCF_910591455.1. NCBI lineage: Eukaryota > Metazoa > Chordata > Actinopteri > Perciformes > Pholidae > Pholis > Pholis gunnellus. The sequence continues at coordinate 17,127,770 of NC_136529.1, read as the reverse complement.
AGTAATTTATATTTCACATTTCTTCTGCTCAGATGAATCTCCACCAAGTTGACAGGCATAGCCAAAACATACAGCAAACTAAAATGTTGTTGTTGGAAATGTATCTCTGTCTGAAATGTGTTGCAACTTAACAGTGTGTTAGTATACCCACGTGTCAATTTGGCAGTGACCCTCTTGAGAGATTAGCGTTTTACAAATGGCTGAAGCCCAGAGGCGAGGGCTTCAACAGGGACGTAGCTCAGAGGTGACTGATGGAAAACAGAAGGAAGAGAATAAACACTTGAGAGGCGGTTAGAATTTCAGCCATTACTGTTTAGAGAAACTTCAAACTCATATAGATTTAACAGATCGTCTCTTGATTTGCAGGCTGACCATATGCCACTGAGCATGGTGATTTGTATTTCTTCAATCGTATGCTGAGTTATTTCACTGTAGAACATGATACATCTGTTGATTATATTTAAACAACCCGAAGACAAAATGAACACCTATTATCAACTTGCACTGCAAAGGAAGTCTGTAAACAAATGTCACAAAGGAAATCTGCAAAACTGTGCATGACAGAAACCTGGTCACCTTCATCAGTTTGAGTCTTTTACAACTTACTTATTTACTCTTGCTTAATGTAACACAGCTAACCCAATATACAAACTCTGCAGCAAAAAAAACAAAAGAGTATGAGTCTACTCTGTAACAGAAACTAAAGCAGTTCAGTTCATATCATGTTAGCTAACATCACTACAACAAAGATAAATTACTGGTTGGTGACTTAGTTTGTTCATCTCAGCAGTTATGTGAAGACCTGTAGCAGAAGGATTATAATTCAAACTTCCTGACTGCTGATCTTCTGTTGTTGGTTGAATTGTTTGTTCACTTGTTTGATGGAGCAACTTTTAATAAAAGTCTGTTCTACATCATCACATGCTAGTGACCTACAGCAACACATACTGTAAAAACAAAACACAAAGACTCAGGTTTGACCTCTGAGCCTTTCTCTCTAGTGAGTCATGGCCACGGGTATTTTTTCATGTGTTTTAGAATAACGTAATTGTTAATGTGACATTTCATAAGGAAAAACCGAGATTGACATTAATGCTGTTCAATGAAACCAGAGCAGGAACCAGGTGCAACTCTCCACAGGCCATCTGAGAAAAGCTCTATTAATTTATATTACAGTACATGTGTGTTAGAAATCATTCAACAATGCCATTGAGCTGCTGTAACAATAAATTGCATTAGACACATTTTCTGCACTTTTTGTTGTTGTTTTACTATCACTTAACCATGTGTTTAATTTACTATTGAGTACAGAAAACTATTCTTCCCCCAAAGACATATAACATGTTTAATATTGTGTGTCCTATGTCTGAGATTATTTGTCTGTGATAACATGTGATTTCTTCACTGCAGAGGACCAGTAGGTTGATCCTAGTGCATTCATGATCCTTCACTGGCTTCCCAATCGTGAACACAGCAAATCGTGTTTGCTGAAATGAGGAACGACCAGAATTGAGGCACTGCTACTGCGATATGAGCTGATCATTTTTCCCCATGCCATCCATGTTCTAGACATCGTACATGACTTTTGATACTTTACAAGCAAAATAATAAAAATACCTATCCTAATTATGCAGATGACACCCACGTGTATCTCTCTCACCCAGTAGTCCCAATGCTACCTCAGACTCAGAAAGCAGTGTATTTAACAAATCAATGATTAGATAATACAGATACAGACAAAACGCATGTAGTATTTTCTCTTTTGAAACATCACATGTCTCTCTGGTAGCAGTCTGATAAACGCTCTCCGACACCAAACTAAACATGGAGAAGCACTATTAAGTTGTTATGCTCCATGTAGCTGAAACAAACTTTCAGAATATTTAAGACAATGAAGTTCACCTGTAAAAGCAGTTTAAAAACGAGTTTGCTCATCATCTTAAGACACAACATGCATGCACCATGGCATGAGGGGGACTGATCAGCATTGATGAATTTATTGTCACTCAACCTGAGAGTTCTCTCAAACTGAGCGACCAGCCATAGACTGTAGGTGGACGTAGTCATCATGACGTCCCCTGTTGGTTTATGAACTGCAGTTTTAAAGCCTAGAGTTCAGAATTCGGCACTGTCGCCATCTTGGCTTTTGGCCTTCACCATCTTGTTTTTTTGGAACCAGAAGTGACACAAAAGGGTGGAGCTAAGTACACCGAGGCTAAATTAGATGACGAAGAAATGCAAAGACAACTCCTACACCGGACAACACTGTGGCAGCGACCTGTCAATCACTAGGTAGCCACTCCCTAAAGCATACCCTGCTTTATCATCTATTTTACACTAAATGAGACCCCAACTTTCTAAATGAACATCATGCTGCATTGAAGAAGATTAGAAACTAGTGATTGAAACCATAAAGTCACAATGTTTACTGAGGTAATAAAACAAGTGAGAAGTAGGGTCATTTTCTCATAGACCTCTATGCAATCAGACTTCTCTTTGCAACCAGAGGAGTCGCTCCCTGCTGACTAATAGAAAGAATGAAGGTTTAAGGCACTTCTGCATTGGCTTACCTTTCCAGACCTGACACCAACAGGTCAGAATTGCTTTTCCAAAATACTGTATATGTCCTTGAAACTAATCAGTGGTCAATATGTGAGTATTGGATTAATCACTAAAAAAATGTGCCATATTTCTGCCTGGAAGTATTTCTGTTTGAGTGCACTCAGTTACTGAAAAAAATCTCTGAAGCCACCCAAATCTGCCAGCGTCTCGGCCAACTTTTCTCGAAAGACAACGTTTAGTTTATTGTGACCAACCCTCCGTCTAGGAAGCATTTACTCCCACACTGTTATTTTCTAAGCAACGTGAACATATCGTTCCCTTTATGAGCTGTGTTGTACATTATATAAATCAAACTTGGCTCTTGTCCCTAAAGAAATCACTTCGACTGTGAATTTTCCCTAATGAACTTCCTGGGGTGATGTGGGTATGGAAGGCGGAAATACAACCACAGGTGATAAATACAGCGAGAAGCTGCTCACCAGGAAAATGGCTAATTAAATTTTCATGTTGATAATGATGAGGTAATCCACTGTTAATTGTGCTTCCATCCGACACAGTGGCTCCCTCATGGGATCAAGCATTATGCCCATGCAGCATTTCCTTTGCTTAAACGCCTCATAGATTTAATGGACTCTTCCATAAACTGATCCTCAGCAGCTCCTTGCACACGACCACACAGAGCCTGAACGCATCCATCAACAATAATCCCCTCAATGATCTCCATTTTATCTTTTCACTCCCCTCCTCCTCCTCCTCCTCCTCCTCCTCACTCGTGTCCCTACACAGGGCTTAATTACTGGTGTGAAGTAATTATTTCCTTTATTAGTGAAACGTAACATCTGTTTCAGGTCTTTTTAATTGTACCTATAAAACCCTTGCATGATTTCTGTCCCTTTAGGATAGGACTGGGCTGCTTGTTGCTCCCTGTGGACTCCCCCACCCCCCCACCCCTGCAGCATGAGCTGCGATGCACCTAACTCGATCACTGTCTTTGAAATCCTTTAAAGAACCAACGCGGAGCTCACCAGTGCTCACCAGCAGTAAAAGGAAAGATTGTCTTTTTTTTAACAAGGGGGCCAAAAATATTCTTGCACAGCCATGTCTCCAAACTGACATTAATGCAGTCTTACATCCGTTCTCTCAAATTCTCCGTGTAGTATATTTGGTAAAGCATGCATTAATTCCGAAGCAACATATTCCAAAATGCCAAGAGAAAAGGCCGGCTGCAGGAACTGGTACACGGGAGCGTGGGAATAGGGGAAGGAGGGTGAAAGGAGTGAGATTCCTGAGGTCCTGGGGAAATTTTGTCCCCGTATTAATAGACTTTGGTCCCTTTGAAATTTTATTAGCCATAAAGTTGACAGTATGTTGTGCAATTTCTACAGACCTTTCTTTCTTATGTTTTTACTTCTTTTTAAACAAACCGGTCGTGCCCCTCAGTGTCCAAACAATTCAACACCAAAGTTTATCTTTCCCTCAACTGATGCCAGCAACTACACAGGGAGAACAGGTGTCATCGTCAAACTGAGACCTCCATGGAATAAATAAATCTATAAAAACCTCACATAGTCATCAACTTCCATCAAACACTGGCCAGTGAGTTGGAGACAGTCCGACTTCTGCTGCTCTGTCCTTTTAGCGCTCTCCCTCTTAATTTTTATGGTTCCTGCACCTTCAGGAAATGACCCTTTTATAGGGTCAACACTATAAAAGACTTGTTTTTTTGTGGGAGGGGTTAGTGGATGAGTGTGTGTGTGTGAGCATGTGTGTGTATGTGGTGGGGGATAAGTGTTCAAGTTACTACCGGTTCGTCTTTGCTGCCAAAGAAAGAGACCCGATGAGGTTAATAGTCTCCTCTTCCAATATATCACATAGCTGTGAACTCTGTGACCCTTTTTGTCAATAGGAGAACTTTTCTCTGGAGTGTGTGTGTGACTGTGTGAGTGTGTGTGCCTGAGAGAGCATCCTCATGTGTCTACACAAGTGTGCACATGTGGAAATGTGTACATTCATGCCTTTACATGTGTGTAGATGTTTATTTTTCAACTCAAGAGTTGTGTAAGCCTGTGCTTGAACTGAATGTGCCTCATTTAAAGAGGATTACATAATAATGGCAGTATAGCACTTCCTAATGTTAGCCTACACACAATCATGATGGACAAGATCAAATTGTGGCTATGAAATAGTTTAACAAAGTAAGAAGTTTCAAGAATAGCTAAATGGAAATAGGAAATGTTTCAAATGCGAAGTTCTTTATGTCTAAACCTCAGTTTTCATGCCTTTAAAATGTAAAGTTTTTCCTTGCAGATAGTCATTGATTTCCTATGTTTTGGACACACTGCTATGAAAAATGTAAACATGGAATAAAGGCTCAGAGGGAGGGTAAGTAAGTGCTGCTCTCTGCTGGATTCTCTCTTACCGGACAATGTCAAAATTACTCAAAATGTCACAGAACAGAAATTAAGTTTTCTCAAGAAGATGATGCATTAAGCTTTTCACAAACAACCTAAACTCAAGTCAAGAGTATTCCTAGGCCACAAAGGTGCCTCTTCTCCTTAAATTGTTTTCCTGATGTGCTCTGGCAGGACTGTTTTTTAGCAGTCAATGTTGCTGGAGTATGGAACAGTGTGCCGTTAATCAGCATCAGAACATGCACACAGAGACAGAGTAAAAGAAAGGAGCAATAGGCCCCTGATGGGAGAGGAAGGTCTGCTCTAAATGTCTTGGACAGGTGACAAATGGGAGACTTGTGAGGTCAGATCCTCACCACACCTCAGGCAAAACTGAGATCCAAAATACACACTACGCACGCATGATTAACCACATAAATCAACATATACAGACAGCTCATATGTTAATGCAATATATTTGTTAATAAAAATCGACACTCGTTCACAATGTTGCGCTAGAAAATGACCCTGATAAACTGCTCCAAACTGACTCATTTTTAATGCATGAACAGCAAGCGGAGCGGTTACCTACACAACACACTACATGGAGGGAGATGTTTTAGTGCCGCACTATGATATAAATAGCTGTACTTTTCCATGAAATTTCATAGTAATTAGAGACCAGGAAGCATGGACCCTCTCAACCCCCACTGCGGCACCCACGTACCTTGAGTGAATACTAAGAAGCAACTCTGGCACGTGTCCAGTTCAGTATGTACTGTGTGAACTCACATGGCCCATCAAAGGCAGTGCACGACTGTGAAAGGGTGATTGGGTTCGAGGTGCGCAGGGAATAGTGTTTGAAGTCCTCCTTCTATCAGAGAGACAGAAAAGGCACTTTTAATCCCGTGAGATCACTAAGGCGCCACAGGCAAAAAGAGATGCACTCATTCTCTCAACTCTTCCATGGGTACCGGAGAAAAAGAAGAGGAAGGAGAGAGGGGGCTAACAGGGAGGAAGGTGGGGGGGATAGAGGGAGGGGGTGAGGGGTGTGACAGAGAGAAAGAGATGGAGAGAAGGAGCAGATGATAAAAACTGCAGCTGACGTAAAGAGATGAGGCAAACAGAGCAGAACAGGAAGTGCTGTCACATGACAGATACAGCAGTAATGTCAGTCATTAGCTCCTCTGGCTGGCACAAGGCCATTAGAAATATGCAATTAGCCAGCGTCATGCATAATGCCTTTTTTTTTGGCTTGAGAAGGTGTCAAATCGCTTTCATGGTGTGTTCATGTGTGCGTGAGGCTGTGCAGAGGTTGGGAAGCAAAGAGTCAAAAATGCACTTTGAGGATATTGTTGATTTCACTTGTAATGTGTAGATGAGTGCGTTAAGCATGCAGAGTTTCATCTCGTCTGTATTTAGAGGTTGAGAGGGAATAATAATTAATGTAGGTTTGATCTGCACATCAGAGAGATAACAGCAAGTTATTATAGAAGATCTTCATTGTCAGCATGAATTGCATACATGCTGTGTGAGTGAGCAAGTGATATTAATGGAAACAGAGGGGGATACTGTAGATAGATAGACAGATTATTTTGTGGAAATGTCCTAAAAATATCTGGCCCATCAAAAAAACAGTTGACAAATGACAAATCAAACATTTTACGCTGCCTCTTTCAATTCACCTGTAAGATGTAAGACATCTCTTTAGGATTACCGGATTGATCACATCAGTCCGGATTAAAAACATCTCTCAGAGTAAACAACTATAAAGTTCACAGAGATGTTTGCAAGTAGTTTAAATAATTAACAGCTAAAAGCTTCTTGGTGAAATAGGAAGGATAGAGATCAAATTCAGATGACTTTTGAGTCTGCAGCTGATTTGCAGTAATCACAGATAATATATTAAAATATACCTATGCCAACTATAGCGATAGATAGATTGATATATGGATAGATAGATATTATAATGAGGAATTAATAGTGTCAGACATCAGATGAGGCCAAAGTCTCTTGCACATAGGCGTATCTTTGTTCGTGGGGTGAAAAAAACTGATTATTTGGAGTGTGTTTTATCTGCCTTATGCAGAATATATTACGTGTGTAAATGTTGTTGAACCCCGCGATTCACCAGGAAAAGGTCACACACTCCCCTCGACCTTAAGTGATTCTCTGTCTTTGTGTACTCGTAGTGAAAAAAAAACGAGCTGCGCCCATAAACTTCGCATTTAAAAGGCAAGTGCGGTCGAGGGGGGCCGCTGCGTGAGGGGAACAATAGCAGCTTTTTGGACACACTTTTTCTCCCTGCGATGAACAGCAGGGAAACCGGTAGAGCCGCCTATAAAAGACCGATAGAGCACAGCTGCCAGGGTTCAACAGTAATTTTATAAAATGTCTCCAAGGGGGCCTGCCTGCGGTTTATCTGTGGTTTTATGGGAAATTATAAGCGAGCGAGCAAATTGTTAGAGGGGCAATAATCAGGGAGCCTCATAACGTGATCATGACTCCAGAATTTAGGGCCTTTATGCAAAAGAATACCTAAAAGAATGAAGTGATGCAACTGCCAGCCAAATGCTGCTTTATCATTAGTAATGCACTTGACATTCACACGGGTCCGTCATGCGTTTACTCCCCGTCAAACACACAAAAGGCATCTAAAAGGGGAAAAGTTTGAACATGACAGCAGGTGGCTGAGAAGCTAAACACTAGACTGCTGCTACAACAGGGCTCAGCCCTCCATCATCATCATCATCGTCATCGTTATCATCACCACCATCTATACAAAAGTTCATCAGGCCATATTGGAGCTGTCTGTTTCAGTGACGAGGCTCTTTATACCGCTGATTATTGATTTGTCAGCTTCACGCGTAGTCCCTATTTTGACAGCAGTGGCCATCAGCTGACTTTTTTTTTAAATATTATCAGTCAGACACACAGAGTGGACCCTCAATCTCAAAAAGTAGGTTTGGTCACTGACTTGAATGAGCACCAGCTTCCACTGTCCACGGAGCAGGCCTGAGTCACTTGAACCTATCTGCTTGGCAATTACGCACATGACGCATTTGGAGAGAATAGTGTTGGGTTGTAAACTATTACTTACGCTCAGAGGCCATGGTGATCACGGACTCCGTGGTGGCGTGGTACTCATCCTCCTCCATAAACTCATCCTGGGACGACGCGTCTCCCTGGAAGTCGTGATGGTCCAGCAGCTGCTGGAGCGGAGGCGCCTTGGGCAGCAGCTGATTCACCACCTCCCGGCTGATGTTGGGCGCTTGCTTCAGACGCAGCTTGCTCAGTATCTGGGACTTGATGGTCTCCAGTCTCAGCACTTTGCTCTGCTCCCTCCAAACACAGGCGGAGCACTCGTGGGAACCAGCGTCCTCGTCCAGCAGGGACAGCCCGGCGTCCGTGGGCGTCTCGCTGGCAGAAGGCAGCAGCAGATTGGGCTCATCGCTCCCCGACTGTCCTAAGGAGATGAGCACCATTAAGCACAGTAAGAAGTTGTACCTCGGCATGACGATGCGTGGACACCAGGCAATGCAACTTTTTTCCTTTCTGTTTCTTGTCTGTTCACTCGCTATATCCCGTTATATCCCCTCTCTCGGATGTGCGCCTCTCCTTTCCTTACCCTACAAGAGTCAGGCAATCAGTGACATGCATCTAATCCAATACGATCAACCCGAAGTTGCTGTTTTTGGCAGCAGGAGATTCTGCAATCAATTTTCCCAACAAAAAAAAAAGTACGTCCCAGTGTGTCTCGGTACAGACTGTTTGGATTGAAAGTGAACAAATTACGTGTCTGATGAATGCATAGCACGCTCACGTGTAGTGTAGTGGCTGTTTTGGGATCTTCTGTACAATTTAGTCCATGGAGGTGTGTGAATGTTCAGAAGTGTCACTGAAAAATGTGCAAGTGCGGCCAAAAAGGGGCTCTTTATATATCTCAGCTGCCCGGTGTCGTAATCCGTCTCCATTGGCTAAGATTGCAACAAAAGGCTTTTAGGTCTGTCACCAAGTCAAGAGGGACAGAGCGAAGGGAGGGTGCACACACTGTTATGAGAGTATAAATGTTTTACAGTGCACAAACAATGTCTCACATTAGAGATATTGCCCAATTAGGTTATTATGATGATGACATAATACGGCTCATTGCGCCTGTTGTTACAAATGGTTTATTATGGTGTAAATTGAAAATAAGCTTCATGGACTCAAAACGAATTCATTAACTCCTAAATCACATGCATCTATATATTTGCGATGCATTTTAACAAGAAACTGATGAGGAATCTCCATGTAGACCTATGGTTAAATGCTTATTATTTAGAAGTTGCACGAGCTTGTCCGATGGAGGGCTGTCTAAACTCAGCGTCAAAGTATCTGCCAGGAAAGTAATAAGAGATCTTTTCATTTCAAATCAAGGGCTCTAAATTGCACAAACGTGGTTTTAAGAAGGCTGCATTCAACGCTAACAATAAAAGATGTATGTTTAATAGATTCATTTAAGTCATGCAGTAGCAGCAGGTCTGCTAAGACTATAGGCCTATATGCGGTTATTGACATTATATTTGCACTGATCAGGGTAGTTTGTATAAGCCTTATGGAAATGTCACATTTTAATCGTTTCCTGATTAATTATGGATTGTAGAATCTAAAGTCTTCTGAGTGTCCATTTGAGCTGTAAACCCACAGTATGTCAAGACATAGGACCTGAACAAAATGTTGCCCAACTTCAAACCACTGCTGTATTCATTACTAATAATCTGCTTAATGAAAGCTGTGATATTTCTGGAACTGATTTCTTTATGTACAAATTGTACTTCACGGAGCAATGAGCCGCCTGCTCTCAGTAAACCATCACTGACCCACTAGTGTCATCTGCTGGAGGGAAACACAGTTGCAGCTGCAGAACCGTTCATGTTTCAGTTATAATATTATAGTTACCATGTGTGCTGCATTTTTCATTGCTTGTTGCAGTCAGATTGTGGTACTTTATTGTGAAACACGGCCCAGTCATCATTTAGCTTGACAATATTAAATCTTTATAGATCAAATACTGATAGGACTAGAAGTTAGTGAGGATCGAGCATTAGAGCAACTGAAAGCAATCCTGTTGACTGTTGTCTCTTTATAAGGCTTCCCAGACATCACATTCCCTTCTTTCCACTTTGATGGAAGGAATCAGTGTTACTAAGCAACAATTACACATCACTTCACTGGTGACCTGAAACTTCTTCAAAGATTAATATAGTTAGAGTGACAAAGTTTACCAGCTTTCTCTGAATGAAATAGATGAAAACCATAAGAGTCCTCAAGGGATAAGATAACAAAGGTGTTCACCGTTTTTATTTTAGCAAAAATGCATGTCCCCGCACGATGTGTTTGAAGGTTTTCATGTTATATGCAGATGAAATGTGAATAATCAATAATAGTCTTGAGTCTCAGGCACCAAGACCTTCTTTCCAGAGAGGAAGCCTCATTTCTGAGTCTGAGATCACAGCTTCAGGACCTGCTGGACTTTTTGACCGTCAATCCAACCTTCTGATGCTGAGCATCTGTCTGTCGATGATTATCAAGAAATTCAGAGTGCAATGCTGATGCTATGGAACAGGAAGAGAGCTGTAAAGTAGTTCATATGCTCCTTTATATGAATAAAATCAATCAAAGCAGCCAACTCTTCAGTCATTGTATCCACCGTGAACCTCACTCAATATTTTTTTATCAGTGAAGGCATTTTGACAAAAAGGTGTATATTAGAATTATTGATTGCTTGATTCCATTCAGCTGCATGCTTTGGTTTCATGGTGCTGGTATTGTGCACTTTCTGTCACACTGTAATGGCTTACCTCAAATACAACTGAGCCATCGTTGATGTTATTAGTCACAGCTTTGCTTTTCCTACTTAGACAAGTCAAAATATCTGCGCATAGGCATGCATAAATCATGTTATAGTAATAATCTATCAATGAATGAAGTAAAGCACAATTTGATAGATTAATTGATAAAAGAGATCAATAAACGTAAAGGCTGCAGGAGGGAATGAGAGGGCTTGTCTCTGTAGATCCACACAGACATAACAGATGTTGTGCTCCGTTGAGTTGTCTGATCTGATACCCAGATCATGTACACCGTGGAGCAAATATTATATAATGTAAATAGAAGTTCAAAGTATTTTGTATTGTTGACAGTGGAATTATAGGTGGTTTCAAATATTGTTGCTTAATGAAAGTAGAAGATGCTGAAACTGAGTGAAATAAAAACCCCAGAGGTCATCAAATAGGGAAACTCTATAAATATTGTGCATAATCTTATAGACATTTCCCTAATTGACCCTAATTTAGCACCTTAGTTATATTTGCGATGTTATGTTTTATTTTTGCATTCTTGAACTGCTTCAAAAGTCCCTCTGGATGAATAAAGTTAAGAATACAGTTTATTTTCTTATTTTATCTTCAGCTTTTGGTATCCGTGGGATTTGGGAGAGTGTTTGAACAGTGCTTGACAATCCATCTAGCTCTTGTGATGATGATGACTCTAATTTTGCATGGTGATTGGCAGAGACGAAGATTTTTTGATGTAGCCTATTTGTATTGTAATTAAGTGTGATGAGTTGCTTTTTTCTATTATACTCTCTTCCACTGAACTTCCCTCATCTACAAAATTTCCACAAAATTCACACAAACCATAAAGCTCACCTGAACATCCCTGATAGGCCTTGTTTTCATTGAGGAGTTGAAATGCGTCATGGTTGTTAACCGAACCTTAAAACCTTTTTTTTTAAACTGCCAACAGTTTCAAAACAGTGATCTTTGACTTCTCTCTGTGTCTGTGTGGGTGGAGTGAGGGCGGTGTTAAACACAGTTTGGTCCTCGTGGCTCTCCGTAGACCACGACCTGGGCGTCGGCAAAATACTTCACTCACTGCTGCTGCGTCAAAAACAAAAAACAAAACACCTCTTCTTCACACAGAGGGCGCGTAGGTGTCTCTTACATAAACGGGGAACTTAATATAAAACATGCACTCAGTCACGCTGGACAGCAGTGTTTCGCCAAAGAAACGGACGTTATCTCGGGGGCTGAGCGAGGATGAGTCGCTCCGCAGCATTATAAAAGAGGTGAGAAATCACGACGTCATTACTGTTTGTTTAGAGCTAACGTTAACGTTGTGTTACCGCTGAGTATTGGACGTTTTAAATGTTTAACTTCAGCAAAGTTGTCAATGTATGAATTTCTGCCATTTTTTCTTAAACGTTTAAGAATGACCAACGGCTCAAAGGACCAGTTGGGCCTGTAGCGTCAGTTCACTTCCTGATTCATGACGTTAGCTAGCTAACGTTAGCTAGTTGTTGTGTTTCTGACTGTGATGCTAGGCTATTTCGCCTACCTGAGGTGTGTTTTTTGTTTGGTCTCCTTATCAGACCGAGAGTTCCTCCAGGCGTCTGACACGAAGCGACAGCCGAGCGGGCACCACGAAGAGGCGGACTGACAGTCAGGTAGGAGCCAGATAACACAACCAGGAGCCAGGAGTGGACACAAAAATCGAAACACCTTTACATTGTTTTGATCTCTAGCTAATCAAACATCTCCACAGTCCTGAATGTCTCCAGTTTATGTCTCTGATCATGTATCATTATCATTGCGGTAATACATAAGCAGTAGTGGAAATTTACTCAAGTATTGTGCTTTGCACATTTTTGAGATACTTGTTTGAGTTTTTCCATTTTATGACGCTCTATACTTCTACTCCATTACATTTCAGAGGGAAGTATTTGTACTTTGTACTCCACCAACTGACAGTTATAGGCAGATTACAATTTACATAAATATGATATAATAATCATATACAAACACAATGCAATGTTACATATTTAATCACTGATTCCCAATTTATTTATCAGATAGATTTGTTTTAAAAACAGCTTGAGGTCAATGTGAGGAACCACTGAACTCAACTAGCTAACAGCTCCACCTCAACCAGCTACAACAGTTAAATGCTGCTTACATAGTGTTGCATTGGTATTAAAAATCAATTTCATATATTATAATATATCAGTTACACAGGGCAAAATAAGTAATTAAACGTTTGATAATTTTCAGTACCTTTTGGTGAATACTTATGTACTTTTACATAAGTACAATGTTAATGAAGAGCCTTAACTTGTTATGGAGTGTTTTTGTTGTATTAGTACTTTAACTAAAGTAAAGAATCTGAATACATCTTCCTGCACTTAAGAGACATAAACTTTAGCTAGGTTCTGATAAACGCCTTTGTGTCTGTTCGGTGTCTCATGTCACAAAGGTTTTTAAACGTTTATTTACAGAAAACCCAAACTTGTGTTCAGTCACCTTGTTGGGACAAGGTGTGTACCTGGATTAAAAAAAAATCCAAAATCACATGCTGTACTTTGAAAGCTGTTATCAAGCATGGTGCTAAACAGTGTTTGATAGCTGCGATTGTGGTGTACAAAAGTCGGTTAGTTGTTGGAATTGTGACGCTAGACACCGGGGAGGCACCGTTTTCGGTAAAAGCTGCTATCACACAGAGTATGTGATAAGGTATGATTAAACATTAACGTTTGCATTCCTAACTGGGTCACAGGATTTGGTGCAATACCCTACTTTACAGGGTGTACAGTGTAAAAATAAAAGGTTTCATATTAAAAAGGTCCATTGTTTTTTGGCTTTCTGAGGACTAATAAGCCTTTTTGTTTTACAGCAGACATTGAACTAGCACAGGTGTTAGTTATAACATTAACGATGACTCCGTTAATTTGAAGAGTCCCAGTAAGTCATGACAGTGTGTCAGTGAGCCAGCAGGCTTAATACCAGCACCCTGAAGAAGCTAAATCATATTCAGCCTCATTCATTGTATTATTTACACCTGTGCTTTTCCTACCCTGACATGTCAAAACGGCCTAATAAATCAAAATAACAGCTATTGTCCATGCAGTCATCAATAGAAGTGAAGGAGCATCCTACTAACAGAAAGAAACTACTAACATTAATTAAGTACTCCTTGTTTTTTTTTAAGGACAAATAACTTCACATATTCACAAAAGTAAAGATTTTCAAAATTTACAGAAAATTCTACATCACAACACATATCTGAACTTTGCTTTTCTTATGGCTCACAGAGCTTACACAAGCCAGCACGTGGTACTTTATGGAGCTCAAAACGATTCATTTGTGAATTAAATTGATTTTAAATTCTATTTTTTGTAATTTGTTGTACAAGTCATATTATAGTTCTCATGTGTAAACGAGAGCAGTATAGGAAACAGATCCAATTGGGCCTTTTAGAACATGCTTCTCTTCATTTCACTTTATTTAAAACACTTGAGAATTATTTACAAATAAACTATTTGAAAAAAATGTTTTTTCTCCTCTTTCAGCAGTCGGAGCAGGACCTCTACATGGGACTCCCAGAAATGGTGAGTATTTCTTACTGTAATTATGAAAATGATTACTATTTAAAGACTGTTCTGTGAGGTGTCATAGATCACTACATTATTACATATGAAGGGATTGTCGTGCTCCCACTGATGCCTCTGAGAGCTTACTAAACACTTGTCCACCCACTGATGGGCATGTGTTCCACTAAGTTTGCCCACACTGATTTGTAACTGTGTTTGTGGTGCAGCTGGAGCTGCAGGCCAGCTATGAAGAGGTGGTGCAGGAGCTGCGTGGGCTGGAGGTCGAGCGAGAGACTCTGTTGTTCCAGGTGGACGTCCTGCAGGACACGCTGGAGGGTGTAGAGGAGCTGCTGGCGGAGGCCCAGAGGGAAGCTGGACAGGCTAGTCTGGTACGTCGAGGCCTCACCAACACTGAAGCACCACTTAAATTCAAAACTTCAGCAATATATAGACGTCTAATGACAAGTTTGTTTTTTGTTCCTCGATCCTACAAAGTACGACACTAACAAACCATTTTTCTTTGCACTTGTAGGATTTGGAGCGAGAGAGGGAAGCCAAGAGGAAATCGGAGAGCATGGTCTGCTCTCTGATGCAGGAGGTGGAGAGATTAAAAGAGGTAAAATTAGGGGGTTTAGGATTCTTTAGAGTTCTGATGGCTTATGAATACTTCAATGAATGAATACTTGATATTTAAATACCACAGAATTTATAGCATTGAAAAAGTACCATCTACCTCAATTTATATGGTTTGAATTTCTCCCCTTGAAATTTACAGAAATGTGATTTCTAAATCTATATGTAAAAATAATTAATACTTGAAATCGGGTCAAATTCAGCTGGTCCATAGAAACATATGATGAAATCATATATACAGATATCATGATAAACAATTAAGTTGTCTAAATTGATCATAACGAGCACACGCTAACTCAAATTTCTCTCTCAAAAAAGCAGATTATTATGCACTGAAGCTCTTGATTAAATGAAATTTGTCTAGTATTTAATTCCCACAAGATTATACATAACCATGTGGTCATTTCATATTGCATATTTATGAATTGAACTAGCAGAAAACATGCTATGTTATCGAGACGATCACCCAAACCTAATTTGAAGTTTAAATCTAAAAACTAATTTTTGAGATGTCATAAAGTCAGTGATGTTTGTTTATTTATTATGTATTCAGTTAAACTTCACAATCATGTCGTTTATAAAGTTACATTTTTCATGTCTTTTCTTTCCTTCCATAAAGATCAGAGATGATATTAAATTGACACGCACATTTAGATCAAATACTAGTAGTTTAAGTAGTAACTATACTGTGTTTTATCTGAAAGGACACTCAATGTACTTATGGACAACTCAATTTCTCTTTGCAGGAGAGGAATAACGAGGCTTCTGCTACAGGGAACACACATGGAAGTGTGGATGTGGTAACGACACAAGGACACCAAATGAAAAGGGATGCAAAGGAGATGATGAAAGACTCCTTGCCGTGTGAACCTCAAAGAAGTGAAAGCCGAGGCAGAGCGTCAGAGAAAGAGGATGAGGGAGGCGTCCTGAGGAAGATGGTCACTAAGCCCCTGGGCCAGTTGCTGTCTCTCGCAGTGGACGACCCATCCTTTGGAGACGGCATCCTGCAGAGGCCTTACGAATACGACGTCGGGGACGGACGAGACCCTTCTCCGGACAGGAACGACTCAGACAGCATAAGTGCCTACGAGGACGCGTCCGCCGAGACTCCAGAGCAGGACGGGATGTTTCCGGGTGAAGCGGGCACTTCGGAGCTGCCTGAGGATTCAGAGAAAAGTTCTACCAACAACTGCCTGCTCAATGACGAGACAACCCAAGACCCCAAAAACCCTGAAGCTTGTGTTGTGTCTTAATCTGTTTTATCTACTAGTGGACAAAAGGGCAAAGGTGATTGATTTTTGATTATTTGGTGTAATTCAAGAGCTCTTTGATCTGCAGTTTACCCACATCTGATTTTAATGTTCTTAAAAAAACTTTGAGGCCAACAATAGCAATTTGAAGACGTCACTATAGGCTCTAGGGAAATATTATGATAATTTTACACTAGTTTTTGAAATAGTTTAATAAATCAATTATTCAGCAGCTTCCTTTATAATTGGTTGTAATACACTGTAGTAGAACTGTAAGTTTTAGTTTTAAATTCTCAACAAAGAAACTCAGGATCCAGGTGGTTTACTCGCTGGAATTCCACTACTGACTACTTAAGATTATTTGCCAATCATTTCTTTTTATATCCGTCATATCTTTTTTGTAATTCGTGGATCGACATGGACAATAGTCCGTGCCGCTTTGACCGTTTACCTCTTTTAATAAGGTTTGTTTGTATACTAGCATCAGGATTTACCTGTGGACTAAACACAGTGAGCTCTGTATTACAGAGAAACATTACATCAGAAACTTTAGGAATTTAGAAACTGGCAGTTGTAGATCAGCAACGGGAAATCAACGGCAGTTGTTTGAAAGATTTACAGAAACCGAAAATGGAAAATGCCATCTATTTGCTGCCTTGCTGATCTTTACAAGAAGATACATTTTTTTTTAACTTTCCCTTTTTCCTGTTTTTATATGTTGAATTTAGGGAAATTGATTTGGCTGCATTTGCACTTTTTAAAGTTCTTGTATTGTGGCATCATTTTGTACGACTTCATTAGAAACAACATTCCCGTAACAACCAAACACGTCAGTGAGAAGTAACGAGTCGACCTGCTGCAGGCTTCTTCTCTGCTGCACGCTGATACTGTATGTTTGCACATTTGCTGAAAGTAATCTCTTTTGACTTCTCTGATTGCTGTAAACACTTTGTATTTAATCACAATTTTTTATGTTTGTTTTTATACAATGTGAGGTTTCTTTAATGCTCGAGGCAGGAATGGACCCTTTCACCTCATTCGTGATAGTTTGCATGAGCACCTAAGAATGTATATTGATTTCCAAATTGCACATGAATTGACGTCATTAATCAGTACTTTTGCACGCAGTACACGTATATAAAATAATACTTTGAAAAGGTATTTACTGCGACAATTGTTATTTTGAAGGGATTTTAATTTTGTTTGCAGATAATGTATCGTTCTGTCATTTCCTGTTCTTTCATGGTGGCTCTTTAGCAAAATCAACAATTTCAGTTTTGATGGAACAAATCATGAGACACTAATTTTTATATCTGATTCTGTTACACAAAAAAAAAAAAACGCAGCAATATCAATACATTTGAAGATGGGTAGAATGTTGCTGCATTGAGCTGCTTATTTTGTTGGTTTATGGCAGCGTGACTCAGTTGCCTTTTTTATTACTTTAATCAGTCGCATTTGAACATCATGCTGGTTCACTTGCTAGTACCTGATTATTTGTTGTGTTGGCTGCCGTGATGCACAAAGCCTTGGACACAAACCGCTCAGATTACTGCTGTTTGTTCCACAAAATATGCCGATGGAAGGTTATTGTTACTGTCGTCCTGTGTGGCGGTGCTGTAGTCAGATCTAGAGCAACCAACGTTGGTCAGACTTTTTTACATGATCATCCACAATCATTGATTGTTTGTGTTGTCCATGATTCATTCCATGTTCCTATTGGTTTCCTGTCAGGTCAAAGCATTTGGTTTGTTGTAATGAACCAGTAAAGTTACATCACTGACTTTTAACTGATAAAATATTTGTTAAACTTCCATTACTGGAGCTGTTTTGGATTTTGAACATAACAGTGGGTTTATTGACCATTTATCAAGTAATCAAATTGGTTTTGTGTTTCATTTTCCTTAATGCAAAACATCTGTTCTTACTGTAAGTTGATGTGTTTTATGGGTCTACATATGTGCTTTGTATGAAATGTTCAGATGTAACGGTAAATTACATACATTTATACTTGTAACGGAAAATACATTCCAGACATATCAAAATAAAAACAGTGAATAATGCTAATGCAAATTAGTCATTTCTTTCAACTTATTTGTAAAATATTCATGACGTGATAAAGGAATCGGTATATAGCAGATAGTTGAAAGCTGAAAACACAAGGACATTTCCTTAAGCGTCCTTAAGAGAAACTCATGGAAAAAATTAAAAATTGCATTGATGATAATTATGGAAATTCTGAAGTCAAATGTCTCTTTCTCCCTTTGCAAGGTGATCTGTTCCTGTGAAATTTAAAATGCTGTAAAAGTATAACAGAGAAATCCATCCTGGACATAGATGGAGGAACTTTTAAACATGTTTGTTCCCTGAAATATTTTGGCCTGACGTGTTGTAATAGATTTTGTCCAACAGATGGCAAAGTAGACCTCAGAGTTATACCTACTCAGTAGAGTTCAGATCTCCGTCAAGTATTTCTGGAACGACTCCTGCTAAATTCTAGGCACCGATTTGTTGTAATGTAGGCAGCTCGAAGTCATTGCACAAGACATACAATCTTGACAAAAACAAAATTAAACTCACCAAGCTGTCTGCCCGCTTAGCAGCGGTTGAGTGGCGGCGATGCACTCGCCAGTGTTATTGCTTGCAGCGGCCTCTCAAAGAGTCGTGTGTGAGGAGTCAGTCAATGGCAGTATAAAACAGGAAATAAAAGGTGTTTTGAAAGTATGAGTCACCGCAAGCATGAGAGGTCGTTGAGCATGCAGACATAACTGACCACCCAAAATATTATGCAGTTTGCTGCAGCAGAATGCGAGATTAGCAGTGGACAGACGCGGCCTACACACGCAACCTTTCACATGACCCTCTTGGCAGAAGCAAAAATAATAAAAGAAAAATAAATGTTTGGTACTGATGAGTTTGATAAATTACACGTTTTATTTTTTTATTATTGTTTTTAATGTTCGGGTTACATTACAGTCATTTAGCAGTCATTTAGCCTTTTTTAAAGAAGCATCTAAGAGCATAAACCAGAGCAAACGTACAGTGAAGAAACAAACTATTATGAATACAATAAGTGCTAAGTGGAAGGCTCAGGGTATCTCTATGTATTCATTCTAAACATATTTTTTAATATACAACAACAAGTAGTTGTTATGTCTTATTGGCCTTTTATCACATGCTCTCTTGTTCAGGCGGTGGTGTGTTATCTCAGAGGAGGTAAGCCATGACACAAAAACACACAGCAGAATAAGCAATACAGTTTATATTTTTTCATACTGTGAGTTTAAATAATATTATCACAAACAATGAATCAGTGTTGATTGTACAACATCAGCACAGGTTTAAAAATAATCAAGTAAAGAGTTGTATTACAGTAATTTGGAACTAATTTATGAATTGAAAGACAATCAGATTGAGTTTATGTGGAAAGTCATTAATTGTAGGGGAGGGGGGCTGACACAAAGTTCCTTAATAGTAGTAACTTATTTCAAATACATAAAAAATCTGATTAAAACATCCCCTTTTCTTTCTTCATGCTCAGTTGTTTCCACTGTGGCATGCTGACAAAGTCGTCTTTGGTGACCTCAAATACGTGGTTGAAGTCGGAGTCAGACAGGTATTTCTGAAAAGGCAGTTCTCAAATTTTAGTCAGTGAAAACAAAAGATTAACAATACATCTAGCAGCAAAGCATCATGCTTACACCTCACAACAGGATGCACAAAATGTTGAGTGGTTCATCAAAGACAGAGCAGGGAACAAATCAGGGACTGTGCTAATTAATGAGTAGCTCCTGAATAATAACAACTGAATCAAACATGGAGCACAATGAGAATAATGTGAAGACTTGAGAGAAAATATGTAGCAAAGCTTTGTGTTATGGGTCTATAGTTTCAAATCAATTGCCAAGGAAGTTTCTGAAAAATAAATATGTAATCTTGTACAAATAAAAAGGAAAATGGAGAGAGCAGGTCAGCCAAACATTCAAAAAATGTGAAATGTTTCTACCGTCAGCTTACAATTAAATATATATTGAGAATGAGGTTTCCAATAAAAAAAGGAATGATTAATACATACCTTTAGGTTTAAATTGAGCTTTTCTTTTAAGGACATTCCTTAAAGCCATAAAATAACGCATTATGAAATTAAGAATTTCCACTGTGGGTAATTAAATGTGGCATTTGGAGGAAATCGCTTACTTTTATTTTTGTTTGTCAATACATTTTTCAAAGTAAAAATTTCAGAATAAAGTTTCAGTTTTGTATTCTCGATGTCTGAAAAGAGTATGTGAGTCACGGCTGCGCTGTTGCTTCCTAGTGTTTCTCCCCCCCTGTGTTTCCAGCACATCCCTGTCTGTCTCTACTTGCCTCTGTGTCTGTGTCTGTGTGTGTGTGTGTGTGTGTGTGTGTGTGTGTGTGTGTGTGTGTGTGTGTGTGTGCGTGCGTGTGTGTGCGTGTGCGTGTGTGTGTGGTCCTCCTGGCTCTCCTTGCTCCCAGCGCTGCTCATCACACACACCTGTCTACAATCAGCTAATCAGCCCTCCCAGTCTGCACACCTGCTTCTCATCAGCCTGCAGTAAATCTATCCCTATCAGTCTTTATCAGATCATTTGCTCAACTAATGTGGTATCTATGCTCAGGCCCAGCTTTGTGAGTTTTCCTTGCATACTTGTTCCTGAATTAAATCTGGTCTCGCAATACACTTCATTAACCTACACCAACTGCTTTTCAGTGTCCTGCGTTTGGGTCCACCTGTACCACACTGCAACAATGTGCTATTTTCCATAAGGCATATATCACCTTCTGTTAATATAAGGGTATGTTTCGCTCTATAAGATAACAAAGAAAAAAATAAACCTTTTTGTCAAAACAAACCAGGAACATTGCAGTTCCAGGAACATTGCAGTTGTTTTGTTTTATAAAATATCATCTAGCTCACCATCAAGGTTTTATTTCTTCCATGACTGGTTGGATGATGCAGAAGATACATTGGAACTGTTTCAGGTGCAAAGTGCACAAATGTGGTGGCTAAACTTTAACTTTATCACATCATGCTAGGCACCCACTCCCCTCTCACACACACATACCTCTTTCTGGGTTGGGTCAACACCTTCAGGCAGCTCGCTGGCAAGCTTGTTGACCAAGTCGTCAGGTGGAAAAGACTGAAAGCGTTTCTCACTTTCAACACAGTCCTGCTCCTAGAAAGTCACATTAAGGTTCAGTTTAGGAGAACAAGTACTTTGTTAATGCAAGTTTTTGACTCCTGTCCCTTACTTTGTTTTATAACTCTTATACATATTCAAGGTTAGCTAGCCAAAAGTAAATATACAAAACAATCTTTCACGTCATTGTAATGTCTCTAGTACTCCTCTCAAGAAATAATTGCTAACCAGTCAATGCTTGAGGTTAGACTGGATGTTTGCAGTCCTACAGTAACACAACATCCTTACCTTAACCACTAACATAGAAACGTGTTCCTACATGTGACGTGCATTAAGAAGAATGGTAACATTTTGGAAACCATGGCATCAGACACATTTTTCAAAAAATAAACAAGACCTTACATACAGTTGTAACATTAACCGGTGCTGCTTCTTCTCCCAACTCCTTCTTCAACTCCTCATAGCTCTTTCCTCCCTAAAAGAAATAAATATATGTTATTTTTTTTCCTCGTCAATGTACATGTTGATGCTCCATTTCAGTTCAAAAACACTCACACTCCATTTAGAGGTGTCCCAGGCTGTGAACCACCCAGTGAATGTGGGCGGCTCAAATCCCTGCTTGATCAGGACGATGGGGGTGTCAGGGTCTCTGGCGCCCGGGTGGGTGCGCAGGTACTCGTGGCTTGTCACCACTGACTCTTTACGCTCTACCTCATTGGTCCCTTTACCGATCCAGAGAATCACCTGGGACCAACGATAAGAAAAGGCACTTTTAAGATTAAGTAACTTGGCACAAAAAGGCTACACAGAAATACAAGTGTTTTGGAGATGCTGCGACCATGCTAATGTACCATAGACACTAAATTAAGTGTCTATCATACCTGGTCCCATGTGTCCAGCAGCATGACATCATCCTCATTGAGGTCGTCCTGCGTGAACTGAGTCACCTCGGTCACAATGAAACGGCCCGTTTTATTGGAGCATTCGAACAAGCGCGGCTGGTAGTCAGA
Organism: Pholis gunnellus; assembly: GCF_910591455.1. NCBI lineage: Eukaryota > Metazoa > Chordata > Actinopteri > Perciformes > Pholidae > Pholis > Pholis gunnellus. The sequence continues at coordinate 17,105,357 of NC_136529.1, read as the reverse complement.
AACCGTCTGCTGTAATCTGCAATCAACAACGTGACATGCGTATTACCATTGCTGCAACAGTCATTTTGCCATTTTGCAAATCTTAGTATTGTGTCATGATCACCTCTTGTCACTAGCATAGGGAGCTTTCCCTCCGAGCAACTCCCAGAATTCAATGGGCTCCTGACCCTCGGCCACAATCTCTTCAGAGAGGGGCCGTGAGTTCTGGCCAATCACAGAGCTCACCTCCTTTGCCATGGCTCTCTCGTCTCCACTGGATCCCTGGCAACAAAAATTCAGTTATAGTTAGTTACCATGTACACTGTATGGCCAAAAGTAAACCGGCAACCAAACATTACACCCCATATGTGATTGTACATCTCATCCATAACCACTGGTAACAACATGCTGCTGTAACATTATTTTGGATTTTTACTTTCCAACTGGTTTTTGAACCTGTCCACCGGGAACTGCTCCCATTCAGCCACAAGAGCGCTGACTTCCTCGATCCAGTGCAATACCTTGCTTTGTGCACAAGGGCCTTCTCCAAACTGTTGCCACAACGTTGGAAGCACACTGTTGTCTAAAGCGTCATCGTACTCAAAACATGAAAACAGTCCCAGACAAAAAGTAGACAAATGTTTCTGGATGTGGGTTTCTACATATGTTTGCCATGGAGTATCTTTACGTATACTTTTTACCTTTATGTAACAATACAAACAAGTGTGGACATACATACAAAAATACATAAAATACAAGAAACCACAAAAATGCTATAAAAACTGTTATATTGTATATTCACCCTGCTAACACAGTTCAGTGAATTATCAGTGTAACTATCTGATTTTAACACCTTTCTTACCTTTCCACACCACAGATGGATTCCTGATTGGCTCTTTAGTAAAAACACATCGTTGGAGTTCAGAGAGGTGGCCAGCGCAGGAACCTCAATGGCTTTTGTGTTGGACGGGTCAAAACCATGGACCTGGAACAACCTTATCGGTGGCTCTGGGTCAGAGGGCCCTTTTCTAGACGTGCCCCCCTTTCAGGAAAACGAGAAATAGGCTGTACTGGTAGAAACTTTATACACCAGAACACTTCCAGATAAATGATTATAAATGCAGTCGTACCTCAAAGATGACCATTTTACCCTTGAACATCGCCAGAAAGTGTCTTGGTTCTTTGCCCATTGTTAATCTCACTTGAACTGGCTCATCACCATACTTCTGATCCAAGGCCACAGCCTGAAATGCTGAGGCTGCAACTTCATCCTGTGTCGCATGACGACCCTGAATAATAAGGGGTGAAATATTGCATCATATATTACAGTAATAATCAAAAAACGCTGAAGCAGGGACAGTGAAGGATATACTGTTTTTAAGCATTATTGAAAGAATCGTGTATGAACGTGAATTATTATCATTATGTAATACACTGGCTGTTAAAGCAAACCCTCACCTGCCATATGTAGAGCAGGTAGTACTGCTTGTTGTTAACCAAGTACGTGTAGAGGATCAGGTAGCAGTCTCCTCCATAGAAGTATCCGTACGATTGAGGGTCCACGGGGACAAGCTCCAGATTCTCGACTCTCCACACCTGGGAGCATCAAAGAGCTTCATTAACACAAAATCACAGAGTTGCATTTAATGTGTGTAGGGAAGTTAGTGCCCCTATGAGGCTGTAACACTCATTACACATTAGAAAAAAAGATTGTTGGTAAGAAATACAAAGCAAAGTATGTCTTTTTCACAGGACACATTTTGACATGTCATGGCTTAAGCTGCTTAGCTGCACTTTGAGCTGGTAGCATCGTAGCATGGTAGCATAGCACGACTGAAGCTGACAGTATTCAGTCATCAGTTTTTCGACCTGTTGATACAGTAGATGATAGACTGATCCTCCTTAAAGTTAAATTGTCACAGTTACCTCCACTTGACCTGAGCCATCGTCCACCATTCGCTCCTGTGCAGCGACCTCTGGCATCATGTGCATCAGAGAGGCATCAAACTTTTCCTGTTTGATATGAGCTAAAGCAAAATTTGGTCACAAAACAAAACCGATTTGAGCTTCTTTTTATTTTCATCAGGAGCATTACTTTTATCTGTGCTTGTTGTGTTTATGCAAATTTAAGAATACACATACCCACTTTTCCTCTTGTATGCACTTTGCCCAGACCTTGAGTCTGGTCCTTTACAGTCCACCTCTGGAACAGCTGCTTGAAGAGAGCTGACTCCGCCCCGTCATTTACTGTCTCCACATTTGTAGTGATCGGGTAGTTTTTAGATTTGATGAACTCCTACAATATAACAGCCAATCAGATAAAAACATAGCAAATACACTCTGGTAGAATGTATTGCAGGCCTGCTGTATGAGACTGCATTAGTTTTAGCTAGGTGTTGTATTTTGTACACTTGCAACTGAGTGCGTGCAATAGCAATCAAACACAAGCTAAGGATACATGTGAAGGTCTGATGTAAAGTCACTCACCAAAGCTTTGGCCATAGCAGCCTGTCTCTCAGCTTTGTTTGCTTTCTTCCCCTTCCATACAAACATCTTTGTCCCTCCCTGATCCAGGAAGTAGCAGTCCTAAACAGATAATTATATAATAAATCATTTCTTACCATCAGTAAATAAACTATTTGTTCGAGGCATTTGAGTCCAAACAGTAGTGAACAGGAATAGTGAAATGTCACAGTAGACGGACAACCATACCAAGTTTCACGGTGGCATTGGCACCCATCTTGGTGTGGCCATAAAATAAAGCCTAGGCGTTCTTTATTAGGTCAATATTGCACCAACTCACTTCATGGTTCAGGAGATCCTGAACCAGTGGTCTGGAAGCAACTTCTGTGACCTTCATCTGACCATCAGCATCTGTCACACTGAAATAAAAGGCACAAACAAATGAGTAGTAGCAAACTACTTTAACTGGACATGAACTACATGAAATGCTGGAAGCCACGGCCTGGGAGCAGCTCACTGGTAGAGAATGAGTTTTGACTTCTGTTCCTGGTCAGCAGTTTCATCTGGAGGTCCGTCTTTTAGGTCTGAGCTTCTTGCTCCAAGAACACCATTCAGGATCTCCATGTTCTGAGGAGAGTGTCTCTCTGCGTCACCTTCGATCACCCGGATCTCTGCCCGACCTCCTCGCTCTCTGTCTCGGATGTCTTTGGCCAACATCATACCCTGAGAAGCAGAAGTACAACACAGACAAACCACAAAATCAAGAAATCCTCGACAAAAACAAAACACCACCAGTAAGCAAAGAAATGATAGTTAGAAGTGAGATAAAGTGAGATTTCATCAGTGTGACAATCTCATTGCTAATTAGTGTACCCTAATAAACATAAACAAAGAAGTTTACACATTCAGCAAAATTGTTTTCATTAGCACACATTGACATTAATCACCTAGAAGCAGATATAAAAGTGCACCATACTGGATTGGGAGGATTTCTATTGTCTCTCAACGATTCTCAACATGGCGACAGCTGAGCCGGTGACTCGCAGCTAACGGTGCCGCTAGAGCTAACAGTGTTTACTTGAGGGGGAACTGGGGGGGGGCTACACATTTCTGTGACAACGCCGTTGTGCCGTGAGCTGACGAATGGGACACCTTCACATGCACATACATGCATAAACGATGTCAACAAAGCAAGGAGAAGCTTCGACAACAACACACACACACAGAGGGAGTGCAACATCATTCTCTGCTCATAAACATGTAACCTAACTAATGTATAAATAATATATCTGAACTAACTTAAATGTGGTGTAGACAAAATGATGTAAGCACCTAGAATATGAATATCAATGCCCTGAAAGCTTCAGTCCTCACTGCATTGCTGTTACGTAGTTTTGAACTGAGTGCAGTGGGATAATGAATCATTCATAGTTTCCGACCTTCTTGCAGGAAGAAGGAAATGAGCTACGACTGCACACTCCCACAGCTTTCCATAAAGGTTTAAATATGATATTTAGATCTGGTGAGGGCAGCACGGAAAGCCTTGTTTCAGTGTCCACGCCTCAAACGTATGTCTCACATTCAGATAAAATGCTGCAAATAGCACACGAGAGCTGAAAGAGCAGGTAAATGTGCCTTCCATGTCACTTTTCAATTCAAAATGATTATAAAACATTTTTATATAAGAACATTTAGATAGTAGAATAGGTAAAGTTATTGTTATGCTATTATTGTACACTCGAAAATACAGTACATTTGAATGCAGTACATGGATTCAAAGGTAAGCTGATTTTCTGAAATCTTACTGCATATCCTGTATTATTGAAAATGAAGAATATAAGAGTTTTTTCCCCCTACTTAACACAGACACCCATGCAGTCACATAAATCTTACTTTCATCTTTTCCTGTTTGTTACACTTGGGTCCGTTCCACTGAACGATGGTCTTGCCAATGTCCAACAAAAACACATCTCCAAGGTTGAAGCTCTTCCAGCTCATCTCCACCTGAAACAATTTAAAACATAAAGCACTCTCTCTTCCTGACGCCCCATAATGTCCCATAATGTCCCATAATGTTAATTAACCACTGTGAAGTGTGACGCACCTCGTTTGCAATCACTCTTTTCTTCCCTTTGACATGAAGCAGTCTCTTAACGTCATAGCAGTTGGTTTCAGTGTGCCTCATGCCTGATGCAACTCCACCTTTCTTATAGCTAAACAAGACAGGATGATGATTAGTAGGGTTTCTTTCACTGTCTATAAAACGATTGACTTCTGCACCAACATTTTCACTCACATTACTCCTTGTTTGAAGTAGCCCCTAAAGGCATCCGACTCGTGGCTCTGAACCTCGCGGTGCTGGACCGGAGTGGAACCCAAAAATTCATCGAGCTGTATGGTGTAAATAGCAGCTGCACCCTGTTCATCCTGGGTGGACTGTGAGCCGATCCAGTAGTGGATATCATAACAGAGAGAGCTGCTCACCTTCTGGGTCTGTGGAGAGAGGAGAAACAGAGCGTGTGGGGTGATGTGCAGACCAGGATGTTATCTGATGTTAGCATTTTGTTTCTGCTGCATTAAACAAAGTCTACAAATACATCAGTGGGCTTTACTTTTCAAACAAGCAGCCACGGCACCCAAAACCACAATTAGTGACCTTCTCAGACTTACAGACAGAAGTACGTAGCAGTCACCCTCATAAAAGTTTCCAAACGATTTCTCAGGGACTGGTACCAGCTCCATTTTCTGTTGCACAGAGAGAGGAAAAAATAAATCTATATATCATGTCTAATAACCAGTATTCCTCAATCTCTTTTTTCCCCACATCATCACTGCTGTTTTAGTCATTTACTCCAGGAGTAGCAGACTTTTTTCTCCTTTTCCCATGAAACCAAACAACTGATTTGGGAAAACTTCAGTCTATAGAAACCGTTGCGTCATACTGTGAAATCAAAGTACCTCGACTCTCCAGATTATGATCCCAGAGCTGTGAGTTACTGCTCTAAATGTGTACTCCATGTTGCTCGGATGCACTCGGTGCTCTTGTGCACTTTTGTTGCTTTGTTTTCTTTTTCTAGAAGAGGAGATCATTATCAAATCACATTTTTTTTGGTACATTAAACACAATTTCCTTCAGTACAGACCTACATCAACACATTTTGACATTATTTTAAAAGGTTTTCCTCTTTAGTCTCTTTTCTCTTGATAAACTGGACAACATAAGATTTGTAGCAAACCTGTAACGAGCCAACTTGATCAAATCTCATAATTTATATATTTATGTTTGGATATATTTATATATTATCCAACAGAACATACCTGGTGTTCTTGTCCTCTTGGAGACTTCCCTGCAATCTGATAGCAGAAGGCCCTCGATCCTCTTCCCCTCACTGCCCCTAAAACATTTGCCTGTGTTTGCATGTTTCAGGACCTCTCACAGTGTTCTACCCAATCACTGAGGAAAACACAAAATCCTGTAGGCAAATGTGCTGAAAAGAAGGATTGACTCATATTCAAATGCACAAACACACACAGTAATGACCGCCATCTTGTCACCATACCCTGTACAACCATATTCACGCCATATATGGATGTATGGCTGTCCACTGCGGGACTAATAAAGGATTATCTTATCTTATCTTATGCACAGCTATGGGTTGAAAGATTGTCTATAAATAATAACTTTGTGTTAATGGACTTTCACAAGAATGGTATGGCACATTAATTATTATAGCTACTGATAAGAATAAAGATAACAATGATTATATGTTTAAGTTAATTGTAATGGTAGTATTAGCATTCCTTTTAGTAGCATTATATACCTTGTATATCTGCTGTGCATGCTATGAATATGATGACGAAAATGTGAACTTCTACACATACACACTGCAGCAGATGAGGTCAGGCCTTGTTGTTCTTTACTCTGACCCTGACACACCTGTGTGAGATGGGTTTGTTCGGTGACATGAAGGAGACAAGGCAACAGTTAGCACAAAGGTGTGGCCACATCCAGGGCGACTCTCCACCTGAGAGGGTCTGAACACACACTCACATTAAGACATTTTGATGAAATAAAGAATAAATACTAAAGTACACACATTTTAATTTGAAGGAAAACTTTATACATCACAAAGTCTGTTCATAGGTTTTTGTACCGTAGATGTGAGAAAAGTTGTATACAAACCTTTGTGGCTGCAGAAGGAACTGTGTGATGTCTGATAAATTGACTCAAGTGATGTCACTAGAGTCAGCGTCAGTTGAGTCTGAGGACAAGTTTGAAAAAAACAAACAATCTGGAGGTGTGGAGTTAGAACGAAGTGAGCTGACCTGACCTCTGTGGATCGTGTGCTTGAGGTAAGCTGCTCGAGGCTACATTAGCGGCTGCTAGCAAAACAACACACTAATCTCAGGTTGAACTGGCGGTGGACATGTTGCATTGTGGGTAGTAAACAGAGGAATATGTGGAATAAAAAAGACGATGATTCCGCTGCTGCCTTCATTTGGACCCTTTCTCTTTCCAAACTAACCATCGTGAGTCCAACAATGTTATAGAATAGCAAAGCTGAATCTATGGAATACTCTTTTAAAAATGAAATAGAGACCGGACACCAGCTCCAAGCTTCCCCAACACAAGTACATCAAATGAATTATCAGGGGTGGATGAAACCACAGCATTTGGTTCTGATCTGATAATGAGTGATACAACACACAGGACGGCTAAGGTATCATCATGTAGGGAAAAACATGTGGCAGGATTTATGAGGCGAATGCACCGACTACTTCTGAATACATATTCCTCACCACTCAGAGATTTGACAAACATTATGAATCTCTTTCCACTGGTCTCTTTAAACGACATAATACCTAATTCTCTGTCAGTCACTTTCATATGAAAACAAGAGTTTTTAACGATAAATAACAAATGTTTGTTCCGTTATCATCAAACACAGTCACTACCCAGGAACATATTTATGTTGCATACTAACATTACCAACTACGTCAATAATAATAATCAGCTTATCCTGTTTTTAATCATATATATCCAGGTTGTTATAACAAATTGTAGGCCTGTATGCTCACTTTTAAAAATAGAATCACTGAATAAATAACAAAAGACGCATATTCAAATAAGACCATGCTTATACAAACAAACCTTGAGCAATGATGGAACAAAGTGTGATGAACTAGAGTCATAAACTCGCCTCGCACTACCAAGAATTAGAATGACTGTATTGTAAATGATGTCCAAAACAATAGACCTTCAGTTGTAGCAGCGTTAAACAGCACCATCATGAGTGGTGCCATTCGTGTGTATGAAGCTCAGATGGCCTGAGAGCCACGGTCAGATTCACAAATGAGTAACACCATTGTACACTTGTTTGTAGGAGGGGAAAAGCTTGGATTTGAAGAAGTTATCGTTGGAGCTCATCAGAGGTGAGGGCATCCATATTTGTTGTTTTATTTGAAGTTAAACCATCCACTTCTTAGGGTGAGCCATCATCAAGTTGGGACATACACTCACACACGAGCTTAGTGTGATCTCATGGCAAGTTAAGTTAGTATCAGCAACTTTTATTGTAAAGATAAATCTGTAAAAAGACTTAGTGTACATAGTTAGCAAACTTTAAATCCTTTACGTAGCAATGTGTTTTAGTTTCATCATATTGTTCTACACACCACAGCAGGACTTTGCTGTCATTCAAGTCGTGTTTCAAGGTTTTAAGGCGCACTCGTCCAATTTGACATGTGTCTAAGTTTTATTTTATCTGCCACCAGTACTACAAAGCCTGCTGTGGATATATATCTGTGGATAGCTCGAGTAACCCTTTAAAGTAGAAAGATGGATTTATCCAAGAGTATAGAATATTTTAGAATATGATTTTTTAATATTATATAATATAGTAAACTCTGACCCTGCCACATGTTTTTACATTCCTTGATTGATTTTCTAAACTGCTTTTTTGTGTGGTGGTCTGGAGCCAATAAACAAGCATGAGGCAGGATACAATGGGCTACACATCTTTTCTTATTTAAAGTGAACTATTTTCTTTTAACTTTTTAAAGCTGTCTTTTATATTCCTTTACTTAGAAGACTGTCTTGGAGAGATGAGAATTCAGGACATAACCGAGCAGTGCAGAGCAGATGTCATCTTTAACACTTCATGGTTTGTTTGCATCAGTTAGTGACATAACGAGGATGAAAGCTGCCACGCTGTCAGTTGTGACCTGGCCAACATCAGCAGGGTCTTTAGCTTGATTAAGCTCACCTGGGCCTTTCAAGCTAAAAGCTTTGGACACTCTCTCCCTGGCTGACATCCACCCTGCATCGGTGGCTTTTGTTTTTGCACTATCAACACTTCCCCACCACACTTCACATGCATCTATGCATGTCTTTCATCACTGACCTTGATGATTTACACGCTCCACTGTTTGTTTTCCATTTTGTTGGTATGATGGGACCAAAGGACCGTGAATAGGGAGACTTTCTGCCGTGGTGCTGAAATAAAGAACATGCAAAACTATGGCGTTGTAGTTTGTACGGAATGAAAATAATACTATTTTGATTTGCAAAATCGATTTACCATTTCAGGTTCACACCTTTACATAAAATCATACAAGAGAGCATGAATGAAAGACTGACTGCAATAGTTAACACAAACATATATATTAAAAACTTCTTACATCAAGTCTCTCCTCCACAAATGTGTTTCTACTGAATATTATGTAATGTTGTTCACAACCCTGTCAGACTTTAATAGACAGGAAGAATAGGCCTATTGTTGTATTAAGTATAGCATGAGCACAGTCTGAGTTTCAGAGATAACTAGCAAACCAAATAAAGCCAGCTGTGTTGAAAAAGAGGTGTTCAGTGATGTCATTACTGACTTTTTTACAGCAAGGTAGTCTCATAATTACGGGTGAGACCAGAGACACTATGTCCTATTTCCCCAGTAATTCACTACTCGCCAAACTAACCACTGGTTTTGTTAAGCTGCAGACATTCAGTATTACTACTGTTCCTGTAGGCAGACACAGCTGGAAAACACTGCAGACACTGATGTTACAAGACAAAAATATATTAAACTTCCTACAAATGTTTCACATACTATTTTGAGTAAGTCCACCACTGGTTCACATGACAGCTCAAACAATACTCACGTTTTAAGGTCCTCCACTCTCTTTTGTACCTCAGCTGTGAAACATTTGAATGACATGATGCTTCTGTTTCTTGAGATACGGGTAGTGTATAACTCATGGTTGGACGTCTAGTTATGAAATGATCGATTGTATCAAATGCATTGTTTTTTAATTTGTGTGAGCGTTACTACTGAGTGTCATTTATTTGTTGCCAGATGTGACCTCTCTAACTTGTGTCTCTTGACTTTTGTCTGACCTCCCTTTTTAGGATTAATAACGTTATTTTAGCCAAACCTCTGGATCTGTTTGCATCAATGTTTCATGTCATGTCAAAATGAAGCACATTATGAGTCTACTTTCACCATTCAGAATAAAGCTACCTGTTTGGATTAGCGCTCAAGACATAATTTAAGGAATTCATCTGTTAGAATAGTTCATATCGTGATACACAGAATAGGTCATTACTGTGTTGTTAGAGAGTTTAATGTAGTCTACATCTACAGTCGATGGTCTTCCCCTTAACACAGGAGTACAGTGCCTCACTGACTCCTGACTCCCACTCACATTACGCTTCCTCTTCCTACGTAATGTTTGGTAACAGGACGTAGCTTTTGGTCCTGTTAGTCATGTGTTCTGAGTAAAAAAATGACCACCTCCTTAAAGCCATACATACATTTAAACATCAGATTATATATTATATGTATTTTTAGTTTTTTAAACCGGTTAAAAGCTGATGTAAAAATAAAAACCAGTGTCTTGTCTCTCTTGGCGACTGTGTGCCTCCATCTTCACCAGATGTATTTGGCTCCTCCCAGATAGCTTACTAAAACATTCCAGCCCACCTCTGGGAATCTGCTGCCTCCCCAGTACACTCTCACTCAACTCAAGGAGCTAAAGAAACTGAGCTGACACAAAATGAGAGGACTTGTTGTCTTGGTCTTGGTTACTTTGCCCTGCTTTGCCACCGCCCAGCACCAAGCACTGATTGACTACTTGGAGCGAAGGCTGCTCGCTATTGAGGTAAGACTCCTTTTACCTCCCTGCCGAGCCCTGCGCTCCTCAGTCCCTCTGAGAGGAAACTTCCAGGGACTGGGCAAAGGCAATGGAATGCAGATGTGGGCAAATCCTGGGGAAAATGCTGGAAAATACAGCTCACTGAAATATATAGGGAGTATGAGCTTCTTGTTCTGTTCTTATATTGTGGTTTTGTTTATATGAAAATATTAATGTTCTGGGTTAAAGTCATTTGAACATACTTCACTAGAAGTATTTTATTAATCCCTCTATAATATATTAACAGAACTTTCTCAAAATATTTTGTATCCACATCCCATAGTTGTTTTTCTCTGTAGTGTGCTGTCAGACTTTACTGATCACCTGTAGAGAGACATTGTCCTCCTCCACAGCGAGGTCAAAGGTGAGGATCTGCTACAGAGCGTGCCGCTAGGAATTAGTGTTTCGCTAAAAAGTTTGAGCAGGGTGGAAACATGCCACGTGTGGGCTGAACCTGGCTGTTTGAAGGATGAGTGTCCTACTTATTATGTCCTTCTGTCCCGGTCTATTTACTGAGCCTGAAAATAACATAAAATTATGGCCTTCTCAAAGCTTTCTAGAAGTGCAGTCATAGTTCCTGTAAAACAGACATCATGTATTGCTCACATTACACATTACATTACTGAAGTATAAACGGATGAAAGGGGAACAATAGTGACCACTTCAACTTCAACTAATTTGTGTCTCCTTCTTTAAAAACAGGACCGGATCTCTCTGTGGCATGAACAGACCGCCCGCTACGCCTCCGAGCTGCGGGCTCTGAAGCAACAGATGGTTTCCCAGCTGGAGACCCTGGATAAAGAGAAAGAGACATTGAGAATGAATCTGGACGGTGTGGGGACGAGGGTGGATCGGGTGGAGCGTGAGCTGGACTACCTGGAGACTCAGAACGGAGCTCAGCCGTGTGTGGATGTGGACGACAAGCTGATAGAGCAGCAGGTGACGCTGGTGAAGGAGAAGCAGAAGGCCAAGTATTCAAAGCTCTCAGGTGAGATATGATGTGCTTGAACTGCACTATTATAACCTGTTTATCAGAATAACCACCGTGTTTTATTGAGGATGAACCTGAAAATACTTTGTCTGACCAACAACTAAGACTCAACATACTCAATCGAGAATACATTTAAATGGAGAAAAGCAAGCAAATCCTCAGGTTTGTAATAATGTAACAGTTATATTTTGATAGGCCACTTATCAACTACTTGAAGTGTATTAGTTGGGGATAATATTCCACACAAACACTTCACTGGTGAGTCAATGACTAGACAAAAGCCCATCCTCCACTTTGGCTTCGTTGATATGTAGACTGACTAACTTGTCTCTTAGAATTACATTGTTTTGCACACATAACTTTTCAAAAGTCCCCAAAAGTGTTTTCTGTCACCTGTGTGAGGTACGGTGGCCCTGTAGTGAAAAACACAACAGCAAGACAGAAAACGCTTTTCACAACTATGTCCAACACGTACCTACAGTTTTTACACAGCCAAGACACAAAGCCCGGTACCTGAGCCACATTTATTGAAACCACTAACTCATACAAAAATATATTATTTTGAAGACTTAGAAGTTTTGAATTAAGTGTTTGCTTTTGCAACAGATTTAAGATGTTTTATATTTTGTATGTTTTTGTTTTTACGAGGACAATAGTTTAGAAACTGTGTATTACAGTTTGAGTCTAATCAAATATTGTTGTGAATTGTCTTTGGCTGTTGTGTTGTGCACTTTAGGGCCACCGTTGTGAGGCTGTTTAGCAGGTGAACAGGAAGTGGCAATGATCTTCAAGTCTTGACCGGAAATAACATATTCCCTAAAATGTTGACTGATATGATTAAATGATAGTAAAACCGAAACATTGTTAACATATCTGTGACACCTGTCATGTCTCTCCTGTTCAGACTGCAGCGACATGATCTCCAGCATAAAAGCCATGAAGATCTTGAAGCGAGTCGGAGGGCCAAAGGGCATGTGGACCAAAGACACCAGCAGAGGCTCTGGGAAGGTCTACATTTTTAACGGGACAGATGAAGACACCATCCATGAGTTTGCCTCTGTGCAAGACTTCTCCCGCTCGCTGGGCGTTACTCTGTCCAAGAACGTAAAGCTGCCGTCCGCCTGGAGGGGAACAGGACACGTTGTCTTCAACAATTACGTGTATTATATAACTCAGGCTGAAGAGATAACGATGGTTAAATTTGACATGAAGAACAGCTCTGTGGCAGACAGCACAGTGTTCCCAGTGCAGGACCATGTCCCAGTCTACGGCCTGACCCCAGAGACGGTGATGGACCTGGCTGTGGACGAGGAAGGCCTGTGGGCCATTTATGCCACGCGGCAGAACGAGAGGTACATCTCTCTGGCAAAAATGGACGCCACCACGCTGGACATCGAGCAAATGTGGGACACAAACTGTCCGAGAGAGAACGCGGAGGCGGCTTTTGTCATCTGTGGCACTTTGTATGTAGTGTACAACACCAAGCAGCCCGGTCGCTCACGTGTCCAGTGTGTGTTTGACGTCAATGGTATGGTGACCGACGAAGACGCACCACTGATTTACTTCCCAAAGCGTTACGGATCGCACTCCAGTCTGAAGTACAACCCGCAGGAGCAGCTTCTCTATGCCTGGGATGATGGCTACCAGATCCTGTACAAGCTTATCATGAAGAAGAAACTAGAGATTTAAACTAAATAACTACCCAAACCCCCTTAAAGTACCATACCAGTGTTTTTTTTTACAAGTTGTGGCTCCTTAACTACAAAACACGTGTACTAAATATTACTGCTGAGCATTAAATGCATGCGTTAGGATTTAAGATTTTTGAACGTGCCCCTTGAAACTTACTTAATACAGTGACCGTCAAGTTAATTTTAGTTATTTTGACCTGACAGTTAAAGTCCAGACTAATTTGAAAAGCCTTAACAATTACAGATCTTTTTGTTTATGTGTGCACTGTGACATCTGAAGATAGTTTCAAGAGTCTGCAACTTGATTTTAAAACAATGCGAAAATGACAACGAAGGCTAGAAAAACAAAGTCAATACTGTCAAAAGTCCAAACACTCCGTATGCAACATGATCAGAACTGATGTGAAGTATTCGTAATTTGTAGTGAATCAACTAAACATGCAATATCACTGGTATGGGGTTTAAGTCTTAATCTCCAAACACCTAAAAAGGTTCAAAAGTGCTGGATCTGTATACTTTCATGCTTTCAGATGTGAATGTTTGACATATTTTCTCATTTTTAAAGGTATCATGTGATTTCAGTTTGTCATTGCTGCCAAACACTTATTTCTAATCAGAATGCACTTTGCTCAGTCATATCTGTGTCTACTGGTGTGTCGACTTGCCTGTGATCTTCTCTTTTGAATCACTCAAGCTTGTTTCTTTTTGTTCATGCTGCAAATATTATCATTTTAAATTGGTAGAATTTACCTGACTGCTCACTTTAATCTCACAATCCGTCCATCTTTTTATATTTTACATGTCATTTTGCCTTATGAATAACTTTTTAATACATCTTTGCTGGATGCATAAAAATATATACTGTACTGTCCTAATCAAAGTAAGTACTATGGTGTTGTCAGGTATAATGCTACCACAACAATGTTGCCACTATGGCAGGCAACCTCAGAGCTGCAATAAACATAACTTGGATGTTAGGATACGTGCATGAAACAGCTAGCTGGCTAGCGCTGTCACATTTCTCAGTGTATGCGTGGGATGAACTTTTCTCAGAAGTTGAGCACATACGTATTTTGTGGTTTTCATTTTTTTACCAGATGAAATCACAAAAAAAAGCACCACTTTTTCAACTATACATCTAATATAATGTAATTGTTTATTAATTTATATCTAAATATAACATATTGCTTTCCTACTGCTTGCTTATAATATGCAAATTTCCCCATTTTCATCTATGCTTTCTGCCTCTAATTATTGGTCATTTTGAAAAGAAAAAGGCAGAGTACATCTGTTAATGCAAGAAGTCTGTCATATACAGAAAAGAAGATACAAACATATTAAAGCCACTATGTGTGTAAGATTTAATCATTTTAGACTTTGGCACCCTCAGTGGTAGAATACTAAAAGACTGTGGCAGAAAGCAATACATTACTTTCTCTGTGATTTAGATTTGCTGTGCTGACTTTCTGTTGCTGTACGTTTTTTCTTGATTTCAATTTTGTTTCTTGAAGCTGACCTGCATGAACTGACATGACGTCTAATTACGGCGTGACTAATAAAAACTTATTTAGTTGTAGGTCTGTTTATATTTCATTGGAGCACCTAATTCGTTGTTTGGAGTCTTTTGTGCAGCTTTTTTCCATTTGCTTAGATAGTTTAAGAAATCCTGACTACTAGAGCAGAAAGAGTAGATTTCAAACTCTGAAATGAGTGTTTTAAATATCTAAGTTTGCCAAGAACGATAAATATTACACTTAAAACACTGAGGGTATGTATTACTTTGCATAATTTGACTGAGAATTAAAACATTAAGTTGTTACATCATCACTGGCATTAGCGGGTCGTCTCGGCTGCAGGAAATTACAACTGAACGGGTTAACTAAACCATTCCTCATTAATGTGGCGAGAAGCCAACCGTAGAGGTCGGTGTGTGAAGTTGTCCAGCAGCCAAAGATAAGTCAAGTGTAAGAGGAATTTGATTTAACAACGTGAGACGGCCTTTGACTCTGGTATTTGAGTCTCAAACTTGGAAATGTTTCCCTTTAATGCAGAACAGAAGAAAGCATCACTCACTCAAACCGTTCCAGACCCTCCAAATGAACCACCTGAAGTGCAGCCTTAAGACAAAAAATCATCCTCACACAAATAAACAGCAACAGTTGTTTAGACAAGTTTATTTTTGCAAACTGTAAATAAACAATATCCATAAAAAAGGTTCATTACATTTGAATAAAATCTAGAGTCAGAAAAATGCAACAGCATATTGAATTCTGTAAAAATCTGAATTTCAACAGGGAACGTTTGTATATCACAACGGTATGTACAAAGCTGAGAACTTCTGTTTGGTAAAAAAAAATCCTGCCAGCAAACCTCAACGACCGATAAACATTTCTGTGTCAAACAACCAAAAGGTGCTGTTATGAAAGAGGTAAAGAATTAAACTGCAAGAAAATTGACCTCAAAGAACACGATCGTGGTCTCGCGTTCTTTTAGCACAAACTGTGGCGCGACGACCGACACTCACATCTTTCATTCAGCCGCTGCTCAGTCTCACAAAGCATGACATCTGTTATTTGCACTATCCCACAAACCTACTCACTCATATTTAATTCTAACTACTTGACTATTTGAATTTGGACGCCTTAAAGCCAACGTATCATTTAAACTGGGGGAATATAACGGCAGACAACTAGATTGAGTCTACCCGACCTGCACTCTTAACTCCCAATCACAAATTGACATTTACATCAAAAATGGCAGTCGCACAGAAATATATGCAGAATAATTACGTTGAAAATTACAGTTTAAACGTTCAGAACTATTATAACATCGCTGCTGGAAAAAAAAACAGCGAAACTCTCAGGACGTCTATCGGCTAGAACGCTGGTTTTAGGTATTAACAAATATCCATTTAAGGATCCAACGTATCCTGTAGTGTCCACTTTTTCTGTCCATTCCAGTCGTGGATATGAGGCGTGGCGAGGAGATCCTCATTTATGCATTAAAATGGACCGATGACTCAGAGTCTCAGATGAGGGATTGGCATGGTGACGTCGCGGAAGTATCGATGTACGAGGGCGTTCTTGGCAGACAACCTTTTGTTTGGGTCATAATTCAGCATTTCCTGCAAGGACAAAAAAACAGAAATTGAGAAATATAGTCCAAAAAGAATAGTTCTCCATTATATTTATTCCACAGTTAAAAGTCACATATCCAGATTGTTTGTTTTATTTTAAAACAAACCTAAATATAATCAGTTTACTATTGTATATGATTATCAATTATTGGAATTTATGTTGATTTTCTATTAATGGATTAGTCAATGAATCAACTAATTGTAGCAGTTCTACTATAAAGGTTTAATATACCTGAATGGTGCTGTGGATTTTTATTTTTTTACTGTATTTTCCCCTTGTTTGCTTACAATGCAATTTCATATCCTTGATAGGACAAGTGACAAAATAAAAACTAAGACATAGCTGTGTACTTCTGCCACAGCTTGTAATGAACAGACTATATCCTGGGACACATGTGCCTGGTTTTGGTTACATCTAAGTGCAGTAGTTCCTGCTCTTTGACTCTTTTCACCAACTCTAACATATATCTCATCGTCATCTTTGGATCTCGCTGAATAACACACAAACATACACACAAGACCAACTTCCTTCTCAGAGGCCATTAATGCTAATTGAATTCATGAATTATTGACAAAGGTTCTCACTCCAAGCAGTTCTCTTCCATCCTCATCAAGAATCGGCACCACTTTGGATAAATCCTGCCGGGCCCACTTGGGGAAAGACGGTTTGTAGTCGGGCATTGATGTGACTCCCGGCCAGGCGGTCTCGTCGGGCGTCCCCAACGTTCGGAAGATTCGGAATAACTGATCAATCTCAGAGTCGCCGGGGAATAAGGCCCTCTTGGTGAGCTGTACAACAGTGGACAGTGAGGGGAGTCTGTTGGTTAGATGCGACGTTTGATCCGTGTGCATCATGTGCAGGCTTCATTCATTCACAGATATACGCGGATTGTAAAATATGAAACCGAGTGCAAAGTTACCATTTCAGCAAAGATGCACCCAAGACTCCAGATGTCGACAGCTGTGGAGTAGTATTTACAGCCCAGGAGGATTTCTGGTGCTCTGTACCAAAGTGTTACCACCTGAAAAAATATCACAGAAGCAGTTTGTATTTAGGAAAACATAATTTTCTCAGGAAGAAATTAACCCTGAATTAAATTGTGAGATGTTTTTCTCTTGACCATATCGCAATACTGAATTCACTTAAGAGGAAGCATGAAGGAGTGCATTTTGCTGCTGCGGTATGGTCATGAACATGCACTTTAGACCATATAACTAACGAACCATTTTCCTGAGGAAGCCTGTTGGGTGTGTGTGTGTGTGTACACGTTACCTCATGAGTGTATGTGCGGACAGGCACCCCGAAGGCTCTAGCTAGGCCAAAGTCAGCAAGCTTGATCTCCCCCTGAGCATTGATGAGGAGGTTCTGGGGCTTCAGGTCTCGATGAAGAACCCTGTGAGAGTGGCAGAAGGCCAGGCCTTGCAGCAGCTGGAAAAGGTAACTCTACAAAACACACACACACAAAAACACACACCCAGGTAAGTCACCTCCAGAGAATATTTACTCTTGATTTATTGGAGGAAGTGAGAAAGATCTGTTTTACCTTAACCAGAGGCAGCGGGATACCAGCAACTGTGAAGGAGTCCATGAACTTCTTCAGATCCTGATGAAGGAACTCAAAAACAAGGTAGAGCTTGTTCTCGGTGTGGATGACATCACGCAGTCTGAAACATGTTAACAGGCAGGTTGGCTTAAAAAAAACGGACAGAACCAAGTAAAACGAGAAGCTTGTAAACAGGATTTAGCTAAAAATCTGTAACATCAGGCACTTACTTGACGATATTTGGGTGACTGAGCTCTTTGAGAAGGGAAATCTCTCGGATGGCAGTGCTGGGAACACCTTCTGTTTCCCTGAAGGAAAAACACAGTAAATGATTATGTTACTGAAGCTTATTCACTTATCTCAAGTTATACTATTTTACTTCAATGTTATTTACTGCAGCTTGGTTATTACACAATATATGTGCTTGTTTCAATAAGATATTGGAATCCTTATATTCTACATTTTGTGTATATTCACCGGGCAAACCGTCAAAGGCAACTTAATACTGGCACTGCATGTATATATCACTGCCAGCTAACATATCAGCCAACAAAAGATAAGCAGAGGAAACACTGGGTGAAGTGATGCCACCTGCTGAAGCCCGGGACACCCTGCTCCTTGGCACAGCATGGGGGCAAATGAATATTGCAAACAATGAGCAACCTTTAAGGCCTACATAAAAGGAAGCATGTTGTAATGGCACAGTGCACCGACACAACAATCAGATCCACCGTTAAATATGCAATACGTATATATTTTTAATGGTTTTAAATATTTTTATATATATATATTTTTTTTTATTAATTATTTCTGGCTCGTGACCCCTTATAATGAAGCGATGGCTACTTGTGACCCTTCAATACGTATTAATGCCTAAGTGTGGACATAAATTATTGGACATGAAACTTCACTACAAAAAAATAGTCTTTTCTCCTCAATCAAAGTTAAGTAGCTGCAGTAAAATGTGTAGAATGTCATAAGTATTATGTGAGCAGTACGTGTAAAACAGGAGTCTGATGGGAGAGCAGCACACTTTGAAGCAACAGAGAGCGTTAGCTTGGTGATGAACCGACACTCATGAGTGAACTTACGTGTCCAGACGGATCTTCTTGAGAGCAACAGTTTCTCCGGTGACTTTGTTCTTCGCTTTGTAAACCACTCCATACGTCCCTTCTCCGATCTTTTCCACCTTCTGAAACGTATCCATTGCGCTTCTTCTTCCTTCAAGACAACAGTAGCAGGAGGTCTGGCGGTTGTTTAGCTCGTTAGCAGGACTCCCCTCTTTGTGTGTGAGCTAACGACTGCTCGGTGGCTACAGAGACAAACGTTGAGGAGCAGCATATAAAGAGCGGTCTCACCTCTCGGTTCTACCGGACCGGATACAGCCTGTGAGCAGCTGTCAACGGTACTCTGTTTTGTTTTTTAAGATCAGAGCGTGAACGCTGTATTGTGGGGTCAGGTCATTTACTGTCTCTGATAATGATGATCTCCGTAAGGATACGTATTAGTAGCTGCTTCTCAGCACTGAACCAACACAAGAGCATTTCCCGCGTTACTTTACAGTAGCGCTCGTTTTTGTGTTCACGACACACCGGCAGATGGTTCCAGGGGGGGTGGTGTTTTTTAAGCTCAAAGCCTCTTTCCTTTAGGAGTCGTTGTGAGGAACACTGGTGCCGACAAGTAAAGACAATGTTGTCATTGTTTTTAAAAATATATATACTGTCAGTTGAGTTTCAATTCTTGGTTCGTTGGTAGTCCAGATGCGGAGTCGTGTTATACCGGGAGAGGCACAAACTGCCAACAAGCAAACCTCACCGGTCAAACTGTGACAAGACGATGACGTTTTACGTCATCAACGTCACAGACGGAAGTGGCAGCAAATAAAAAAGCGGACTGTTGGTTTTTTGTTGACACAAAAGAGCAAAAGTACAAACTTCTTGTGCTGTACTACAAATAAAACAGGTAGATGAAATATATTTCAAGAACGGAAAAATACAATAAAATAGCAACATAAATATGTATACATATATTTATACCTGTGTATATACACACATATATATATATATATATATATATATATATATATATATATATATATATATATATATATATATATATAAACATATGTACTGTCTATATAAATATATATATATATATATGGAAAACAATAAATATATATATCGAAAATATATATATATAAATAAAAAGGTATTATTCAGTTTCATACATCAATTGGTCACACAATATATAGGTTAGACAAGCAGTTTTGTTTATTTTTGCATACTTTTTGCACCGTAACCATGCGGTCTGGTATGTTTCTGAATGTCAGATACTGTACTAAATGGCCCCATGTTTTCCTAGTGTTCTGAAAAGGACAGAATGAAGGACAAATACAATTTCTCCCTCTACTGGCAGTAGTGTAGCTGTGCACCCCCTCTCTGGAATTCGATCATGCGCCTTTGTAGAAGCCAGATAAAATAGAGTCATAGACATCAGCAGACATTTTGACTTGTCATTGCAGGAAAAGCACTGGAGAAATCCACACTATTCAAGATGTCTATGCTCCATCAATCATTACAACATGTTGCAGCAATTCACTGTTTTTTAAATGATCCTTGTGAAGAAGATCATTTCCACTTTGGTTTCACTCCCATCATGCGCAGTGGCTTTGTGTGCCTTCAAGGGACTGATTAACCAGTAATGTGACCACAGAGCTGCTGGGCCCCCTATGAAACCTCTTTGGGTAATGTGCATTAAAGGTCCCCAGTCAGAATCAAGCTGGCATGTCAGTAGGAAAATTACAGGTATAAATAATGAAATTAGGGCCTCCGGTTTCAGGGTCCTGGTATTGTGAAGGCTGGCTGGCTGATGGTCACACTGCCGTGGCTTTCTGGAATAGAGATAGCTTTTGCTAATGCTATTAGTAGCGCCTGTGCATTATGGCAAGTCAAAATGTGTGCCGTGAAAAAGACAAAGGAGTGGTCATGAGGCATTGGATGTCATCTGTTACTGCATGAAGAAACAGCCTCTGTTGGAGGCGCTCTTACCAGCACTGCACATGATCAAAGCCCAGAGGCCTGACGTGCATCCAACCAGCAGTTATGTGAAGTGACGACTATTTCTCTCATGTACAAGTGTATCCTATGACTGAAAGTGTTGCTTTGTGTTTGCAGAAGAATGCTGGTGTTTGTAGCAATGAGGAACTCAAACGACCGACAAAGAGAAGGAATTAGGATCATTGACAAAAATTAGGGAAATTTGTTTAAGTCTTGTGAATGCACCAAATGACTGCTGCCCGCTGTATTCGTTAACTTCATTTTCCTGTCTGGTTTGATCTAGTTCTAGCACTTCACAAACCAGATGGCCTTATTGCTATGGCTTTTGGCCTATAGTAAAACACAATTACTATTGTCTGTGAGTTATTGTTTAAACAGACAGAAGGTTTGTCAGTGTGTGTGACTGCAGGAGGAGGACAGGCTCTGTATTTGTATAATTTTTTTTATTTTTCCGATGACTTCAACAGTCTGAAATACAACTCTGTTAATTTTAGAAATTCTCTAAACCTCAGGAACAATGTTATCAAAACATTATACAATGGAGACTAATTAGAAGCTAACAGTCGATTATTCGTGGTATGTTAAGTCAGTAGCTCTGTGGGAAGGATTTATTTCCTCCTGAACTCTGCTGTTAGCACATGAGGGGTCACATGTAGTGCAGCCTGAGCAGGCATGAGATAGCATCAATGGGAAAACCACCAATTACGATAACACAGCCCACAATGCCTTTATCTTTAGAGTAAAAATGTTTATTTGTTATAGAAATATATTCCCCTTTTCTCAGTAAAATATAATTACATAATAATCTATTCTCTATTTAATTGTATTACATTCCTAAAATGTACACACAAATGTAGTTACAGAGATGAAACAAGTCCAAAGGAAACATGATACAAGCTATTACGCACCCATCGACTTTTTAACATTATTTTCGTCACCTTTTTATAACTTTACGTTCTCTTGTATACTGCGTTATTTTTCTTCAGATTCATTTTTTAAATCCATGTACAACATCTGGATATTAATGTATAGTATTATAGTGGAGGTCCTGACCAACAATGGTCAAGCCAGCCTCTTTTGTAGCAGCTATTTTCATATTATTAGATTTACAACATCTCTCTGCTTTACTGTAGAGTATTTCAAGGGTGGATTGCAGGCTCCAAATGTCCATTTTCAGGCTTTGTAGAACATGAACCCAGGCAATCAGATTAATAATTAATTGTGATGTATCAATGATATCTTGTTTCTGGATTCATTGACGTTGTTTCCCTTGTGTGACTTGAAAAGTCTTAATTTGGCTAAATGTGCATATTTGAAGTACGAATAGACGTGATACAAAGCTTTAGTATACAAGAATGTGCCTTTTGTGATTTTTAGTTTTTGAATTACTTCCAGAATCAATCAGCTCATTCCTCTAAATGTATTCTCGTCCTCATCTCAATGAAACTTTAAGTTATGTCTCATAAACTGAGCATGGGTGTGTCTGCGTTACTGCGAGCACAGATTCTTAGAGCTGCAGCAGCCTGAGGTGGACAGCAGGTTACAGAGAAATGGCTGTGGAAATAAAAGGATGCTATTGATTTGCTGCCCACACACTCCTCTTGTGACGCCCGTGCACACATAGCTCGGAGGTCATATGTCAAAATCAGGCATGACTAGAGCTTAGCTCACAGTTCTCACCACTCTGTCCGTCCTGAAGCAGGCATCACGTACACCATTTTCATTTATACTGTGCAGAAAGCATCCATTGATTTTCCAATAATGCGCTCAGAAAATATTGTCTTCCTTGAGGTATATTTGCCACTTTGTGTTCATTTGAATAATTTATGTGCACTATATCTACCCTTTGGAGGTTTATTTTATTAAGTTACTGTACAAGTTCATGAGCTTTGTTGGAGATATTGCATTTATTACTAGAAACTGTAAGAAAAAGTTTGGCGTAAATGTGAAAAAAACACATTAAGTAAAAGCATTTCTACCACAGATGGGCTAAAACATTTAATATAAAAGATAATAACAATGTCAAAAACTATGGTTAAACTCAACAATGTATTGTAAAAAACACCAACAGCTATCACAACAGTACTCATATCTGTTCTTACAAAGGGGGGTGGTGCCGGATTGAGACTCACAATGATGTCAGAGGTGAGAAGAAACCTTCTTAAAGAGAGTGGGAGGACATTTCTTAAGTCTCTTTGGGAGTTGTGTTTGGGTTCAGGACTGCCGGGTGAAGATCGGGGCTCAGAGAGCGGAGACAGACGACGAAATACAGGATGAGGACTCTGGAGCTGGTGCTGCTGGTTTTGACCTTTACATTTGCAACTGCGATAAGTGAGTACATTTTTTTTCCATCAGAAACCACTTCAAATCAAAGATTTATTTGAGTATTTTTTCACCAACATTGAAATTTCTGGTCTTATTTGACACTCTTACAAAAGATCCAAAGAAACCGATAAAGTGGAATTACCTTATTAGCACCATTCTTCTGTTATGTTTAAGGGAAACAATGTTTAAAAACTGATTTTAAATTATTTGTTTTAATAGAGTTTTTGCTGTGTGTGACATAACACCGTATACCAACACAGTTTAGCAACAGGGAAAGTGATTACTTGTCACTCTCTGTGACTGATGTAAATCAACACATTTCCTGTCAATTACACACTCAAATGTTAGTATTTCTTAGTTTGGACTACAAAGTGGACAGCAAATTGATTGAGCTGTCATTTCACGCTTATTTCATGGTAACCCACTCCACACTCTCTTAAAGAGAGTGAAGATATGCAAACTTTTACATGCCCCCTTATCTTATGCTGATGTGCATTCATGACTATATGTAGGCTCAAATATGTTTCAGGGTGTGTGATTCAGAATACTGTAAATAATAATGGTGTTTTCTTTTCAAACTTGTACAATTCAAAACTATTTGCCATGTTTTTGTTAGGGTATTTCATGCAAAAACTTTTTCACACGCGCACACACACACACACACACACACACACACACACACACACACACACAAACTGAGAAACCCAGTGAGTCAGTTGTGTGGGATCCCTCATTCCTCTCACTGGGATTACTGATGCTGCTGCTCAGCTGATAGTCACATGAAAGGGATTGAGGGGGATTGCAGGTCGTGTGACTCCCACCGCCAAGGACCCAGACACTCCTCTCCCCTCCTCACTAAAAACACGGACCTGCTCTCGTTTACATAAGCATTTCTATCATTATGTTCAAAGCCTTCTTGATTATAATAGAGAAGTTGTGCCTCTTTTAAAAAGCCTACATAACTTTAACTCTACTGAAATAAGTAGTTAATGGTACACAACCATTGAGCTGACACCAAAAAATAAATAAATATAATTTTGACTACAATAACAAAGAAAATTGAAATACATTTTTGCAGGTGCCGCTCAGGTAATAAATACAATAAAATAGCCTTTTATTCTATTTTCTTATTGATTTTGTAGGAGAATAGCATAAATTGCAAGATCAATAGCTTCTTTTCCTGAAATGTGTTTGTGATATTTCTTCCAGAGCCTAGAAGTCAGTTCACACGTTACCGCTCATGGAACTCGCGGATGTATCCGGTGTGGAAAGATGGAGACCCAAGATTCAGGAACTGCTGGTCTGGTGAGGCCAAATTTCCTTATTTCTCAAAACAGAAATGTTACAATATTCTGTCTGCCAGTCTATATTAACATTATAAATCTTTTTTTCCAGGTGGTAATGTGACTTTTGATCTGAAAAACGACGCACCCACATTGACAGGAGCAAGAGCAACCTTCAATGTTAATCTTAACTTCCCACCAAACCAGACGACGCTCTCTGATGGGCAGGTGGTCTGGGCGCAGAACTGCACCATCAATGGTAAGAAAGCCTTTCCACTGAGGGCAGGTACTGCAGGTTCACTTTTCATCCATGCTCAAACCACATAGCTGATCATTTTATCACAGATTTGAATACAAAATTATCTTCATTTCAAGTTTTTGATGCTGTTTTCTAAAGAAAAAATATTGTCTTCAGACTTTCCTTATCAAGAAATAAGAAGAAAAAATGTTTTTAATTAGATAATGTATATTATCATGACAGCACAAAAGACAATGAACTCTTATTGTATTTCACCTGTGTTGCTTCATATTGATAGTGATATAATGTATATGATCCAATGTCTGTTATTGCTATTGATGTATGTTTGACCGATGCCCGATGACTTTTTCAGGACAACAGTACCAGGAGGGCCAGGCTGTGTATCCTGACCAGGACACCCAGTCAACTGGAGTTTTCCCCGACGGTACACCGTTCACCAGGAGCCAAGGAGACAAGAAACCCCACTACGTGTTTGTGTGGAAGGCATGGGGTAAAGATATTTAATTCTGTAATATTTCATCTGTTAAAAACCTGGGCTGCTCCTTAGCTATACTGCAATAGGACATCCAAACCTTCTAAATGCAGCTATGACTACATTACATTAACTTGTAAAACCTCCATAGAGATAAAGAACAGACCATAAAGGGGCTGTAAAACAATACAGGGGAAGTTTCTCCTCCAGGCAGTGCAGCCCCAGGCCGTATCACAAACAAAGCCCTTTTAGTAAACAGAAGATTGTTGTTGGTTTATGTCTTCCTTAAAAACGGTTAAACTTTATAACCATAACTGTAGCATCTCATGTAGCCTACAATATGATGAAAGTGACACCTTGAGTGTCTCCAAAATGTGTGAACTCAATTAAATTTAGCTGTGATTACCAGACCACTCTAAATAATTACAATGTTGCTCTATTCCAGGGCGTTACTGGCAGGTGGCAGACGGACCATCCTCTTCCCTCTCTATCGGTACAGACAACATCCCCCTGGGCTCCTACAACATGGAGGTTGTTATCTATCACTGCCGTGGCAAAGACAAGTTCGTTCCTCTCGGCTATGCCTCCACAGTTTTCGCCATCACAGGTGACCTATCAAACAATTTCTCACCTAACTTGAGAAAAAAATGATGTGGTTATTTCTTTACAATCCTCATCTTAAAGGTCTACATCTTTTACTCCGTCCTCAGACCAGGTTCCCTTCACCATATCACTTGCCCAAGTCAATGATGTAAACCAGGACGACCAGAACTTCATCCAGAACCGAGCCATTGCTTTCAACGTCAAGCTCCATGATCCCAGCCAGTATCTCAACAGTGTCGACGTCAGCTTCAGCTGGGACTTTGGGGACAGCACTGGCACTCTGATCTCCAGAGACCTCGCCGTCACACACACATACCTCGCAGTCGGGACCTTCAAACCTCAGGTGGTTCTGATGGCAAGCATCCCCAACGGCTGCGGAAACCCCCCTGCTGGTTAGAATTTAAACACATTTTATCTTTTAGATCTCTCCTATAAGAAGTCTGAACAACATTTTGCTCAGTTGTTTTATTTAACTGAAACTTTTATTTCAGTTGTTCCTATGGATGCCTCTGCTGCTCCAGCAGTAGTTGTGATGGCATCCACCCCTGCCGCTGTCCCAGCAGCACCAGCCGAGGGAGGAGATGTAATTGCCCTGGACGTTCCTGCTTCTGACGCCACTCCACTCGCTGTTTCTGTGCAGCCAGCTGATGCAGAGGATGGAGAAGCAGTCATTGATACTGACACGGATGCAGTAGAGGTTGCCTCAGTAGCACCTGCAGGAGTTGACGCCGCTGTTGTTACAGAGGAACAAGATCCCGCCAACACTGCTGTTGAAGCAGATGTTGCCGATGCAGCAGCAGTTGAGGTGGCCACTGCTGCCCGAGTTGCAGTTGAAGAGCCAGCAGATGCTGATACAGCTGCTGCAGATGCTGATACAGCTGCTGCAGATGCTGTTGTTGCAGATGCTGATACGGTTGCTGCAGATGCTGATCCAGCTGCTGAAGATGTTGCTGCAGCTGCTACAGATGCTGATCCAGCTGCTGAAGATGTTGCTGCAGCTGTTACAGATGCTGATACAGTTGTTGCAGATGAAACGGCAGTGGTTACAGATGCAACTGAAGAAAATGCGCCTGTTATTGATGCTGCTGCTTCAGTTGCACCTGTTGCAGAGGGAGAAGAAACGGCAGTTGAGGCCGCTGTCACTGCTGCTCCAGCAGCAGAAGTAGCTGTAGAGCAAGAAGCTGACGTTGTGGCTGCTGAGGCTGCTGAGGCTACGGCTGATGATGCTACTACAGAGGTTGTCCAAGCTGAAACAGAAGCCCCTGCTGATAACGTTGTGGCCCCCGCTGCCACTGAGACCACAGCTGTAGAAGAGGCAGCACCAGCTGATGATACCGAGGCTGAAGTTGCAGCTACTGTGGCTCCTGCAGGTGAGTATTTACAGTAAACTAAATTCAGTATACAATTTATTTTAACAAAAGAAGTTTGACAAAATTTCACTTATTTTTTCAGAGCAACCAGAAGCCGTTGTAGCAGAGGTGGAAACAGATCCAGCACAGGTCGCCCTTGTTTTGGCTAAAAGACAAGCACCAGAGCTACCAGCTGACTGCATGGTCTACCGTTATGGCTCAGTCGCCACCTCTGTAGATGTTGTCCGTAAGTCAATACAGTTTTTGTAACTATGGGAGTTTAAACCTAAACCGATGTTAATCTGCTATAATAAAAACTGTATGATTTGATAGTGGTATAATCTCTCTTTCTACCTTTCAACCCTGCAGAGGGTATTGAAAGTGTGGAGATTGTACAGGTGTCCAACGTCATAGCGATGGCAACTGAGTTGGTCCAGAATGCTGTGGACCTCACCATTACCTGTCAGGGAAGGTGAGCATCAACATCAGCATCATCAACTCAGCGTCAAGAGGTTTACTTACTGTTCAGCTAGACAAAAACGATCCTCTAGTTAGACACAGAAACTGTGATTTATGATGTCTTATTATGTATTATGTTTATGAAAATAACATATACAGTTGTGGTTGTTCTCCTTGTATCTACATCTCTTCATTCTTATGATCCTTCTTTCAGTCTGCCAAATGAGGTCTGCACAGTTGTTTCAGATGCTGACTGTATCACGCCAATAGAAACTGTCTGTAGTGCAGCTACACCCTCTCCAGACTGTCAAATTATCCTCCGTCAGTTCTTCAATGACTCTGGAGTATTTTGCATCAATGTCTCCTTGACCAATGATGTCAGTCTTGCTGTGGCAAGTGCAAGAGTCAGTGTAACAGTAGGTGGGTGAAAGAAAAATTACATAAGGACCACTAAAGTACTCAATCTATAGATTATTCTCTCATCTGTGTGATGTGTTTCAATTTCAGCCTCCGGTGGTTCTCCAGGTGGAACAGCAGCCACAGTCCTGGGGGTTATGGTTCTCGCCTGTGTTGTCTGTTGTATTGGTTTGATGTACAGGTGAATACCTTATTTATCAACTTTTCATTTATGAATTTAATTTGGGGCCAAAAAATAAATACAACAATGTATACATGCAGTTGTTTAGCAGGTAATATGTACCCTGGTTTCCATCTTAGTTTAACACGTTAACATGCTAACATTCACCAATAAGCACTGGACAAAAAGTTAAACCGAGTGATACTTTTGCAGGTATTAAACCAAATTATTGGACAAATTGAAATTTTATCCCAATGATGGAATCACCAAAGTATTTACAGCTCATACTGATAGGAACATGAATGTCTGTTCAAAATGTAAAAGAACTACCTTCCTCCCATTTTACAGTTTTTATTACTTGTTTACTTTGTATGATTTTGTTGTTGATAGAGATTTGGGCTTTTATTTCATGCCATATGAACTCTTAACACTGTTTTGTGTCTGCAAGCAGGCGGTTCAAGCAGTACCAGCCACTAAGAGAAGACCATGGTGACGGTAATGGAGGCAGCTCGGCGGTGACATCAGTGCCTTTGTTGTTGTGGAACTTGCTGAGCCGACAGTCACCAGGAGAGAGTCGACCACTGCTTCAGGGGAGGATTGTTTGAATATCATCATCAGCTCATGCACTCAACATTTACAGCATCTGTTAAAACATTGACTTTATACACATAATGCAATATTATAACTCCTGCTCAATGTATTAAACCAGAACTAATTAAATGAACCAGCCCTGTGTACAGCATGTGCAAAAATAGAAAGGAATCAAGTGTGGAACAAAGAAGTGTCACAAGAATGTTGAAACATTTGTAGGGGAAAGTGATATTTATTTTGACCTACATATTTTGTATTAATTAGTACTGGTAGTTTATAGAAGCCATAACTTAGTTTCTTATTTGTGGCCTACCTAGAGTAAACCAATTGGAAAAGCATTGTTAACACATTCCAATTCATTCTTTTTACAAAGTAATTTAAATCACTTACATCACAGAATGTTATCCTGTTTGCTACCCTGAAATGAATAAAGTGTTTATTATCATCATGTGTTTGCTTTTCCCCATTTATTTTGTTTTCCACTGCATGTGATATTCACAGGCGTTTGTGTCCTGAATGAATGATAATATAATGAGTAGTAATCACAAATGCAAACATTTGGTACATTTACTCAATAATAAGGTCAATACAAGGCGATCCATGGCAGGATCAATAAGAAATTGATTAATCGAGTAACCAACACAACATGTTTAATTTATATATTTAAATATCGTATTTTATGAATCTTCTTTTTGTTATTACAGCTCTGATCAATTATTTCACATTAAGGTATTGTTGCACTGCCCCAAGTAGCCAAAAAGTAATAAAACAAATACAAGATAACTACAGTAAAAATCCTACAGATCATTACCACTAAACACCCATCAGTGCTAACCTGCTGCAACGACTTTATGTTTAAAGAAAAGCATAGATGAATAACACTGTGAAATGGGCTCTAGAACACATCCCATGTTTACATTGAGCCACAGATTAGATACAAGAACATTTCGACAAAACAGAACAGCTTATAGATTCTGTCTTAGAAATAATATAAAGTAGAATATTCTTTAAACAACAAAGATGCCTTGTTTAGTAAAATATGCATGTTATAAACGTTTTACATGTGGTTGCAGGAACACTGCAGCTGGGTGCGTTAGAAAACTACTACCATCCTGTCTCTCTCTGTTCAATTAAAATGATTTATCAAGATGTTGTAGGCTACCTTCATGCACTGAGTTGACGAAGAGCTGCTGATCGTAACATGCACATCGTATGACACACTGCAGTGCAGGAAAAAAGGCTGACGTCAATGCAGCAAAATCTTTAATGGAAGAAGGCACATGGCCTGGCCTGTGCGGTAAAAAGAAGATGTGGGGTGATAGGGAAGGAAAGCAAAAGATGACTCTTGATAAAACCTGGTTTGCTTTTGTGAAGTGAAGGTGTGAAGTGACAGAAGGCTGTTGCATTATGTCTTAATGACTGATTTTACTGAATTTAAAATGCAGTCTATTGTATTACTGCACTAGAGTGGGAATCTATAATGCAGTAAAACATGAGACGCAATAGATACATACTGTGCACCTTTCTCAACAAAACGATATGGGATATCAGGAAGAATCTTGTATTGTGTGGTTTCACTCATGCATGCGCCATAATGTCCTTTCTCTGTCTGTGTCTCTTTACTTACATGAACATGTAGACTTGTGTAACACTGCAGTGCTCCATTACAGTAATTACACAAACACAGCCATTAATCATCCTCCACCGTTAACGTGTCCCTGGGTCACATGTACAAAGTGTGGTCCAGCCATCTCCGTTCTTTCCGGACGTGCGCTGCACTGCAGCCAAGACAAAACCCCACAGCTCTGCTGGAAGGCCATCATTTTTCACATGATGATCTCTATCTTGGACCTGGCAGTCCTCCCGGATCTTACCAGGCCTGCAGCTTTTAATAGGTCAAAGCATCCTCACAAACTTGTCACAGTTCAGCCAGTTGAAGCTCCAGAAATTGGCTTCTCTTTTCCAGATAACCAGACCAGAAGTGTTGAGTCCTCTCTGGACAGTGAGCCTGGAGAGGAGTCAGTGGGGTGACACCACACAAGCAGCTTCACAGCTCAGATTGATTTGAACAATTCTTTATTGCTCACTACTCCCTAGCAACGGATGTTAAAAGGGATGCAATTTCCTTCATCTGCTCTCTCCATTGCAGAAACCATCACAGTCAAGGATGTTTTGATGAGTCTACAGCCCACATTCAGCATCATTTCTACACATTTTACCATCCTAATAGTAAAGTGTCCGATTTGAGTTAAAACATTTAACAACTCATTTATTTCTTCTTAATGAGGTACTCAAAAAAGAAATCTAGCATGTGAACCATTATTACATTAATCACTTGACTGTTTGGAGGAGTTTATTTCTATATAAAACTAGTTGATGGAAATTCTTTACAAATACAGAACTACATTTGTTTTGTATTCTCGGTTTATAAGAAAGCTGCAATATGCAACTTGCACTCCAAGTTGCCACAGTCCATAACTGATTATATTCATAATGAATACTCCCAAGTGGATTCATAACCATACCGTAACACTAGTTTATTTGCACCATCTATATGTAACCTTAATCATACTATAATCAAAATGTGCAAGAATGGTAGAAAGCTAGTTTACTTTTGGTAAAACAGACAAACATTGTCATTTAAAGTAATCCAGAGTGTTTGCAAATGTGGTCAATATGGATGTTCTTGCCTAGCAATTGTGTTTGGATATTATCGCTACGATTCGCCAACGTTTGACTAATTTTCTCATCAGAGGCCACACCCTAGACATCGTGAACATAGCATCATAGCACAATATTTCATTCACTTTTATCCTGAAAGCTAAATGCCTGGTTAGGTTTGAGATAATGCACACATACTGTGAGTTCAATAAGCGGATCAGATATATTCTATCCTGTCACTGTCGAAGCTGCATGATTGGATTTATGGGCCCTTCGGGATTTCTCAGAGAACCAGAAGGATCAATCGCCAATGGTAACATCTGGTTGATGGTTAGAATTAGTGATACAGCCCAGTTCAAAACCATTTCAATGTCTGTGTGTTTGCATGTGCACTTGTGTGGCTGACATACACACCCTGGAGCAGGATCAGGGGAAAGAATAGAAAGTGAGATATGCCCTGAGCAGACAGAGGGGGAGGGAGAGAGAGGAGAGAGTTACTGACCATAGAGCTGGTTGATTAGATTACAGAGCTAAGACTAACATGGGCCGTTTATTACACAGAGAGCCAGACCTCTGCAGTAACTGCCATGCAGACCTAGAGAGAGAGAAATCAAGTGTGTAAGTGTGTGTTTGTGAATGACAGACTGAAGAAGAGATAACTATACTTGTACTACAGTGTACTCCAGATGCTCCATCAGGAAGAGGAAACCCAAAGTTAAATTTAATCAGAAAAAGTAGTGAGTGCAGGTCAAAAGAAAGGCTGCTGGTTGATGTGTAACAGTGTGTACATGTGTTTGAAAAAGAAACAAATATGACTCAATATATTATAGTTGGTTGTGCAGACACAAGAGAGCATAAATGGACAGGATTAAGGTACCAAGCATCACAGGGAGGGGACACAAAGAGAAGAAAGTGCCACACCCAGTCGCCACAGAGCATGCTCAGAACTGCGTCAACTTTATATGAGAGTGGGAGCCTGTCTGCAGTCCTCAATTAAAATGGCTATAGAGCTCTCTCACACACACACACACAAAGATGTGAAGGTGCAGCCTTAAAGACATCATTAACGTAACATTTTTAGCCAACATTTGAAGCTTTTGTACATACATGAAAATGTACAAACAACAGTGAAAAGTATGAAATAGTGTTCATGGATCTTGCTGCATGCTTGACAAATAGTACTCACATCTCTACAGAGAAAGAAACTATCTAATACACTATTACTGCAATGGATTTATAGCACTTTTTGTACCTGATAAAGATAGGTTATAATGTCAAGAGCAAAATATATTTACAGGTAAAGGTGCTATAAAGTTGTATGTTTGATGTTGAGCAACAATAACATCATTACCAAATGTTGACTGAGCGTAAATGATTGCTTTCAATTGTCCTGATTCAGACTCTACCTGCAAAACCCCCATTGTTCACCACAAATACTGACAAAGTTATTTGAAAACTCTCTACGAACAGGGATTACTGGATATAGTGCATTTTAAAGGATAGAATAACTGCAGAGTCATAGCTCTGCCTGAGACACCCAGAATATCAATAAAGTGTTCCATTACTGTAAAAGGAGAGAGAGACAGAGAGGAGAGAGGACGGGAGACAGATAGACAGCGAGGAAAGAATTAAATCAATGTATCCACGTGATTCAATTTACGCTACAATTTCACAGTTTCTTAGTGAGAAGCAGGTAACAGAATCCTTGACACATACATGTGAAAATGGGTGAAATTATATATATATATATGAATGGTGTGGAGAAACAAAAATCAAAACTAACTGAGTGAACAAGTGTCAACGAGGGCATGAATCAGAAAGGCGAGGAGGGGTGGGCTTCAGGAGACATCTTTAGATATTAAAGCAGTAATGTGGAAGCCAGTCTGGCCTCCTGCCAAGTGCTCTGGTAAAAAGGGTGGAGCTGTCGAGACAGCGAGAAAGACAGAGAGAGGCTGGGTCCATCTCTGAAGGGTAGGGAGTGGCCAAAGCGTGTATGCTGATAAGCGAGAAAGGAAGGGTAGGTGGGTGGGGTGAGGAAAAATGAGGGAGGGGGGAGGCGTAAGGATGATGGGATAGCCAGCCTGTGTGCATAAAAACCCCCAGCACTCCTCAGTCTGATGTCCTGTAGCTTCACGAGCATCTCATAGCCTCCAACTCTCCTTCTTTCCTCTGCAACAGAGAACAGAACAAGACCAACCATGAGCCACCACTCTTCAATGAATACCTCAACTTCCTATAGGCGCACCTTTGGAAGCCCACACCCCATCTCCATGTCCTCTTACTCCCCTGTGTCCTCCCGAATGCCCGCTTCCGGAGGGCGCTATATGCGTTCAATGCCACCTGTGGTTGCATCCCGCTCCACCACCTACCACCAACAACAGCGTTCTCGCTCCGGCGCCCAGCCCCCTCGCCTCTCCTACGACAAGGTGGACTTCACCCTCTCTGAAGCCATCAACCAGGAGTTCCTAACCACCCGCAGCAACGAGAAGGCCGAGCTGCAGGAGCTCAACGACCGCTTCGCCAGCTTCATCGATAAGGTGCGGTACCTGGAGCAGCAGAATGGTGCACTGCAGCAAGAGCTCAACCAGTTCAAGGGCCAGCAGCAGCAGGGTCAGCCCAACCGCGCCTCTGAGCTCTTCCAGGAGGAGGTGAGGGACCTGCGCCGCCAACTGGACGCCACCGGAAAGGAGAGGGACCAGTACCTAATGGAGAGGGACAACCTGGCTGAGGACGTGGTCCTGCTCAAGCAGAGGTACAACATGATGAGAAAAAAAAGTGTGATGCATGATAGATAGATAGATAGATAGATAGATAGATAGATAGATAGATAGATAGATAGATAGATAGATAGATAGATAGATAGATAGATAGGTGCAAAAGACAGAACCTTTAAAGAATGTATGGCTACAGATAAAACCATATTGTTCCAAAAAAGTCAGAGGTCAAACTCCTCCTTCCAATATTTCTTATTATATACGTTGAGCCCTGTGTGTGGGCTACTCATCCCCCATCACATAATTAATTGGCGCTGTTATAATTCACTGCACATGGTCCCCTTTAAGTACAGTAAAGGAGGAGAGTCCCCTGGCGTTTGTAACTTGAGTACTCCAGTGATGAGATTGCTGTAGGGCGTGGCACATGTCCAGACCGGACACCACAGAGCGGGAGCACGATAGAGGACACTGCACTACATCTTGCGCATAAGTTTGTTTCTATGTTTAAGTGTATATGTTTACTGAATGTCTTGTGCACTGGCAGGATTCAACAAAAATCAAGGAGAAGAGCCTCAGTACATGACAGCAGAGTGATCCACAACCTCTGACCCAGTACATGATGCCAAATTAGATAAGGAAGTGTTTGGTAACTCCACTTAGATGATGAAAATGTATGGACTTTTATAAAAACACACAACTATGAATTACACACACTGAGATGAGAGGAGACTGAGGCGAGGATGGATGGACCAGACACAGGGTGGGGCCGACTGAGGAGCGGCGAGAGAGAGAGAGAGAGAGGAAATAGGACGAGAGGAAGAGAGGTTGGATATCAGGCGTGGTGAGAATAGCGTCAGGGAAAATCAATGTGACTCAATGACTCCATTAGGTGTGTTTTCAGTGTCCCTTTATGCTGATGGGATAGTGCCAGAGACCCCATTAGGACAAAAGGACCCCTGTAACACAACATGAATTAAAGATGAGGAAGCAGGGCACGCTATGCGATGCTTTCCCCTCTAATCTATTTCATGTCCAGTCCGGACAAGACTTAAAATGACAGGACAGATGGAGCCCATCAGTCACAGAATAAGCAAATATATGAATTGGACATTGGGATATCATTTGTGATGACTCATTATCACAGTGCCTCATGGATTGTAACTAAGTTTGCATTATAAAATATATATTTCATTTAGTTCATTTAGTTCATTTTTGCAGGAGCATCAAATTACTTTTTGGATTGAGACATTCCACAAATGACTTCGCTAAAGCACATCCCACAATAAACAGATTTTATATAACTGCCCTGTAAATGTCACTCAAATTATCTGTACCCTGCAGTTTTTGTGACATCATTGTAGCCAATATCAAAACGACCATTTAAAATCTTTAAAAAAGAGGGTAAGTGTGTGTACATAACCTTATTGAGTGTGTACCGATGACCTTATTGAACTGTAGAGAAACCGCATTAGCTGAAAGGAGCAGCTGCTGATCCCACTGGGAGCACTCCCAACCCCTTTTTACAGGACAGTGAATTAACAAATTGATCCAGAAAGCTTTTTGCCAGCTGAGGCCCTGGTGCAACCTTAGACAGAAAGGGGGTTCTTGGTCAAATTTGACACATTCTCCCTCTCCCCTTTTTGTAAAAAAGAATATTGGTGCCTGAAGGAAATCCGTACATTGTTTGAATATTTTGTCTTGCTCTTTTGTCCTCAAGGTTGGATGAAGAAGCCCAGAAGAGGGCAGATGCTGAGAATAACCTGGTTGCTTTCCGCAAGGTAAACGGGCTCAGCTAGCTGCGCAAAATGGACAGCTGTGCTCTGTCTCCAACGCAATAGTGTCACAGTGACAGGGCAGATTTCTAAAAAAGAGACTTTTTTTGCGACACACTTCTTTATTAAAATTATTTCCCCCCTAAAGCTGCAGAGAGATGAAACACAAATCAAACTGTTGTTGATTAGAGTTACTCTTTTTGTTTCTGGTTTACTTGTTTTTTATCCTAAAAAAAAATCCACATGTATTATAACCTGGAATTTCTCATTATAATTTCTGCGCATTTAAATTTAATCTTGGAGGTACTGTAATATAATTTTTTTTAATGTATGTTTATGATGAGATGGTTCACTTTAATGGATGACATATTGCAGTTATGAAAACATCAACTATCTTTGCCTCATATACAAATTAGGATGTGGATGATGCCACATTGTCTCGCTTGGAGCTGGAGAGGAAGATTGAGTCTCTGATGGATGAGATTGAATTCCTTAAGAAGCTCCATGATGAAGTAAGTTTTTCCACTATGCTTGTATAAATGGAGAGGTTCTTTCTTATAGGACTCACGTATAACAGTATATGTTATCTAGACTGTAGAGACCATAATGGTAACATATGCTATATCTCAAGCACCAGAGATGCTGCAGGGAGTAATTTTTTGCAATTTAGAGCAAAATAATTTAATTTAGAGCATAAACACCAAAAAGGTTTTCAAATCAGATATGTTTTGAAAATGTTGGATTTTAGTCTGCAGTTGAAGTCTTCTTAAATCTGATGTGAAGATCTATTCCGAGAGCTTGTCTGTGAGAAAAGGCAGCAATATTGGCATGGCAAGCAGTTGCTTGGATTCAGCAAGAGAAAAATAAATGATTAGTTGAGTGTTTATCTGCATAGAAGTTGTATGAAATGTGATGTTTAGTGATAACAGCAGAAGAAAAGAGTAGGGGTCCCAAAACTGAACACTGGAGGATTCCAATGGTGAGCATGCATGGAGCTAAACTGGCTCCTTACACCTAAATTAGGGCTGGAAGATATGGAGAAAATCAAATATCAAGATATTTTTTATCAAATACCTCGATATAGAGTTTGCTAGCAGATTGCAGGGTTGACTAGATTTTTTTTTATAAACGATTATGATAAAGGCAAATAATTGAACAGTTAGAACAGTCTGGTAAGTTCAGAAAATATCATCACTTGACTTTTTCTGACAATATATTGTCTTTATCTTGGTATTCTCAGGAAATCCAGGACGTACAAGTGAGCGTCCAGACCCAGCAGCTGAAGATGGAGGTGGAGAGCACAGCCAGGCCTGACCTAACTGGAGCTCTGAGGGAAATCAGGGCCCAGTATGAAAACATTGCTTCAAAGAACATGCAGGAATCCGAGGACTGGTACAAGTCCAAGGTAGGCAGACAGACGCACTGACAGTCACACATGACCATACAAGCAAATATTCATTATTGTGTGTTTCATCTTTTGTTTCTGCAGTTTAATGATTTGACTGAGTCTGCAAAGCGCAACACTGATGCTCTGAGGCAGGCCAAGCAGGAGTCCAATGAGTCCAGGAGGCAGATGCAGTCTCTGAACTGTGAAGTGGATGCACTGAAGAACACGGTGAGGCAACATACCACCCGTCATTTGTCTATGTTAATCTATATCATTATATTATTACAGCTTCTCATCACGCCGTATGTGCTACCGTGTTTATCAGAATGAAGCTCTGCTGAGGCAGATGCGTGAAATGGAAGACCAGTTTGGCAATGAGATCGGCAACTACCAGGACAACGTGAGCAGACTGGAGAATGAGATCCACCACCTGAAGGATGAGATGGCTCGCCACCTTCGGGAGTACCAGGACCTCCTCAATGTCAAAATGGCTCTGGACATTGAGATCGCGACTTACCGTAAACTACTGGAGGGGGAGGAGAGCAGGTAAAAGCATACTTAGGCTCAGGTTCAATTTTTAGCTTTTTCAACATGATTTTTTGATTTCAATCACTGTAGATCTCTCTCTCTCTCTCTCTCTCTCTCTCTCTCTCTCTCTCTCTCTCTCTCTCTCTAATTAAGTCAAGTGTTTGTCAACTCACAGCTAAAAGGACCTAAATAAAGTTGATTCTGATTCTGAACTCAATCCTAAACCCTTCCCACAGGGTGTGGATGTTTGGGTCCTCCAGATAATCTAGTTTTCTGGCAAATAAAAAACAAACAAACATGCAAGACAGATGTATATACATTGCTAATAGCAACTCTATGCAAGTCTGACCTCAAGTAAAGCAAATTACTTTTCATTACAAATCAGTTTATAACACACAACCTTCATATTCCCTGGTTAGGATTACTGTTCCCATCGGCCATTTCAGCATGAGCAATCACCATGGTGAGCAAGGTAAGCTATAGTTCTCTTTTTTCAAAATAAGATATAGCGATTATACGTCTCTGGAATCGCTTTTACTTTTTAATTATGGAATTGCAAAGTGTAAGTGTCTGGAGGAGGGTTTCCCATTTAAATTTTTATTTCAGCAATATCTTTAATATAACTCTGCAGTACTCGCCTAAATAACATAACAAACCTGTGGGTTTATATCAAGTCCTTATTTTTTGGATTATTTCAACTTGTCTGTCAGTTTGTTAAGAGGGATGGCTCTAAATAATAAATAAATAAAATGCCCATGAGCCACAGCCAGCGTTGGTATGTAGAAGAAGCAAGTCAGAGGCTCAAATCACATTTGTAGCAAATTCAAAACACTTTACGTTGCTGCTGGCAACCAAACACAAATTGACCTGAAAATCCAAACGTAAAGTGATTTAAGATTCCCAATTAAATTGTCATTTTTCTAAACAGGATCTTTAACCTCCAACCTTTAGCAGCTTCTGTAACTGACTTTTAAGATCTTTGATTGTATGTTATTTTACTAAATGCACTTTGGGAGTCATATAGATAAAGGTAGACAAGCTTGTACCTTTGATCATTCCATCAGTTGGAGTTTAATGCTGCCTATCTATGAGAAAAATGTATCATATCTTTACTTCCAGAACCAGTGAAACCGAAACAGCATCTGCGACTTTGCTATTCTTTAGAGCTTATCCCTGATCAATAACAACTCCTGATAGTTCCACCTTTGAAGTGAATCTTTAAAAACTTCTATTTTGTGAATGCAAATGTGTCTGAATGTGAATAATCTCAGATTTGCATTAATCTGACTTTTGACAGACTATGACCACACTCCAAGCAGCATGAGCAAGAGGACTGTGGTGATCAAGACTGTTGAGACTAAAGACGGAGAGGTACAATGATTTATACAGATATAACTACCTTGGTATATTGATATATTTACTCATACCATATGAAAGTGAATCGGTAATAATCTGTTTTTTTCCCCATCAGGTGGTGAAGGAATCTAGGAGGGAGAAGGACAGAGAGTCAGTTCGCACCGACAAGGATGATGATGACGAGTAGAAAAAAATGATTAGAAAATGTGAAGGCCTGTGCCACGAAAGAAAAGAAAACAAACAAAAACAAGGAAAAAAATAGAAAAAACCTCAAACTCTGATCTAGTTCTCATTCCCACTTATGTGTTAAATCCTCTAGCAGACAGTCTCCAATTGAATGAATGAATCCTTTAGACAGTGTCACTTTGGTGCTATTGAAGCCGCCCAACTTTTGTTAAACACTTGTGTCATCTGTAGGGCTAAGCAAAGCCACTTTAATAACATACCACTTGAGGCCTTAGTTTACAGCGCAATCCCATGGAATCCTCAGACGACAACATGTTTGTAGCAGAGTATTAAACTACAGGTTGGAATAGAATGTTTAAATGAAAGATTTTAGTAGTTTGTGTCGTAGATACGACTTACTAACAAAACTTCAGACACTGCCGCCGCCCATTGGTCAATACACCTTAAAAGACAGACTGATAATAAATGGACTTATTTACATTTGTTTTAGAAGCTTTGCTATCCTCTTATAGTGCAAACGAACAAATCAACAGATACATGGATTATTAATAAACATGCAACACACTGGAAAATGTTGACACTGAAAATATGACAAGTAACCAACTGAAAATAATTTAGCTGAATGTGCTTTGCAATGATGTGTGTATCTGACACTATTGATGAATGAATATGCAATTGAAAATAAACTTAACTGCAGCAAATCTGTTTTGTCTATCCACATAACCCATTATGAATATACATCAACAGGTTTTTGGGGGGTCTTATACTAATTTCCTTTTATTCTCAGCAGTGTTGAAAACATACAAATGTGTAACGCCTCTTTAAACCCAAGAATGAAAACTTTCACCACTTGCCATCTTTATTTATTTTTTATTTCAGTGCGAATGACGGAGCTTGGTGACAAAACATAGATACACTTTACATTGAACAAAGAACATTTTCAGGCATAATAATAAAGTAGCCAAATTACCATGTGAGTTACTAAGGACGTTTGTAAACAACTGCAAATGACGAGTTTTAGTAAAAGGAAGTCCTTACCCATTGAATTCCTCTGCCCTACGTACAACCTTCTAGGCGACACATTTGCTAGCCCTGCACGTATACAACACGCAAAGGTCAACTGTGGCTTTGGTCCTACTTTCTTTGCCTCAATCTGACACTGCAAATTCATTGATTTTGGTTAATTTAGAGGTAGATTCTGTTGGAAATACACAGACTGTACAAAGTCAGATCGCTAAACCTTGAGAGGCACTGCCTGAAATACCGAACTCAGGGCAAAAATACCTGGGGAAAACATTGTACATCCGCTTCCTGTCTACTTCAGTCTTGGCGCGAGACTTGTCCGATTCTCTCAGACAGCAACAACTTTCACAACTAACGGAAAAGCTCTTAAGTTTACACACCAACGGCTACTGAACACGGAACCCGTCGAGTTCGATCTGGTAAAACAATCACTGTTGTTTGTCTTTATCTGAAGCAAGATTCCAGAAGTCATTGCGCGGTCAGACCGCTGTAAACTGAAGCTAACGTTAGCTGTCTGTGGCTACATAACATTAGCATTATGTGGAGACAAGCCATCCTTTTGTAGATGAAGCTAGAGAGACCCCTTGGCTAATATAAACCCTTGACTAGTGTAACGTGTCATGTCACAGTGAACATTTTAATGTCCCGAAGATTTAACTACAAGTTACCTAACTTTAGTAACGTTACCCACTTTAAAGTACTCAGCTCAATCAGGTTCAAGTCAATCAGTTAAATGCTTCTTAGTTTTTAATGTCTTGTGCTGTATAAAACACAACGTGTAAATAAAGTGTATTATTATGTATATTATGTGTTAGTCGCTCTGTATCCTACTGTACTGTGTGGTTGAATCCACTGAACCTTCACCTTTAGGCTGTCTGATGGTGAGTGGACTTATTCAGGATGAACTGCGAGCTTTTGGCAACGTGCAGTGCTCTCGGCTTTCTGGAGGGAGACACGTATCACAAGGAAGCTGATTGCTTAGGTTAGTATTTCTTTTACATACACGTTCTGCATCATCAGAGGGCATGTTGATGATATGTTGATAATATCAACAGGAAAACTCCTTTCCTCCTCCTAACTATTATTTTTATGTGTTGCAGAAAGTGTAAAAGACTTGATCAGGTATTTACGCCATGAAGATGACACCCGGGATGTCCGCCAGCAGCTGGGTGCAGGTCAGATTGTACAGAATGACCTTCTGCCTATTATCATCCAGCATGGGCAGGACAAGCCCTTATTTGATGCCTGCATCAGGTATAAACACTAACATGGAACTTTTGTCTTCAACTTAAAATGTTTGCTGATGAATAGTTGTGAATGAGGGGGACATACAACCAATTTGTTAATATATCGTAATAGGGTCGTCTAAAATGAAATATTGATACACTAATGCCAATATTGTGATACATTATTGCTTGCTATACTAGTACCAAGTATTGTTTTATTAAATATAATATTGTCATTATATTGGCTGACTGTACTCTGTTTTTCCTCAGGCTCATGGTCAACCTTACTCAGCCTGCCATGCTTTGCTTTGGTAAAGTCCCTGATGACCCAGTGTTTAGACATCACTTTTTACAAGTGACATCTCATTTACAAGCATGTAAAGAGGTACATTCATCATAGTACAACAATCAGAAGTTATGCCATTACGGTTTATAATTTACTGGATTTTATAATAATAAGTAATATTTGTGTCCTTTTATTTTCAGGCATTTGCCAGTGAAGCAGTGTTTGGCATTTTAAGTGAGACATTATACACGCTTCTACAACTGGTGAGTGTTTCAATGGTAAAAAAAAATCAACAACATTTCTTTTTTTTAATTCACCGCACCTGTTTCCTACAATATGTCAGTAAAATGTTTCTCGTTATTCACGTGTTTCTTTCTGTCTATCCCAACTCACTTTCTTCTCTTTCAGGACTGGGAGCAGAGGCAGGAGGAGGATAATCTGCTCATAGAGAGGATCCTGCTGCTGGTCAGAAATGTGCTTCATGTACCTGCAGACCCCTGTGAAGAAAAGGTCTGACATACACATACTGACACATACTGATAAATACAGTATATTAGACTTCACCCTTCATCTCACCTTCTTCCCTAATGTCTGTCTTTTCGGTAGAAAGTGGACGATGACGCCAGCATCCATGATAGGCTGCTGTGGGCCATTCACATGAGCGGCTTCGATGACCTGATCAAGTTCCTTGCGTCGGCCCAGAGCGAGCAGCAATGGAGTATGCATGTGTTGGAAATAATCTCCCTCATGTTCAGAGACCAGGTTAGAGAGAAGAAAACCCCTTGGAGGCACACGCACAGGTTTCCAACTGTCCTGTGTTTGAGCTCTTCTTCTTTCCTCACAGACGCCGGAAGCTTTGGTGAGCGCCGGTCATGCTCGTTCATCTGAAGAGAAGCACAGAGACTCTCAGGAGCTGGAGGCACTGAGGCAGAAGGAGCATGCAGCCAAACGCTCCCGCACATTACAGAGAGGATCCAGGTACGATCGAGCCCGCATAAAGTCTCCGCGTTCTTTATTCTACAACCAAAATGTGTTTTATTTTCTATCTTGGTCTGAAAAATCTCATATAGAACCCCTGCATGTTATTTACAGAAAGCCTTTGTTGATGTCCCACTACTTATATGGCTTGTTTGAAGTACTGGAGCTTAAAAAATAAATGTATGCTGTATTCTGTTTGTCCGTGTGTGTCAATGTTATTCTTTCAGACACTCTCGCTTTGGAGGGTCCTATGTTGTTGAAGGCCTCAAGTCGATTGGGGACAGAGATGTGATTTATCACAGAAATGTTCATAATGTGAGTATTGAACTCCTGTAGCTCATCTCTGTTACCAGGCAATCTTGGTGCAGTCAGCCATGCAAAAAATGATTTCATTATGAATCTGAAAGTTTTGTTTTTCTTCTTCTTCTTTTTTTTTAGTTCAAAAGCTATACTCACGACACGGGCAAAGCAGTGAGACGTGTTCCCAAGAAGAATCGCCAGGCGCGGGAATGTAAGGACAAACGCCGCTCGGCATTAAATGTTCGACTCTTCCTGCGAGAGTTTTGTGCGGACTTCTTGGAGAACTGCTACAATCGCCTCATGTACCTCGTCAAGGTCAGCTGCTTGAACATTAAGGACTAATTTGTAGCACCATTACAACAATTATACAAATGGTAAAAAGGCCTGAAAGTGTTTAAATACATTTTTATAAAGATATATTGTCTCTGATATGTTCAATAAGTGACTCATAAGTCAATTCTTAGTGGTTTCTTAAGTTGCTGTGTTCAAGTACGTTTTAAGCACAATGCTCTCAACACTTTATATTTGCTTGTCTCCTCTATAGGAGAGTCTCGTTCGAGAGCAAACTCAGCAACACGATGAGACGTACTACCTCTGGGCCCTCAGCTTTTTCATGGCTTTCAACCGGGGCAACGGTTTCCGTGCAGACTTAGTTTCCGAGACCATGTCCATCCGTGCTTTCCATTACATCGAGCGTAACATCACCAACTACTATGAGATGTTGCTAACAGACCGCAAAGAGGCCACGTCCTGGTCACGCAGGTAAGATCATTAGGAAGCTTGCTAATAGGGAAGTGTCAAACCTGTGCGTTGTTCCCAGATTGACGTCACTTGTTCTTCGTAGGATGCACCTGGCTCTGAAGGCATATCAGGAGCTGCTGCTGACTGTGAA
The DNA here is from genome assembly GCF_910591455.1 of Pholis gunnellus. Lineage (NCBI taxonomy): Eukaryota > Metazoa > Chordata > Actinopteri > Perciformes > Pholidae > Pholis > Pholis gunnellus. The sequence goes on along the minus strand of NC_136529.1, from coordinate 17,061,080 downwards.
CGAGATGGACCGCTCACAGGATGAAAGCATCCGTCAGAGTTCTAGTGTTATTAAAAGTAAGATGCTAACAGAACGTATTACCGTTGAGTACTCTTTTCAGTTATGAGATATGAATCAATGGCGTTTGCACATGGTCTTATCACTGCATAATGCTTCCAGTATGAGGACGTGGTACTTTGTTTTAAATCTTGTTCTACGGCTCAAATAGGAATAAAAAGGGTTTGTATGTTGTATACCTTGTTGCCTCATCTGTTTGCCTTCACTTTCTAGGCAACATATTTTACCTGATGGAATACAGGGAGATTTTCCTGACCCTGCTGAGGAAGTATGATGAAGCCAAACAGCCTCACTCCTACCTCAAAGACTTGGTGGAGTCCACTCATCTCTTCTTGCGCATGTTGGAGCGCTTCTGCAAAGGTCGCAAAAGCTTGATGGTTCAGGTAAGTGCCCAATTTGTAATGTGTGTAAATTCTTGCTGTTAGTGTCTGCTTAACATATTAATATCTAGCGCCGCTGACTTTGCAGAAAAAGAAGGTGAGGCGGAAAAGGTCTCACGGTAAAAAAAAGCCCTCGGCTGCCGATACTAGTCCAGAGGCCCTGGCAGAGATCTGGAAGGTTGTGGAGGAAGAGCTGAAGGCTTCAGGGTTTCAGGTCAGTGTGAGAATCAACCTCTAGGGGCAGCAGAGTGCCCCCCCCCCCCAAAAAACACATTCGTCTGACGTCAGTGAATTGAAAGTCTTTTCCAACGCTGAATACAACCTTCCTGTCTTCTGTGTGCAGTTGTCCGAATCGTTAACAGAAAGCATTGTGCCATTTGATGCCACATCTGAAACTCCGCTTGAGGAGCAAAAGACTGAGGCCATGGTGCGGGTGCAGGATGCTCTGCTGGTTCGACTGGCACCAGAAGCGCTGGGGCTGCTGCGTGCTGCCAGGTCTGGGAGACTCAACATGCCGTCGACCCCTCACACTAATCACACATGTTAAGTTATTTAAGTATTCATTATCGTCTTGTCATTCTCAGAGAGGTGTGGCCAGAGGGAGATGTGTTTGGTTCTGCTGATGTGGAACCTGAGGAGGAACTGGAACTCCTTAAGCAGATCCTGCATGCAAACCTGCCAAGTACGTCTTTTTTTATATAATCGCTTTTATTTACGAGATCCTTTGTGTCACAGCATCTATGCAGCATTCATACCGTTCCTTCTGATTTCAGGGTCATCTCCTCCTGAGCCTGCAGCAGAGGAGGAGGACGATGCAGCAGAGTTAGAAGAGGAAGAGTTTGAGTCTGTCCAGGTTTCCGAAAAAGAGTTTGACTTCCTAGACTTTATCAAGAGGTGGGGAAACCGGTTGTATTTCAGTAACCTGCTGCCAATGCTTGTGAAATAGTGCTCTTGTGACCCTCCTAATGGGGCATGTTGCCCTTCTCTTACACCTCACAGGTTTTCCAACCCCAGTATTGTGCGTCCATACCTCCTCTTATTAAAATCATACTCAAAAAACACACCTCACACGAACCACTGCATCGCTCGAATGCTGCACCGCTTGGCTGTGGACCTCAAAATGGACGCCCAGATTTTCCAGCTGTCAGTCTTCAACCTTTTCAACAAGATCCTGAGTGACCCCGCTGCTGCTGCTTATAAGGTGCAGGAATGACATGAGGAAAATGCCCTTCTCTGTTGTCAAGCAAGCTGTTTGCGATACAAGGGCAAGTGTGTACGACACACAGGAGCTTACTTTTATTCTCTCCTTCACAGGAACTGGTGACCTTTGCCAAGTTTGTGCTGAACCGTTTCTTTTCTCTGGCAGCACAAAACAACAAGGCATATGTTGAACTGCTGTTCTGGAAAAATGTGGGAGCTGTTCGTGAGATGACTGAAGGCTACAGCAACGACGGGTTGGTGCTTGTTTTTGCGTGTCTGCCATTGTGTGTCTTGTTAAGCTGACTATTGTTGCCCAGTTACAGGTAAAAGATGCACATGTGTACAATTCCAAGACATTTATTAAAACAAATAGCAAAGATTTGGGTTCTGCTATTTGAAATATCGCATCTCGTTCTAAATATGTCAGAGAGGGAACGAAACCAACGTGGACTGAAGAGGAGGAAGAGGAGTTGCTCAAACTTTACGAGGAGCACCGTCATTCTGAAGGTCTGCGTTCTTTTGATTGTTGAATTTTAAGTTACAAGACACATTTGCACACATACTTAAGTGTCGATTTTCTTCATTGCCGGTCCATTCTTGTGTTCAGTGCCAGATATAGTGGAAGCTCTGCTGCCATTACTCAGCAACAGCACCCGCACTCGGCGCCACGTAGTGGTGCAGCTGGTGCATATGGGTCTGGTGGAAAATGCTAAAGCACTGAAGAAACAGAAGTATGTACTCCAGACAGAATCAGTAATATACTGATGGTAATCTAGTGAGGAATATATTGCAGAATTGGTTCTAAACATTGCAATTTTGTTTTGTCTTCCAAAAGGAAAGGTACCCAGATTGTTCTTTGGACTGAGGAGCAGGAGGAGGAGCTGCAGATGCTCTACGAGGAGTACAAAGACTCTGATGGTACTGGACACCGTATTATCATTTGATAGTACATGGGAGAAAACTGAAGTAGCCTTTCAGTGTACCTCTGTCCTCAGCGCCAGTCCTTGTACAACAGTCTCAGGAATGCTAATACGTGCTTTTTGTGGTGACCCTCTTTTGTGATAAAACTGTATTTTCACAGACGTGCTGGGTAATCTCATGAAGAAGCTCACTGCCAAGCGGTCCCGTGCACGTGTGGTGGACAAGCTGCTCAGTATGGGCTTGGTGTCTGAGAGACGACAACTTTATAAGAAGAGGAGTCGCAGTGCTCATGAGAAGAGCTCTGGAAAAAGAATGGTAAACTTATTTTAACTACTTCTTATTACTGATCCATAACACAGTTATCATCTTATCTTTTACAATAACACTCTGGACCAGATTCAGAAATGGGAAACTAAGACAAGTATATGTTTAATACAAATAAATATATATATCAAAAATAGAAAAATAACATCTATGATAAGAAATAGTTTAAGAAATGGTGCTTCAATAAAGGTCACTTTTTCTCTTTTAGACTGAAGAAGAATTCCTTGAAGGACTAACACGAGGCGTACCAGATGATCCTGATGACAGAGACGATGAAGAAGATAAGGAAGAGGATGAATCTGAAGAGAGTGACGAAGAGCAAGAAAAAGAAACACAAAATGGGAAAAGGAGGATCCAGAGCCTGCCCTCTCCAGTGGAGAGGAGACCTGATGTCGGCCCCATAGTGTATGCTTTACGGCAGGAGGGTGAGACAAAGGCCCTTTGTGTGTTAAGTGGTTTCAAAAAGTACATCTTTCTTTTCCTCCATTATGCACTCTTAGGAGTAGTTTCATGCTGTTGTTTTCTTTTTTATAACAGACATGTCTGGACCTTTGTTATGGTTACAAAATAGTCTGTACAAAACAGCCGAGGACCGAAAAGCAGATGGTAAGTGCAACTGTCCCAAAAGAAAGTATCCAAACAGTTATTTCTTTATTCTATTTCAAGTGGGTTTGACTTTCCGTCAAGTTACAGGATGTGTGAAAAACGTATATGTAACTAACTAGTGCTGTTTGGTCTGTTGATGTAATTGTTCTGAAGATTTGGCCCTGGCTGTGCCACTTGTTCCTCTGTCGGAGGCGAATGAAGACGCCATGGAAAACAAGAGCTTCCTGAGGCTGTTGCGCAAACTGGGAATGCGGCCACCTGCAAATGAACAGGTGTGATATTTCACCATTGATAGTCCTTGTTCTTTCATTTAAGACTGTGTTGGAGTTTCTCTGTTTGATTGCAAAATCATCTGAAAAAAATACACCTGATGGCAAAATACTATACAGCTGATACCTTTACATTAAATTGAGTTGTTTTTTACTTTTCTGTAACCAGGAGACTTTTTGGAGGATCCCAGAAAACATCAGTGTAGCCCAGCTCCAGAGTGCAGCTGCAGCTCTCAGTCCAAGAGAGGAAGAACCTAAAGGAGGCGGGGAGCAAGACGGCTCCAGGAGTCCAACCGGAGAATCCCAGGAGGAGGAAGAGGAGGAGGTCTCGGGTGAACAGCGAGCTCAGGCTCTGAGAGCTCTGCTGCTCACACGCAAGAGGAAACACCACACCTTGGAGCATACAGGTATGCATGGGAGCTTCAGATTCTGCAATTTGTCTCAGATGACCGCTGTAAATTACAGCTCTGTCATGTAGGTGAGCGTTAAATGACATGCCTACTAGAATAGCCTGCTCTGGCTAAACTAGCAACCACAAATGTGGTGTTACATCATTTTAAATGTAAAAATCACTGTTTGTGCTTCAATTTCCCGAGAATATAACAGAAATCCAGTCAAGTGCTGTTTTAGCCTTGAACTGGAGAAGCAGCAATGTAATTGTGACCGTAAAAAAAACCTTGTTTTGCATCTCAAAATGTCAGACATATGAAACATAAAACATCAAGTTTAAAAAAGGACAGTGAGAATTACACTTAATATGAAGTTCCTTTGGTATAGCAGTTTCAAAGATACTTCCTACCGCCTTCATAAGCGAGATGTGAAGCCATTGCATGAGATGAGTCGAGGATTGAGATGACTTTGTTCATTTATTCAACTTTTCTCTTGTTTTTAGCTCCTGTGTCAGATTTCAGTCCTACTGAGGATACAGACGATACACTTGAGAGGTGAGGCATCGTTCTATGTTTTTTTGTTAATCAGTTAAGCCCCACAGCTGAGAAATATCTAATTATAAACACTTCTTAATCTATTCCTGTTCACATCAGGTCCCGGGAGAAGACCTCAACTAAAAGAAGCAGGGTGTCGGACGACGACGATGAGGAGAATGGTATTTTAATGTGTTCGTTAAGAGGTCACTAAGTGGGCTGTCGCAACACTTGTAAAACTAAAGGTCGTCACTCCTTGTTTCATGCTCAGCTTAGCAGCTGTGCTACGGGAGTCCGGGGCCAGTAACGATCCTCTGATTATATTGGTGTTTAATCATGACTGAGCTGCAGCATTTTGGCTCACGCATTACTGTCTTTACAGGGGACGACTCTGCCGTGGCGGTGGATGTGGAAGCGAACGGTGATTCAGATTCAGACGGGGAGGATATCTCTGCGCCTGTGAAGCGTAGACGGAAGCTGGTCTTAATTGATGAGGACGACGATGAGGATTAGTGACTTTCTGTAATGGACTGTAAACACTGCAGACGGGGGAGTCATAAAAGGTTCTTACTTTGCTCAAAGGTGGATACACAGCCCTCTGGAGGTCTGTAGTCCAGAGAGGAGAAACTATTAATGGAGTACCAACCCAAAAAAACAGGTCCTTAGACCGCCCCCTTGTGAATACATGGATCCTGTTAAGCAATTTCATGTCGTCATCCCTTTGGTAAGCTTGATTGGTGCCTTTTTGTAGTTATGGTGTATAAGTTCTGACTTCTTTTTTTGTTCATCGTTCCTGTTCTCTTTGCATCCTCAGCGTGTACATCATACAGGTTTCATCTGTCTGTGAAAGATTTGCATCACAGGATTTCATCTATAACTTTGAGCTGCACGTTCATTGTTTCATTATTTTAGTAACATTACCTTTTGGATTTCAGAGTAAAAGAATTCATGCCTACGTATTAATAAAAAAGCACTGATGTCAAAATATTGGCTCACTGGCAGCTTTTGTTGTCATTTTGTTGCACTGCATCATTTTCAACAGTAGAGGGCACTTAAACGTTAAACTGTTGCGTTTGTGAATTCCTTAAAAATGATTTGAATACCTGTATGTAGAATATCAAATTTAAACTCTTGAATATATCGTATATCCCTTTTAAATTTAGTTTTTCAGCAAAACTTTTAATTTTTTTTTTATCTCTGTAGTGCGTGAGAACAGCCTCGGATTATAATCTCAATCTGTCCATGTGTGTTTTATACTTCTGCAGAGATGACATGAACAGATGTATTTGGAGTGAGCTTTCTTCATAGAGGATCCTGTATCTGTATATGTGTGCAGTTGCTGCCTGTAGTCGTCCACGTATTGCAGCTGTGTCGGAGGTGGTCTCCTGTCCCCACATCTGGACCATGTTAGTAACTTCCTGTCACAGCATCTGTTCTGCCCCCATCCCACAGAGCCACAATGCAGCCCTGGCAATCCACAGATACTGCCGTGAGGGAAGCGTGTGAGCTCAATGGTGGGTGGGTGTAGTTCATGAAACTTCAGAGGTTAAAGGTGTATCTCTTCCTCTGCACAGAGAACTGTCCCAATATGTCCCCATGTGTTAACCTAAACCAGGCTTGGACAGTCTGTAGATTGAATTTACAAGGATGACTCATTGTTTTGTAACCAGAACATAAAAGCCTGGAGGCTGTTTTGCATAAATGTTGGCAACAGACGCATTATACAGTCATGTCATTTAATCAGGCAAACTTTCAGCAAATAGAAACCATACTTTTATTAGTGAAAATGAAGACTTGGCTTTTCATTTAGAAGCTACAAAAAGTCACGGAAATCACCCTCAAGTGTTGGAGTTGATATGTTTTCTTGAGAAATGACAGGTTTAGGATTTAACAATATATTAGGTAGAAAATAGGCATTAAAAGGTATTTCAAGCATAAATGACCCTCAAAAACTCAGCCACAGTCAGTATTAATGTTGCTGCTTATCCACAAATGGATCATTCATTTTTAAATCCCGCAAAGGTTGGAGAAGCTCTATGTAGGGAGTCTCCTGCTTGGGTCACAGTCTAATTTAGGGAAATTTTCAGGGAAATGTATGTGAAGGGTGGAGGAAAAACAACCTCATTTGTTTGTCACGTTTTTCCCAGAACTCGCTCGGGTTGAACTGAGATTCATATCTCCACACAACACCATGCACACGTAGCCTTTACCCATCTGTTTTCATGTGTCGGGTAGTTCATAGAGGGACATTTCTTTGTGGAACCTAGAAGCCATGTCAAAGTAATAATCTCTAATCTTAACGATCTGCTAATCAAGTCAAACTTGACTGAACAGATCATAGAATTAGCTCCATTTGTAAATGTAGACTGTGAACGCCCTGCAAATGGTGAACAAGGAACACCTGTGGGTATAGCTGTTCAACTGTTAGTGTGGTGGCCCTGCAGTCTATGGTTGTTGCTATAAAAATACAACTCCCTGGCTCACACACGTGCAAGTACCTCCTCCGGTTGACCCTGTGGTGCAAGCGAAGTGCTCCTACAGTCTCAGCCTCACAGCTGTAGCTCATTCCTTCTGAATGTACCAACACAATCCATTCCACAGGGTCTTATGTCAACAGTTGCTGCTCTAAACAGCAAATACCCAACCATCTTCAGTGTGTAACTATGAATACAAAAGAAGAAAATAATGAGTTGGCCTCTAATACATACAACTTATCTGTATAGTTCATGTCTTTACCACTTTCTAAAAAAGGCATCCTTTAAAAAGGATTTAAAAATGGTATTTTACTAATAAATTATCAGTTAAAAGCCATCTGAGGATAACTTCGGAGTTGTCAGGCAGTAAAAAAATATTTTAATAGTCCTGTCATTAAAACATTAGTCAAAACACGTGTCATCAAGTCGGCAGTTATAAATGTCACTATGTGATTACTGATAAGGGACAAAGGTTTCTCACTTTCTGATAGCCAGCAGTAAACATTAGGAAGTCACTAACAAAACTTAATAATAATGAGTTTTAATTGTCTGTTTTTATTTTTAATATGTGCATACCCAAGATTCCATGGAAAGCTGTATTGATACTGAGTGGATGAACCTGGTGAAATTAAGTACATTTTGTGGAATCACTCTGTAAACAAACACAACCTGGCAACCCAAAATGTGTTCATGTTGTTTTTTGCCCTATAAAACATTAATAGTTATTATTAAAGCCATTAATTACAATTATGAACCCGTTACAAATAGTGCTTTATTAAAAAGTGGCACTGTTATAGCTAGCACTTTCAACTAAACCTTAATTAAAGGCAAACAGCTGTAGTTTAGCCAGTGTGGGCAAAGATTTCTTTGTTGTCATATGGGGAGTTTGGGGGGAGAAAATAAAACACAAGGTTAACAGTTTGGTGTAGATGTACTTCTGTGACTCCTATCAGTTCTTTATTATTTATTCTGTTAAAACTGAGCGCAGAAACTCAAAGTAACTCCCGTTAATTGAGTGAGTTGATCAAAGGAGCTCAGGTAAAGCTGACTCATTAAAGCTCGGCCCTCGTCTGTGGCCCCCCCTCAGCCGTCACCCGCCACCCCTCCCCGCCCCCCGGGCTCTTCCAACGGCCCAACTGACGACGCTGGATGGAGATAGAAAGGGGGATTGCCTTGGAGCGAACCACTTTTTCTCCTTTTGTTTTTTTTTTTAAGTGCCGTTTAGTTCAGCGGAGAGAAGCGGGGAGAGGGGAGGTGTGTGAGGGAGGATCGGTAAGATTTTCCAGAGAAGAAGGGTCGGGCTTGTAGTAGTTCGGTTGTGGAGTCACAGACGGGAACTCCAACGGTTAATTTGGACACAAAGTTGTGTGACTGACTGAGGCACCGCGGAGAATGTAAACTAACCAACCGTCCTCAGATCAGCTCTACTGCGGTCACAGCTAGGTTGTCGTTTTTTGAAACATTTCCATGAGGCAGGGATAGGAACAAAAAAAAAAAAAACGATGCCGTTGTTCTCGGTTTAGTGCAGCCCGTGAGTTTAAAAAGAGCCTGCGGAGAAGTTGAGAGAAAACCGGTTTTCCCTGGTACCCTGCCGCCGCTTTTGTGTTCGTGAATGGTGGGGTGTTTTTCCTGTTTGACAGGGCCAACTGTGGAACACACAAGACTCATCGGTAAGTTTTTAAAATCACTTTCATTAGAAAATATGAATATTTTGTGTTGCAGATGTCTAATGACTCAATTAGACGACTCTTCGTTTTTAAATCCCGGTGATTGGCTCTCTGTTTCTTTAGCTCTCTGCTAGTGGAACGTTTGAATTCAGTTAACTCCGGTGTAATCCTGGAAACAATAGCCGCTCACTGTACTTCATTACCGAGGATGAATGATAATAGCTGAGTGATGGCCCTCGAGATCCTGACTGATCAGCTGATAATGTTTGTAATAACATGTAGCAAAGCTGTCTGCTCCCCCTTTTATAACATTTCTACACTTGAGGCTCATAATGCTATTTATCCTTCATCCAGACATAATGATCCAGCATAATAAAGGCTTTATCGGTGTGCACTAGACCTTACATTTCGACCAAAATCCTCCAGTACTGTGCTTTTTAATTACTGACTGACAACTCTGGGTTTTAACTTAGTTCTGTGGTAGTTGTGCTGGTGGAAGATGGTAAGTGGCTTGCAGCTCTAAACAAAAATGAATAATCAATACATCATTTATTTACATCTAGTTATACGTTATGTATAACAACGGATTGTTTGACAAGTGTGAACACTTGGAGGAATATAACTTGTATTTCTTTATAACTCCCATAGTGCCTATATGCATATGTATGTATATAACTATACAGGGACATCCTTCCTGTTGGGAGGCGAACATGTCATGTGCCTTCTGGCCCACGTAGCGTGCAAGAAGCCCTGTGGTTCTGCTGTGTGTTCCAGGGTGGGAGTGCCCTTGGGTTTTTGGGCTGTGTGATGATAGCCTACAGGTCCTGTCTTTACTGGGGAGTGCAGTCTGTAGTTACACCCCCCTCAGTGCACCCCCCCCCCCCCCCCCCCCCCCATCTACTCGACCTACTCTGTCAGCTTGCACCAGATGGTTTTGTCCCTTTGAAAAAAAGGCAGAGAGGAAACCCTTCCCTGCGTTGAGGAAAGAGAGAAGGCAGGAAAGGAGGCATGAAGAGCAGGGTTAGACTGCACATGTTGTTTTGCATGGTGCCTTTTAATTAGCGCGGACACAATGGTGTCATGTTTTGTCTTGTATTTGGTATCAAAATGTGTTAAAAGCATGCTCGTGTCTCTTATCTTCAGCGATTAAAAACACATAAAACGTGATTGAAACGTTGCTTTTCAGGAGAGCGTTGTTGGGGAGAGAGTGTGCACAGTGAGAACAGCTGACACGCACAGCAAAGCAGGAATTCCCTTTTTATGAGAACAAACTTTAATTTGAAGTTCGGGTAATGTGTTTGGATATGCTTTCTTCTTTAAACACAAACAGTCTCTCTCCCCCCCCCCCCCCTTAAGATAACAGGGCCATAGGAGAAGGCTTATTCTTCTTATTAAGGTATTGGCTTGCTGGCTCTCGCTGTATCTTCCAAACTGTAGATGGCTGCATTGGTAAACTCTATGTTTTGTATTATAAAGTACAAATAAAGTAAACAATTCATACTTTTTAGTGTACATTATGAAATAAATGTCTTTGGCTAAAGCTGTCTGAGAGCCCATATTACAAATTACTTTCAGCTGTTGAAATAGATGAACTTTTTCTGGTCTATGTTTCCCAGTACTTTAAAACACAAGTATTACTCAACAACAGGTCAATAATAATTATTTAGGTGAGTCTACCTCACAGGTCTTCAGAATTGTTGGGTTAGCTCTCCAGCTCTGTCAGGCCACATGTTCAAGCCCCCTGCAGCCATCTTTATGCTGCACATGGGCATATATATGAGGAATGACTCCAAGCTTGTCTTGGTAAATAAGAGCTCATTAAGGAAGAGCTGTGCTGTATAATACAAAGACTCATTGCTGTGGTTAATCCTATATGGAGACTGCTGTGCTTTCTCTTCTTGGAAAGTGCATCAATTATTTTTTAATGTCCTTGTTGTTTTTAACGTGGTTAAAGGTAGCTAATTCAATATATTTTTAAATTACCCAACCAAAGGTGTAATTGCTATTATCAGCAAATGCAATCAATGCTGTCTTTCTGTGTTAATAAACTAAAGAGGCCTAACTGAACATGGCTGAGCAGCAGTTTGTTGTTAGACTTAGAGACGTGGGATTCCTGGGTGCAAGAAAAGACCCATTGTCACATGGAAACCACATACAAACTGATACCAGTTATTTTGAAACATCCACCCATGTGCTACTTATAGCACTTAAACATTGGTTATGGTTAAGACATGAGAGGGGCATTGAATTGGCTTGGAAAATGAAGGACGCACATGATATTTTAGGCTCGTGAGATCGCTGTAGGAGGTACAATTATTGTCGAGTGGAATTTGACAAAGAGGGTTAAATGGCTGCTCTAAATGATAGAGCTGCAGACATATATAGGCACTGCATGGAGGTCTGGACCGCTACTGTGTTCTGACTCCCCTTTCTGCCCCTACAGCAAACCTATCTACACAGTGTCATAACTCAATAAGTGGCCTATTTGATTTACTTTGGCAGTCTGCTTCAGCAGATATGTTTCTTGCAAAAGAAATAAAAACACATGTTTGATAAGAGCTAAACAAAGTTCCAATAAACGGCATAAAAATATAATTATTCCCCAGCTCGACTTCATACAGAACACAACTTGAACTGGTAAAGCGTTGGTGTCTTGCTCAGGGACACTGGCGCTCTACACTAACCTAGTGTTCATCAGAAGCATATATTATCTCATACACAGTGCCACACTGTCATGCTTTCACTAACATATGGACATCAGACTCCGCCGCACCGCCTACTAAATGCTGCTCTCTAACACAAACCCTAATAGAGTGTTGTGGAACTGCCCCTCCTTGCTGCACACACTGTGCGCTCCTTCCTCTGCTGCTGGATCACAACTTACTGAGTGTTTACTTGGTGTATGGATATTAGTCCTAGCTATGTTAATGACCATGTGCATTTCTGATGTACAGTATACATTCATGCAACCATCGACACGTGACTCTTCAAAGGGCTACTTATTGTGTTTCTGATCTCTATAAGTAGCTCTCTGCATTTTTGTGTTGAAAGGCCTCTATTGTTTAGACTAAAGTCAGGCATGAGGCTGAGAGATTATGAGGGAAAAATAAGTTAGATACTAATGAAATACTGCCACAAGTGACCGTTATTGTGGTCCATTGCCAGAAGCCAAACTATTTGGCAGTGAGAATTATGAACATGATCTTTATTTGGAAATAGGAGACTTCAGTTAAAGTCGTACAACTGCCAGTGGGATTGTAACTGACATGTTGTCACTTGGGCTGCTTCCAACTGTGTCTCTATGAAGCTATTAAGTGCAATCAAATATTGCAAAATGGTGTGAATTTTCAAAGCTCTGGGCGGTGATCAAGATGTTAGAGTTGAATAGAGTTGGTTGGTTGAACTGAGTCAGCTTTGGGAGGCAAGTCATTTTGCATCAAATTCACAATTTTGGAAACTCAAATTGAGTTATGAAGTGTATAGCTGTAATGAAGTGTGAGCGGGGAAGGATAAATCTGAACAGGAATGTGACAGTAGAGGCTTGTGGCACTGGCAGGTATTGATATGTCGATATAAAGTCTGCATGGATGTCTTCATTTTTGCACATTCGTGATCAGTGCATCATTTTGGTTTGATGCACTGAGCATGGAGCTCAGTGCATCACTGAGCGTATGATGCACTACGCATGGAGCTCAGACAGAGAGTATATCAACATGAAATTACAAAACCTCTGAGCATGAGACGTCTGGAAAAAAGTGAAACTATGTGGTGCTTTGTTCATTATACCAGTCATTACAGCACACCAAGCACAAACTCTGTGCTGAAATAATTTCAATCACGTAAGCAGAGATACAATGGCAAGTGTTATGTGTAGATTAGCTTGCGAGCCAGACAGATTACACGATTGTTTTCATCATATTGCAATGTTGCTGTTTCCTAAGACGACCAAATTGCTCAGGTCCAGCAGTGCAGATCCCTAGGTAGCTGCGTTGTTTCTCATTTGAAATCAGGCAGTGTTGTTGTTGAGGTGAAGTGATGTTTCAGTGTTGGTGATCCAACTTCTTGTTCCTATCTGCACTGTGTCACAGACACAAGGGCCAGTTCCTGCTGAAAGCTGATGTTCCACTTCCTCATCTGGTCCTGAGCTTCCTGCTGTGGAGAGACAGGAAGCTCAATAGCGGCCGACACGATGTCTTGCTCAATATGACTCTGAGTGAAAGCAGATGTTATTGGGATGACGAGCATACATTTATCCACGTTATCCAGTTTTATGCTTAGCACAATATGGCATGAGCCCCACCGTGACAGTTAGCTTTATTCCCATGGTTCCTGTTGTCTAGACCCGATTAGTCTTTCAGCTGGTTGGGGTGTTTCGGCTGAAGGTGCCATAATTTATGGCTGAAACTGCAGAGCGCAGACAAGGGTGCATCTCACACCCTTGGTGGAGTCTTCCAAGTGAAGTTGTCAGACAGCCAGGTCATAAAACTACATGTTTTTTAGCTTCTCAGCTGTGGTCGTCAAATTGGAGGAGCACTTGGAGAATCCTAGGGTGTGATCACACACACACACCCCTTGATTAAACACACCCAAATTAGCTATGTGGGGAACTTGTAGTCGGTCCTGCCTGTTCCTCAGCAGCTGAGCACTCAAATCTGTGCTGCTCAGCCCCCTGCAGTGTTTGTTCAGGGGGTGTATACTCTTAGGAAGATTATTTCCAAGAGCAACATAATATTCCAATAGCTCATCTGAAGCTGATGCTTACTGTGTGTCCATGCACTGTTCCCACTGCTATAATGTAAGTGATACTTCTGGAGGTCATTATTTGTGCTTTTGTTCTTGTGTTGCCATTGGAGTCCAAGTAAATGCAGAGTTGACACTTTTCAAACCTCTACTGGTCAAGCTAATCCATGCTGGAAATCAAATACTCGCCAAACTTTTTAGCCCCGATCGACCGGTTGGCCGATCCATCACCTATTCAATTAATTTCCATATTTGTTTTGTACTGGCATTTATGGTCCCAAGAGGATAAATCCGTCTGACTTTGGTAATTCTTTGACCTTTAGCGCCATCATGAAGTTTTTATGGATTGTCATGAAATTTACTACTGGTATTTAAGGTCCCTCAAGGATACATTTTAAATAACTTTGTTGATCCTCTAACTTTTCATCTAACACTATCACTTGATCTAAATTTGAATATTGTCCAATCCTTTGCTTTATAACCAAAAACCTTAAAACACAAATGATATTCCCACCTGCCTGAGCTGTACTTTGTGTTTAGCTCTAACTAGGAAATTTCCGCATTCCAAGAGGTGAATATTGCTTGTAAAACATTCGCATGTTAGCATTATCCCTGTGAGCATGTTAGCATGCTGATGCTAGCATCTAGCGACAGCTAAGTTAGTAGTAGCCTCACAGAGCTGCTAGCATGGCTGTGGACTCTTAGTCTTGTTGACTTGTATTGTATTTGTTGCCAGGCAACTTTAGCTTGTAGAAAATTCAGCTATGAGGAATCATTGGGAGGTTTAGGGGGCTCCAGTGAGATCAGTCATTAAGACAGATAGCTCTGTTCTAGTTAGGTACCCCTCCCTTCATCACTCACCAGCCCTCTGAAGGCAAATACTTGGCACCCATCTTACAGCAAACACACAGGATCTACCAGTCTCCTTGGTGCTCTCAACCATCTTTATGCCGTCTGCATGGTTTCCTCTGAGTGCCACTAGAGGTCACAGCATGGGCCTCAGAGTCTTTGTTTTGCCCCATAATGGCTCTATTCTCCCACAGCAGCGAGAACTTCCAAGCCTGCTAGACATAGGACACCATTGTGCATCATGGAGGGGTGACATGAGCAAAGACGTGCAGAGACATGGATGTGCTTGTTAAGTTAATTATTGTTAAAATGGTGTTGAAATATTAAATAGTTCACACATAGTGCACCCATTACTGGTAAACCCCCACAAAAAAAGGGTTTTACCATTTTCAATATATTTAACAATAACCAAATATGATATGTGGTAAAGGGGAAGAGACTGGACTAGTATTTTCTAATAGCGCTGATGACTTATTATCATGATTTAACTCAATTTAATAAGCCGACCACCAAAATTTAATTCAGAGGAAGTTGTGAGTGTCCACTTACACCCTGATGAAGGCCACAAGCCAAAACACGTTGGTCTTACAATAAAGTTGTTTTATATAAACTACAATAGTTGCTGCAGTTTTGACCTCTTCAAACTTTGACTTCAGACTGTGCTATAACTGCTCTGCTTAGTGTTCCATTACAGCAATTACTGTAAAAGAAGGAAACTACTGTCTAATGTGATGTGTTACTATTTTATCCACCTCAGAAATGTTGGTACAAAGCTGTATTAAAATTTGACATGCTGCATGTTGATTACAAGAGACATTAAATTACTCTTTTTGTGATAAATAATCATTCTTGAAGATAAAACTACGGAAGAATTATATTAGCTTCACATTTATTTCACTTAAGTGGTGTAGATTAAGTTACTTAGCCAATCTATCACAAAACATACACTACACATTTGGATTTCTTCCTTCAGTGCTGCCCAGACCTCTGTGTGTAGTTTTATATGATCCTACAAAAGAGTTTCTTTCTTTCTTTTAATTTGGCTTAGGTTGATGTGAAGATTATAGTCTTTATGGTATACAGAGATCTTTCCAGCAGTGCTTGTTTTGTTTTGAAAAGTTAGAGAAGAGGATAGTTACCGAAAAGATTAGAGTGACTAAAGAAGAAAAGACTACGTAAAGTAATTCATAGGCAGGACATACAAATTACCCTGTGTCTGAGAAAAAAGGCAAAACAAATTAGGCATATTTCAGTGTAAAAGATGAATTAGATTTAAGATCGGGGAAGTTCCAGCTAAAGCAGCGGAAGTGGATAGACAGGGCTGAAAGCGAAAGATCTGGCAAATAGTAAGGAATAAAGGCAGGAGTCCAGTTCCTGACTGTTTGTCTCAAGTAGAAAACGTGAGTGAGCTGTAATCGGATCTCAGCTGTGGTGAGATCATACAGGAGGCCTGCCAGCAGCCTCAGAATGAGCAGTCCACCCATAAGCCTTTAGCCCCACTGCAGCCCTCTGTGGCTCTCTACAGGCCTGCCAGCTTAAATATCATATATCAATTTTCACTAGTACTAGTTTGTTGCTTGAAATTGCAGAGGTGAAATGAGAAAGAACTACTAAAACATGTTTTAAAGCACTGTTCTGCACACATTGTGATAGGAAAAGGTGGGCTTCATGCCATTAATGTATATGCTTGTAGCTGTCAAGTGAAAACCCCGTATCACCAAATCTGATGATGTTTCGTGAATCTTTTGGAACCGAAAGATTACGTTTTTCATTATGAATTGAGAAAATGTTCCTACTTCTTATACTAAATAAACCGTTTCACAGACCTGAAGACACAGTGGAACACAAATGAAAAGTCAACATTTTGGAAATACATGATTTTCACAGGAGGGTAACATCTTCTGCTCTGCAGTAATTTTTGATACTGTGTCCACTAGTTGTTATCATAATAAATGTATCAAATAACTGTATGTGTGTCTATGTTTCATAAGCAAGGGTGCCACGAAGGACAAAATCATAAAAAAGCTAATTCAGCATGAAACCAAAGTTACCAAATTCCTTACAAAACACATTGCTCGATGGCTCTTTCAGTTTACTTCTAAAAAGAACAGTTAAAGTTAGATTTTTTGAAATTGTGTTAGAATCTGATAAAGTAAATCAAATTACTCTTCTCGGCTGACCCACCACTACAAACTGTCAGAGTTCATGACCCTAATGCTTGAGGGGGAACTGAGATAAGGACCGGGGGTCCTGGCGCATGGATTATAGTCAGTGAATGAGTTGCTTGTGTGATTGCTCGTACAGGATTGTAGAGTTGCATAGCTTTGTGTGTTGAGTCTATGACAGCTGCACATACAGCGAAGCTACGAAGAAGTCACAGTTGACCTGAAGATTTCACACTTCACATTTACGCCTGGAGTACTTTAGTTTTTCTGTGTTGTTCACACACTCTCTTTATTCTGTCGTAATCCATCAACTTTTGCTCTCCTCTTACAGTCACCAGACCTGCTCAGATGGGGTTGAGATAACGCCACCAGAAGTTCCACCCTTGTGCCGAACTCGAGCCTCCCGCATTCACCCAGAATGGCAGATCCCACCGGACTGAGCTCTGAAGGGGCCGGGTCAGGCACGGCCGAGGTCGACGCCTGTAGTTTGGAGATAGAGAGGAAGTATGATGTCATCCCCGCTGTCATCTGCTCCATGTGTTGCCTGTTTGGCATCATCTACTGCTTCTTTGGTGAGGATCCCTGCCGGCTCACAGACCTTGAAATCGATGACAGCTAAAACTAAATGTTTTTTGAATTACTCAACGAGAGTTGCTCAGATATTGATAGCAGTATTGGAAATGCCTAAAATACTGGATTGGGTATTGGCGAGTATGCGATATTGGGTCGTTATATCACTTGCATGTTGCGCATGTGCAACTCTCAACAATCATTGTAATCACTTGTAATTTGCTCCATAGTGCAGCCTTTAGATCAGGGGTCCCCAAACTTCTTCCTGCGAGGGCCACATCACTGAACATATCGTTTGACCTAGGGCCGCACGATTATGGGGGGGGGGCTACTCGCAGGTGAGCGACTGTTGCATCGTGCGCGCGGATCGGGGCGGAACACCGCCGTGCGCGATACAGAGAGCAGGGGAATTGAAAACGCGCGACCATGTAGTGACAGACATGACATGCCGGCGTGTAAATAAATTAAGCACAAGTACTCGTCCTTCAAGCTCCCGTCTCTCTGCTTCTTCTTCTTCTTCTACTCTTCTACTTCTACAGGGTGCGCGCATGACAGCTCTCATCTCGTTCGCCCCCTGGTGGTTGGCCGATTCAGGAAGCGTTTGATTTGATATGTAGCAGAGCACGTATTTTAAACGTCAATATCGCAGACGATCATGCTCATTTAATCGTGGCAGCCAAAATCGTGATCGCAATTAAAATTCGATTAATTGTGCAGACTGAAAAAAAAATCATAATGCGTCTCTGGTATTGTTCAGGGGGCCGGACCAAATGTGGAGGCGGGCCGCATCCGGCCCGCGGGCCGTAGTTTGGGGACCACTGCTTTAGATATATCAAATCAAGTTGGCTAAACCTGCACTTTTACTTACTTTGACACAAAAACACTCTGGTTGCTTTGTGGAGCTTATACCTTGTGTGCATTATATTCATATAAAAAGGGATAACTGTGTTCCTCATTGTAGATCTCTCCTGTCTCTCCTCTTCTAGGTTACCGCTGTTTCAAGGCTGTCATGTTCCTGTCCGGTCTGATGTTTGGCTCCGTCATCATTTTCTTGCTGTGTCACAAGGAGCATGTGCTGGACACCCAGCTGAGCGTGGAGGCCAGTGCGGGTATCGGCCTCGGTATCGGCCTGCTGTGCGGTCTGGTCACTATGCTGGTGCGAAGCGTCGGCCTCTTCATGACCGGCCTGCTGCTGGGCCTCCTCCTGGCTCTTGCCGCCCTACTGGTCACTCAGCAGTTCTACACTCCAACCACAGTCTGGGTCCCACTGGGTTCACTATTGGGAGCGGGCATGCTGTTTGCTGTGCTGACACTGCAGTGGCAGAAGGTCTTCACCATGCTCTCCACGGCTGTGTTCGGGGCAGCTATCATGACAGTGTGTGCTGATTACTTTGTGGAGATGCTGGTTTTGGCCACGCATGTGTATGAATGCTTGCGCCTCACACCCGGGCCACCTCTCTGCTGGTACAGCTGGGTCATTCTGGGCATCTGGCCTGCTCTCAGCCTCATAGGAGTACTGGTCCAGTGGAAACTGACGGATGACAGCTTCTCACACACTGAGGGTAAGGAGTAAATATCATGACCCTTTGAGTTTAGGGACCATATTCATCCAACTTCTAAGAATTCAGGCGTTGCGGCGATTAGCACCCGGGTTGTACAGCGGTGTGGGAGTGTCACTTAAATGGCCAGTTTGTGACATCAATTGTTTTCAAGCCTGATAAATGCAAAAAATATATTGAGTTAAATAAAATGAGGTGTAACATCCGATGTCCTAATCAAATAATAATAATCTAACTATAAAGCAAGATATCTCCGCGTGTGGTGTTCACACAGACAGCGTTGCTTCTGCTGCTTTGTTGCTGCCAGCCATTCAAAATGGCCAGTATGTTTAATTTCATTATAAATGTAATTTATAGACGGGTCGGGTTGGTTGCCGACATTGCTAGAGACCGCACACTGAGGAGAGTCCGCCCTGATTAACAGTTGCAGGGGGCTCCGTCACTCCCCACAGAGAGAGAGAGCGCAGCAAGTACTAAGTTCACAGCTTTGGGAAGCGAAGTCTGGGTTAGGGGTGATTTAAAGCTGACACAGCCTGAACCGCGAGCCACATGATTTTTTATGGCATGCTATACTATGCCTTTTTTTTAGTATACCATACTCTGGCTTTTTTTTGACATTTTTATGATATATATATGATCTATTCTATTCTATACTTTTTTTTTACTCTTTTACGACATACTATGCAATGTCTTTTTTGTTGACATTTTAAAGACATATAATAATATGACTTTTACATCTTTAATGACCTTCTATACAATTACTTTTTGATCCCTTTTTAAGAAATGTAATGTTTTTTTAATGGCATTTTTATGATATAGTGTACTATGACTTTTTTATGGCATTCTATTCTATAACTTTTTTTACATACTGTACCATGACTTTTTATGTCTTCGCGCCATCGAAAGCAGTGGCATTTAGTTTGCAAGTTGTTCCTCTATCTTACCTTGATTGAATCTTTTGGACTGAAGGATGAACCGATTAGATTTTAGGTTGTCAAAGGTCAAGGTAGCTGTGACCACACAGCCGTTCCATTTAATTTCATCTGGCACAGAAATCCACTTTGACTCAAGGATGAACTGATAAGTAATGGTGGTAACAGGTTATGGTCAATGTAACCTCAAAACACCGTTTTTAGGCCATAACTCGCTGAGTATGACAATTTCATTAAAATATCTTATTTCTAATTCTAGCTTAATGAAGCTGCCTTTGAATTTTCTCTTCTCCTTGTAGTCGTGATCAGTCGGAGACAGAAGAGAGTCCAGCTGATGCGAATTCGAGAGAAGGACGCCAAGAAGCGACAGCAGGCAGGTGGGCAGGAAGGCACGTACCGCCGTAAACCCACCCCAGTGAAACGTTACGCTGGGGATCTACTGGCGCCGGTCAGTGTCACCCAACATGGCGTGTGCTGTAGATGCTGATTATTGTGTTTTTATGGCATCAGTTATACCAGTGAGCCTAACAAATCCTTGTCAAGTTGACGTTACCTGACTCATCTCTCCATGTGTTGTTCTTCTTAGAGCTACCTGCAAAGTCTGCGGGACAGACAGATGGGCACAGGCACTTCCCTTAGCAGCCTGGGCACTGCCAACCACACCATGATCGACTTGGACTATGACACCGGGTCCACCGCGCCCCTCACAGCTACAACCCCAGTCGTCAGGGTCTGAGCAAAAGGGACTACCTAGAGCTCTCTGGTTCTCCAACTTTGTCTTCCTAACATAGAGTAGAAGCAACAAACTGATACCCTCAGCTAAAGGTTTATTGTGCCCTTTAATTAGTTTGGAGAAAGAGGATTGTTTGGTAAAAGACAATGCTGCTTTTTGGGGAGAAGTGAGAGGTGTCACCTGTTTGGTGAAAGCTATAATATAACCACTACAACTACTGTGTTTCTCAGAGAAACACTTAAAAACAGATACTAACAAAGTAAGGTCCTCCATTTTTTTCATGATGTATTAAATACATAAATAGCAAGTACGAGCCTCAAAAACGGTTGTATATCTGTTATGGTAGTGAAGTGACGAAGCAATTTGTTTTACATTACATGTACTGTACTTAAAAAGTTAGTCATTGCCATGAAGTGTTGTTATTACCTGTCGTACCTGTTTAACTGTGTGCTGAAAGGTTTTCATTAAAATGACTGTGTATTTGTTTAAATGGAGTTTGGTTTGGTGAGAGAGTAAAATATGACGGGTGGATACAAGTATGACAAAGTGAAGCAAAAAATAAACGGTGCAAAAGAAATACTTTGTATATCCCGTCAGAATAGAGTAGGTGAAGAATTTAGACTGTTGTGTATGCTTGTGGAGTGAACTTTTTATGAGTTAATTTATATATTGACCAAGTACATGATAGGGTTAAAAAAGGACAAAAAAACAAAGCATGTTTGTTGTTAATTTGTAGATTTTTAAAGAATTATCCATTGTGATGTTTGAATTTTGCAGGGACAATGCACTTGTTTCCTGAATCTGTACATACCTGTTGATAGAAATTGCAAAGATAAATAAATGTGTTTCATACAAAAGCAGTTTTCACTCATTGATTGAGTCAGATTGATTGCACTGCTGGTCTCTTGTGGCGCTTAGCAACACTGGTAGGAATCCTCACCAGGCTTTTCATGGGCAATAAATAGGTCATGGGGAGGATTTCCTACTCTGTAACTGGTTGGGGTTGTCATGGCGCCTCCAACGTTTGTTTTTTTTTGCAGACAACACAATGCAAGACAGACTGGCATTTCATTATAATGAACGTTACATTTAATTGTTTCATTATAGAAAATCTTACATTTTAACTTGAAAACTGTAAAAGAAATCTGAACACATATCTATGACACATGATTTGTCACAGACCAGCGTGAGTCATAAGATAATGGAAGTGTTTAGTAACATTTTATTTAATTAAGAACAATGAACAAACTTTTAAAAGAGTTGCATGATTGGTTAAAAACAGAATGTCTGAAGAGGAAGTGCACACTCCCATCATATTACATCTTACTGAAAGTATTAACACACATAATCCAACACATATGTTTGAGAGAAAAACAGAAGGCCTCCCTTGATTTCTCCCTGAGATCATACAAAAGCTTACATAATTCTCAAAGTCACAAAAACACACATATGTGCTCAAAGAGCAAGCTTTACAAAAACCTGCCTGCCACAGAGGGAAGGAGTAGTTTAGTTAAAATCAGATCCAGTGAAATAAAATCAATTCCCACACTATTTCTGTTCTTTTTTCTTTTTCATGGTCGATACAATTTACAATCACTGCTGTTGAGGTTGCCCGGTTGTCAATGCCTCTGGAGTGGAACCGGCACCCCTGCCGTGGACCTCTTGATCCATGCTGCCCCCTGATGGTTGGCCCCTAGCATCGCATCCAGCGCTCCCTCTTGCTCAGTGGGTATCCTCTGTCAACCCTCAGCAGCTTATTCACACGCCAGTACTCATCTCCCTTAAAGAAGAAGATGTTGCCGTTGGTCCAGGTGAAGGCTGCATCCGGACTGGACGGCACTCCAGTGAAGAGCATAGAGAGCGGTTTGGGGTAGAGACTTAAGTCCGTGTACTTCAACTCATCCCACTGCCAGTGCTCTGAACCCTACACAGGCAGACAGCAAAAAGATAACAACTAAATATTTCTGCAAGAAGAATATCTGAGGACGCACTGACACGTTTAAATGCCACCACATGTTTTGATACCTTGATAAAGACCAACTTCTTGTTCTTCTCCAGGTAAAGGGCTGCATCAATATTAGGAGGGATTCGTTTGACCTCTTTGGGGTAGCCGTAGTCCAGCACGAACATGGTATACCTCCACACTTTATTGTCTGGGACCAGAAACAGTATAAATACTCACACACTCACAGCTGGAGAACAGAAGAGCGCATGGCAGAAGTATTGGACAACTGTACCTTTAAAAAAGTATGTCTTGTTGGTTCTTTGAGAGTACACCACAGCATTCAGGTTTCCAGGGAGGGCCCTCCACAGCCTGTCAATCTTTATCGGGGTGTTGTGTCCCAGATCAGAGATCGTCCAGACGTAATCACCACTGAAAGCAAAGGTTTTCCTCCATGGACCTGATTAAATATACAGAGAGGTACTTTGTGACACATTTTGTGATTGGACTAAAAACGTGTTCATGTAAAGTCAGGCTACAATGCACACTGGTGGGGCTTCTACTGTAAATACTCTAGCAACAGCTAATCTGTAATTTACCTAACATGATGGCATCCAGTGTGGCAGTGCAGGGGTCAGGGAGGTTCTCAGTATTGTGGCTGCTTTCTGTGGGAAACAGACTGTCTGGAGGTGTCGGACTGACTAAAGTGCTGGAGATGCGTTTACCTATAAAACAAAGAAGGTTTTAGGATGTATGCTTTCCTTATTTTGACATAAAACACAATGATTCAAAGTCATGCAATCACATGAAGTGTCAGGTCAAATCATACTGATTTATGCAAATTCACAAATACTGATACAATACACTTGACACAAAATGGACAGCACTGATCTAGTCCAGCTGGCCTTCTTGATGCACTCACCATATAACATCTGGATGCCTCTGATATCATCTGTATGCAGCCTAAAATTGGCACGGTAACCAGCGTAGACTGGAGCCATCAGAGCGCTTCTGAACTGAGAGTGGCCCAGGCCGAGGGCGTGGCCAATTTCATGGGCAGCCACAATACGCAGATTAGTACCATAATATGCTCTCTCAGTCCAGAACTCATCCTCATCAAAATGGACAATACCAGATTCTGGTGACTCAGCGTGAGCGAGTACAAGACCTGCAGGTGGTACAAATAAACAATTTAGGTTTGTGTTCCAGGGGATAGTAGGCCCAATAGGAGCTATATATCTAAATGAAAAAACTGACCACGGCCATCAAATGGGGTGGCGCAGAAGCCGTCTTTCTTATGAAAGGCGATCCTGATGTCTGCTCTGCCATAGTCGACCTCTCTGAAGGTCAAAGCAGCCACATCACTCCAGTACTTGAAGGCAGCGTGGACGGCCATCTTCACCTCTACCTTCTTCATGTCAGGTGTGTAGTTGTAGATGCGGTAGGTCAGACTCCTCTTTCTCCAACGACCTGTAACAGAAGAATCTTTTTTTATGACATACTATACTATGACAAGTTTGACTTTTTATGACATATTGTACTATGACATTTTTTTATTCTAATGACATAATAAACCATGAATATTTATGACTTTTAAAATGTATACCTGTAATTTTTGTCAACATACTTTACAATACACTTTTCCTGACTTTGTATACTTTGACATTTTCTGACATTTTCTGTGTCAACTATAATATGACGTTTCAAAAAAAATACTATACTATTACGTTTTTTAATGTATTTTTTGACATGCCATGCTATGATTTTATCAACGTTTTAATGAGGTACTATGGTATGCTATATTATGACTTTTTACAATATATTAATATGACTTTTTTGGGACATAATATACTATGAATTTTAGACATTTTAATCACATACTGTAATATGACAATATATGACATATTATACTACATATAATAACACACTATACTCTGCCTTTAAATTACTTTTTTTAACTATAATGTTTTATGACATTTTTATGTCATACTAAACTATGACATTTTTAATGACATTTTAATCACACACTATATTATTAATTTTTATTATTTTTTTATGGCATAATATAATATAATTTTTAAATAATTTAATGACATACTGTACCATGAATATTTCATGACATAGTATGTATGAGTTTTTATGACATACTTTATCATTACTTTTTTATGACATTTTAATATACTGTACAATGACATTTTCATAGCATACCACGTTATGACATTTTATGCACAATGACCTGTTTATTACATTTGTATGACATTCTATACTATGATATTTTTTACATTGTATTGAGATACTATGCTTTTTTGAAATTTGAATATCATACTGATTTTTACATTTTGTATTCTAATGTCATTATATTGATCCATGACACTTTGTAACAACATGGCCCACAGATGTCAAAGTTAGAGCTACAAATATTTTTTACATTGTTTACACTGGTGCCCGTGGATTTTCTTGACTCACCCATCACTCTGTATTTGTGATGTTTCTTGTTGAAGGGGTCTTCCATGCCACATCGCGGCTGTCTCATCAGTTCCACAGTAGCTTCATCTAATTCTCCAGTAGGTGGCAGATCATTCACCCCCTGGAAAACCCTGGAGACAATAAGTAATCAAACATCTGCAAATTGAGGGCTGCTCGCATCCTTCTTCACTGTATCAGGGATATTAACTTATAGTAGCTATGCATGTTTCCCCTGAAACAGCATTAGTCTATTTTACCTGAGAGCTTCAATGACCTCTTCCAAGTAATGAGGGTCCTGTGGATCAGCAGGGTCATTCAGGTATCCAAACTGCCTCAAATAGGCCTGTGAAGTGGAGGCAGACAATAAGGATCACTGAAAGGAGTACTGTTAACGTATTAAACATGCATATATTGCTGTTGACATGAATACAATTGTGAATGTATGTTTTAAAATGTACAAAGCAACCTTTACCTTTGCTTCATCAAATTCTGTCCATTGCACCACTGCACAAATAGCTCCTCTGAGGTTGAGCAGCAGCAGCAGCAGCAGCCATGTGTAGTCCATATTCAAGTTCTCAATAATCCAGGGTTGATATTCAGAGCCTGAGAAGTGCACAGTCCCACAACAGACTGTTTGTTCTCAGAGTGCTCCAGCAGTTTTTAACTGAGCCCGGAGCATGAGTCAGCCCTGTGGCTGCGATGATCCATCCCTGAAGAATGAGGATTACAAGAGAAGCCAGATGATCTCCAGCCAACATGTCTGCTGTTGAATTGTGCAGCTGTTCAGAGAGGACGCAGAGCTGCAGCAGTGGTCTACACACTCGACCAGTTTAGAGGGTCAAAGTAGTGTTCAATCACCCTGAACAAAACTATCACTATAACATTCACATATTCTTCCCTCAGGGCCAATGCCCTCTTGTTGATTCCCTGTTGTTACAGCAGTGTCTGTCCTACAGGTATGTATTACGGTTTAATTATGGGCCTCCATTTCCACATTCCTGTTGTCCCCACACCTATCTGAAACATGTAAGTATACTACTAAAACACAATTTCACCATTGGACCCATCCATGCGGACATGTAACAAAGGATAGATCAGATATACCAAAGATCTGCTATGCTGTTCTTTTGTGTGAAACAAATGTGGTCTGAAATGTTTTACGGCAAGAGTCCAGGTTTCAAATGCAAATTGTCACCCCACCACCAAAATACAAAACACTGGTTTGTCATATCACTCCTAAATTGATTGATGAGTGTTTTAATAGACTAACACCCGACAGCAACTTCATCTAAGCTGTCAATCTTTCCTGACAGTTTTGTTCATCATCATCATCACTGCTGTGTATATAAACACATCAGCAATATTCGATCACTTTGAACATTGTTATTTAATTAACAAACAAATGCTTGCTTTTTTATTATTTAAACATGCCTCAATCAATATTTTATATATTAACAATTTCACACATCACTAAGTGGAATAATAATAATGTAGAGTTGCTCTAAGGGAACCACCAGAGAATGATGACCCAGTCCACATATGTACTGTATGGTTCAGTCTTTTTGCTCTTAACAAGCTAATAAAACTAATAAAAGCTAATGAAAGCTAGCTCCCAGATAATGCTGCAACACTAGCTCTCCCAGCTGCCCAGCCCCAAAGAAGCAACCAGCTGGCCAGAGTCTCGCATCTAGGGAGCAAAACACCCAGAAATCTGAGGAGTTGACAGAAGCGAGTGAAAATAGAACCTAAATTCCTCAGGTGGTCAGAAACACTAGTCCCAAGATAATCTTGCTCTGCCTGAACGACATTAGTGTTTGTCGACTTGTTGCTGTTATTCACCCCGAGTGGCCAAAATTTGACGAATAGCGCTTTAAGTGAAATTCTTAATAAAAAAAAGAATTAGAGATGCGTATTAGTCTTTATTCTGGCATGATCAGAAATATATATTATGCATTATATTGCATTACAGTCATTTAGCAGACGCTTTTATCCAAACAACTTACAATTCAGATTATATCACATTTCTACACCGTAGGCACAGCTACAGGAGCAATGTTTTGGGGTTAAGTGTCTTGCTCAAGGACACATCAACATGCGATTAGTGGAGCCAGAGCCGGGGATCGAACCACCGACCCTCTGATTGAAGGCTATCCACTTAGCCACAGTCGCCCCATTATAGAAAAGATAATCATGATAAACAATCATACTAGTGGGTCCATGCTTTATATTTGGGTGGTTGTGTGTTACATGACCTTTTGTTTTCAAATAATTAAGTCAAAGAGGAAAGAACTTACCAATTCCTGCTTGTTGTAGAGGCCTATTTTACATCAGTTTTCAGTTGTGTAGAATTGATAAAAACCTTGTTTTAAAGCCTAAGCAAGGAAAAAGAGTTTATAATGATCTGGTTGTGGATGACTGAAGGTCAATATTGTCCTGTGAAATTCTCACAATGCGAAGACTTAAAACTTTATTTGGACATTTGTACGGTAACTTTGCCTTTGGGAATAGGACGACAGCAGTGGAGTTGGTATAAATGTTACAGCAGCATGAGCCGACAAAGCAGCTGGTCTCAAGATGTGAGTGCATGGTTAATGATTGGCATCGTACACTCAGACTTAGACCTGAGGAAACATATTAACAATAAAGGTTTATCTTTGTATGCCAACAGCAGAATTTCTCTTTCAGATTTTCCAAGCTACTGCAGGTGCTGTTAGGCCCTTTGTTTTATTCGCATCAAACTAAGAATTATTCATACAGACAAATAGGTTTCACTTTTTCTTGTATATACCTTTGATGATTTTCCAGGTCTGCATGCTGCTCATTCCCCACCGTATCACAACTTATCACACAGAGGAATTAAACCAAAGCTTTAGTGCCCTGGTTTGCATTTACCACCAATGTGACACAAGTGTCTGTATTTGCTGACCTAAGGAGGAAGTCAGGAAGACAGCTCCATCTGTTTCCTATCTACTGTATTTGTCATTGTTGAGACAGAATCCTTATTACTGACAATGACAAGAAAGGAACAGAAAGAAGGAACAAGCAAGAAGTGGGAGTACAGTATAGGATTTATTTTTCTATTTCAGGTATCTGAAACATTACACAGCAGCATAATAGTGTTTGATGCACCAAGGGTAAACAGAGCATGTAGAACATTTTGTCCAAATCATCCAGCTTGACACCATATTAATGTCTCATCTGCTACTGACGGGAACGGATATTTGTCATTTCTTTTAAGTATTTGTGAGTAGTGCATGGTTTCACTCCCCTGCACACATACTCATAGCCGCGTCAGGAGTCTGAACCAAGAGGATACATAAAATCTCAGTCGGGGTCGACTGCAGAGCCATGTAGTATATTTCATGCTGCAGTGATGTTGAAGTGGTGATCGAAGGAAGCTCCGCGGACACTGTTCTTGATAGTATAATGAAGTTTATTACAGCAAGCAACACATGTCATACGGCCGGTTAACACGGCCGGAGAATCCTCAGTCAAATCAAAAAGGTCCTAAAGTGCGGAGAATCCTCAGTCTTCTTATATCCCGCTGATGCCCATCCCCAGAGGTTAGAGGAGATAACTCACAAGGAGCGTAGCATGTTGGCCGCTCTAGGACCCCCGATAAACATGTCTCGGCCATGGGCCCCTGGTCCGCCACGCACCCTGCTCCGATAATAAGGAACATCTGGACATGTCACCGGGCGCATAAATTGAGGACATGCCTCCTACACTCCCTATCTCTGCTCCATACAAAGGACATGAGTTCAAACACTTATGCTGTTTAATGTGTAGGCGGAAAATACACCACATAATCCCCCCTTCGAGACTTATACAAAGTCTCGAAAAAATCAAAGAAGAGAACATACAGGTGCATAATCATGACAAACAAACAACCCGTCATACAGCATATTTTTACATTAAAGCAACTGTAAGGAGTATAAAAGTGAGAGTGAAAAACCTGTCAGGCAGCTAATTTTTCTTGAACAATGTAGACAGGAAAATTCCCTCACGGTCCCTCTGCCAAGGCAACCATACATAGTACTCCATATCACTGAAATGACGAATTTAAACGAATTGTGTAAGGAAATGACTTAAACAAATACATATGGAACTCTCAGCAAATCAAAACAATGTCCAAAGTCAGGCTGGTCGACCCATCGCACCTTTCGATGGACCTTTTCCTGCCTATCCCCCTGTCCCTAAACATCGAAGAAAACAAAGAAAACATCCGAGGTCCCATTACATTTAGAAAAAAATCATTTCCCAAGTATTTAATACATAAAGAAGAAAATTCATTTTTTATTTGACTAATGTAACATATAAGATAAGACATAAGAAGGTATAACACTGCAGTTTCTCAGCAGCCTTGACTCTCAGTTGTAGTATCAATGACGCCTTGAATCTGGATGTTGTATCGCCAGTCCACGTTCAGAGTCCTTCAGACCATTCGTATGTTCATGTTTGAAGTGTCTGAATCCATTCAGCCCCTCGGAGTCCCTGACCATCCACCACCCTTACAGTGGTCTTCTCCCCTCATATGTACTAGAATGAAAGAAAAGAAAACCAGTATCCTTTGCATACAGAACAGATACAGATCAAAACATCACTACAGAATAAGAACACTTCTATAAGTAAAATGTGAAATTAAAATGTGAAATTATAAATCATATTGTCCCTTTATCATATTGTTCATTTGTTTCTATACCCCCCCCCCCCTTCGAGACTAAACAAAGTCTCGAAAGAGTAAGACAAAATCAACACTACAAACTACCCAAGCTATAACAGAGGTTAATAATAGGATTATAATAGTGTACGATTTTTCAGAACACCATTCATTCTTTCGCACATCCCTTGACTTTGCAGATGATAGACTGCACCAAGACGCTGTTTAACTCCTAATTTTTTCAAAATCAATTTCACCGTCTTATCCACTTAATTCCTAGTTTTTTTTCAAAATCAATTTCACCGTCTTATCCACAAACTCTTTTCTATTGTCTGAGGATATTTTATCTGGAAGTCCCCACCTGCTTGTGACATTTTTTGCATAAGAACTTGGCAACCGATTGAGCACCTTTTTCCTTCAATCGGTTTTATCATGTCAACATAGTCCACAACGAGTTCACGCATAGGACCCCTTGGAGTTGGGATGTAACCAGGAGGAACCTTCACTCCCCTCCGAACATTGTTTTTCAGACAGATTACCTGCCTATGACATAATCAATCTGTTCAAGCAAAGCTGGTGCCCAAAAACCATACTCCCTTGCAATCTTTCTCTTAACTTCCCCCCTGCAACGTGAGCTAACCCATGCGCCTCCAGAATCATCAGACCCAACAAGTCTGGAAATTTCCTCCTGACCTGTTGCACTCGCGGGCAAAATGGCCTAGTTGTCCACAAGTATAACATTCGTTTGATTGCTGTTGAAAGTTTGGATCAAACCTTCCTCCTCTTCTGAAGTTTCTTCGATCTCTTCCTCTCCAGGACTGCGCTTGATCAAAAGCTGGCGGTGCCTTCACTGGGTTCATATGTGAGAACACTGAATTGGTGTCTTTCATCAGTTTTTCTGTTAGTTTTGTATTTTGTTTTCTTTCTTCTGCATCTTTGTCCCTCTTATCGTTTGCAGCTTGGATCAGTTTCTGTCCCTCATTTTCAAACAACTGGAGAATGCCAAGCTCCACTTGCCTCTTCTCTTTGCGTTTACTCCCCTTTTTTCCCTTCTTTTGCTCTGCCTTGTATGTGGATACAAGTACCATCATTACTTTAATTACATCTGGGTTAAGCGTACCCTCCACTGGCCATGGTTGGTCAATTTCAGGCCAGCGTTTATGCCATTTTTCCGATATTTTTGCAATGTTTGCGATGCCTCTAATTAAAGGATTATTCTTCTGTACTACATCAACAGGAGTGATTACTTTTGGGTTTTTTGTGTCCTTTTTCCCCATTATAACGGCTTCCTTATGTTCCGTTATTGTACTTTAAGAAGTAATTGCTGAACTTCAAGCTACTCAAGGCTATTTAGATTACTTCCTCCCCCTTTTTTTTTTTTTTTTTTTTTTTTTTTTTTTTTTTTTTTTCCCCCCAAAAATCAATTAACCAATTAACAAAAAAATCAATTAAGCAATTAACCCCCAAAAAATCAATTAGCCCAAAAAAATCTATTAACCAATTAACCAATTAGACAATTAGACAATTAGACAATTTAAGCAATCAATCAATCAATCAACAATCACGAAATTTAAACAAATTAAGCACCCAAGCAATCAAGCAATTAACCAATTAACCAATCAGTAAACCAACAAATCAATCCATCAGTCAACAGCCACATCAAGACCCAATCAATCAACCAACTAACCAACAGTCAATTAACCTATTAACAAATCAACCAAACAACAAATTACCCCATCAATTAATTAACCAATATATCAGTTTGACAATGCCAAAGGAGCAAGAGCTCATTAATGCAACAGCACAACCCAAAGTCCACTTATAATGATTGAAAAAAAAGATCACGCGCTCCCACAAGTGACTGACTGTCACCAAATGTGGACTTGTCTCTGTAAGACAACCGTCTAATTATCACCCAATATTCAGCTCAAATCGTCAAACAGTCACAATACTGAATGTCCACTACAGCACAGATCAGAGCAAACCACGCACAAATAACAAATTGACATCTGCAATCGCCAGCAGAGTTTAGACTAAACAGTCATTCGCCATTAATTAATTAAATGCATTAGCTGGTCAGTCAGTTGCCAAGTTTTCCATTTATTTACTTATTTGTTTCTCCTAATTGTTTAGAGCATGTATTCTTTCATGTGTGTTTGAGCAGGTCAGTATCCTTTTAGGCTTATAAATGAAAGCAGGTTAAAAATGTGTACCATCCCTATTAATTACGACTGAGAACACATACACATATGGAAAATGCAGGTTTTGTTTTTGTCAAAGAGTTTGCGGATAAAGTTTTACCGGCCTTTTGTGGATTGAAACAGAAGTCTCCCAGTGGACGTCAGCAAGCGACACTCCGTGAGGCACCGGCCCTCTGTCTTGTCTTCAGTCTTAATTCTCATTCATCGTAAATGACATAAAGACAAGAAAACAGGCAATGATTTAGTCTCTTATGAACCCTTAGGTCCCTTAGGTACAGCATCATAAACTTTATTCCTAAATGAAACCCCTTCCCTATGAAACAAACAGTTCAAACAGCAAAGGAATTTTCTGTATTCTCCCAAGAAAGTTTTATTGTCACTTGAGCACATTCACACACACACCTTCCAACCTCTGTCTGGAGGGACTTTTTAGGCGTGTGAGGGGGGTTTGGTGGGCTACCCTTCTGAAACGAAGTTCATTGTGTACTCAATAACTCATTTGTTATATTACGTCCCTCTTAAGAAGAGCTCATGTTTTATTTATTAACTCATTTAATTCCTTACGTCTTCTCAAAGGAAGCTCATTTCATTTTATTAACTCACTTTATTCATTACGTCTTCTCAAAGGAAGCTCATTTCATTTTATTAACTCACTTTATTCATTACGTCTTCTCAAAGGAAGCTCATTTCATTTTATTTATTTATTTTTTTTTTTTTAACTTGCTTAATTCTATACATCGGGCAACATATCTGTCCTTACAAGTTATTAAATGTCCTGTTCTCAAATCACAACCGTTATATGATTATTCAATCATAATGTGTTTTTTCTTTTAACTTTAAACATGTCTTCTCCTCCTCTGTAGTTTTCATAGCACACAGCTGGAACACATTAGCAGCCAATTCTCACACACACACATTTCTCCCAGTCGCAAACGCACACACAATTTCACCTAGCTCTGCTCCAAAGTAAACACCCGATATTCAGAGCACACACACATTTCTCTATCCCAAGAAACACCACATTTGCACAACACAGACACCCAGCATGCTTTTTGCCGCTTTTTTCCTTTATTTTCTTATAAAATTTCTGCTACCTCTGAGATGTAAATATCCGATGAGAGGCTGCATCAGACACCATTCGTCAACCAATGCCAGAGTGGTAACAGTCAATCGAATTTTTATTCTACATTCTCCAGTTATCAAACTGACCATAAGGTGTTGTTCCAGGTTTTGTCGGCCCGTACTACAGCTCCTTCACCGAGGGCTTCTATCCTATCTGATTTGCGGCAATTCTATATGATCATTTCCTTTAAGCTTATCCCTCTCTCATTACTCTGTCTCTTATCCCTTTTTACATTTAGTTATTCAAATTACCTGGATCCAGGTTTCCCCAATTTGTCTTTCTAACTTAATTCCTGACTATGTCAAAGCCATCGTTACACAGTGGCTAATATGCGTCGTACCATTAAGACTGTGTGGGCCCACTCTCATTAATCTAGCACGATACTATTTAGCACCCTTATCGTTACAATGAAGCTATTCTAATTCATTCCTTGTATTTCTCATACTTCTTTTCTTCACTTCTTATCTTCTCTATATTCATTCCCCCCCTATTTGCGTATTTCCTTACGCAAATGAAATTAAATTTAGCACGGAGTTTCACTTCAAACATCAAATCAACAGCACATGTCCATAACGAGATTCTTATTTTACGGTATGACCAAGCAATCGACATATAACAGCCCCAAAGAATGACCAGCGTTCAATCGGGAGAGCTCACCGTATATGAAGATGCTGGAGGAATCGCAGGTCACATCCGAGCTGCTCGTGACGCCAAGTTTGTAGTATATTTCATGCTGCAGTGATGTTGAAGTGGTGATCGAAGGAAGCTCCGCGGACACTGTTCTTGATAGTATAATGAAGTTTATTACAGCAAGCAACACATGTCATACGGCCGGTTAACACGGCCGGAGAATCCTCAGTCAAATCAAAAAGGTCCTAAAGTGCGGAGAATCCTCAGTCTTCTTATATCCCGCTGATGCCCATCCCCAGAGGTTAGAGGAGATAACTCACAAGGAGCGTAGCATGTTGGCCGCTCTAGGACCCCCGATA
Organism: Pholis gunnellus; assembly: GCF_910591455.1. NCBI lineage: Eukaryota > Metazoa > Chordata > Actinopteri > Perciformes > Pholidae > Pholis > Pholis gunnellus. The sequence goes on along the minus strand of NC_136529.1, from coordinate 17,027,330 downwards.
AACATGTCTCGGCCATGGGCCCCTGGTCCGCCACGCACCCTGCTCCGATAATAAGGAACATCTGGACATGTCACCGGGCGCATAAATTGAGGACATGCCTCCTACACTCCCTATCTCTGCTCCATACAAAGGACATGAGTTCAAACACTTATGCTGTTTAATGTGTAGGCGGAAAATACACCACAGCCACATACATGTGTTTTCTTTATCTGTACAACAAATTTCTGCTTACCAAACTTTCAGTCATTTATGACTCAGAGACGGATCAGAATGACAAGTTTATAACAAACAACTTCCCCATGGGTCAATAGCCCCAAGATACAGATAAATAAAAGAGTCCCACGTCATTTATCATGTGCCTAAACCCCCGGAATGTATCTGGTTTCATTTGATAAAAGAAAACCTCTCTTACAGTCCAAGAAAAAATGTGCAGAACATCTTCAGCCATTTAATCCTATTCAGGATAAAAGGCCACCTGTGTTTGTGACAACATCATGATTCAGAGGACATTAAGAAATCACAAAAATGATTGATTGTGACTTAATAGTTTTGAGCAGTGCAGCTTTGAGCTACTCAAATTACTGTGAATTAGATTATTTATTATATAATTTGTTTCTATTGCATTCTTCTATACCTCCAATCTTATGTCCTGATCTTTCCTCATCGTTTACATGAACGTGTCCTCCCGTCCTCCCTCCTGTTCATCTTCCTGCCAGCTGCAGCATCTTTTTTTCAGAAGACTGTGTGAGTCACTTAGATCCGGTTTCTTCTGTTACCACATTTAATAAACATACTAAGAAAAAGAGGAAGTAGAAGATATTTAAAAAACGTCAGATATATTACAATCAAATTTAAGTTTAAAAAACAAAATCCCGGAGAGGATCAAAGATTTTTATGATTATTATAAATTGTTTAAGATTTTAGAATTGTTCTCAGCAAACAGCGGCCTCCTGACGTTGACAGCTACTGGATTTTAGCAGAGCTAACTTCAGCTTTCAAAACAACATAATATAATATATATATAATATATAATATATTCACCAACATGTGAAAGTGGTGTCATCTTTTAGTTTATCAAATTAAAACAGTAAGGTTTCGAATATTCTCCTTAAGTGACTCTTCCCAGAGTTTTCAGCGAGCAAACAGAGAACACCAGTAAACCAGTAAAGATGACAAATGATATAGAAGTCCTGAGCAGCTACAGCCGTTCTCTAGTTTATCAACAAAACTACAAGCAGAATTGAAATGTCAACCATACCATAGACATTCACACTGTAAATAATTATCGAGCTTGAAACTGTGGCTTAACAGTAAATGGTCCATACTGTGCTTTTACAGTATGGACAAAAGTTCTTAAAAGAATCTTAAAATCAGTCCTAAATGTTTATGTTTAGCAAATGTCTTTAAATAAGTATAAAAGCTGACACAACAGTTTTTTGAGTTTTTGGCACTGAGCAGAAATTGACTCACCAGAAGTCTCTGTAAAACTAGAACTCTTTATTCATCTTCAACGATAATGTACATTTTACAGAAAACAGTGTAGTCAAAACTGTGGTCACAAAGCGCCCTGACCTCTGCAGAGTGTTGTGGTGCAACACATCTGAACCATAGCTACATCCCCACAGCGAGGTGTTGAGACAGTGCAGGGCAACTCAACAAGCTGAATGGTGGACAGAGATCACGGTACACTTCTGATTTGCAGACTAAACACAAGAATTGATGATCATGATCTACACCACAGACATTGGCTTCTGATCATTTTCCTTTAAGCTACTCAAACTTCTCCCATAAAGACATTATTTTATTATCTTCTCACGTACAAAATGTAATAATCAGCAAAGTCAAAGCAGCAGATAAACAAATGCTTCCAATGTTTTAAAACGTACACGTTGATTCCAGCCTCAGTAAACTCACTATAGTGAACACTCCATGCTACTCTACTAGCCTTGATTTAAAGTAATGACTATATAATAAACTTAAAATTAGGTTTTCAAATTACGATGCATTATTAATAATACAATTACTTCAACCCTTTTAATATAGTGTGTGCATCTTCAGCATTGAGAACGTCAACACAGATTACAAAAATAAACTACTATACTATATAGATACTTGAGAATGTACAGACTCGCGTGTTCACTTAAGACCAAAGTGTAAGTAAATCATCATCACTAACAGACTTCAGCTTTGTTCTAATATGGGATGTGAAGCCCACGTACCATACAAGCCCACTTTCAACTTCTGAGTCAAAAAAACACTAAATCTTTTTTTGCTTCCAATAAAACAACTTGTTCCATAAATTACACTTTTTTTATTGTAAATCAATCTGTCACTATTGAGTCATTGAAGCACGTGTGACATGTAACTGCTGATCCCAGAAGAAGTTGCAGACAAACGTTGGTGATGTCGGTACGATCAGATTATTATTGCTGCTTATTTCTGCTCTTTGGTAAATACTCATTTGTTATCAAAAGTTAAGTGATTAGTGTTTTGAAAAAGACAAATGTTAGAATATTACTTGAATTGGAAATAGTGTTTCTCTTGAAATCAAAATGTGAGCTTTAGCACGCTAGCAGACAGACCACATGCTGCTTCAATACAACAGCTGCATAGCAGTAGTATAGTAACAGTTTGTGTATGTAGTTTATAGTTAATGTTAAACAGACCATAAATGTGTAGGTTTATCTGTATTTATTTTTACCTGGTGGGGACACTAGCAAAAAAAACTGTCTCTGGAGTTGATGTGAATGAGTAGAGGTTAATTAGTTTGCATGATAAATTTATACTTTTTGTCAGTGCACCAAAAATAGATTAATATCATGTAGTTGTTTTTTGAATGTCATGTACAAACAAAAAACTATTCTGTCTTAACTGTAAATTCACTGATGTTCCCATTAAGCCCACTTGATTGTGTTTCAATGGTGATTTTCTCACTTTTGGCCTTTGAACCATTTTCCTCCCTAATTTTGACCTCGTCTGATGAATCAGCTCCATAATTCTGATAATTAATACCCATAAATAAATATCAGTGATATTAGGTCATAGGTTAGTATCAAATAGTTTGAATTTGAGTGGGAAAAAACGATAAGAACTACAATTCATGCCATGATAGAAGCACGGCGCCTGTACAGTGAGGGAACAGTGCAAAATCTCACATTTTGGGAGAAAAGTTCTGGAGCAGACAGGAAATGTGTTTGTGATCAACATTTGAAAATCAATTCAAATCAATTCAAGTTATTGTTAATAAATATTTAATTGTAAATCTAATTTACTATCCTTAGAACATTAGTAATGAATGTGCAAACTGTTTATATGCAAAACTATTGTTTTTATTTCGGTCAGTCTGCCTTCAGAAAATCTTCATAAACAAATCTGTGCTTTCAACCAGTTGGCTGGACCACAAAATGTGGTCAATTTCAAATGCCAAGAGCACATCATAGGATAGAGATACCGACAAAATGACAACACGTAATGAAAGATGAATAATGAAGTATTGAAGAGTAATTTCCATTATAGTTTTGATTTTGTTTGTAAACTATTTTGGCTAAATTCCAAAGACAAGTTGTAAGTTAAGCTTTTCCTGCGTTGACAACACAGTGAAAAGGTTGAAACGTCTATTTTAAACGCCATGTAGAGGCCAGAGGATAGAAGTGGAGACAAAATGAAAAGTGATTCCAGATTTGAATAGAACAAGTTGGTATTGTTGAGATTTTTTTTAAATAAATATATTTTTATCAGCAAATCATTAAGTTGGCTTATTTAGAACACCCACGGGCTCAAAGGGTACATTATGTACCCACGAAGCCCATGCCAGACATATTTTGACAAATTAAACAAAAAAACACTAGACATTTGTATAAATGTATTATTCACACACCAAATGAGATCAAACTTACTTTTAAACTCAAATGTTCTCACTGAATTACCCTCATCTCTAATCTCACGGGCAACATGATTGCATAAATACTTCAAAGCCGTTTGTCAAAAACTCCTGCAGATTTTCTTCCTCCATCACTGTTCCTGCTGAGGTAAGCCGGGCTCAGACCACCAGGAGTTTAAAACCCTTACTGGTTTATAAACCAGGTTGCATCATAAGGAGAATCTTCACACGTTCTTCTCTCTAATACCAAACATGCACACACTACAAGATTTGAAAATGAAGGTGGGATATTTTTAAGATTATCGTGCTTAGAGGAGCAACGCACCACATCACGTGATCTCTCTCTCATGATCTCACCGGGAAGCAAATGCAATCAAAACTGAGATTGACGTGACACTACAAATTGTTGTAGTAATGCTTTGCAGTGACAAAAAACAAAAGCAGAAAGCTAAATGAGTCTGGAGTCAGTATTTATTTCTGGCAACAGTTGTATGCTAGCTAACGTTAGCCTCAAGGGCTAGAACGTTTGGGCACCGATGAGGCTGTGAATGTTTGGGGTGGTTTAAGACTGGTTCTGTAAAACCCTCACATTCCTCAATAATCTGGGCTGAACATTGGTACAGACTAAAGTCCCAGACCGCATCTCCCCCTCCGATTGTCAAGCGCGGTGAATTGAAACGGGCCAAAACTCCTGTAGCCTGAGCCCGGCTTTAGTGACAGATTTAAAACAATGTCCACTCTCTGATGACTCTTTTCGGGCGTAAAGTCTATTCCTCGCTCTCATCCTCTCTGATCTTCACGGTCACTCTGTGCCAGGCGTTACTCAGCACGCCCCTCAGATTCCAGATGGGAGCAACTGTGTCCGGCTGCATGTTGTAACTGTTATCAACCGCCTTGCAAACTATCTCCAGCTCCTGAGCCTCCGGAGGAAGAGGAGCCGTTACCTCCCACAGCTTCCAGGCCCAGGCTCGTCCCAGTGGGGGCGACGGTTCAGGCGCTTGTCCGTTCTCGCTGCTCCTCAGTTGGGCCACCTGCCACGTCTTTCCTCCATCCAGAGACACATCTACACGCACTACCTCTCTGCCACCGCCGCTCCAGGCGTAGCCCTTCACGGTCACGTCTTCCACACTGCGATCGACCACAGCACCGTCTGCCGGTGTGGTGATGGCTGACTGAATAGGCAGCTCCTGGATGGCCGGAGCAGACTTGAAGTCCACCGTGTCCCAGTCCGTCCCGGGGGAAAAGCCCTTGTAGTCGTTCTGCTGCCAGTGGCTGCTGCTTTCGTCTGCACTCACTATGATCTTCCCCAACCATTTAACATTGCGTGCGCCCACTGTGCCTGGCACCACAACGCGGACGGGGTAGCCGTGGTCGGCAGGGAGATCCTCGCCATTCATTTCATAAGCCAGCAACACATCGCCCTCCTCACTAACTGCCTTGTTCAGAGGGATGGAAGCACCGTAGGTGGTCCCCGACACGTCTTTGTCCAGACCTTCAAACTGAACATGGAGAGCCCGCCGGGCCACATCGGGCCCGTATCCGGCGGCCAGCAGCACATCCCTGAGCTTGGCACCGCCCCATGTGGCGTTACTGATCGCCGCGATGCCCCAGTTCAGTCCTTTCACCTGCTTCACCTTATTCATCTCAGAGCGACGGTTACCGGCACACTGCAGCGTGGCGGTGACGGTGTGTTTGGGGAATCGAGTCTTTAGCTCTTCTAAAGACAGCGTCAGCACTCCTCCAGGGAGTCCCTCCACCATCAGCTGATATGAAGCCGGGTCCACCGGAGGAACTGGCAGGTGGTTTCTTTTGAAGAAGAAAGCCGAGGGGGTGATGAAGCTGTCAGAGAGGATTTCAGGAGGCGGCTCAGCGTTGAAGGGCTTGAGGTTGTTGATGTGCAGGACAGGGTGACGCTCGGGGTCGGAAGAGTAGGGGTCCGATGTCTGAATAGTCTTTTGCTTCTTCAGGTCTTCTGCACTCAGCTCACCAACCTTGAGTTAACCACAGACGCATGTTTTATTAGGCCACATGGGACTCAATTTACACATTTTCAAGGGATGTTTTCTGTTCATCTGAAATTTCCAAAAGAGCAAATCAAAAGGCAAAGACACAAATAACTGTTTGTTTACCAGGAAACGCCACAAGAAACACAAGAAACTGTGTTTCTCTTACTGACCACGTAAAGGGTGCCAGTATTTAGCCTACAGCTGTTCCTTAGTATACAGTATGCAGTAGACCTTTTCATATGTGTCTTCAGAGATCAAGGGCAAGACAGACAAAATAAATGACAAGTTCATTTTAGGATAAATTCAACCGACAACCCCGGCTTTACAGCCACTATAGGTTTACATTAATCTCTGTTTCTATTTCTTAAAGATAGAGAAACTTTTTTTGAATGGATTTGTATACTAAATAGATGCTTAAGGGGTGTTAATGCAATGCATATTGTGCATTTAAAGCAAGTTAAAGCGTCTGTGTTAAAGCTGTGTGAGCAGCGCTACAGCAAATACATGAGATCAAAGTTTAACCAAAAACTGTGTAAACTGTGATGGATATTTACAACCAACGGACTGGGCAGTAATTTTACCATTTAGGTTTAGTTTCTTCTACAGTTCGGTTCTATTTTCCAGCCACAAATGTTTTATGTTGAACTTTGCAAGGTAAAGCTGCACACTGGGTATGTTACATTGGTCAATTTCAAATGGAAGTCAGTGATGGTTGAAAACTTTGACTTCAGGTCAGCAGTATATTTTATCTGCAAATGTCTACACATAGGCTTACAAACATTGGCTACAGAGTTTGGTGCTCACAGCCAATTCTTGTCTCAGCTTCGTGTTGATGGAACTTTTTCCACCCAATGAAAATCTGCTGAAAACACATTTCTTTCCTGGGTCCTCAGTTAAAATAAATGTCGGTAAAGAAAAATAGAAGTAGAATATTAACAATCAAAAGAAACCAAGAATCTTCCCACCTTGTACTCTGAGAGCATTTCCAGCACATGCTCCTGGTTGTGCACAGCATACAGCGCCCAGAAGGGTTCGAGGGCTCCACCTGCTGCCAGCAGGATCTTATCCCCACCAGGGTGCATGGCAACAAACTCAGTGATGTCATAGACGCCACCTTTGTAAGTGACCCATACGCCATCCTGCATAGAGCGGTGACTGGTGACCTCTTCCTGGCTGAAGATGGGAAAAGATGAGGTCTTCTCTATTGTCTGCACTCTAATGGTGTCTTCCTGCTCAGCCTGCACCAGAGAGGAGAGAGGAGAGAGGAGAGAGGAGAGAGGAGAGAAGAGGCATCAGTTTTGTAATCTATCAAAAAAGACATTTAAAAGAGAAAATACTGGAAACCAGGAATCCAGTCTACATACTTGAAAAGAGCATGTTGTAAATATAGATTGTGCTTAATGTAACTGTAACTAAAAGGTCATTTGGATTCTTCTGTGATCACTGTTTTAACTGCAGGCCTCTGGTTTTATGGTGGTAAACTGGCTGTGACAGCAGTGGCAGTGTGCGTTCTCATGTTTGCACATGCCGACACAATGCTGATGTAGGTATGTTATAAATATCTAGCCTGCTCTGTCTGTTATCTGAACAGCCTCTGGATAGGACACCCAGACTGAAAGGCCTATAACATTAGAGTGATGCCATGAAGGAACATCAGCCTGTACTGCCATAGCACACCGCTGCATCACGCCTTAGTCCTAATTGTGCAAACGACACATGTTGGCTTTGTTTGTGATGCAGCAGCAACAAGTTCCTGAACTTCTGACTGAAGCAAATAGACATATATATCACTATGCTATCTCTTCTACTACTGTACTACACGTTTTACTACTACTGCTAATAAAAGCAGCTACAATCTCTTCAAACAGACAGTTTTCAGCATGACTGTGTTAATTATTCACACAAATACATGGGACAGCTGCACTGCTGCTTGGAGTGGTTAATGTTTTCTCACAGTTCATGAGAAAGCTTGATGGATCTGTAATGTTTGTAACTACCCGAGTAGATGAAACCCATGTTTGACATTATACTGATTTTAAAGAAATAAAATGTATCCGTCACTTTGGGGCGCAACAAACTCTGCAGTAAAAGTTTGGTAATTATATTTATAACGCAAAAACGACAAAAGACATTTCTGAATTTGCAATGCGGAGTTTGGTAAATCGATGTCATAATCAATCATAACAATAAGTATTTGTCCCTAAATTAACCACTATTGAACTGTTTAGATTGGCAAAATACGACTTACATAATTAAGATTGTTTCATATACAGCACATTTACACCATGCTGCTCCATCAACTTGAACATTTTTAAAATGAACAGACCTTTCAGACAAATCCTGTCAAATGCTCATCACAACTTGTCCCAATCAAAGTCATGACTTCATGTTGTTGTTTTGTTGAACAACAGTTAAAGACATGTTAAATAGACGCAATTTAGCCATGACACAACAAAAGCAAATTACACATTGACTGTCTGTACAGCTCTAATCTAGTCCTAACCTTGTGGTGGTGGAGGCCATAAGCCAGTACAGCCCCGGTACCAGCCAGCAGTCCTGCCAGGCCATGTCTCCAGCTGGGCCCGTGGGCCCGCTGGTACGATCTCTGGTCCTCACTGCTGCTGCTGCTCCAGAGACGACCTGCGCATGAGGCCACAGCAGGTGCCACTTGAAGCCTATGAAATGAAAAAATGGCAATGTCTCTTTTATGCAGATCAAGCAGAGCTCATTAGGGTTTGAGTACAACTGTGTGTTTAAGGACAACGAAAACATTCTGGTCTGTTTACAAGATCTAAGAAAAGAGATGAATAAACAGTGAACACCTATAGTCTGCTCTATCAGTGCAGGCCAAGTAAATGCCAGGTAAAGTAAATGTTTGTTACATTTGTACCTGTACCTTTGAGTGTTCAGAGGGCCAAATCGAGTCAGGCTGTGGCAGCGTCGCAGAAGCAGCATTGCACTGATGTTCTGTTAAGAAAAGGTCATTTCACAGTAAAACAACCAGAGAAAAATCTTGCAAAGAACTTCTGTCAACACGTTACTGAAGTTCCACCAAAAGCAGTGAAATGCAATTTGGTGGGTTCAAATTATTTATTTTGCAAAGCAAATAACGTGATTCTTGGGAAAGTTAAAGGCAACACGAACAAGCAGAATGTGACACCCGAAAGACACCCACTGATAGCGACCTGCAGAGGCTGATAAAGGGATTAACTCTCTGTGAGTGAGTGAGTCAGCCGAACTTACAGGAAAGTGTGAGATTTATGTAGAGCAGTAGCTCCCAAGAGTTTGGGCCGGTTGCAAAGGAAAGGAAATATCCAGTAAACTTCCAGAAAATGTCCAAAAACCTTTATCTTAATTAAATGAATATTCTTTGTGTACCATTCAGATTACTGCACATAACTGTTGCAGCCTTCAGCATCATCATATGCTTATGACAATAAAGAAAATACATTAGGTCAGACTAGAGAAATATGCAATTTGTTAAGTTAAGATCTGCTTGCAGAGACCTGTAACAGTCCTACTGACTACAGGCTCCGTCACTGCTGTGTTAGGACACAGTGAGTGTAACACGGGGGTAGAAGTGGTAAAAACAAACATGCTGTTGTGTGCAGGATTTTTTGCTTGACGGTGAAGTAGAGTCTGATATACAGATGTTTTATTTCAGCATAGATCACCAAAACCGTCTCTGTCGTAACAGCCTACACGTGGTCCTGTTAAAATGGACTAACGGAACCTTTAAACAACGGTTTAAACAACTCCTACAGAACCGACCAACCAGCAGTTACTTCAACCTACGGAAGGAGCCAACCAGCTCAGGGGGAGTGAACAGAGAAGAAGAGGAGCTTCAGCTCACCTTTCTCTGACCACAGAAATGTAAGCCCAAAGTAACAACGACAAAGTCAACACAGTCTCAGTTTTGTCAAGCATACAATTAAGAAAGGAAGAGACCATCTTTCTATGTAATTGGAGGACCTTGTCTTCTTCTGTTATCAATATAGGAATCAAGCAACGTCAGCAAATATCACTTAGGAAAACATCTTTGGGTTGGGCTGCTTTACAGGGAAACGTTTATGACTGACTAACTCATCAGAGGAGCACACACTTTCATTGAAAAATAAAACAAGGAAATAATTGTCAAAAACCAGTTGTAAGTGAACAAGAAAAAAGCATTATTTCTCACACACACGGCGACAGATATCATGTGGTGGAGCGCTGCATTGCCAATCATCTACATCACCTTTCTTATCCCCGTCGACATTAAGATTACTCGGTTATCTTCAACTACATTTCACTGAGGAAGCGTGCCAGCTGAAACTGTAATCTCCTAATGCTAAGATAGGGTCTCACTAAGTTTTAATAAGAGAAACAGCTGAGGCTGATCAAAATAATGAAGAAATAGTTCACACTCTAACAGAAAGTCAGAATAAAGGAAAGGCGTTTAAACATGTAAAGTAATTGGGTTTACAGAACACTTAACATTCTTCAGAATATCCTGTAGCCTTTGTTTATTGTAACTTCATCAGAAATGTAAAGAACCAACTTGTTTGTGGTGCACAATAAGGACCATATAAGGTCACAACACGTGTGAAGTGATTTCACAAACTTAAAGTAAAACTTTTCTACACCATCATATATTTCCAGGTATTGAAACATTACAGCCTCTCCCTAAACTGAGTTTAGTGACCACCTGACATTAATCAAATGTGTTTCTGACGTAAAGTGTCGAAAAAGCAGTTCCGTAACGTTGACGTTACTCGTCTTAACGTTACAGAGAATGTTTGCTCGCCGTGCAATTGATACTTCTTCTGCAAAATACCTGCAACATATGTAGCGTCCACGGTTACGTCATCTAAAGCCAGTTAGCAGTGTGTTGTAACGTTTAGCCTCGTAGGATCCGGATCTATCCTAAACATCATAGTTTTCTGCACGGGACACACTTCGTGTCAGCTCACTTCCCAGCAAGGTAAACACCACGAAGAGTCAACGTTAAAGCAGACAGTGTTAGCGCTTCACCACCACCCTCATCATGGCTAATTTAGCTAACACTGAAGTTAGCGAGCTTGATACTGACAGCCAGCCTGTCCGACTCCTCTGACTACTTCTCATGTGTTCATAAACAGAGGAAACGTTGAAATGTTCGTTCATGTAAACAAAACCACTACAACTACTCACTTCTGTTGTGTCAGTCGCCTGCTTGTACTCAGCTGCTCTCCACGATTCACAACGGAAGCACAGCCCTGAAACGTTGCTCTGAAACGTAACACAAACACGGATCGAGAGGCGTTCAAGACAACTTGTCATGTGGCGACGTACAGTATCTGGCAACCCGAAGCCCTTCAACTCAGCAGGCGAGGTAGTTATATATATATATTTTGTGTCAATTGATCTCTTTAGATTAGTTTCCGTGTAATAAGCGGAATAACAATTGGTCATTTTTGCAAAATGAAGCCCTTCAGTGTGATTTAAGATGAAATAAAGATTTATTTTTTAAAATCACAATAATCACCGCTGTGCATCAATACTTACATGATGATTTGTTGCTTTGTTGGAAGAAGAAATTATTCCAACCAGTGACTGGAAAACTATCTAACAAATGACTCACAACCTTCTTTTAAGCTGATTATTTTTATTATTTAATTTGTGTGGAAACCTATCAACCAGTGATGTATGGATCACGGATTTTTTTTTTTACAGTTTAATCATCATCTGTAATAAAGTTGTACTGCTGCTGTTCCCTAATATCAGATATAAAGCATTTGTGTGTTCACGTGAACGGAGCGTGTTAAAAACGGTGAAAGTCTAAAGTCATCGCGAGCGGAGGAACTTCAGAAGCTCCCGGCGTCACTAAAGTCGCAAGTTTGGGAGCATTTTGTCTTCCCTGTAACTTATAATGGCGGGATGGACAAAACCGTTACGGTATGTAGGCGTCCCCAGACAATGGAGATATTCTCATCTTCTTGAAAAGACCATTTCACAGTAATGGTAAACATCATTGTGTATTTGAATGACATATACCTGACAGGAAGTAAACATTGACCCAAGTTGTTGCCGAGCAGTTCAGTTCAGTTGAAACAGTGGAAGCTAGCTCCGGTCTGCCCCTGAAGAGCTATCAACATACCTCATGTTGCAATTAAACTTAACAGAAATTAGTTTTATATATATTTGTTATTTGTTTCATTTAGTTTCAAATTGGACATCTTCAATATTTTTGTTTTCATGTAAGACTATAGCCCAAAGTTCTTTGCTTTAAGTGTTCTTGAAGTTCTTTAATTAATGAATGGAAAGCAAAGTTATATTTGTCTCCACCCCTTTTCTTTGCTGATCCGAAAAATGATCCGAACCGTGGCTCAAGAACCGTGATCCGAACCGAACCGTGAGGTTTGTGATCCGTTGCGCCCCTACTATCAACAGATCCCAAGGGCTTCACTGCAGGTTAATTGACATGCTCCAGTATATCTGACTGTTTTTTGAAGCTCTCTGTCTCTTCCTCTTTGAACGAACCCTGAATGCACCAGACTTTACATGCAGAGTGCTCTGAATAAAACCCAACATGGTAGCAGGTAAGGGAATATGTAGAATATGTATAAAATACAGAGACCCAACAGCAACATCTTGTCTGGGCAGCGTAGTGTAGAGCACAACGCTCGCACACTGGAGGGCCTGCATGACGAACAGACAAATCAAATCAGACAACGATCTGATGATACCAGACAAACCATTAAATACACTTGTGCAAGAGCAGCTATCGTCACAGTGTGTTGGCAAGAGGTGGTGGATGTCTCTTTCTCTATGCCCTTTGAAATGAAGGGACAATGAGGAAGAAGCTCTACTGGTTGTTTCTTACCGTCTAAAGAAACATCTTTTTATCTTTTGGATTTTTTCGCAGTAGAACCTCGTCTTGTTAGATTTGCATCCCTTATCAGCTGCTAAGTCAATGTAGAAATCTATATCAATAAACCTAATTCTTCCAGTCAACAGCAGGTAGGCCTTCGCACAGCAGACAGAACCTTGGTAGTCTTGCTATCTGGCTTCCCTTATCAGCTGCTAAGTCAATGTGGAAAACTATATCAATAAACCTAATTGTTCCAGTCAACAGCAGGTAGGCCTTCGCACAGCAGACAGAACCTTGATAGTCTTGCTATCTGGCTTCCCTTATCAGCTGCCATGTCAAAGACGAAGTCTCCATTGGGAAACTTTATTGTTCCAGACAACTGCAGGTACAGGCCTACAAAGAGCTGCTCCATTCTTTTCACTTTTGTTTCCCTGAAGAGAACAAGTGTTCAAATATTTTGTTTCCAGCTGTAATTTTTGTGAGAGAAACTCATTAATCCGTAGCCCCATTTCTACCATTAATCGGTGTTCTCTTACTGGTTTGTGTCATAAAGCAATTCACCCTTATCTTACTGGCTGTGTAATGCAGGTAGCTGCTTCTGTTTTGAGTAAATACGCTCTCTTCTCTTTCAAAGCAACATGATATAATGTATTTACTGCCACTGACCTGAACTGACACGTATCTGAGCAGCAGAATGTTGCAGAAGAAGAGTATGTTTAGATTTCACCACTGTTGGCTGAACGTTGTCTGTTTCTCTTGTTTAAACTTTACTTGTGTGAGCCGTTTCACGTTTGGGGAATTCAGTCAAAACATAACCTGTGGCACATATTGAGTTAGGATGGAGTTTCTATGGCAACAGCAGATTCCCTTGACTGCACTGTCTGTGTTTTGATGACAATATTTCCAACATACCCCCGGTGAATGTTTAACACATTATCCAGGTCATTTCTTTGGGTGCTTAGATGGTCCAGTGTCCTTATTGCCCTCTGAATCCTTCATGTTAGTGAAGTTTGTAAAAATGGTCCAGAACATCCTATTCTCACTGACACATTTTACATGTAAAAACAATTCCTTAAGCTCACAGTTAAGGGACAAATCTGTCAGATAAAGATCAGGCCACAGTCAGGCTTCACACACAACTTAAATACATATTTGTTTAGGAACAAATGGTATGCAGTTGGGTGCAACCTACTAATGTATTAGAGCTGTAAATGTCAGAAATAGTTCTTTGTTGGGGAGTTCCCTTTAGGTGGGAAGGTGTGTTAAGTGTCATTTGTTTTTGAATAATGCTGAGTAGTTATTGCAACTCGTATGGATTTTGTAGGCTTTTTGTAGTTTTTAATCAGTGCAACCAACTGCACTGTGAGTGCATACTGGGCTCTCTAGCACGGCCTGCTGGCAAAGTGCACATAATCATCACTGCTGCAAAAATACAAGTTCTAGATCTTAATAGCTATTCTATAACAATTCATGCTCGTCTGGATTTCAATGTTACATTTTTATTCAAATTACTTTTATTATGTTTTGTTGGGTTTTGGTCTCTTTGGCACTTTGTAAACCTGTTTTTTTTTTTTTAAAGTGTAATAAAAAGTTTTACTTGCTTACCAATAACATTTTCCCTAAAGTAAGTAGTTGCTACGGAGACTTCTGAACATTTCAGTCGGATTTTGCTTCAGTTGTACAACACTTGAAAACATATTAGAGAAAATCTAAAAAAAAAGACAATTTTGTGAGTTTTCCCCATTCCCAGCTTCATAACAAAGTGACCTACTTCCACCAAACTGTTCTAGTTTAGTGAGACGTTTTCAAAATAATCTATAACTGATCTCAGGCTGATTTAATGGATAACAGGATCTAAAATCTCAAAACAAATATTAATCCATTGTTGGTTCATATCATGTGCGAGTCATCCAAGAGGTGAATTAGTAGTTTCACTCCCTTTCTGAATGAAAGAAAATATGGACATACCTTTCATAACATATAAAGATTCTCATATTAAAGATATAATATAAAAGATGTGGGACACTTTCTCAAATCTCCATGCTTGCATGGATTGATTATTCAGTGCATTGCCTCATTTCTGCATTCATTAAGTACTCGTCTACAGCTACATAGATAACAAATACAGGAAGTGTTGTTGCTCACAGTTCAGCTTTTTGTTGAGATGTGAAATGTAATGTTTAAACTGTAGATTGGACACAGCACTTTGTGTATACAAGTTTAATATTTTGAAAAAGCTTTACTACAGAATTTAAATACAATATTCTGAAAAATTGGCAAACAAAAAACAAAAAACAAGGCTCTACCATGAGAGTGTCTACATTACAACATGGAAACTGTTTAAACAAGTAACACCTGTTACTACCTTTCTCCAGGATTTAGCTGTAGTCTGTTTAAAATTCACATTTCAAGTTAACATGGTGTTTGTCGGTGTGATTCGCGGTAGCTCTACTGCGCGTCACGAGATAAACTGTGAACCGCTGTTGGACAAAGAGGAAGTGACTGGACCGGTTCGGCTGCCAGTACGTCCTGTATGTTCACTCCTCTGCCAGATGGCCTAACGTTCACTGCGGTGTCATCTTGGCTGCTTCAGCTTTTATAAGTGAGATGAGTTCCAGGTTAATGAGAAACACAAAGCGAAGACCTGCAATCTGAAGAGACAGATAGAGTATGTTAGGGGCCATGTCTGACTCAGTACCACCGCTCAAATATATGTAATGGTTGTCAGCCTCCACACACCTCCACCACAGAGTTGTTGTTGAGTTTCCACTTGTTCCCCGACAAGACCGGTCTGCCATCTATGTAGATGGGTCGTCTGCCCTCATTGGCGATGAAGAAGTCCCCGTTATTCTTCAGCTTAATAATTCCTGTAGACATCAACATGATTTGATTAAAAGGTAGCACTTTGTTTACAAAATACATCAAGATGATTGACTGATAATTGGTGGTTCGGTTACTTTCAGCAGCATCAGAAGAGGGTACATTTCTGCCAGTTGAAACAATGACTAAGTATAATACAAGAAAAGAATTACACTGGTATAAAAATAAATTGTTGATTCAAAACTTTTTGAACTCCTTCAGACACAAAGTCCTTGCTGGGCAAATGCTGCATGCTTGTGAGTCATTAATAAATGAAACTAAAGATAGATTTCAGTAGAGATGAGCTATATTTTATGTATCCGTTAGCATTATCTATGCAATATCAAGTAATATAAAGTTACATCCCGACAGCGTACGAGTTTATTTACCTTGTTTTCTTGATATTTTCCAGGCAGGACCCTCTAGCGACAGATCTACGTCTATCGGTTTGTCCTTGGTCGCCCTGCCCAACGTAATCTTTGTGAACATGAATAAAAAGATCATTAAAAAAACAAAGACATCTTCACAGTGACAATTCCTCTCACGGTTTCCTTTTTACAGACATAATACCTCTACATTGCTCCTCTGTAACAACTGTTTGTGAAAGATTTCTTACCTCTCGCGATCTCATGAGGTAGCGGACCATTCTTCCTCGTAACGCTGCCAGTGTCTGGTTGTCAAAATCGGGCATGCTCATCCCTGGTGACACACACACACACACACACACAATTTAGCTCAAAACAAATATTCCTATAAAAGCAGTCTGCTTGAGCTTGGTGAATGAAAGTTTATATACCCGTAATACTGTCCACAAGGACCTGCCAACGAGGCAACTCCTGCTCCAATTGTCTGATCTCTTTTTTTTGGTGACGATCGGAAATCATCAGCTCTGAATGTAAAGACGAAGGTAAATCAGAAGTAAACAAAATTAAGATTATCAAAGATATAATTTATGCTGTGCAAGATGAATTGTATTCAACTTGTTTCTTCATAATCTAATTTCTTACCGTGTTCTAACACCTCATCTCTACTCTCCCTGTAAAAAACAGAAAAATGAATTAGTGTTTCAAATGTCATGGACATACAACACGTAAGTGAGAATATGATGAAATACTTTATCAGCAACAAAAACATGACATTAACACTGCCTTACTTTAACTTTACATCATCAACCATCTGCTCAGCATCAGAGAAGTTGAGGACTTGGTCACCTTTTGGGAGAGGCTGGACTGTAACACACAATCAAAGCCAACAAGACAATCACAAACAGAACTCACACTCACCAGTTTATTTCGGGAAACAGCACTAGGGGGGTTTGGACTCACAATTGAATTCATAATTAAATGTGCATCTGAGTAAAAAAAGAAAAAAAAAGGGACTTTCTTTGTAATTCTGCCCCAATAAAACAAAATAATCAATCAATGCTCTGTATAAATGTGTGGGCCCCTCAACGTACCGCTCTGATCATCCAGTAGGTAGTACTGCTTCAGCAGCTGCCAGTGTACCAGCAGGCTCTTGGGGGTGCGAGATGGGTGAAAGACACCGGGGTGTTTGCTCAAAAGCTCCTGGAACACATCCAGTTTGGGCTGACTAGTCTGTTCAATGACAAATGTAATACAAAATAGCTTGTGAGTGCAGTAGTCAAATGTGTACATTCAAACACTATGTTATATGCAATGAGCTGGATACACAAAAGCTTTTCAAAATACATTTAAATCTTAACCATTAGGCTGATTAGATTGTATGTTTATTTTACCACAACAGTGAAATGTTCCTAAAGTACCAGTTTCACTTACTGAACCAATCTTAGCCAGCAGTCCCTCCTCAGCTTGACTAAACAGAGCTTTGCTTTGGATTGCTGCAATGGCCTCTGGGTGAAGCTGACGCATGGCCTGCCATGCCAGCCTAAAAGAGAGAGAAAACAGAGAGAATTCAATTTTGTACCTAATATAAAAACTTTAGAGAGAGGGGGGGGGGGGGGGGGGGGGGTAAAGCTGCTGCCGGGTAAATCTCTACTTACTTCGAGATGACAGGATCGTAGAGGAGAGCGTACCACCTCTCTTTAATTTCCCGCAACGTGAAACGACAGCTGAACTTGACCCCCAAATGAACAGAGGTTAGGTCTGTGGTCTAGAGACAAATACAGACACATTAGATGATAAACTAACAAACAGTATCAACCCTTTCAGACAATGATTTTAACGTTCATACTACTCACCTGCAACACTGCATTTATGAGTAGAAGGTCATCAGTGGGTTTCCATCTTCCCAAGTCTTTAGTAATATGTAGAGGCTGCTTGCTTTTCTTTACTCTTTTAGTGATGGGTGCAGGGTTAACTACCATTGAAAGGGGCAGTGTGAGAGCCGTTCCTGATTTTGTCACCTAGCAAGAGGCACAAAACAATATCCATCAAACCTCTTGAACTTAATCTTCTTCGCCATGAGATCCTTCAAGAATGTGTAGGCTTTAAGATCTTAAGTACCTTTTTTTTCTCGCTAGATGAAGGTTCACTCCCCGAACAGCGGACAGGCTCTATGACAGGAGGGCCTTTGACTCGACTGGACGACTTCACGAGACTGCTCTCCACCAATTCATCGTCAAACTTCTTCCTCTTTATTGATCTAAGGACATAATTGTGTAAAGAAGTATATAACAATCATCCTTTAAACATCTGCAGATGCACCACAGAAAAACAACGCAGTGTTAACAACAAATCAATGCTTTTAAATCCAACAAAATCCATTGATTATACCAATACATAGCTGGAATAATTCAACAGTATAACTCTCACCTGGATGAACTTCTGCGTTTGGGAACACTAATGCCGAACGCTTGCGTTGCTGTCCTTTTTACATCTTTTACCCCAAGTGACTCTTCGTCCTCCGACCGACTCTGAGCACCAGCACCAGCCATCGCTGCACCAACCACTGGGTCCCCAGCTTGCATCTGTCCAGTCACAACATGAAACCACATCAGGAAATAATCCAGTCATTTCTCACGACAGAGTATCAGGATTTAACACAAGGGGGAGACTAGACATCCTTTCAATTGGCTCCACAGAGTTGCAGTGTGTATAGACTAAGCTTCAGTGTAATCCTGATTGCATACAGTTATTACAATCCAACGATAGTTTGGTCTCTTTGGAAAGAGCAGCTGGCTGTAAATCTTAATTGTGAGGTGAGCAATTGGTCTGTAGCATACAGGAGTATATGATCTCATTTTGACACGCAGTTTGTATAGGGCTCTAATGGGTAATTGGTAAATAAAGACAAATAAAATAAAGATCTAAACAAAATAAACATCTTAACATTGTAAGACAGCATGATAATCGTTAGCTCAATTGGAAACATAACGTCAAAGTTATACCCAGACAGACGGATATACTCCTAAAATGAAACTAATGTTACTTCACCACTCTGTGTGAAACCCATTTTTAAGTAGCTGTGTTTTTGTTGACTCGCTAATTAACTTGGCGATGCCTTTGTTTACATGTTGTGTTAGCCGTGGTACCTCTCCTTCTGCCTTCAATGTGCATCATCCAATATGAAATTAAAACCCACGACGAGCAAGACGAGCTTGCCCAGACAACATTGCACCACAGTCTGCTTCGTTAACCAAACCAATGTGGTCATAAATAACGGTCATTTATATTGGCTAGCTAGCATTAGCTTAGCTAACACAACGTTCTTACGATAGCTAGCGTTAATGAATTAGCGAGTTAACACAACAAACGTTAGCTACGCTGTCTTGTGACTCACCTTTCCTCGCTATGGTCCTTTGTTGTGGTATCTAATCAGTTAACTGAAGTCTGTGTAGTCTGTTTATGCCTTTTATAAGCACCTCGGTAGCTAGCTACATGGCTAACTGGCTACATGAATCTGACGTATGCTTGTTAGCATTAACTGCTCGGCTGGTCTGTTTTCTTCCTGTGAGGTTTTGTCGCAGCTGTGCGGCTCATTACCGCCACCACGTGGACTGGAGTGTAAATATCGATCAGCTTTATTATTCTATGGCATGGACATAATACATTATTTAATACAACACATTCATGCGTGGGGCACTACAAAACACATGCATGTGCATCAGTAAGACTTATATTGTTTACAGACTTATTTCGTTTTTATTTAAACAGACCCACTAAAACTGTGTTGTTGTTTTTTTTCACTTGTTGCTTGAGGGCAGCATTTTGTTCAGATAATATGCTAAAGTGCTCGGATGCATGCAAATGTGAATAAATAAAAATAATTTTAACCCATCATAGGAGAAGTGGGCAGTGACTACAGGGCCCCGGGGAGCAGTTTTGGGTTCAGTGCCTTGCCCAAGGGCCCCCGGCAGTGCCTAGGAGGCAAACTGGCTCCTCTCTAGCTATCAGTCTGCACACCGTCCTTTATCAGTTGGCTAGTTGTATGGTAGCTCTGATGCCCCTGCAGGTTTAACCAGTAAAGAGTAACAATCAGCATTTCTCGTGGTGTTACTCCCACCGCCCATCTCTCCACACTCAAATTAAGTCAAGTCTTTAGCTTCACAGTCTTCTAATACACTTACACACACACAAACCCACATTAATTCACATGAACACATTCATTTAAATGTTGAATGTTTTGGAGATGGCTTTTTCGTTTTAGGTTGAACATCAGAGTTCAGCACTCCAACAGTAGTGGAGTGATTTGGTCCAAATTATAGACCCACAGCTGCTGCGCCAGAGCTCCAACTACACACTCCACATGGTCATGTCACATACGAACTTTGATACCCTGTGTTGTATTTGTACAACACAGTCATTTGTAAATGACTGCCTGCGTGGCTGGTTTCACTGGCATCAAACTAAGAACACTCGTCTGATCGGTTTGACCTAATCTGTTGCAGCTGATGGTGTTAGACCTTGAAGCAAATGCTGAATCATGACAGAGGGAATTATTTTTGTTAAGAAGACAAGTGGGCATCACATTAACACAAAAGAAACAAGTGATATTATTGATGTAAACTGGATTATCATTGGTTTGGTCAAATTAAATCAACAAATAGGCAAAAGTCAAACTTGAAACCATTTAATGAAACCTACAGTAACAGTTTTAACATGTTAAATTATAATAAATACTGAGTTCAGATACTGAAGCTTATTACATTAACAAAGTGGTGGTACATCACTCATAGTAGGTTTAAAAAAATAAAAACAGGTAAAGTTGCATTGTGCTACACTGTTGAATTGTGGCACATATTTACATTTTAAAGACAATACAGACAAAGCCAGGGTGCAGAGTGGCCTATGTTTGAGATTTTAAACAGTGGCACGAGGCACTCCTACACAGGAATAATAAACAGCTGCCGTGTTACAAAAAAAGAACCCGTCACTAAAAGTTCACCTTATGAAATACACTTTGATCAATGTGTTGAACATCATATCTACACAAAACTCTCACAGAAGCTTAATAACAGCTGAAGAAACATCGTTTCATCTGCCAGTCTGAGACTCTCCTCATACTCAAATCATTTACAACACACTGTGTATATCCGACTCATATACAGCAACACTAATAAAATGAAATATTTGCACGTCCAGGACACACAGGGAATGCTGAATATAGTTCATATAGGTCATAATCAGATCTAGGAATGGGGTTATTTGAAAATAAAAAATCAGCTTCAAATACAAACTTGTCTATAGAAACGTACTGAAGGAGATCACTGGCTTGCTTTTGGCCTCTGTGCAAAAAGTTCTTCATGGTGATTGTAGTCTAAAAAAAACCCACAGTATTACATTTGGAGTTGCACCTCTCTCAGAGTAAAGCCACAGTGATGAGCTGTCACTGTTCATCCCTCATTCATGTGTCCTTCTCCACACGTTAGCCTCCAGACGCTGGGTTACAAGTACAGAGGGCTTTGGCCTTTGTCATTTCGAAGGTTGAAGGTCCGCTCTAACTGCATGCTCACGGCTCCTGTGATAACTCTGTCTGCTAGCGCTCTCTACTGCGAAGGGACTCACGTTCTCGTTCGTGTAATAGATTAGCACAGGAAAGTGGGTCATCGTTCAATAAACTGGAGGCTAATGACATTTTCAGGAACCAGAAGCGTCCGTGTCATGGGCTTCACGGAAATCCCTTCTGGGTCCGGCTTCACATCGAACTCTGTGAGAATCTAGAGTGAGCAGAGAAAACGGATTTACTCCAGGGTGACTGAATAAAAACAAAACTAAAACAAGTGTTCCAAGTGTGGGTTAGTGACTCCTAACTGAAATCCCTGGATTAAGTAATCAAATGGATTCATTTGGAACTGGATTAGCACAACGACTTATTCTAAGAAAAAATGCGGCAACAGGATTTGTCGGAAACACGGCAGTTTCTGACAAACTGCATTTAATCAGAAACAATCTAAAGCACTTATAATTCAAATAATCTGTGTACATGCAGCATAATGTGTTCCAGTGTCTTGAGACAAATGTGTTTTACATGAAACATTTTTGAATGATTAACGCTGTTTTGATTTTCAACAGATAATCAAACACTCAATTACTGCTGAATATATACTCTTTTCTTTCCCAATAACAGTTTTCATTTCAGCAATCAGCAATAAAAAAAAAAAAAAAAAAAAGAGTCTTCCTGGTCCTATCACAAACTACTTATCTAGACCAAAGTCTTCTCAAGTCCAGCCAACTCACCCTGGTAAGAGCAAGGTAGAGTTCCAGCTCAGCGATGCGACGACCTATGCAGCTGCGTTTTCCCACCCCAAATGGTAGAGAGGCATAAGGGTGGTGAGTCCGGTCCTTGTTCAACCATCGATGGGGCTGGAATACATCCGGGTTTGAAAACACCGCTGGATCCCGCGATGTTGCAAATTGGCACAGGGTAATCAGAGTCTAGATGGAAAGATTTTACAGTCAGATATGTGTAACATTCCCATTTAGCCCAGTATGAAGGACTTCTTACATGAGACAGATTTCAATCCATCGCAGACTACAAATGATTTAAAAGTGCACAAAGTCCCTCAACACACTCACATTTTTAGGGAGGAGGTAGCCTCCAACCTGGATGTCTCTCTCTGTATTCACTCTTGCATTGGCAGGAATAACGGGGTACAACCTGGAAAACAAAAGTTCAATAAGGTGAGCAACATAAAACTTGCAGATTGAAAACTACATGTCCTGAGGAAACTAATTGGAATCTTTCGACTTATACCTAAGCACTTCTTTGACTGTGGCCTTCAGGAGAGGCATGCGGGCCACGTCTTTTGCCTCCGGCATGCTTCGACCCTCCAGCACGCTCAACATCTCGTCCCGGAGCGATGCCTGCACCTCGGGGTGACGGGACAGCTCATACAATGACCAGGTCATGGTGCTGGAGATCTGAAAGGACAGGTAGGGTGCACGATACGTTAATAACATCAGGTAGAACCGACGTCAGACTTCAGTGAAGAAGGGGACAGAGTGATCTTTCTTACTGTGTCGACTCCAGCAAGGAGCAGCTCTGTGACGTTGCTGTAGATGGTCTTAATGGGCTGACCGGTCCGCGACAGGAAGTAGGTAAGGTAACGGCCCTCCACCTCCTCTCCACGGGCAACCTTCTCTGCTTCGGCCTTCAGACGCTGGTCAATGTGACCTTTCGCTAGAAGCACAGAGATTAGAGATCATTATGACAGTGAGGGTGCAGTATGTAATGCAGATGCTGAGACACAATGGTAAGACCTGAGCTTTCTCATGTGATATCAAGTTATCCTCCTTAATAAGTACCAAAAAACATGAATTCATTGCACGGTGATTGTAAACAAGATCTGTTTTCTTAATTTGGGGAAAGACACCTCGACAATTAGGTATATTTTAACCAAAGTTTGATCACAGATGTTCAAGACTTCAGTGCAGATGATCTTGTAGTGCGTCCGGGTTAAGGGCTTTAATCTCGTAGTTGTAGTGAAGTGCTAGCTTGCACGGGATCTGCCGATTGTCCCTGCTCATACATTTTTTTACAATGCATTTGATTTTCTGTTTATGTTCATTCTTATAAATACTCATTTTTTTGGTAAAATAGTGTCATACATACACACAATCATCACTATTAAGAGATAATATTTGCAAGTGGGTGCACATTTTGCTACCATTTCCCACGCTGACACTGAATGATTAGGAGAAATGACCTACCAAAGTCAAACATGTAGTCCCAGCACTGACAGAAGGTGTTCCAGGGTTTTGGAAAGAGCTGGTGCAACCACTTTGGCATGGCCATGGTGAGAAGCGTCATTACAAACATGGTGTTGATCGACTGGATGAAACGCTCGGTCTCTTCTGGGACAACTTCATCCAGGCAACCGATTCTGGATTCAAACAACACTGAGGAAATGCCTGTCAAAGAACCCCAAAAAAAAAGGTAAATGAGGAGGTGAGACAGACTGAAATGTACCACAATCTCAGGCTGCACAGGGAGATGAAAGCACATCTTAAACTTTTCTGAAAGTAACATTTTATTTTCAACACCAGTGTTGGCCCAGCCTCCTCTCAACACTGCATGTAGAATGGCCTCGATAAGGAAATATTTAACACTAACAATGATTTTGACGATGACAGAGTAAATATTTGAGAGCTGTGCATGTGACCACACAGTCACTGGACTGAAACTGTGTTTAGTCTGGGAAAATCTGGTAGAGGAAAATGAATGAATGATGTACCTCCCTCAACATAAACAAATAACTGTTGAGGAGCCTTGAGGAGGGGAGAGGAGGAATACCTGTTGCTTATTTTAATAGAATATGGTGCAGTGTTAAAGGTCAAACTACTCAAAAGTAGCCTATGTAGTAAAGTAAATGACCTCAATCTTGACAAACTGCAACATTAAATACTACATACAGTCATGAATTAGTGGCAATATATATATATATATATTATAATATAACACTCTGAAATAGGCAATTCAGCTTCTCCTGGTAATATTTTGGAATGCAGGACTCTTACTTGTAAAATTAGGAATTTTGTATTTGCAGAAACGCTACTTTCTTTCATCACTGGAAAGGTGAGCTGAAGTTCACTTGTTGTTGATCCATGATGGAAATGTTGAAACTACAGGCTTTGACAGGCATCTATGTTTAAACAAATGTCAGTTTTATCCCAAAATAGGGCTTCCTTCATGTGTCTGGCCCTAATTACCAAGGTTTACACGGTGTGGTAAACCCTGTAGTGATGCATGATGTTGCCTCGCCTCCGAACACATGAAACCTTACCCTCAAGACCAAAGCGGTAGAACTCGCTGGCGATGTCAGAGACGAGGCCCTGAGAGCTTCTGCGAAAGCGAAGTTTGGCAATGAGGTCACTGACCACACCGTTCAGGGTTTTATCGTAAACTTCGACTGCTTTTGGTCGCAGCATATGCTTCCCCAGGAGACTCCTCACCGACTGCCACTCCTCCCCCTCACTAGGAACACAAAGTCAAGATGAACAAAGGCTCGTGTTAGTGGAGCATATGTGCACACACAATTCAGCTGCACTAATTCAGGGTTTCAAAAGTATTATTTACCGGCTGAATTCAAAAGGGTTTGTCCACTTTATTTCATTCAGTATCAGAAAAAAAACCATAGACTTGTAAAACAGTAAGAGGGTCAATTTAAAGTCTTGTAAGTTCTGCATTACTTGTCACCACCTTGGAGGGGGAGTTCCCTTGATCCCTGTGGCTAAATATTAATGAAATGAGATTAGAACAGCTGTTTTATCTTTGATTTTAGTGTCTTTGTTTTTTTTAGTTCTCTGAACTTTATTACATCATTCAGTAATATACTGTATATTTTACAATGAAATTACAAATCACTCAAGTTTACATTCAGCTTGACACTATCTTGTGGTTTAGGGGTTTCCAACAAGACAGAAGAGGAGAAAGAAGAGGAAGTGATACTCACGATGTGAGGAGTCCATAGTGGTGTCCTCTGAACTTCCTGTAGTCCTTCCAGGAGGAAAGGTCAGAGCGCATGGGGTGCTGGCCCTCCTGCCTCAGTACCTGCTCAATGAGCGCTGGATCAGCCACATGAACTGTCAGGATGGGGCCAAAGCTGGCCTTCCACATGGGCCCATACCGCTGCACTCCTTCCAGCTGGGACATGAGAGAGAGGGGCGACTTTGTGAAAACCCTGCTGGCTATGAGGCTTTGGATGCACTGTCCTCTAGTTTGAAGCCCAGCGAAGAAAGGAAGACACATGCAGGCTTCTCTCATCCAAATATGATGAGATCATTTTCACTGAACCTTCATAACTTGACAGGCACCGTTTGATCAGCCAAATCTTCTTCTCTACTTGGCAGACATGTTGATAACTGATGGCTAAATTAACTTGCAATAGTTTAACAGACTACAAAGTCTCAAAGGGGATATTAAAGCCCCCCTCCACCAAACAATATGTTTGACTTCACTTTGAGCTTGAGCAGACTTGTGTATATGCAGAGTATGACACTGGAAGGCTGTCTTCACATTCAGGTGGAAGGAGGAGAGTTTCTTTGTGCTCACCTTAAATCGTAAGTATTCTTTCCTACAACATGCATTCACTCTGTCGTGTCCCGTGCATCAGTATTTTTGATAATTCAGCCCACTGTTGCAGCCTATACTGAATGTATTCATATTAACATGCAAGTATTGTAACTATTCATACGTGTCTTTAACTCAATCCCTGTTGAACAATATCATATTTACCTGTATGTCGTGCAGCCGTGACAGCCCCCGTCTGGCGAACAAGTCCCAGGCGAAGCTGGCGGCCGACGGTCCCGGCATCTCGTCCAGGGTCTTCAGTGCCTGCGGCTTGGCTGATGCGCCCTCAGTCCTCCTCTCCATCCACTTCACCAGTGGGAAGGCGCTCCGGCCGGATACTTTGAGAGCTTGTTGCAGCATCTTTCTCACTGAAATCTCACTGAAAGCGGCTCTGTTGGACGTCGGTGCTCATTTTGTTTCACCCGGTTGGAGGCAGTATTTATAACGCGCGACCTGCTCCTGGAACCCGTGGAGATAAAGCTGCATATTTTTTGTTAAATCTGGGCCAATCATGGGTGTTAATGCGGCGCGTGCCCCGCCCCCGCCCGCGCGCCTGGACGACACTTCGAAGGCACGAGGAGCTGAGAGAAAGGTGTGTCCAATCAGAGGGCTGAGTTCGGACCATCCCAGAAACAGCACACGTGGAGGACCTGGATAAATAATGCATGACTTCTCCGTAAAATCGCTGTTGAGTCTTATCTCTCCCCCCCCCCCCCTCCTCCTTGTAGTACTTTGCTCTCCGATGACAGACATGGTTCATGCGATCACCCACATGTGAAAATTAGGTCGTGTGTGCTTAGTGGGGCACTTAACCCTCACCTCAAGGACAATGTTAGTAGGGTATAGATCCCATTGATTCAGGCGGGCCAAAACCTTAAGCTGAAACAGATGAATCAATAATCCCCCCTCCATCAAAATGCCCTAACAACGACATTGGGACATTAATTCAAGCTTGAAGAAACAAGCCTGTGTCTTTTTAAGACCTGGGGGGCTTTGTTTACCCTATGACTAATTATTTTTTGCTGACTTGGGGGGGGGGGGGGGGGGGGGGGGTTCTGGCGAGAGAGTAAATCCTGACCTGAATTCATTGGAACTGGAATTTGTCCAAAGCACCATGTGTGTGGACAGTGAAGTAATGAGGCTGTAGCCTACTCAGAATCTGTTGTGACATTTGCTCCCATATTTCGTTTGTTCTAGAAATCTTGGATCACCCAGTTTCACAGAAACACTGAGGCTTGATTGGCAAGCTCAGCGGGACGCGTGAGTCAGATCTCAGCATTGGATTTACACTTGACTTTCTTATCCATTCTGGTATTTAAGCTTTTCTAATGTTTGCAGGATACGCCTGTTTCCAAGAGGGTCCTGACCAGACCCAAGGCTACATCTTACCAGTTAGTGGAAGGTGCGTACAAAAACCTGACTATAGTGAACAAAACATGACCAAACCATTGACATTGAGAAACATTTTGAAAATGAATACTAGATGAAAGAGCAACTTCAGTAATTAAGAAGGAAGGAAGTTATTCAAATCAAAGGGAGTCTTAAACAAAAATGCTTTTTTTTTATAATCAATTTCTGCAGAGACTGAGCAAAAACAGGCAAAGATGATCAGAGTGTTTAATGCATTGGGGCATAAATATGGCTTTAAATAAACTGGGTATTTAAAAAGAATGAAATATATATTTCATACCCATGGTGACATGAATGATGGTCTACGATTATGACATGGATATTTCAAAAAATAATTCCACATAAACTACTGTAAATAACATTTAGGTCAAAGATGGGACTCAGTATTATGGTATACAATATCAGCATAATCTAAAATACGGAGCAACAATTGAGTGACACATTTTTTTGTAATATTTCAATCATGCATGTATACGTGATTACAGCTTGAAGAATAACTAAATTGGGCTTGGTGTCTGAAAATAAGCCCAGCAGCTTTCTAAAGTTGTTAAAAATGACATGTTAATGTTTTGTCTGTCTACTTATAATGGTATGCAGTATCCTGCAGACAGTGATTAGGAAAAAACGAAATCCACACTGCAACATCACATGATGCTGGGTGACGTGTGACCTGATACATGACATTTAGATTTTAAAGGCTAGTTGGTGTTAAGGGATCCAGGGCAGAACACTTCGAGCCTGTGTTTTGGGGACACTGCCTTTCATTTCATGTGTTGGCATTCTACAAAGGTCAAGTAAAATGTGCATGATTTATTTGGCTGGGGGCTGGAGGAGGATTCCATCTCTTGAGTATAACCTGCTACTGCTTGCGTGGATTGGATGTGACGAAATGTAATAGAACTAACTGAAATTAAAAATGTCAACTCATTTTAGTATGATATATGGAAATGATGGAAACATGAAGAACCCAGTGAAGTGCCTTTAGGCTGGTTTAGAAGAGATTTACGCAGACCTTGTGATGTGAAATTACATTTGAAGTAATATCCACAATGGTAATGATTTATCAGCAGTCGTCTGCATGAGTTCTTATCATACTCCTTAGGAAAAATAAGCAACTTCAAGCATGTATCTAAAGACACAGAGGACAAGCACGCACTTTAAATGATAAACGACTTTATGACAAAAGCATGAATTAAAAAATAGCAGAAGTAAGACGGTGAGATAAAAAAGTGAGATTGGGTTGCACAATGATGAAGATGTGCGGTCGAGTGGACAAATCACTTGACAACAGCTCCAGCCAAATGGGGCTGCAGGTTAAAAGGAGTAATATCAGAAGATTTTTTTTTTCAGAACACACAAAACAAAATTTAATATAAAGATGAAAGTGCAACACATACAGTCTGTCAAAAAACAAGTTAAGTGGAAGATGCACAGTTAACTTCAAGCCTGAAAGATAAAAAATGACCTCTGAAATCTACATGGACACATAAGCAACTTTTAAACCAGGTCACCAGTGTCTTGATGAGTATCTGTCTTATGCAACACACTGCAAACAAATCAAACCAAAGATTTGTTGGCATGCTGATAAGAATTCTTTTTTGGAACGTCTGGCTGTTCAGGGTTGCAGTCATGAATAAAAAATGCATTTCCCTCATCTTGTTCTTCATGTTTCTTTCTGATAAAGATGTGCACATCTTCACATTTCACTCTGGCAACACGGCTCAGATGCTCATCTTCACTTTCCTGCTCAGCAGGGTGGTAATTTAAGACCACACAAGAAGCCGACACAAATTAGACTTTCTTTTTATGAATCTGGCATTGGCTGAGTAACGGGGGATTAATATTGATTATAAAAAAAACATAACAAGAAATCCTGTGAAAGAATGGCTTCTTTGTGCTGTCGTGTGGTGGGAACTGATGTGGCTCGGTCGTAGATCATGCTACAGAGCGCAGCGGGACAGCCTGAGAGGTATTTCCAATTATTGTTTTGGCCCAGTGCCCAAAAGGGAGGCTGCTCCAAGATCAGTGTGTTAAAGTTCATGGCTTTAGTCTGCCTGTCTGGGTGGTATCTGAAAAGTATCTATGCACATGCACACTCACACACACACACACACACACACACACACACACACACACACACACATGTGTACATGCCCAGAGGTTCAGATGAATGAATGAGTGAGTGTGTGTCCAGTGGTTGTGTAAATGGTTTTCGCTCACTCAGCAGGCTGGTGAGTATGGTGTATTTATGTGCTTTGTACTGAATATGGTTTTTGAATGTGCATGTTTGTTACATGGTGCCCAATAAGCATTAAGTCAGTGGTTTACAATCTGTTTAGTTTGATGCATAACCCCAAAGTCCAATCAGGTAAGTTCCCCTTCATCTGCACCAAACATCATGTTTCATTTTATGAATGGGATATAAACTGAATGTTATTTAATAATATTGATTATATTAAATATAATTGATATTACGTCAAATTCTTTTTCATATCATTTAATTGTCTATGTTACGGTTGCTTTGGTAAAGTTTGCATTCACACTACGAACACTTGATTAACATTTAGCTGACCATTTCTGTTTACCAATGTTCCAACTGTTCATTTATTGCTTTAAACTTTTTATCCAATATTTTTAGCTAAATATTTCTGTTTATTCATTACTTTTAGCCATTTAAATAGTTTACTAATTAAGTTTTCAACCATTTATCTATTACTGTTTATACCACTGAGCTTTCTCACTAACTGGATTTCATGCACTCTAGTGTAAATACCGTAAACATCTCACAGCAAGTTGTTTTTCCTATTTGGCCACCTAATATTAATATGTATACAATGTTGTTCCATTTGTCAAATTATTGTTTTGGGTTGCTCCTCATTGTGTTTGAAAAATGTTAACTGTTCAGAATATAATATTCAGGATGTGTTCATGATGTTTCCACGTGTTCAGACACAAAGAGTTTTCTGGCAGTAAGCTTTTCTGGCAGTAAACATTTTGCCAAATGCCTGCCAACAGCTGCTTGTGAGCGCACAGGATATGAGGATGTGGTAATGAAGTATAAAAATCTAATTACTGAATAATGATTTTTATCACCATACATGCGGTACTTGATTGCGGTTGTGCCGTTTTTAATAAAGCCCGTTTATGTCATGAATATAAAATATGGGTTTAAGGTGGTTTAAGTGACATCTGTTAGACTGAGAGCACATCTGGACACAAGATGTGAAAGAGGAGAACGACTGACTGTCTATCATGAATGTCCACCACAGTGACAGCACACGCGTGATAGACAATGAACTGTCTATGTCTGCGGGATGTCACAGACCTGCTGTATATATAATGAGGGATTTCACAGAAAATATAAGACATGATGATTTTTCACTAACAATTAACACTGCCTGGTTGTGTTCACAAAGAGTCATCGCTCCGGGCAGAAAAACACCATGTGATCGAGTGTGAATCAGCCTTTTGTAGAAGTTTGACGATATCCAAAGCATCACATCACATATTGTACATTTACATTGTGATTGTGGGCCTTGTTTACATGTTACTCCTGCTGTCGTACTTATAGAACTAGCCGACCTTAATAGTGTTATAAATCACTGATTACATTCATCTCTGCTGTTTTTTCTTAGTCATTCTTCCCACTGAGCTTTGGATTTGTTCCCTCTGAAGCTTGTTTTCACTCTGAGGTTTTAGCACTTATATAGCATTATTTAAGAGCAGCAGCAGCATCTCTGTATATTTGATCAGCAGCAGACAAGTAGAGACACATTCTACATTCTCCATGTCATGTTTTATTCAAGATCATGAAGCTAGATTTTCAAAGCAGTTCAAATTCCTTTTTGTTGTACTTTGAAGTTTGACATGTATAACTCAGAGAGCTACAGTGAGATTTATTGCATCTTGGACGACTCAATGGATGCTGGAATTCTTATTTTGATGAATCTCTATATAGCATAGCGGTTTCCATTCTCATAATTATTTTCAACAAATTTAAGTTGCAGCTAGAGGTCGTAATTGTTCCTTGACCTCAAATTGTTGAGAAGATATGACTGATGACCATTTGGCACGGTCATGTTTTGGTGATCTGATGCAAGCTGACTCAAATAATGAAGCAATCATGATGTCATGAGTACCAAGTGTAAACATTTACAGAGCTGCAGCTG
Organism: Pholis gunnellus; assembly: GCF_910591455.1. Taxonomy (NCBI): domain Eukaryota; kingdom Metazoa; phylum Chordata; class Actinopteri; order Perciformes; family Pholidae; genus Pholis; species Pholis gunnellus. The sequence goes on along the minus strand of NC_136529.1, from coordinate 16,995,686 downwards.
CTCTCCACCTTAAAATAATTACTGTTGTCCATCTGCAGCAAAGCTTACTAAAGATCACATTTCCTAACATCTACCACTTACATGTGACAAAAAATGGACTTTAAATAAAGACAATTGTTTGATTCCTGTGTTTGGAACAACCCTATTGACAATCATTTACACTCAAATACTTTGAATGATTCTCTGACAGGGTGGTGTTTGTCTTCTAGCTATAAGAATGGTGTTTTCAGAAAGATACATTTTAGTTTTAGTGTCAAGATTTCAACAGGATTTGCTTCACTGAATGCAAACTGATTCTTGAGATATGAAACTGGGCTTTAGCTGTTTATTCTTATTATAAGGTACAAACCAATTTCAGTTAAATAATAGCTGACTAAAGTAGAAAAGTAATTTCAATCTTATGGGAGGAAACAGGTTTTCGACAATGGTTTTGGGCAGAGGAATGAAAAAACTATTGAAGAACTGGAATTTAGGTTCAATCACAATGGGATTTGTTCCCCTCTTGGAGTCACAGGCATGCAGTTTGGGAGAAGTTGGAGACGAAGAGAACATTTTTTCTTTGTTGAGTTGAAGGGCCTATACAGATTATGTTGGAAACTTGGGTCAGTGGAAGTTAGTCTCATTAGTCCAGACCTGAGAATCCCAAGTGAGGAAGGATTTGTTTCTGCAAGCTTGCAGGATGGCAGATTGCCTGTGATGTGCAGAATATCACCACAGTTTGTTAATCCTCAGGGGAGAAATGAGTCAGGATTTTTCTGGGGGAGTACAGCAGCTTAGTTGGGTTTAGGAGGAGCTTGAGGCGACGGGCAGACATCCAGCTGGAGATGTCAATTAGGCAGCAGAGAGGCACGCCTCAACCTGAGTATGAGGATGGAAAAGAGTGGCAGAAAGTTGAGTGCCAGTGACTTGGCAAAAAGTAGGAAATTATGTGATTAAGAATATAGAAAGATGATCAGGTCAGATTCCTTCATTATAATAAATGAGTTCAGTTAGACATTTAGGATGGAAACACATCTAGAGATCCTCTTGTTGGAGTCTGGTGGTTGACATTATCAAAGGCTTTGAACAAGTCTGGGAGAGTGAAGACTAAGAACAATTAAGCAGTTTAAAGGAATGTTTTAACATGTTGCAAAGCTCACGTCACTGCTTTCTTGCTGAGAGTTAGATGAGTAGATTGATGTCACTAGTGCGGTAAATGTAAGGCTACAGCCAGCAGCTAGTTAGCTTAGCACAAAGACTGAAAACAGAAGGGAAACACCTATCCTAGACAAGAGAGTAGTATCAATCTTTTCATCGAATTCTCAGCAAGAAAGCAAATATTTCTCAAAATGTCAATTGCTTAAACTGCGAGTGCTGACATGATCGACTGCAGCTGGAAGTCAAATCATGTGCCTTTGTTTTACACTGACGAAACTGACGGAGGTGGAAGTTGATAATGAAATCAGCAACACATCCTTGTGTCTTGTAACGTTTAACAGTAGACAGCTGCCTCTGTGAACACCGTAGAAACCTTTGACGTCCGGATGAAACAAATGTTTTGAGTATGAAGCAGCATCCACATTGCTTTACTAGTGTTGCCAAATGCTAATCATTACATTTCTTTATTTGATTCTCCCACAGTGCATTTAATTTAACTCTTGTTTGATGACCTGATGGTACTAAAATGTTAAATGATGCACCCCATGGGGATAATAAACAGAACAGCGGCTCCTCGTCAACATCCCAGATTGGATGGATTAGACTGGTTGACATTTTCACTCCATAAAAGGTTCCGTGAATACTTTCTGTATTCAATAATGGTTTTGGGAAGAGGAATGACCGAACTATTGAACACAGGAGTACAGGCTCAACCAGATTGGGGTATTTCTTTTCCTTGGATATGGGTCACAGGCAGCCATGCAGTATTAGGAAATAGGACAATCGGAAGAAATTGCACACAATATTTCTTTGTTGAGTTGAAGCGCATAAAGGTTAGAAACTCTGGTTTCTCATTAGTCCAGATCTGAGAAACCAAGTAAATAAGTACATTTTGTACTGTATACTTCAGTTTATTGAGAGATGGGCAAATCGAGTCTACCACGTATTCACAGTGTTTAAAAATATTTTTCTCTGAATACTGAAAGCAATCTGTTTATTTGTACCAGTGCTGCATCAGTTGAATAAAAACAACAACGTACACTGATTTGGTACAAATTGACTGTCGAACATGGTCGGCTAACGCCAGAATGCCAATACCTTAGCAGAGGATACGCAAGATACGTAGATTTAATATTATAGTAGAATATTAATAGCATGGCTTTGTATTTGTTTATGAGTGCATCAATTGCTCTGTCAATATCTAACGTTTTACCATGTCTGGGTTCCCATTACCGAGGCATGTGCTGTCCTGTTTTTAATCACCACCCCCTGCAGCAGCAGGAGGGCCTCAAACCGGCACTGCCACCGTTCTCCTGACAGACAAGAACACCTGCCTGTAACAAACAGCCAAAATCATAAAAGGAGCACAGAAATCCACTGTTTCTCTTCGAGACTGATTGATTTGGACTTCACTAAAATTGCTCAGCAGACGTGTCTAGTAGACGAAGAGTTTGTTTTGGATGTCACATGACATGTAGGAGCAACACAGTGCTGGTCAATTTGTGGTTTTAAATAAGTGAATTTGAATCACAGAGTGAACTTCTGTAAATCAAACATATCAATTAAACAAGTTCTTTTAACAGCTTTGTCAAAACATTTAAACATGATTTGTGTCACAGTTCTCTGTTGAATTTGAAACTGTGCTGCGTTCACTTCTCACAGAACGTGATGGAGCATGCTGGTTTATTTTAAAACTCCACAATGATCCATCGCAAATAAGCAGGATGAAGATTGTTGGCAAATTTCTCAGTCTAATCCATTACAGATTCTGCTGCCAAAACTGCAAATTAACACTGTGAAACCAACAAAGTTTACCTCATCGTATGGAAATTATTTTTCATTTCAAATGTTTTGAAGCGGTAAAATCTAAAGTCCTCTTCAAATCTAAGATGTTGACCAAAGAGCTGCTCTTTTTAGTCATGTTTGTGACTAAAGTTTGTGGCCCTAAAGTAACTTATGTAAAACACAACATATAGTCTTTCCATTTTCAATTCAACTCTTCTCTTGTACTGATCAACACAATGAACCAAAGCCAACACTTGATTTCTTTCTGTTGTCCTTAAAAGAATTTAGTTTTACAGTAAATCCAAAACAGCACTTTGAAGTTCAACAAAAGAAACAGAAGTGAATCATTAAAAATCAATAAAAAAAAAGCGATACAAAACATTTCACTAGTCTAGTCTGAATAGAGATGCTTTTATCATTTACCTCCCTTGTGCTGTCTTTCGTGAGCTGAGAAATGAAATACATAAACGATGAGAAACAAACTCAAACCCTCTGTTGGGTAATGATGTAAATGTTGGTCCATTAATATCACTATTCATGTGCTGAGGAACAAGCCACAGCCTCCAGATCCACAGAGCAGTCTTATCCTCCACGTATACTCGACTGCATCAGACCATCATTTCAGTTCATTGCACGTCCAAACTGTTCGGTCTTAGTTCGAATCCTCAATCCTTCGGAAAACTGCGAGGAAATTCTTCCCTCCATTTCTCTGCACTTTCTTTCCTTCCTCTGTACAGGTACCCAAACGATTTATGATCACATCACCAACCTGTCCAAAATAAGATGGAAAACAATTACATTAAAAGGATGCAGCGTCAGATAAGCTCAACTTAACTTTCTTTTGTTAAACCCGCCTTTCTCGCTCTTATTCTGTCATTAATGGAAACATGACGAACTTATTAAAGGAATAGTCCGACATTTTGGGAAATAAACATTTGCTTTCTTGCCGAGAGTTAGACGAGAAGATTGCTCCTCATGTCTGTACAGACAGTGGCAACAGTCATCTCATCAATAAACACATTTTGAACTTTTACTTTAAAGGGAGCTGTACACGGTTTGCTTGTATCTGCTTTGACAAAAGAAGTAACAACATAAGTGGCTAATTTATCTGGTGGGACTTCAAGGTTAATCATCTTAGAATAACGTGTGAACATTCCCAAGTCAGAAAAACTGGAGGATTTCTATTCTTCCCCTTTTTGCCAACATTGCCTAAATGAAGCATAAGGCTAATCCGTGTAGCTTTGCTTCGTATTAAGTGTAAAGAGATGAGATTGATACGATTTAACTAAGTGAAAAAGCGTTTATCCCAAAATGTCAAACTACTCCTTCCCATAATGTGTCGGACCTCTTTTCCTTCAATAAGCAGATGACAAAGGGATGAAAAGGTCCAGATCAACGTACCAGTTCTTCATCGAGGACACGTGTAAACAGTGGATGTTCAGTGAAGTGCTTCACCATCCAGACGTGCACTTCCTCCACATCTGTGATGGTGTACACCAAACCCTGGCAAGCCCAGACAAACACAGGGATTAACACAGTTCTGGGAAAAAGACGTTAAACATCCATTTATCGCTCACCAAGTCATTTATCGAATAAACTGAATACACCTCTGATTTATTCCGTTTTATTCCTCCTATTAAACACTGTCCAAGATTTCAGAATGGGAGTAGAGTGGTTTCACCATCTCTGGAGAGCAACGGTCCTTGCTGAAAAAAGGTAAAAATAACCTACAGACAACACAGAGGTTAATCACCTTTGTCACTGTAGTTTACTTTGGTGGCAGGACAGATAACATTACTGGAACAAGGGTTTCTTAGAAAACTCAGCAATGGCACAGATGTCCACACAAGAGCATATCGGCACGTATATGGGTTTCGTTTAGAGAAGGAAGGATGAGAGGCTGTGTGCACATTCATGCTAATCACACTCGTTTACCGTCGGTCTGATTCAAAAGATATTCACTTATGAACAACGATGATTTTTGGTGGAGGTTCATTTTGATATGAAACTGCCTCTATAAATGAACATTTTTTTGACAGTTTCCCCACCGACCAGCACAGTTGTGGCTGCATGCTAATGCCGAGGGCCCTCGTAAAGCTGACACACCCAAACGTATACGCACGCAAAATGTGAGTAAACCAACGTATTAATGCACACGTGTGAGAAAAAAACAATAAAAGAAGCCAAATATAGACACAAGCCTTCCTTTGTTCCCGAAACCTCCATCAGCAATGTGTCTGATTCGAGTGTCTCCCTGTTGCTCTGACAGCTCTGACAGGCAGAGAAGCAGGGCGTCTGCAGACATCTACCAGCTGCAGGCCACACCGGTTGCTACATTTTATTTCAGTGAATTCATGGATTTCTGCACACTGCAATGACTTGTTCAACTTTTACTGAAGTTGGGTTTCAGTGCCATTAAGTCAATGAATTAAATCCAATTCCCCTTCATTGCGTTTGGGTGTAGCAGATATTTAAAAAGCTCCGATATTATGACCGAAACAATGGTATCTTAAAGCATTAAGCTGGCGATACTACTTTTTTTATTAAATTGTTCCTACTTCAAGTATCGTCTGTGTAGCCGATGTATAGAGCTCCACCGTTCAAAGAATTAATGAAACCACATCAATGTGCCCTCACTGTTAGACTGGCTGACATGTTCTTTCATTACGTTGTAAGTCGATCCCACATACACCGTTCTGCACCCGCAAATACTCCCGACTGCACCAACTTGCATTAGACCGCAGCTGAAAATAGTCTCTAACAGTTTCCCTATGCAACGCTGTTTGAGTGACATTTTCTAAAATGGAAATCATTTAACCATTAAAAATGAAACCACATATTTGTGACCTGTTTTTAATCACTTCCTTCTTCACTGGGAATAAATGGGCTTGTGGCTGCATGCCAACCAACCACCAACAGTGTAGTGATGTTGGACGGTAGGACACAAAGTATTGTAAAGTATAAAGTATAAAGTATTGGCTTTAGTCTTTTCATGGCATTTGTTGGCAGTGGAGAAATGTTGGTGTTTTGGCTAAACAGACCATTTAAAAGGCAAGTTTCAACTCAATTTTGGGCATTTCCTGCGTTTACGTCTGTGAATCTTCAATTAAAACAATTATTCAGAGTCAAACATTGAACGACGACTCGGCTGGAACAACCGCAGTAACTAGAAAAAGGTACTGTCTCAAAGCTCAAGATAAAAACCTGCCAACTAACTGTCTGAAACCCAAATGTATTCATTTAAAAATGTTGTATCCTCATATTTGAAAAGCCAGTGAACGCTCAATAAATCAAACAATTGTCAAAATGACTGCAGGTAAAATGTCTGTTGATTGACTAATCGTTTGAGCACTAGCTGGAACAAGTCTTACACATGTACATACCCCGACTCTCAGCGTGTAGGCGTACTCTGCCAACAATGTGGGACTGATGATCCTCCACTTGTGCTTGGTCTTCTTAAAGTGAGGGTCAGGAAAGAGGAAGAACATCTTACTGAGCTGAAAGACACAAAAAGACAGAAAACAAAAAGCTTCATGATTTGATCCTTTTAGACATTTGTGTTAAATTGCTATAATCAGCACATGGATTATGGTTTTGTAAAGTCACAGGGATTTTTAGCCACAAGATTCTATTCAGTTCATCAGATTATAATAAATCTATTATTCAAGAACAAGTCACAAAAAGTCTAAATTACTTCTGAACCAATGGCTGCAGAGTGATGCGTCTCCTTTTGAGTCCAAGTGGATGATTGAGCCAGATGTAATGAAATTCCCTCAAGGTGTTCCTGAGATATTGCATTCGTGAGAATGGGACGGATGAGAGGTCGCAGCGACCTTTGACCTCCCAAATCTAATCAGTTCACCCTCGAGTCCAGATTTGAATAGATTCCCCCGAGGCGTTTCTGAGATATTACATTCATGGTAACGAGACGGATAGAAATAGAATGTGACGGATAGAAATAGAATGTGTATCTAAATAAATAAATGCTTCATTATGTTTTGCGGTTGCTTTTTGTAAGCGCTGCCGATTGCAAAACTGGAATTTCCCTTCTTGAGTTTTTTTGTGAAGGCTGCATTGATATCAGTCTGGCAGATACATTAAAAACTATTCCAGTTAACTTTTCATTAGTTAAAATAAATAATGTCAGGTACAGACAGAAAGATGTGGGGATATTCACCAGGGACTGCTGAAGCCTCAGTGGCTGCTTTGGTGATGACGGAAGATGGAAGAATCATATTTGGCTACAAAACATACGAAGAAGAGCGGGAAAAAAAGTACTTCATGTCTTTAGAATATGCGGCGTCAACGCTTGAAACACATCAAGCATGCCAGAAGGATTGGGACTAGATTCTGAGCACTAGACTAGGACCTAGACTCTAGGTGGTCGTGTTTTATTTCTACGACAGTTTTGTTTCTAAACACGAGCAAGGAAGACGATAATGCTAAAGCAAGCTGCAGCTAGAAACATGTTCACCCCTGGTGAATTAAAGCGAGTCAAGAGATGCAACTTATGAAGGGAGTGTCACTGTCTGCAAAATAATGCACCTTGATGCAAAGCCAAGACAAACTTCTCTTTCACAAGCAGGCCGTTTCTCTGAAACATTTCCAATGTCAGTTTGGCAAAAGGCCTTAACTCAGGCTATAGAAATAAGTGTCTTTATCTTAAATTACCTGACATAGCATATCAAAATAACAATAAATGTAATCAATGTATGTGCTACTAAATAAAATATTGATTTGATTTATAATCCATCAATGTGTCAATTACTCTCCTATGTTAATTTCTCAGTTTATACTCTACTCTGGGCATTTGAGTTGAAGTTTTTTTTACCGAGGGTACCTAAACCTACCCTGGTACGCTAAGCCCACACGGCATAATCTAATGCGACTTTCAACAAGTCATAGATTACCGGCTAATTGGAACGGATAAATGGCGTCGTGCACTGCTCTATACTCAGCTGCCTCGCGTGTCAGTCAAGGACCCCATTGTTGTGAAATCCTGGATTTAATGAGCAATCCGTATAAATTCAGTGAGACAATATGTTGAACATGAGGACAGTAGCTATTTGTTGTGAGAAATGTGCATATTCTTGTTACCTTGGCAGCGCCGGAACAGACCGGGTATTTGAGGCCACGCTGTGGTAGAACCGCAGGTTTATGAGCGACAGTACGCAAGTGTTATTTCTATGTACTGCGTTGGTTTACAAAACATGCACCTCCAGTTGTTTCTAGCCGTGCAGATACAGTTTGTTGAAATGAGCCGGTCTACATATATATATATAATGTATATAATACATTATATATATATATAATCAAACATTCTGATGGTAACAATACTGCCAACAGTTCCCACAACTGTATCTATAACTTAATAATTTCATTCACATGCTCAATCTGGCAACGGGTCAAGATTCTGTTGTCAGAAGCCTTCTTGGTTTCCGTTTTGTCGTCCGAGTTGAACCGACTAATCACGTTCGGGGTCGGCTTTGGTTGAACGCAGGTCAACAGTCCGTGTGCAACGCGGTCTCAACTCGTCAAATACCGACGGTTGGTCAGTGCCCCTCGGCGTCCGATACCGATGCATCTGGCTTTCAGATAACTCCCATGTAAACCCGCCCTCATCATTATTAGACTTAGACTGTCTCCGCATGGCGGGTGGGTCAACAGATGTTCTAGTGCAGTCGTCAGTAAGGCGAGTTGCTAGTCCCGTGACTAGTTGCACGCATTTTACAAGACTGACAAAGTTAAAACTTCCTGTTTCAAGATGTCACACATTTCATTCATCCCCAGAGCTCAGCCCGTGGTATTTGTTATTGGTAACAAAGAGATGGAGTGCAGGTGGGTGCGAGTGGTGTTATAATAGCTGCTGGTAAGAGCCCATTACACCGTGATGTCATAACGTGCCTTTCAGCAGGTAAAACATACTTTAAGTTCTTGCTTATAGACTGGTGGCGTGGATCATAAACTCAGTTCACAGTTCAGTTCGTTATTTTTTTCTGAAAATGTAAAATGTGTAAGTTTTTCTTCCAATACAACAAAATCCATAAATCTTCCTGAGTGAAAAACATCAGTTCTGTTAGGATCTCGGGGAGTTTTTGACTTGTATCACACAGGTGCAGGCCTACCTGTCCTTTAGAGAAGAAGTTGGGGAGATACTTCATCGCATTGCTGCGAAGGCAGGCGATGTTCTGGTAGCATCCCGGCTCCGAGGCACGCAGGGATCGGATACGATCCTGAACATAATCAGACACTTTCACTCGGATCTCCATGCCCAGGATGAGCTTGTCTGGGAAAAGTGGAGATAACTCCACTGGGTGAAGGTGAAGACACACAGAGACACGAGAGAAGGGGACACGAGGTCAACACAGAGCAAAACCGTGATCTGTGAAAACTGTGTGTGGTCAGAACAGCGACATAACTACCTAAAAGCCCCCCATATCCACAGCCAATGTCTGCGAACTCAACTCGAGGGGTCTCTTTGTCAGATGTGCTGCCAGTGAAGAAGTCTGCATACAGCTCGGACCAGTCCATCTCCTCGGGACACACAGGACTGAGGAGGAAAGAGGGGGGGTTCAACTGAACTATTTTGTAAAGTAGAAACATAAAAACAGCTAAGTCTGTGGCTCATCACAGTAACAGAGAAAGTGGTTTTGAAAAGAGATGTCTCGGATTACTTGTTAAATACAGCTTTTCGTTGTTGTTTGCACCTACTGTACATTATACTGTGTCGGAGACAGTCGTCTCATAAATATAAATCATATGCAACTAAAAACTAAACTTTTTGCGACATACCAACGGAGACACACACAGCAGGAACTGATAATAAGAAGGTTGGCAGGTCACGTTACACATAATAAAGTTGCATGAGCACAGTGTGGTGCAGGTATTAAACTCGGACACATGTTCCTCACTCACTAGTCAAACGTGTGGTAAGCCATCGGGTTTGAATGGGCTCGCTGTCGGTAGTAACGTTTCTGCGGCATTGACGAAGTCATTTTGGATCAAATTAGAGACGTTACTCGCGACAACTCTGTCACCTAATTATTAAATAAACGAAGTCGATTCCCAGTAAGTCACGTTCGTTTCTGGTTAGTTTACCACACCGGTTTTGAGTCGCAGCGATTTCGCGTCATCACCATGCGTCTTTTCAGGGTTGCCAGGTTTGTTGTATTTTTTTACATCCTCGATGAGAAGTCACTTAAAAGTATGTCCTTAAAGTAGCAAAAATAAAAGTAGTGTACTTACTAGTTATGAATGTTTTTTTGTGCTGTTCCTTACTGTTATGTCATATATTTAGTTTATATTATAATTACTTCTATTGTTTCTGTTTTTACCATGTAAAGCGTATCTGAGTACCTTTTTAAAACGCTATACAAATCAAATGTATTATTATTATTACTAATAAAAAATATTTCTGTCCTTGTATATTATTATATATTGACATGTCTATGAGTGACATCTCATCACAGGTCAGTTCAATAGTAATTGTCCATTCTTATATTGTTTAATTTGAGTGTGAAGACAGTGGAGCTGCTGTAATCACATACATGTAATCTTTGGATCCTTCAGTTGTACTGTGTTTATTTAATCTTGTAAAGGGTGGAATATGGTCTCAAAAAATAAATTAAATGCCTTTATTCTACATGGCAAAATCTTTTTATTTAAAATGACGGTCGTGTTGCGATCAAGTTTAATTTCACAAGATCTCAAGAGTTCAAATGATCAAACATTTAACAAGAAAGAAATGCAGAAGTCTGGAAAAAAAATATATTTTTGAGTCACTTCTTGTTTCTTACACTCATCATTTTGCTGCCCCTTGTGGAGTCATGACCCCCAGGCTGGGAACACTGTAGGTGGTCAAGATGGAGCTAATTTTTAACTCTGTAAACTACTATATTTGGTTTGATGGATAAGGGCAAATTTAATCACCAAATGTTTAGCTTGTCAATTCTTAATCTGCAAAGTAAAACTGTCACCATTAGCCTAGTGGTATAGGCTTAGTTAATGTGCCTCTTTGAACCGAAGTGTAACATAAAACAATGGAAATAGTCAAGGGAAATACAAGTACCAATTTAAGTATCGTACTTTAACAAATAAACACTGATGCTGTGTAATCGATCTATATGTATGTGGTATTTACACAGGCTACTTTAAGCTGAAAGTCCACATTATTATTTTAAACAGATGCAGGTGTATTTTATTATGTCATAGCTACTAATTATCACTATTAATTATTATTGTTGTTGATGATTCATTGTACTAGGGAGACACTTAAGAGGGCAAAGTTGTGTGTGTTTTGCTATGTTAGTTGATAAAATGTTTCCCATAGAAACGGTAGCCCACCCACAGTCAAACATCACGAATACAGAGTTCAGGGAATATAGCGAATATAAGTGAAGGATTCTTAAAACTTCCCGAAGCCACTCAGTGGCTCGTATAGGTTTTTCTCACTTTTATATTCTTCACTGTGTTGTCTATTAAATGGAAATGCTGCAGGTCCCTCTGGGTGTCCTCTGAGTGAGCTGTAATAATCTTCTCAGTTCCCTCTGTCAAGAAGCGGGTGACACATTATAGTCCCCTCCTGCTGGAAGGCTTCACGAAAGACTTGTTTTTCGTTCATAGGTGCACAGAAGACTGTAAACTGAGCTCGCCGTTTGTCTTTCTCTGTCCTCGGGAATGTGAACTCAAGCCTCTCCCAGATGTTTTAAGATAATTATACTATGATGTATACATTTGTTTTCAAGCTAAATTTGCTAAGATCCATCTTGTTGCCTAAAAATTAGATAAAACACACAGTTCCACTTTGAGATCAACAAAGTCTTTATTACAAAACACTAATTGTACTTTAAGGGTATGATAGTTTAAGCAATTGTGCCTTGTTTTATTGGGCTTTTCAATATCTGATCCATTGACGTGGACCATCAGGAATATGTTGAATTAGGGGGGCTGGGGCCAATGTTATGGTCACACGAGTAAGAGCACAATCATTTCCACTATCAAACTCTCTCTTATAGAGTAAAATCCAAATCAAACTTAATGACAATCATTTTCTTTTTTCTCTCGAAAGCAAAACATTAAAAAAACATTTCAATTACATTTGGTAACATGGGTTATGGTGGTAAAAAAAAGAAGCTTAATAGCTCTAAGAATCAAAGCTTTTTCTTTTTCAACGTGTATGCATTTTTTCTTATTTGTCTTGTTTTCAGTCTTCGTCTTTAGAGTCTCCGATAAAACTGCAATGTTCTCCCTTTGCCCAAATATCTCTTGTTGTCCACTTTGAGCTCAGGGAGACTCTGCGAGCGAAATGTGAGACTAGAAGTTAACGGCAGTGTGTATGTAGCAGATTGGGATTTTTTTTTTCATTAAATCCCAATCAACACTTTGATCTCCTCATCAGACATCAGAGCACTTGTTTGAATGACCCAGCCTCACACAGTGGTCACCCTCATGACCACCTCATGGTTGGCTCTGCGCAGACTGTTGGGTCTTAACTGGCTGAGGATGTGCAAAATGGTATAGCCACAGTGGTGGTTGAGAATAGTCCTAACATGTCGACTCGCTCTCTGTCCGCTGTCTGAGTTCCTGTCGACACGACCTTTACTGTTGGAACTGATGGGGTCACCTAAGTCCTTAGCTTTCTCATAGTTCAGCACTTTCCACTGCTGGTTCACCGCCTGCCAGCGCTTAAAGATCCGGAAAACAGACGATCCTTCATGGATTATAAGGCCTGGGCATAAAGGACAAAGGGTGGGGGAGGTCGGGGCAGGAAGCACGGTTACATATAGACAAACAGTTGTTTGTTCAATGAGAATCAGGAAGTAAAGGTACAGAGTGAATAAGAACTATATGTTCTCAAAAATAAAAAGATTAATATAGTAGACTTGTTTGTGGGTATTTTGGACTGACGTGTGATTAGAAACACGTGTCGATGAAAATCCCTTCAAGGAAGAAAAAAAGAAGCAGAGACGGAATGCAACAAATATACTCATGCAACGCAAATGTTATTTCTTGTTGTTTGTGCACTTAGAATAAACAAATAGCACATAGATTACTGTAGTGTTTGTGTAAACTATCTCCATTGTGCTTTGCAGTCAGCCACTGAGTTATAAATACAAAGTAAGAGATAATGATAACAGCATCGATTGGATGGATTGTCATGAAACTTTGTACAGATATTCATGGTCACCAGAGGATGTATCCTACTCACGTCATGGTCACCTGACCTTTCTTAGCACCGCCAGCACGGTGACATTTTGGGCTCTTTAGAAAAATGTTTTAAAAACTGTAAATTGTTCTGAAATTTGGTAAAGAGATCCATAATGCCCAGGATGACTGTGCTTTTCCTCTGGTGCTGCCATGAGGTTCACATTTTGGGGTTTTGAGTGAAATGTCTACTGCTGGATGGGTTGCCATGAAATTTGGTTCCCCCTCTGAATTGTTATAACATTTGGTGATCCACAGAGCCGCTAGCATGACTGTAGACTTTCAGTCTTGTTAATAAGACTAATTAAAAGCCGAATTATACTTGTAATTTGGCACTGATTATAGCCTTGAAATAGCTGCTCCATTTTAACCCAAGTAAATATTAATGTATTATTAATTTATTGAAAATGTATAATTGTGTGCTTGCCTGTAGACAATTTGCCCATTTTTTCCCGTACTCAGCTGACCTGTTAATACTCTAGATAGCAACCAATTGGAATTAATTAAGTGAAGTATACCATGAGTATATAATTTAACACTGTCTCCATATTCCTTATAAACAGTACCAGATTACATAGGTCTGTGTGTGTCTTACCTATACAAACTATGTCCATGAAGCCATACATGCCGTAGCATATCTGGAAGAGAAGGTCCTGCCGCTGCCATTTGGCTGAAGGGCTGAGAGAGGACCACACCAACCAGGAGATACTGGCGATGAGGAACAAAGAGCCCAAGATGATGGCTGCAATCTGCACCCTCTCAATGACAGTCAGAGAGATGGCCTGCCACTAGAACAAAAACAAAAATGGACTGAAACTTTGAACTTTAGATGTCAATTTCAAAATCCTTCTCTACTATGTGAGAAACTGTAATCGTGCAGGGTTTGTCTCAGAGTGTAAAGCTCTACGCCTTTATATTGATGTAACCACAGTGGTTTGTCAGTCACCAACGTAGTATATAATAACAGGTTCACTGAGCCTCTGCTGCCAGGCTTTAACACAGATAATGAAACCCTTTATTTAAGTAAATAAATTAGAGAGTTGCTCAATTAATGAAACAATTTCACTAATACCATCACACCAATTCTCCAGGAATAGGATAGTGTCCATTTATAGATGCAGGGATTGTAGCAAGACAAGCGTCTGAGGGAACAAGTATTTCATCTGATAGTTTCTCTGTTCCAGCATTCAGAAGCTGACAACATTTGGTGATTCTGTCTGTTCGTCTACTGTCTGTGTGCCACACACTTTGGAAATGTGCAGTGTCTCATTAATTTGTTCTTGGCATCTTCCTATAAGTCCTCATCACTTTCTTCTTCTCCATTTGTCAGTACAAAAAAAAAAAACAGTATAAATAGCTCTGTGAAAATGTACATACTTGCTACTTATCTGCCAACATACTTCCTGTTAGGAATCAGTGCAGGTTGACAGGACAAAATCAGTCCAAAATGCCTTTGTGGAGTGGGTGATGTCATCACTGCATTGCCTCTACTGTGACTCTACTTCTGCCAATCACTCACTCAAATCTGGCACCGTAAAGTTTGCAGATGGCTTTCTGCCATGTAGCTTGGCAGTCTAATGTCAAGGACTTTATTCATATTCTTCCTTTAAACGTTTCAGAATATTTCCACATTAAAGATGAACACAGAGAGAGAGAGAGAGAGAGAGAGAGAGACAGAGACAGAGCGGCTGTACCTGAAGAGGGTTTTTGGTGCTGATGGCCAGGACCTGGTACTTGAAGTAGCAGATCTCACAGCTCCAGGAGCCTCTCTCACTGATCCAGCGGATAAGGCAGGACTGGTGAGTACAACGCACAGAGCCAGCACAGCGACAAGGGCTCAACAGCTCTCCCTGCAGGACAAAACAAGCAGCTGCATTCAGCAGGATCTTGAAGCTATTATTAAATCTGCCTGTTACAAGATTTGATTTGGCGAAGATGACAGTAAAAATAAAGATGAAGATCTTTTTCACAAATAGAACAACTTGCCTCCTCGGCCCTGACAATGTTACTGTCATATTTTATCTACTGAAGGCACAGTGTTGATGTGTTCAGGTTTGTTGCTGGCAAAGGGATTAAAAAGATAACAGCTTGGAGCAAGCACCAACAAATGTGATCAATATGAAACTACACAGTATGCATGCACATGGAATAATAAGTTAAGAAACTTAAGATATTAGAAAGAATGGGGCTGTTTTGATGGAGCATGACATCATTGCATTGTAGCTTGTATTTTCTTAGTTGTGTTTTGTTACACATTTTGAGTTAATTTAAGGTCGCTATTAGTATATTTGTGTCCAATTATATGTTGGTGTATTTATCAGAGAGAGAAAGAGTTTCAAACTGACATTAAATATTAAGTTATAATGACAAACCACAAATCATTATTACCATTTAATATAATTAATACCTATCTGCAGCTTTCCTTTAACCCGATCTTAGCACTTTAAGAGTATTTGTCATTAAAGCTTTGATGTCTGCACAGTAACTCCACGTGTTCCTGCTTCTCCCTAGGCGTGTTAAATCTATATGTTGGTGTTTACAGGTCTTCAGTGACTCTGGTTTTGTTACAGTTAAATGCGACAAAGCTATCCCATCTCACTTCTAAAATCTAAAGGTCGAGGAACGTTTTTTCCTGTTTTATTGTCTCTGGGTCAGTAAGACCAAAGCTCCCACAGCTCCCTTGTTACTATGTCTATTGTTCACTTTCGTTGCCAATTAACTGCTATTTTCATGTTTTTTGTGTTCATTGGCTCTTCAGAGCAATTTTCTCAAACAATTGTTATAGAAAATATGAATAAAATAACTAGTGACTCTTTAGATTTCTCTCTCATACGTCTCTCTAACAGTTGCATGAATTTGTCAGCTTGCCTTTCTCTCCGTTCACAACAGTTGGGATGAGATTTTTGGAGCAGTGATCAACTCCATAACAACTGGACATATACAGAAGTAAATGCAGGCCAGAATTCCTGAGAAAAGCTTTCAACAGTTGATCTCCCATTTAATTATGACTATAGGGAATAAAAGCAACGGTGCCTCATTGTTACGAAGATGTTTTAAGACGTCGTTGATGTGTTCAGAGGATGTCAGAAATTCAAAACATGAATCAAAATGTAGTAAAGAGAGAGTCTTCATCATTCTGGTTTTGATGCATTTCACTATGTTCTGCTTAACGCATTCATGGATACAGTTTGCTTCTCTCGTGTCACTTTCACGTATCCTCGAAAGAAATCACAGGACATCTGGCGCAGATTTTTGCTGTCAGTGTGAGACTCCCTAAGGCCCTCGGACTGACAACACTCTTGCACGTCTCACTTTATTTTCTGTCTGACTCTAGGTAATGTGCTAGGTCTTTAATTAGTTGGATATCTGGAGGGGAAACAAAAACTTTCTGAGACCTCTAGCATAGACTGTCTCTAAGGCTGGTTTTTATCCTGTATTGCTCAGATGCCACGTCTCAGAATGACATAAGCTTTTTAAAAACATTTCAACTTTCTGTGCATCCAGCCCCTCAGCTCTCCTTCATGTGAGAGGAAGACACTGCACTTCATGTGATGTTTCTGTAGCCTAAAGGAATGATCAAAGGTTTATTAATGGTTCCTAAGAGTCCTTTGGCAAATTATTGAAACTTCTACTGCCTCCCTCACTCAAATCCGTTGGAGTAATAATCAGTATAAATGTCCTCTATGTCATTGAATCATTCTCCGAAATTTGTCTTCATTGCTTTTGTAAAGTGGTCTAATTTTGAGCATCAGATGCTGAATATATTACTGATCAGATCACTGTTGATGGATTAATTCCTTATAGTCTTAGTCATTCTGGATCTTAAGTATAGCAGCCTTAATACACACTTTCGGGTATTTGAAACAGTTGGGTTTTTAAGTGTAAAATGAGTTTTTAAAATGTAATTTGTTCACACAAATATCAGTTTACTTGTTATGAGGACCACTACTCAGCATGTGAAAAGAGTTAATGTCTTCAGATCTGAGAAAATAACCCATAGTGATGTCATCTGGGTCAGTTTGAGCTAGGAGATTATACATTTATAACAAATGGACAAAGACATTGACATTTATAAAGCAGGAAGAATTTTTCAAAATATATACAATTGAGTTGCATTATGGTGAATGTTGGATCTTTTTCTAAGCTTGACTAGGGAGCAAAAGTCAGGATGTCTCAGCCTCTGTTGCTTCAATTTAGTTTTTGGCTTAAGGCTGAAAACTGGTTCAAAACGTTAAAAGGTTTATGTGGCAAGCTGTTATTTCTAGATAGGCTTATATTGTACAAATATTTAGCAAAAATATTCTTAAATGAGTCAACTTTCTAACAAGAATTTGGTTTGTTTTCCTAAAACAACAAAGTTTAATTTTCACTTTTGCGTAACCTATTCTAGTATTCTAGTATTTTTCATGGTAGGTGACATTTCTTTGGATTTTTGAGCTCAAACAACAGTAGAGTAGTGAACATGGCCTCTCGTGACCTGCTTTTGAACAGACTTTCTCAGATGAGCACCACGTGGTTTGAGACCCCACGAACCAGCAAGCATCTGCATCGCTGTAGTGCAGGTTCCTACAGGTTGCTGCAGCCCGTAGGCAAGTCTTGATGTTTGCTCATGGGCACCAGGTCCCTACTGGATAGCTGACCCCTTGCTACTACCTTTATTATTTAACTAACTATACCGTCTCCGGGCCTTGGAAGCAGATCCGGCATTGCGGTGATCGCGTCCCGCTCTCTGAGAGACTCGGGAGGGAAGCGGCGTCCAGGCCTCCTCCCTCGGGTTTCTCTTCTTCTGTATCCTCCAAATCCAGGCTGCGTGGCCGGGAGTCAGAGCCATAATATTCCTCCTCATCGTCCCGGTGAGAGCAGTTCAACGGCGGCCAACCACAGCCTCCTATAGCGAGCCCTCGCATCCTGGTCTGCGTGTCCGGGTCTGTTCCCGTGCCAGTCCTCCTGCTTGATCCAGAGCGCATCAGTAACAACACTTTGAGTTCATTGAAAAACATCCGGATGCGATACTTAAACATTCTTCAGCAGCTTTACTATGCAGCCCTCAGCTTGACTGTGGCAGGTCCATTATAAATTAAAATCAACATTACTAGTATTATTGTTAGGCTTGTTATTATTAATGCTATGGCATCCAAACCATTTGATCCAAGTAGGCAATCTACATCCTATTAAATAAAATACAGATCTCGGTCAAGGAAGCACGATGGGCTATTATCCCATCCCATTAGCCCACAGCGCTTTGCATATCCTGTTGTTATAGCATGTGCACCGCAATCCAGCCAATAGGGGAGCATCATTTCTCATGGATAGAGCCAATGGAGGCTGAAAGCCCCGAACTGTGAGGCACCAACATAAAAGTCAGAAGCGTCCAGCATCTTTCTCCCATGCCCACATTTTCAACCCGGTTAAGAAGCACTGCATTGTTCCACTTGGTGTTTCTAAATCAGCAGAGGACAAATGTTTGAGTCTATTAGTCGTCAGGTGGAAAAGCAGCGAGGGTGTCTGAGGGGCTTGATATTAAATCCCATTAACAACTAAGTCTAAGCCGATTTATGTTTGAGTTTCTCCATTTACCTACAGGGGAGATGATATTACGACAGCAAAGCGTGCATCCTTTGTTGTCTCGCAGTGGCATCCATCAAGTCTCCAGTTTTCCCTCTTGTCTCTTCTTCTTCGCTCGAGCCTTTTTTTGTTGTTGTTAGATCGAGTGGCTTTCGTCCCACACCTTCCGACAACCCCGTCACAAAGTTACAATCCAGCAGCGTTGCGTGTTTGAGATGGATACGAAAAAGATCAAATCTGAAGAACAATTCAAATTGATTTCACGACAAGTTGCACTCACAGTTCTCTGTTTTTCCCAACCATCTCTGCGCCAAAAATCCGGAGGAAGGAGAAGGTGTCAGATATGGATTCCTGCGAACACGAAATGAGCCGACAGCAGGCTTCAAGCGTCCCTTCCGGGTTGTTACCCGGACATCATCCTCAAATCTTCACCAAATTAAACCAAGGCCTCCATGAATCAGTGGGACAATAAACTGCCACATGGCAGGCTGCGGCGACGTGTCCACGACCTCCAGGGTGTTGATTGTCCGTTGTTTATTTTAGGTACGTCGGCTCGAACGTAAACTTCTTTATCGGTTTAGTTACAGACAGCAGTTTTCCTTTAAAAAAAACACCTTTCCTCCTGCGGCTGAGAAGATGAGCTCCATCCGCAGTAGGCAGCGCACTGACAGAGGCTGCTGTCCGAGGTGCTGATGTTCGCGTGACGTGGAGGCCACGTGCTGATATCCATCGGCTGATGGCGAAAAGAAAAACAACTATTGTAAGACGCGCGCGTGCGTGTTTGTCACCATCTCTAGCACTGTGTCACAAGACTCCAATGAACACAGAACAAAGACTCTCTGACAGAAGGACATACAAGAGATCCAGCTTTTACACAATCACAACACGTCCGTCAGATAGTTGTCTCAGAGGAGACATGTCTGCTGTCTAGTGTTAGAAAAACAGTCGCCTGCTCCACCATCGCAAAGAGAAGCTTTGTATTTGTTTGCTGAATTCAGCTTCTTTTAAACGAAGAGGCTGTAATTATTATAAGCATTATGGATTAAATGCTATCTCCAGCTAATCCTCAGCTCGTATTACATCTGTGTTGAATATCAGAAAATGTGTTGAATAGAGTCACGTTGTTAATAAATAGGCTTTGTTTTTAACCTGTTCCTGTCTTCTTTCAATGTAAATACACAGCCAGGGGGGGCAGACATGTGCCGGTAAAGAGATGAATTAGCTGGATAGAAGCACACATTTACTTTAAACTTAAATATTATTTCAGATTTAGCTTCCCCATATTTTACTCAAGTGCTTGATGACTTTAAGGCATTTTCAGAATCACAAGAGGTTTTGTGGTCGTTCTAAGGGATCAATCATTTGTTAGATGATTGGAGCAATGCCCGTTATGAACAGTTTGAGTAAAAGTTTCATGTTTAATTGGACAATTTTCTCCATCAATCCAAAAGTGATCAGTGAATATCAATCTGATAGCTTAATTTGAATGAATCGGAATAAATATACATCACAGTTTTCAGTAATATGTTTAGAAGAACAGAGCAAACAGATTAAAATGTGAAAACAACACTACAAAGGGAGGCGATAAAAGAAAGAAGACAAATTCAAGTTAATGGAGATCGAGATGGTTTAATGGTATTCAGTGTCTCATGCAGAAACAGACATCCATGTGTTAACCTTTCATAAAGAATACCAGTGAAATAGTGCAGCCTGGATGTTACAAATGTTTATAAGTACAATGGAAGCCGCAGTGGAAGATAGCATGTGAAGGTGATCAGAGGATTATAAACACAGTGTGGTAAGGAGAGATACTGTCAGGGTCCGAGGCATCAGTGGGTGGTTAACATTATTACAGAGCCAGATAAAGGATTATGTCCTAAATGAGCTGATGCAATGAAGTCCCATGAAGATGTCATCCTTTTAAAGAGGATGTAAACAAATATGTTAAACACACAGTAAATACCAAACATACATTTATAATATCTTCAGTATATCACTTTTAAAATGTAGAATTTGGTCTGCTCTATGAAAATGACATGTTGGTCAAGCTGCTGTGTCAGCTGCTTATTACACCAACATTTTTCAAAATCTCAAATTAAATGGGAGGGGGGGCTTTAAAACAACTTATTGCACATTAAACATGAAATCAAATGAATCACAATGTTTACTGTCAACACCAACATAATATTTCTAAGCAAGTTGTGGATATACACGATATTTGTCTAAATTGTATGGAAGTATGGAAATGAATTGACATACTTACACACAAAAATGTATGTGTATGTGCCCTTTATTTCATTTTAAATGTATAACATGTTTTGTAATTATTTGTGGTTATTTACATTATAATTTTCTTATTATTATTATACATTTATATTCTCTGTTTTTCTTTTCCACATGATCGCTCAAAAATAAAAGATCATAAACAAAAGTGATTTTAAAATGAATGATGGCTGAATTCCATTTAGCTGCTTCAGTTTCAGGGTGCTGGTATTGTTCATGTTGGCTCACTGTCACACTGACTGTAAAAGAATAGAGTCATTGTTAATGTTATCAGTAAAACCTTTCCTTTGACTATGAATAGTAAACATGTCTGCAGTGAAAAGGGCCAAACAATACTTAAAACTGTTGGAAACCTCTCATTCAGAAGTGTCACTTCAGCTGTATTGGTGGGGCTAAAACCCCTGGAGCTACTTGACTATTTTTTTTTAAACAACCAGCCACTGAGACACTCTGAAACAGTCTGCACTGTGACTGCGCTATACTTCCCCATTTCTGGCCACAAGTGCGGATACTGAGAGCGTCTACTTTCTTCCCCTCTAGCATGCAGCAGTAACACAAGCGCAGGAGCAGTTGGCTGGGAGGAAAACTGTAAAAGCACTCAAAGACTGCATCCCAAATTGATTGGTTGTTCCGGACACCAGAACACATAAACTATGACCGTCCAAATAGGAGTTTATTTATAGGCAACCACAAGTCTACCATTCATGTTTTTCTGTGATCACATGCTTTTGAAACATCATGTGTTCAAAGCTGCCATTGTCATTGTGCAGTTTGTAACCAATGAACACCCATAAAAGAACAGAAATCAAAATGTAATGAAGAATTGACTCTCAGGCGTACTCTTATTGAACACTATTTTTGGAATAATCTACTTGAATTCAGTCCATTTGTCAATTTTGGGCCAATTTGGACCCCCTAAAGCCAACATGTATTTATTCAGGTGTCTGCTGAACAAATCCCTGAAAGTATAGCGGCCATCAGGCTGGATGAGCATCAGAGTAGGACGATCATTCAGAGTACTGTGACTGACTCGCCAAAATAATAAGTTATAAAATATATTTTAGCATTAGATCAGTGTACACCATACTGATTAATGTTTCTAATTCAATCACTGGTTTACTAATGAAAAATATGTTATTTTAATTAGTTAAATACACAAGTCAAGTCAATTATACTTATCCCACACAGTAAAATTCATGTGGTCAAACACGTTTCGTAAAAACACAGAGGTACACTTTATGTGTCCTGACAAACACACACATCCACACATCCACACACGCACACACACACACACACACACACACACACACACACACACACACACACACACACACACACACACACACACACACACACACACACACACACACACACACACACACACAAAGTCTGCAGGCCTGATTTCATTCCTACAAAATGAGACAACAAGAGATTTCACTGAGACAAAACGAAAGGAGAACGGGCTTCATTTGTTTTATTCACTTTAGTCCCACATAGTTATTTTTATTTTACTTAAAGTTATGTGGAATACATTTCTGTGTGTACAGTTGTTACACAGCTATACCAACAAATAAATCTTTGTCAAGAACCCCACACATTTTCAAATACGCTTAAAGGTTAATTCAAACTATTTTAATTTTGTTTATTGTGATGTTCTTGCTCCTAGCAGCTGTACAGCATACCTGTAATTAGCAACTAAAGTTTATTTTATGGTTGGCACATATCTATTGTTATGTTATTCTTTTTTTTCTATTTCTTGTATATTGATCTAATATATTTAATTATTTTCTTTTTTACTTTAGTTATTATTGTTACATTTTTTTGCGAGCTATCACTTTAACTTAATTATTTTGTGCGCAAATAAATAAACTAAAATGAAAAGGTTGTGTCTGATATTCTTAGGCCTATATTATTAGAATCTGAAATAAACAGCCACATAAAAACCTTTGTACAGATATGCATTTAACAACTACAATATTAAAGCATTCTTCAGCATGGATTATATGATTGTTGTAACTTTCCAAGGCTCAGCAGCTTCACACATGACAGGCTATGCTGTAAAGATTTTTCTTTTAAGCTCCGCCTCCGCCAAGAGTTGCCAGAAGCAACAGGAAGCGACGACCCAAAAAGAGTGCAGGCTGGAAGAAAGAAAAAAACATTGGAGGCCGAAAACACAATCTGTTGATTGTCTTCTGCACCTCAGATCCACTGCCGGAGCTGTAAACCTCCGCCTGGACCCGACCCGCTGCCCCTGACCCGCTTCTGGAGCAGTTCTACGTGGCAGACTAGTGAGCATGTCCTCCTCATAGAGCGAAAGTAACGCTCACCTGCTGCAGAAAAGACACGGGCGAGGTAAGTGAAGTATCCGAGCTGTCGCGCATCATTAGTGTGACACTCGGGCAGTGTGTGTAAAGTGGCACAGATGTGGAAATATAAGTTGCTGACGGTGATCTGTCTCTGCCGTCTGTACTTTTTTTTTTACTGTCTTCCTCCGCCACGTCAGTGAACATGTAGGTGAGGAGGGGAGAAAAGAAAAGTCCGCGTGGCCTGTTGTGGCTTCACTTTTTTAATGCCACTTTAATCAACAAAGGAGCGCTATGGAGGAGCACCACGTGTCGGGGGACAGAGGGCTCTCCGTCTGTCCTGGCCTGTTTCTGCCTCCGCCCACTGGCCGCTAGATTAAGTGGATAAATGAATGAAATGTGGGGAAGAAAAAATAGAGCTGATCATCAATAGGCCACAGACAGCCTCCCTATATGCTGTTCTAGGCCTCAGTGAGACGTCCAGGTGCTATAATCTGCTGTTTCCTCTGGTGTTGCGTCACCGAGGAGGAAACGAGGAGAGGGTTTTAGGGTGACAAGTAATGAACAGCCTGACCACTTCCTGGAGGACCAGATGGGGTTTTGCACATAGCCGGATCTTTCATTATGAGACAGTGAAGCCCTTTCAATTCAATCTGTAATGCAGTGAACATGTTTTTAATCAAGCGTTCGTGTTGTTGGCAAATGAAGGTGGGGACACTGCAGGGGTAAGAGCCAGATGATAATAACAAGACGACACAGGCAAGAGTTTAGAACAGTGACTCTATTATAGGCTGTAGTTTGACATGCAGAGAGCACTCAGGGGGTTATTTTCTAAACATTAAATGTCTGGCTCAGTAAATATATATATATATATATATATATATGTCAGAATTGACCAAAAATAAGGGATCCTATACTTTTCTGCTACTTTGTACTTCATATGAGAGGGAAATGTACTTTTTTCACCACATGTATTCAATAACTTTATTTGCTAGTTTCTTTGCAAATTCAGATTACTTATAAAAATATAGCTAACAAGTAAATTAGGATGTAATATTATAGGCTAAAATAAAAATGTATTAATCTCAGGGAGTAAAATATACAAGCTAGCAGAAGATCAACCAGTTTAGGGCTGGAAATCTATCACGATACAGGTCATTTCATATTTCAACAACATATATCACAATATAGCATGTGTTCTTGTAATTAAGTAAATATATAGTCCATGCCTATTTTTGTGTACTTTGTGTATTTAGATATAAAAAATATGTTATTGTTGTTTTTTATTTATTATTAATCCTTTTCTAAAGGAAGTTGTGGGCATAACATATTGTATTTGCCTGTAACCACTAGATCCCAGTTTCTTTCTGGTTTGTTTCTTCCTCCAGTATACGAGAGAGTATTTCACACAGCATTGCAGCAGTAGAGTAGCACTTCACTGAATACTGTGAGATATAATTAACCCTATATATATACATGTTGGGTTGTAAATGTTTAGTAGAACTGTTGATCTCAGCTCTGGTGAGATACAAATCTGAAAGGCTGTAAATAAAGTTAATTCATCAGAATCTTACAAATTAGCCCAAAAAGGCTTGTGTACAGTATTGCTACACTCAGCGGTGACTCTGCATTTATCTGTTTTCTTCTCTGGGGTTTCTGGAGCAATCGTGTATTGAAAGTTATAGTCCAAACATGCCGTCTCATGCTGTCAACAGCAAAAAAAAATCGACGGACATTTAGAGAGTCAGATGTTTGAGTGTCGGCTTTAGAAAATAAAGAGACTGATGCACAACAGGAGAGAATGAACTTCTCGTTCAAGTGTTTGACTTTCAGTGGATTGTGTTTCTGCTATTTTGTTGCCGTACTTTTCTCACTCAAACTATTTTAAATCTGCCCTTCTTCTTTCTTTCATACTTACAAACCCACTGTGCTCATATTAAACACAGTTCTATTGACAATTTAGTGTTTAATGAATACTGTTATTAATCATGTTGGGACATTTTTATTAAAATCAATGTTTTCTCTATAGAATGTCAATAAGTAGTGAAAAATGCCAATAACCCTGAGCCCAATGTGATGTATCCAACTGTTGAATTTATCCGACCAACAGTTCAAAACCCAAAGGTACTTTATTTTACTATCAAATATGAAACATATTGTGTCAAAGCCTCACATTTAAGAAGCTGCAACCTTGGCATTTTTGTTTTTGTAGTGACTGAAAGTATTAATTGAATATCAACATTTTAAAATCCTTTTCAGTCGACTGTTTGTTGATGTCGTCACATACGTTTTTCAGTGCAGTGTTAGTTGGCTTAAAGTTACAATGTTAGTGGAAGATATTTACAAGAACATACATTTAGATACTCTTTAAGATTTAAAAAAAACATAAAATCTGTGCACAGGCTGTGGTTCATGATATCTCTTTGTAATGAATGATTTAAATTGGGAGGCAATGGTAAATGTATGATATTCAAGAAAGAAGTCCTGTTTTTGTTCCAACTCAAGATCAGATTGAACATAAATGGAAATTGTCTATAATATTTATTGTCCTTTCAAACCAGCAGAGGCAGATGTCCATCATTTTAAACAAGGTTATACAATAAAAGACCTGAAAGCAGGCACAATGTATTTTTTTGAGGTAACCATCTCTCACCTCACAGGAACGGGGTCGTTTAGATGATGATTCTCTGCTCCGCACATCCTGGTCCCATAAACTTTACTGTAAAAGCCTTAAAAGTAGCAGAGGACCACAGAACGGCCATCGGCGCATTGAAATAAATGCTGGGTATGAAGGTGACGGGTGTTAATGTTGAGTAACAAAGGGAGGGAAGGATTGGGATGATGTGGTCGTGTGCTGATGGATGGAGTTGGTGAGGAGGCCAGAGGAAAGTTAGAAGGGGTGGGACAGAGAAGCTGTTTGGGGTTGAGTGGTTGAAGGTGCTTCCTGTGCTGGCAGAGTGGCAGCCAAAAGTCCTGCGTCAAGTACATTCGGTTTAAAATGGTGTCCCATTCAGTGAGTCATTTGACTTCTTCCAGGAGGTCAGGTACTTTGTTCTGTGGCTCGCAGATTATAAAACATTTGGGCGAGTGTAGAAGAGCATTCATGAATTCCTCTGTGAATATGCCTACAAATATGTCCCACATTTCTGCACTTTGCACTGAAAGTACCTGGAGAGCTCTTATGAGGCTTCACTCTAATAGAGGCACAACTAGACATAAAAATCCTTTGCATTTAGCTCTAAGCATAGTTGACTCCTGCTGCCAGAATGGTTGAGATATGATACGGTTGTCTATTAGCGACCCCTCTTTTTCACTGAAAAGGTGAAAAGTGTGAGTGAAGCCCTCATTGCCTCTATATAATGTTAAAGCTGCATCAATCAATGTTTTTTTAAATGAGCAAGGGGTCAAATGACTGTGTAATGTAAATTAGTACCCTACAATACAGTTCCCTGTAGCACTACAGAGCGGTTTAACACCTTTCAGCTCATTGTTTTGGTTTTACAGCCCTCAACTTTACTTGTTTTAATTCTCAGTGCTTTCATCAGTCATTACCAGCAGGATCAGGCTCTCGTCCATTACTGCCAGCCCCAAACAGCAGTCAAACTAAATTAGCACCTAGCTGGTGAACATAGTGGAACATGTATTAGCTAAGGAGCCAGATAATTCCCTCTGAAATTGGTGGAGCCCAAAACGGAGCTAAAAAGAGAATGACTCTTGAAATGAATGCTAATGTCGCTTTGTGTCTGCTGGGCGTGTAAATAGGCAACTGCTTGTTAGCATGTTCGCTGTCAGAACATTGTCCGGTAATAAAATGTCAATATTGTGTTTATGTTCCATTGGCACCAAGTGGCCAAAAATAAACCAGTGAATGCAGGTTTAAAGATGGCAGCGCCTGCCTACATTTGAATGTGTAGTTAGTAGTGTTGAGCAGCCCGGGAGTGTTGACTGTAACTTCACCTCCCTGATGATGCAGCCCGTTCATAACAGGTCATCAAATACCGACTCATTGTCTCGCCCATCGGATATGACACACACGAGGCACCCTTTGGCGTCTGTGTGAGAGGCCCCGGGCTTCAGCTAACTCTAATGTAAACCCATCTGTGGCATTATTAGACGCTCAGAGGCCGAGCAACTGCTCCAGCTGTACATTAACTCTGTCTGCGTCGGGAGGAGATAAAGATCGACGGATGGGTCAAACAAACGCAAGACTTTAACCCAGTAGAGCGCTGTTCATGGCCTGTGTGAAACCAAAACTCAACGTTGACTTATTTTAAGAACGTTACATATGGTAACTTACTTATTAACTCACTCAACTTGAGTACGCAAGATAAGTTTCGTAACAAACTTACTTATTTTCGCCCCAAAGCATGATCTTTTACTAAACCTAGCCAAGTAGTTGTGTTGCCTTAACTGAAGTGACGCCAAAGGGTCCTGACCTGTTTGTATGTGAGCAGCTGGGGATGGGAACGGGTTGGATGATGATAACTGAACTTTATTGACCCCTGAGAGAAGAAACCCAATTTATTAGGCTTTAATTAATATGATGAAATGTACCGTGAGACAGAAAAAAACGTGTCTACTGTAAGGTTAACGTCTGTAGTGTAAATACAGTTTAGTTGTAACTTTGGTTGTGTTGGGAAATGTTGCAAATCACTGAGCGGGACTGCTTCATGACAATATTTGATTTACAGGTTTTTGACATCACTGATGTAGTGCTTTGATTTTTTTTTTGGGGGGGGGGGGGGCATTTTATTTACTGTATTAGACATAGCCATCAATATATTTGATCTAGAAACAGTTTTTCAGTCTTCAATACTTTGTAATTGCAAATGTTGCACATTCAGCACTAAACCAGAATGGCCTGGTCAGCTACTTGGCAAGTCCGGCAGGTTGTTTTGCTTACAGCATGCCCCTCTTTGATGCTGCCTCCTCTGTGTACAGCAGTTCTCTAACGGCTACGCACTGTTAGACGGCTCGATGCCGCAGTGTTTCACTAACAGAAGTACTAAAGTGGAAACGCAGCCCCCCGAAGAGCATACTGTTGCAAAAGCTCAGTTTGTTGTTAAACAAACTATTACTGAGAACTTGCATGACTGCACCACATCCTTATTTCCTCTTTGGACTCTGATGAGGGTCAGTGGTTTACTGCTTCATACATACAAAGCCACCAAGCGTCACACAGCCAAATCATGAGAGAAGTCAGTTCCATGTCCAGTACAGAGAGTTTATTGTGCTGGTTTAATATAGTCAGATGTTTTTGGTGATTTAAGTTTTTATTTACTTTGACTTCATCTAGCACCACCAGCAGGTCAAAACTGAATTTGTCCAATACTCGGCCTCAGCTGTGCTTGATAGCTTTAATGCTAACATGCTAAATTAAGTGGTAAACCGGGTAAATATGACCTGCTAAACCTCAGCATTTGGCTCAAAGCTGTGCTATGTACAGCCTCACAGAGCTGCTAACATGTCTGTAAACTCTGAGTCCTGCTGTAATGTATCACATTTAGAAATACAGACTGATTATGTGTGAGACATCATCTTCAAACGTAATAATAATAAGAAGAAATGACAAATATCAAGAGACATTTGAAGAAAAGAAAAACAAACAAAAAAGACTGAAATAAAGAGACGGATTACTGCTTGTCGGATGTGTTTATGTCTCTTGCCTTCCCGTTGTTTTTTCATTGCATCATCTTCGATTAGTAGATTTTTGTTGCAGCTTGTTTTCTGAACTAATTCAAAGTCTGTGTACTGGGTTGTTTTGGGTCGAGGGTCATTTCAGGTGACGATAGCAGTGAGATCCAGGATGACAGGTAGCGGGGAGGGCGTCTGTTATTTTCTTTGATATAGCGATGTGTATAAAGTACGGATAAGGTTACCCAGTTCGTCCGTTGTTTATTTTCAGTAGAACAGCTCCATGCTGGTTTTTTGGTGTGATGCATCAAAATCTCTGCTTCCTTCTTTATTGGCAGAGTTGTTCACACACTCTGATTTTATTTTTTTCCAATGTTATGCTTTATAAGCTTCGTTGAAGTAAAAAGGTAATGTACATATAAGAGGGGAAGTGGGCTGCTAAGAATATTCTATTTTATTTTAAATAGAGCATTGTAAACTATACAAACGTGATTACCTCTCATCATCTCATCATCTAATCATCTCATCATTGTAATTCAAAGCATTCATTTTTTCCATCTGATCTGTGTGTCATCCTTTGTCTCTCAGTCTGTTGGATCTTGGCCATGGCCCACGGAACCAGTATCCAGTATGAGCCAGTGGCAGAGATTGGAGGAGGCGCTTACGGGACGGTTTACAAGGCCCGAGACATAGAGAGCGGGCAGTTTGTGGCTCTGAAGAGCGTGCGTGTGCAGACGGACCAAAATGGCCTCCCCGTCTCCACAGTCAGAGAGGTGGCTCTGTTGAAAAGGCTGGAGCAGTTCGACCATCCAAACGTGGTCAGGTAAGACGGCTATACAAAGTGTTGTGTCGTCTACGATTCACTGTGAACACTTCTCACAGAAGTCACTGTTCTTGTTGTGCGCGACAGGCTAATGGATGTATGCGCCACCCAGAGGTCGGACCAGGAGACCAAAGTCACTCTGGTGTTTGAACATGTGGACCAAGACCTCAAGACGTACCTAGAGAGAGCCCCAGCTCCTGGATTATCCCCCGGCCGCATTCAAGTGAGAACTAACTGAAACAATATGTAAACTAATGTATAGTCTGTAAAATAGTCCGAAGGAAGAACACTGTATGGACTGGACGGAGTGTTTTTCCTTATTTACGGTCTTTTAGCCCTGTTTTTAAAGCAACCTCTTGTTTGTTAAATATTTGGTTCCAGTTGAAATATTCCCATGTGTGTGTTTCTGCAGGACCTGATGAGGCAGTTGCTGTGCGGTGTTTCATTCCTTCACTCTAACCGCGTGTTGCACCGAGACCTGAAACCAGAGAATATTCTGGTGACCAGCCAGGGCCAGGTGAAGCTGGCTGACTTTGGACTGGCCAGGATCTACAGCTGCCACATGGCCCTCACTCCTGTGGTACGAACTCACCTGGACCACAACAGCAGTTGTGTTGTGTTGTGTGCGTGTGTGTGTATATATATATACAGCATTTTCCACATGATACCATCATTTATTTTAGATTTTAACCATTCAAGAAGCTTCTGGCTCTCCTGCATTTCAGTGAAAAATAAAAAACAATCAACCTTTAGCCACTGAAAATGAGGTTGAGAGAACTAATCGTTCATACTAATCTCAAGTTGCACTCACTGACAATCAGTGTCTAACGTGACGGTCTGCTGCCAAACATTAACCCTCTGAATAAAAACTCAATTTTTTAAAATTGGCCCCCTGGAACGTCTTCCGTGTTTGTGTCTGCCAGGTGGTGACTCTGTGGTACCGCCCCCCCGAGGTTCTGCTGCAGTCCAGCTACGCCACACCTGTGGACATCTGGAGCACCGGCTGCATTTTTGCTGAGATGTTCAGACGCAAGTGAGTCAGCAGAATAATGTTCAAATAATGACGACTGACACTATATACGGTGTTTATGTTTCTACGTTTTGTTATGATCAATATTGTGTCTGTGTTTGAATCTAGAAAGGTAACATGAACAGATTTTGATGTGATCTGGTGAGGAGAGAGGCCTTGGGCAAAGGAACAGTGCGTTCAATTTTGACGGTGATCTAATTAAGTTTCAGTAGCAGAGATTCGATTACATATCCTGAACCATTGCAAGCGGAGGTTTGTGCTTACAAAGGGAGTTCTAGTTTATCATTTAACTCCTCAGGCTAAATAGGAGTTTGAAACTCTAATGAAAATGTCTCCTACAAAATACATTTCTATACCACTTATTGACAAACATGTTTGGGTTTTTTCACTGGCAACATTTTTAAATTAAATCCTACGTAGGGCGGGTGAGGCGTACTAAACGCAGCCTCTTATTTCAGGTTTAGGTTACTAGGTTAGGGAAACGTTGTGTCTTTAGTTAAATATTGACAAAAATCTTGTCCCGTCTTGTGTTTCCAGTCAGCAAATGTAATGCATTGAAAGTTTGCACTTTCAACGCATGCACTAGAGGCTATAATGGGACTATATGATGGGACTATATGACTGTACTCAGCGTGTGGTACTCAAAGCAACAAAAACAAATACATTTACAATACAAAACTCACAAGCAATGTCTCTTTCCAGAAGTCATGACCCGGTTATTTAAGATTATCCACTGTCCTTGTTGTGAGCAGTTTCATCTAGGAACTATTTTCTTTGAACTTTAGGTCACAAGAAGATAGTATCCCCTCTGGAAATAGGGGGAGGGGGGGTTGAAAGTCTACACTTCAACCACATATTGACTGCTTCATTTTAATTCCATTGGAAACATGTAAAGAGGCAAAATTGGAAAGAATTGTGTCACAGTCCAAACACTTATGGCCGTGACCGCATGTTCCACCTTTAGACTCGTTCTATCATTGACGATAGTAGATACACTCATTACTTGGAGATGTGAGTGTCCACACACACACACACAACGGTGTGTTTGTGTGCCAGTCAGAGCAGCACCCGGGATGAGTTTGCAGAGGGTTCAGAATTCATCTCTAAATGGATCACATAACACGTTTATCTGCGTCTCCGGGGAAATCTGGTCTGGGGCCCTCAGACTGTCGGCAGTCGAATTGGTGAAAACCAGTTGGGCTTTGCCTCACTCATTATGTTACAGCACATGTATGTATTTTATGTCAGCCTTGCCCCTCTTCCAACCCGTCTACAATGAATCTACTCTGAAACATACTGGAGTTGTAGCTGACATCTTGAGGTCATCGCCATCATACATGCCGACACAAACCCACTGACACATTATTAGGTGTTAACACGTCCACAAACAGTTACTGCAAGAGAAAGTCAGAAATCCCAGAACAGCTGAGAACCAGTGCGCGCGCACACACACACACACACACACACACACACACACACACTCTCAGTAGCTCCATCTAGTGGTACAAATGACACAAGTCGACTTTGGCAAAGAGATTCATGCTTCAGAATATTTGAAGTTTATTGATGGGGATGATATGATGAAACATTCATAGTATCATGAACATGTTGATTTTGGTGAAATGTTAAACTACACTTACGCAAACAGTAGACTCATTCAACTTCATGGCAAACTGAAGGACATCATGTTACTGTTTGCCCTCCTGCACAAACAGGAGTTTCAAAGACATGTGAATAACAAATAACAACTGCTTCAATCTTTTAACTTTGGTGCAATCTTTCCGTCTGTTAGACCTTTGTTCTGCGGAGAATCAGAAGTGGACCAACTTGGGAAACTTTTTGAGTGAGTAACAAATAGTTTCCACGTTTACCTGACTGGATGATTCATATTATACCGTGACTGCATTGGAAACTATGTGTCATTTCAGAGTTATTGGCTTGCCACCAGAGGACGAGTGGCCGACTGATGTTACACTCTCAAGAAAACACTTCCCCCCTCTCTTACCTCGCCCAATCACCGACTTTGTTCCAGAGATAAATGAGCAGGGGGCGCAACTATTGCTGGTAAGACTTTGCCATGAATTCAACCTTTTAACGTCAGTCCATCCTGACTGGTATTTGATTAATTGTGTAGAGAGTTGAACTCATGGCAGTTATGATCTTTGCTCATAGAGATCTTCAACACAAGCACTTATCAGATGAAATTCATTTGATTAATCTTACTTATCCTGTTGGTTAAACTAGAGGAGAGAGGACTTACAACAGTCCTGTTTAAAGCAAATTATACATTTTATAATTATGTAATGAATTTACAGTGCTGGTAAAACTGTAAAAAGGAGCTAAAATCACTGCGTTTCTAATGGATTCGTATTTAGTTTAGAATCCAGCTTCCAGATGTGAAAATAGTATCAATCTTGTCTTGTATTTTTCCCGGCACTTCCTCCATAGTACACAATTAGCTGACAAAATAAAATTCCATAAACCAAAGACAACCACAAACAATTTCCCCCTGCTGAGTTACAAATCTACACATCTTAAATATTATTGGTTACCTTTCTTACGTAAATAAGCCGACAGTATTTACGTAAATGTAGTAGTGTCTCATGTAAAATATTCTATTAACATTGTTAGAATTTTATAATTATATAATTATAATTTACAGTGTTTGTTGAACTCAAAATAAGAGCTGAAATCACGACCTCTGCGACTGGATTAGTATTTAGTTTACCAACAGAAATACAGAAAAAGTTTATTTTCTGCGATTGAACCAGTGACGTATATTTAATTATGCCACTCTATATGATGTAGAAAACATAGCTTTAAGTGCAAAATAAGAAACACAAATTTTAGACAAGAATGTATTGGATTAACCAGATTACAATAACTAAATGCTGATGACTAAAGAAAGCTAACGGGACAGTAACTTCCTGCACTTTCCACTGGTTGCCTGGCAACTGGTCCTGGCCAAATGACAGTCTGACACATAAACGCCGTATTGTCTTTAATCTTTAATCTAAACAGATGAGATATAACATGGCAATTAGTCATTTTAGAGGTGCTCGTAGGAGGATGTTATTACCTCTGGTCAGAGCCTGACGAGCTGTGTCAGTCGGTTTGCTCAGCTCAGACACAGACGGAGCGAATCAACCTCCTCGTCTAACTCTCTGCAAGAGACTGGAGTATCTCTCAAAATGTACAACTGTTTCTTTAAGACCTGACAGCGCTCTAACACCCTGCTATTCTTTCCTCCATAGAAAATGCTGACCTTCGACCCCTTGAAACGAATATCTGCCCTGAATGCCCTAGAACATCCGTATTTCCAGGACGAGGAGACATTGACTTGAAATGGTGCAGTGAAACGTGCGGCGAGAGGTAACGGTGTCTAAGCTTAGACCTGGCCTAACTATAAAGGATTTCAGTTTCATTCAGTGCATTGCCTTTCAAGACGTCTGAGTTATGCTTTGGGATATTTTTGTTGTTGCTCCTACATCAAAAAAAGGATTAAAGCCTGAGAAATGGAATAAAAAAAAAAAAAGGAAGAGGAGTGAACTTAAGGCTCACTGGCATGCTTTCCAGCGTCACAATTAATGATGTTAACGTGTCGTGTCTTCAAGGACAGTACCAGTGTTTTTGATGTTTGATTTGTGTATCGGTCTCATCCGCAGGGACTGATGCACAGAAACGTCTGCCAATGTTGCTCTTGTTACTTTTGTTCTGTGTTTCGACAGAAGGAAGTGGAGTTGTCGTCTTTTCTCCTTACAGTCTGAACAAAGTCTGACAGAAGTGACACCTCAGGGTTAGATCAGTCGTTAGTGATCGTATTGTATTTGTTTTTATATTTATCATACTAAAGGAACAATAAGTTTTATTGGAAATCATGAGGAGAGGAAAGAAAAACGCACAAGACAGACACGCATGACAAAAATACTGGTATTGTCCTTAAATACTGTCATAAATTGTATCTGTTAACGGAGGACTGAAGGGTTGAACTTCATTTCATATTTAACATTTTTTTAAATCAACCAGCACTGAAACTACGAATGAATAAAAAACGGTTTAAATCACATTCAAACTTGTGTATTATTATTATTATCGTTATTTTACAGATGGCAGTCCATATACATCGAATAAATGTTATTCTATGAAAAGTGAAAAATTCATGGGACTATATGAAATACGTATACTGTCTAAAAGGTGTTTTCGTATCTTTTTTTGGGGAATAAATTTGTTTTTGTGTTTCACATAGAGGCGACCAAACGATGCAGTGCTGCTCTTTCATAAAGTTAGGGGACTTGTGTTAAACAAAGACTCTTCAAAACAGAAGCTGAGATTTTAGTCCCAAATTTGTTTGTAGGTCAATTTTCAAAAATAGTGGATCTTACACTTCCCATAATGCAACATGGCAGCCAGTGTTTTGGTAAGACGCCCACATTTTTTCAAACTCCACACTGAGTTTGAAAAAGTAAATATGTAGTTTCCAAGTCCAAACTCTGATGACTTCATTACAGGTTATTTTCTTGAACTTAAAAGAGAGAAATTAGTTTTTTCGTTTTCTTGCTGACCGTTGGATGAGTAGATCAATACCACTAATGTTTGTACAATAACTATGAAGCTGCCACCAGCAGCTGGTTAGCTTAGCATAAAGACCGGAACACTTGCCAAATGTAAAACAAGCCGGATAAGATAGAAATGTATGAGATAGAATGTGTCAGTTTGCTTTAGAGGCGCTTATAGGTGGATCTTGTTTCCACCTTTGAACAGAGGCAGGCTAGCTATGTCCCATTTTTATGCTAAGCTAACCGTCTGCTGACTCCAGCTTGCAGATGTGAAAATTGTATCAATCTTGTCCTCTAATTTTCCCAGCACTTCCTCCAAAATACACAATTAGCTAACATTTAAATAAAAATGGAAATGTATTAAATTGATATAATGTGTAAACCAAAGATCATTCTATGGTACAAAAACAATTTCCCCCCTGCTGAGTTACAAATCTACACATCTAAAATGTTGTTGGTTACCTTTCTTACATAAATAGACCTACAGTATTTACTTAAATCTAATAGTGTCTCATGTAAAATATTATACACACATTTTTATTACACGGTAGATATTTACAACAATTTCTATTTACTCCCTGCAAGGTTAACAGTTTATTTGTTATAATTGTGGTGTTTTGAATTATGCAAATATTAGTTTAATTCATAAAGGGTCAGGGAACTCGAGTTTAAAAATGCTCATGAACTTGGTTTTGGTTAAAGTCTTCTAGATGTTGACGGGTTAGTGAGAAGACGAACTGATTGTGTACTGAAAAGAGAAATATTTTTTAAGAGCTATTTTGTTTGTTTTATTCCATAGGAACACATTTTTTACATTCTTTACTGTCCTGCATCCTCACCTGCAAACCCAAATTAGCCTCTTCAGTCTCCTGTCCATGTAATTGAATTACATACTTAAATCATTGTTGCTTCTCTTTTTCTATTTTATTCCCTATTGCAATGATCCATAGACATCCAGATTCATCCTGTGCATCACCACTTCCTCACTCAGAGGGGACAGACCGTGAGGCAGGGAGAGAACGCAGGAGCTGCCCATAAATTGCTTTGGAAAAGGAGAGACGGAGAGACGGAGCTATAGACGGAGCAGATGCATTGGCAGGAGCAGAGTTGAGGGTTTTTCTCTCTCCCTCCTGTGTCTCTTTTGTTGTGTCGGTACAGATAAAAATCTGATGCACGTTGGCAAAGACCACCACCACCACTACCACCAGCTCACTGCGAGCCTCTCATCCCCAGCCTGTTTGCCGGAGCTTGATCCAGTGTGGAGCTGGTTGTGCGGCAGGCTAACAGCGGGCTAGCGAGGGGGGGGGGGCGGCTCTGCAAGGCTCTGTGGCAGCGAGAAGAGGAGGAAAAAAAGGAGGAGGGGCTGTGGTGGGCTTCCTCTGCCTCACAGACACATTTTATTGACTTGCTAATTGGATGAGGCACTCGGAGGAGAGGATGCGGTGACCGAGAGTAGCTGCTCTCCAGAGGAGGAATACGGGCACAAGAAAGCATTGCTTGGGATGCGTTAATCTGGCTCTCTTTTTAAAAAGATTCTGGAGACACAACAACAGATGTTTTTGAGCATCTCCCAGTGACCCTCACACCGTGCATACATAATTTTATGCATGACATTGTCGAATGGAGGCTCCAGCTGCCAGACGCTTCGTGACAAGTGAATGATTTCCATTTTGATGTTTTTGCTCCCTGTTCCCTTTTCACCTGTTTTTTTCTTGGACTGATCAGTTGGGGCTCTCTTTTTTTTTTTTTTTGTCAGCGTCGTTTGATGTGCCGTTTTGATATGAATGGTAATCTGATGGCGAGATAAATTCTTCATCAAATCAAAGGTACAAGAAACTGTGCAGTGGATATTCTTCGGAAAAATGAGGGTATGATATGAGCAAAAGCCAAGACACACACTCTGGTAAGGTGGCATTATTCAGCCAGTATTCATTTTAGTCCCTAGTCAAGAAACGGATCAACCAAATGAATTGGTTGTTGCATAATTCCAGTCTAAAATCTGAGGCTGAGACATCAACACAGTGAAAAGAAATATCTCCTTCTAGCTATCCGTGTGTCTACATGTCAGATTTGCACAGAATAAATGAGTTTAAGAAGGAAAGCAAAGCAAAGAGAGGTAAGGAATATGAATGAATCAGTGGTAGGGACCAGTAGTATCGGTGTGCATTGGAGAGGATTAATGGAGGCATTAAAAAAAACAGTCTAGACTTGTTTCACCACTGGGTCATCTTTTTAAATATATTCTGGAAATTTGCAATTCCAAGCATTCCTCTTTTTTTTCACTGACTCTTTGTCCTTTATTGAAGGTTTTTAAAAGGAAACTTGGATTCCTGTCAAGTGCACAGGCCTGATATTAGACATAATCATATCACACAAGGTTTGAAGTCTTGTTTGATCTTAGATTGTCTTTTTCCTCTGCTCCAGTCCTTTCCTAGTTGCCATGACTGAGGTGTGCAGGTCTGGCTTGGTCAGAGAGCAAGTGTCACTTTGCTGAAGTCTGCTATCCCAATGAGCAAGGCAGGCAACCCACAGAGACGCACCACCTACCTCATTTCCCTCACTCTGGTGAAGGTTGAGGCTGTGCCAGAGGATGTAGCAGGGAACCAAAGGGAGGCTCTTCCAGAGGGGGAAGGGAGCCCTAAGAAGGAGGAGGAGGAGGAGGTGAGCAATGTCCCTGAAAAGGATGAAGGACCTGTATGTATACCAGTGGGGGAAATAGAAAACACACCGGTTGGGGAAGAAGTGGAACAGGTGCAGTATGGCAAGTATGGCAGCCCCATTGAGAACTGGGGGAAGAGGAGAGAAACTCACGGACACCAAAAAGACATTGTATCAGTTGGTAAAAGCAAAGACACTTCTTTTGTGCATCCACCTGTTAGGCAAATGGTCAAAGTGTATGGAGGAACTTCCTCTGAGGGAGCTGTGCGCAGAGAGGGGCCTCGCTCGGACGCCATGCGCCCTAAGACGGAGCTCTACAGAGAGCCTCCCTTGCTGTTCCTAAAGGGCGAAAATGGAGCGGACCTGAACATTCGATCACGTTGCAGCCTCCCTTTGTCCATCCCGCCGCAGGTCAGCCAGCGTCCTGAAGTCCTGATGAGGTCACATGCAGGAGGCAACGCTGCATGCTGGAGGGATCTCAGAGAGGCCAATACAAGCCTGTATCACTCTGCTAGGACTTTGGATCGACGGGATAACCGCTTCGGGGACCAGTCCCCCTCAATGGCAGCTACAACTCTGGGGCCTTACAGGGCGTCCTGGGCCGACAGTGACGGCAGGGGCACGCTCATTCGCCCCGGAGCTCCCATCAGTGGAGGATTTTCAGGCATAATGACCAGGGACAGCCCTCAAGGGGAGAGAT
Source organism: Pholis gunnellus (assembly GCF_910591455.1). Lineage (NCBI taxonomy): Eukaryota > Metazoa > Chordata > Actinopteri > Perciformes > Pholidae > Pholis > Pholis gunnellus. The sequence goes on along the minus strand of NC_136529.1, from coordinate 16,957,009 downwards.
TTAAGACGGTCTCTGTTTCCTTGCCCGCACATCCCGCCACCGACATGTCAAGGCCTCAAAGAAAAGGTACAAGTCGTACCCTGGACAACAGCGACCTACATTCTCTCTCTGAGGACCTGAAGAAGGGGAAGGAGGGCCAGGGAGGAACAATCCAGCGCGCTCCTCCCCGTGACAGAAAGATGCTCAAGTTCATTAGTGGCATTTTCACCAAAAGTACAGCGGTGCCAGCCAGCGTCAGCACCACACCTCCCCTCTATCCAGCAGTGGAAAGGGGCTCGAGTGAGGAGGAAGGTAAGGCTTGATATTTAATATTTAATACCAACATTTCTGTTCACATAATAACATACATTTCTTCTTATTAATTATGTGCCCCACAGTGCAGTACATACCAATCAAAATGCAATGGTAAACCATAACAAAGGGCAGTTGGTCACTGTTGGTCACATAAACCAACAGAACAACAGGTGGCAAAAAAACGCTGTCACATCTGTTGTTTTACTTCCCCCATCAGTGCTCATTTGGACTGAAATGAACCCAAATGAGCCACTACCAAGATCATTTTATTACGTATTTATTGTCATTTACATTGACTGTGCAGTTGTGTGAACCTAAACCAAACAAATGTGCTCCCACTCAGTTTCAGTAATGATCTTCATTCGTTTACTTCAGCATTTAATTTATTTGGGTATAGTTGCTGTAAATTACACACAGTCGCGATATTTAATCATCAGTTGAGGATACATTTATCATGCTTATTGTCAAGAAAAGTGGGTTTGAATTGGATGTAGCACTAAAATAAATCCAATGTGTTGTGTTTATTTTCAGTTATGATAATAATAATAATAATAGGGTGCTCCTTTTTGATATATAACACAGGCCCATAGAATAACTATATTAGGATCTTCCATGCTGTAAACTTTAAGAAAAAAATGACATCTTAGATCAGATCAGTAATGCAATTATTAGATGTTAAAGGTGAACTGTTGTTTAACGAACAGTTATGCAGCATTATCCTGTTAATATTCAGATTTCACTGGCGCTGATGGGTAAACCATAACTCAGATTTATTATTGATCTTGTGCTTAGAAAATGTGCTGATTTTTCATTTAGGCGATTGGCTGCAAATGAATTGACAATTATTTTGATTATCAATTCATTATTTCAGTAATGTTACAAGCAAAACCACTTTCTCTGTTTCTCTCTTCTCAAATGTGAGTATTTGCAGATGATTTTGTTTGTCTTATGTGATAGTTGTCAATGTTTTGGGGGTTTGCACTATTGGGTTGGGCTACTTAAAGATGGCATCTTCCACTATTTTCTGACATTTAATGGATCAATCAATTACTGAAATGGCCAGACTAAGTAATAGTGAGAATAATTGTTGCAGCCCTATTATGATCACGAGATTTACCCAAAAAAATCTAAATGTCAAGTTCACCATCTTCCTTGACTAAAGCTGAATCCATTTCTAAAGGTCCTATAGGCCTCCGAGAGGTGTAGCTACAAATTACATTTTTACTTTATTAATGTTGCAGACAAATTTTTTTATAAATTAGAACAGATTGTTCTTCATCAGCTTCACTGTGTATTTTTGTAGTGAACATGGTTAAAACGCTGTAACTACAGAAGTTAAAATGTTTTCTGTACTTTCAACCAATGTGCTCAATGTTTCCCTATCATTGGGGAATTCCCCAAACCCTGAAACTCAAATTAGTTCGGTCTTGTCAAAAACTACGAAAACACTTCATGAAATATTCAGACCTCTCCATTTGAAATAAAGGAAATGATGCAACTTCATCAATCTTTAATCTTTATTGATATATTCTTAAGAAAATGATCTTTGACAGAGAGTGTGGTATCGAAGTAAGCTCTGAATAATTTGTCAGGAGTAAGTGGGACATGAATAATTAAGGTTGGGGATACACAGAGCTGTGTTCATCGGAGGAACCTGCTACTTCCTGTTCTGTGCGTGGAGTTAATCAGCCTTCAAATGGAGCCTATTCATTCGTCGACGTTGTGTTTGTGAGCGGCGCAGTCAACATCGTGTCTTGTTGAACCTGTAATTTCAGCCCGTTACGTCAGTGTTCCAACGACAGATAAAACATAATTGATCGACTTTAATTTAGAAAATATTGGTCGTCATTGTCGAGGCGCACCTTTTTAACATCATGCGTGTTCAGGGGGACATCGTGTCTTTATGCCTCTCACACACGTCGCTGTATCCATGAGAGACCATTTATTGTATGGAGACCCGGGCTGGAGGCTTCTGGAAAATGGAGTTGCCATGGCAACAGCAAGCCGCGAGAGATGCTATTCGGTCTGTGGCGTGACGCTGTTGGTGGAGGGGGGTTGTGTGGGCGTGGGGGTTGCCCAAAGATGGGGATGAGGCAGAGTCTATGTGGTTTAAAGTTAGAATCTGGCTCCTCAGAGAGGACCAGCGGCCAACGACGGGGCTCCGCCCGAGCTCAGCATGACCCAACGGCTTCAGCGTGTGTGTGTGTGTGTGTGTGTGTGTGTGTGTGTGTGTGTGTGTGTGTGTGTGTGTGTGTGTGTGTGTGTGTGTGTTCAAACAGTATCGGTGTGTCAGGTGATGATGGTTTCTGCATTGATTTACATCTGTAAGCACTTTCACAGTGTTATCCAGAGAGTGTGTGTACAGGATGTGTGTTTGGATGTGTCAACACTGGCAGTCATTTGTCTTTCACTGTTCAGCCACATATTACCAGGTGTGTGTGTGTGTGTGTGTGTGTGTGTGTGTGTGTGTGTGTGTGTGTGTGTGTGTGTGTGTGTGTGTGCACTCAAACTAAAATGTTTAGTGGAGCCTCTCTAAAAACGATATCCTGAGCAATTCACTCAATGAACTTAAACCTTTGAAATGTAAAACATGTTTGACAATTATAGTGGAAAGTGTTTTACATAAATTCATGAAAGATATCTTCTTTTTTTTTTATGAGAGTGTGGAACAGAAATATATACGCGACCTGAGAGTCAAATTAGAGTAAAAATACAAAGAATAAGAAAACATCTGAACAGTTGCTTTAGCACCGTGACTCCCACACTACGACTCCAGTATATACTCAACAAACGCAACTAACTCGCTGTCCACACACCCTAATTTGGCATTTTTACAAAGTCTTATTTTAGTATATCAGTGCCAAATCTGACTTCTTACTAAAACCACAAACCTGCACAGCGGGTGGATCATTATGATCACAGTTAAGAGATAAAGTGGATATATTAGGCCGTAATCTCATAGACTATTTATCATCATGTGAAGCATAAAGTAGGTTTTTGATATTAACACTCAGTCCTTATCAGTAAACAAACACTATTTGAATGATTGATAATAGATCATCTTAATAATGTAAAAGTTCAAATATCATGAAATAAGGTGCATTGGGTTTTACACTTTACACGCTTTAACTGGTAGATTGTGTCTTCATAGTGTTGTTTTGTATCTTAGTTAATAAGGATTATGTGAAGTCATCTTCTGATGCAAATCAAAGACTGTCGTGAACCGACAGAGGAATGAGATTGCTTATCTTGTGCTCTGTAACTAGATGAGTCACTTGACAGCAGTTATCTTCCATCATTTCTAAAAGCGACATTTCATTTTTATCTGATACTAAATAAAGTCGCACATCAAGTAACCAAAATCACACTGTTGATCCTTTTAGTATAAAAACATTAATCTTAACAAGTCATTTGGTCCCACATTCAGCCTTGGAGACTTATTATTCCAACAAGTAAAAATCACCAGTGCAATAACTTAATGTAGTTACCTCTTTTTTATGGACTTTATACATTCTGATCAATGTAACGTATCAATACTGGATGAGGCAGATTGCGGAACTAGCATTAAGACTCTGGCTGACTCAATAATTGACAATAATAATGAAGACTCAAGTAAAAACGCCTGTATTAACACAGAATTTTTATTTCAGCTGATTTGACTTCTATCTGCTGCAAATCATCTCATACAGGACAAAGTTGCATAATCTGTCTTGTTTCAGTTGACACTAACTTCTATAAAATTCATGAAATGTGGCAAACTGCACTGGGAAAAAGATGAATTATCTCTCCACAGCTGGCTGAATTATTTTTTAAAGGATTAATACATTTTCAAAGCTGAATAAAAGAATACATGACTTGTTGGGAGGGGTTTTGTAGGGTAACCATAATAAAAGGCTGCGTTTAACAATGCTTGGGTAAATATCCTGCATGCTCACTAACTCATTTAGACTTGCACATTTGTACACTTGATTGGATTTTCTTGCTGCTCATACTGTGATAGTGTGGGAGCTGCAGCCTCTCTGCGCCCAGTGGGGGAACTTGGACTCAGTGTACATTTTCATGACTCTGAACAAAACTCAGGTGACTCATGGATGTGTTGGTGACAAGTTTGGATGCTAACAACATACAACTTGTTAATAAGAAAGTGTGGGAGTATATTTCTCTTAATAGAGGCTAACTGTGCTAATTTCCTGTTTGCACAATGGCAGACCCCTGATATACGTCTTAAAGCAGTCTGACAATTTTGAAATAGTTATTTGTCTCACTTACAGTCAGATGGGACAGCGGATGGTTCAGTACATAAATGGATGTGGTGAGAGTTTTTCAGCCTAGCTTAACACAAAGACTGGAAACAATGTCTGTTAGCCTGGATGTGAGCTCTGTAAAGATGCCCTGTGCTTTGTTTTATAGCAAGCAACCAATACTTTTACTTTTACATTTTATAAATGAATCCCCTCTCCCCCTTTTTTGATGTGATTTTCTTCCTCCAGCTGCATGCACCAGCAGTCAAGAATGGACCATGAACCAAACTGTACAAGAGCTTCACCTGGTAAGCATCAGGGCATAGCTTTTACAAGCTGGTGAGTTTTCATTCTGAATTAATATATTCTCTCTCTCTATCTGTGTGTTTGTGCTCTCCAGGGGGTTTTGGGAGGTCTGTGCAGTGGGAAGTCCGCTCTGGTCCACAGACACTTGACAGGAAGTTACCTGCAGATGGAGAATGCGGAGGGTTGGTTTCACATGTCCTCATCCACAACCTTCATCTGTGTTTTTCTAGGACTTTGTCAGTACAGAAATGACAACAGATCTTAATACCATTTAAACATTTGATTTAGATCCAGGGCATGCTCATAATGCTATTAGTTATGCATGTGCTTATCTTGCCGTAAGATGACAAACTATAGCCAAGTCAAATGGTTTTTTCCTTCTGTATATTTGCAGGGCGCCAACACATTAAGGAAGTCCTAGTTGATGGACAGAGCCACCTGTTGATAATCAGAGAGGAGACAGAACTCCCGGGTGCTCAGGTGGGTTTGAACTTGGTTAATGTGGACAACTAATTCAACTTGAGGTAACCTAGTCCTTACTATCAGCCTGCTCCTGTGTATTTCCAGTGCTTTCATTTGCTCCTCCCTTCTCTTCAGCTTGCAACTTGGTTGGATGCAGTTATCTTGGTCTTCAGTTTGGAAAATGAGGCCAGCTTCCAGGAAGTTTACAGAATCTACCACCAGCTGGCCACCCACCGGCCCGTTTCTGAGATACCTTTCGTAGTAGTCGGTACTCAGGGTAAGACACTCAAACGCAACATCTGCTTTTATTCAAATGTCTGCAGAGCTGATTTGTGATTTGTGATTTTTTTTTTCTCCAGATAAGATAAGCAGCACCAATCCCAGAGTAATAGATGATACCAGGGCCAGACAGCTCTGCTCAGATGTGCGGCGCTGCACGTATTATGAAACCTGTGCAACGTACGGACTCAATGTGAACCGAGTCTTCACTGACGGTGTGTGTACAGACCAGAGAGGCTGGTGCTGCAGAAGATGCACATATATAATGGTTATGTGTCTTTTTTTTAGGGCAAATACTAAGACTTTTTGTTCCACAGCTGCTCAGAAGATCATGGCAGCCAAGAAGCAAGCTGCTCTTCTGGCTTCCTGTAAATCTCTCCCAAACTCTCCCAGTCACTCTGGAGGCTCCACCCCAGTGTCTGGTGTCTTTCCAGGACAGGTAACACTGTTACAGACCATCTGTTATGAACTGTCTGAAAAAATTGTACAAAGTTGTACCATTTATATGTGCCTTTTCTAATTGTAGTATATTTTAGTCTCGCTGTCAGCATTCTTTTGTAACAAACTCAATTATCTCCCTTTTCTGCTCAGTTATCATTTCTTCGCCCCCAACCCCTCCTGCTCTGGCTCTTTCCTCTCTGTAGGCCAGTAACGGTGGTCAGAGCAGTGATTACTCTTCATCACTTCCCTCCACTCCTGTGATCAGTCATAAAGAAATCGGCAAAACAGTGAGAGGGGAAAAGCATGACAGTGCCACGCCTGGGTCAGTCCGCAGTGCCACCCGGAGACGCACCTCCAGATTTGTGGTAAATTAACTGTTTGTTACGGGCCCGAGTGGTCATGCTTATGCACCCTGTTCTTATACAATTTCCATTTTCTTTTTTCTTTTTTTACATCGTGATATATATTTGGCTGTACTGTATAGAGGGTTTTTTTGTGTTAAAACAACAATACATATTTTCAGCTGAGCAAAGGTGGCTGATGATAAAGTTACTTGTCGCCCTGCAGATAATTGCGTTCTCTTTGATATTTAAAGTTTTAAAACTAAAGCTTTTTTCCAAACAAAATTGTCAAATTACAAATTATAAAAGTAATTCATATTGTAAAATGGCCTTAACTTGGTTTGGGTCAACAGGAACCTTATAAAGAATATTCAATGTGGGCTGAATGGTGAATAAATAATGTCAAGTCTGTGGCCTGGATTAGATTATTTGTTTTGTTTTAATAGTTACTCAGTCTATTGCTTTAAAACTTGGTGGGATTATCTGACGTTATCTTACATTTAAAATCCAGCTTTTGAAGTCGGTAGAAACTCACATTTCAACGTTTTCTGGTTTTGAAATGACATGCAGAGCAATTTATAAGGAAAACCTCCATAATTCATGAGGTCTAAATTATATTCTTCATGCAATGAGCCCATTCTGGCGTCTGATGCCGTTATTGGTTCTCTTGTACTTTGTCCAGGGTCGGAGAGGCAGTGACTCAAACAGAAGGAGTGCAGACTGTAAGGGAGATCTGGGCAGTGGACGCTCCATTCCCATCAAACAGGTAGGACACTGATATGCACTTGATGCAGAAACAAATATGATGTATCTAATGACCCTCTGCAGAGGACATCATACGAGCAGTCACTTCAAATCAAATGTGTGAAAGCAGTTTCATCATGTGGAGTGATGAAGCCTTCTCATCTCCCAAATTGGCTTTATCAATAGGATAGTGTGTCTTTTTGTCAACCGGGATGTGCGAGATGAAGACATTTGCAATGAATTCTCAATCTTTGATTTTGTCGCCTCCATCAGGGCATCTTGCTAAAGCGCAGCGGGCACTCGCTCAACAAAGAGTGGAAGAAGAAGTATGTCACGCTGTCCAACGACGGCATACTGTCCTATCACTCCAGTGTCAATGTGAGTCAGTGTGTTGAAGCGCTATGCTGCTGAAAAGCACCACTGACGGCTAGTGGTTGATGTGTAACGACTGATGTTCGGCTTGGCAGGACTACATGCTGAATGCACCCGGGAAGGAGATGGACTTGCTGCGAGTGACTGTGAAGGTGCCAGGAAAACGACCACCTCGTGCTGTACCCGCCTGTGGCCTTCCAGTCGGGCTCAACGGGCGCGTCAAAGACGTGCCGGGACCTGAGGGTGTCAGCCCAGGTCAAAGAGTTAAAAAATACGATATATATACTTTAGATGCCTCATAAAAATAATACAAATCCAAATGAATTACAGATCCACAGTAAATATGTGCATAAGCATAAAATAATAACAAAAAAATACAATCTGATTGCTGTTTCTTAACTCTCAGAGGAATTATAGCAATAGGCCTTGCTTATACAAATGGCAATGCCCTAGCATGACTCTCCACCCTGCTCCTTTTCTTTGTGGAGTTTGGGTGCATGTTAGTGAGTTAGGTGAAATGTAGAGCCTAATGACCCTGAAGAGTAATGAGCAGGTACAGTAAAAAACGAATCCCTTGTTCCTTGGATTTTAAGACTTTCTTTGTGAAGAGGGGTCAAGCTGTACCAGAGAGGGGAAAAATGCAAAGGAGTGCAAAATCTTTGCAAAAGGACGAAAGAGCATCATAAGGGACTTTACAGGTTTTGTTGAGTGTGTGAAAGACTTCAGAACATCTTCAGTCGTACTCTCTATCTTTTATTTTCTCTGGAGCTCACACAGAATCAGTCATGCTTTTTATTTTTATTTCAGTAGCTCTGCTTTACATTTGGTGTTTGTGTACATTTCTTTATAATTGAGTGCATGCTTGCTGTCATCTCTTTAGTCCCTGTAAGCGCCAGCAGCAGCCTCTTGCAAGTGGAGGAAATGGAAGGGCTGGGTGGTGCACTGTTCCTAAGGAGCAACAGAGGTGTGCAGCGATGTCCTTCTACACTCTCTAATCACACTCAAAGTGTTGGTCAGTCGAGGACCTTCATCTGTGCATATATTCAGCTTGATATGTTTTGTACCAGATACATGTAATTTGGCATGTTTTTGTGTGATCCGGTTGCCAGACTCTACAGTCGAGGGTGTGTCCAGCTCATCCTCCACCAAAGACGTAGGTTCCTCCTCCCCGGTGACAGACAGGAAGAAGCATCGCAGAAAGAAGAGCATGAACCAGAAAGGAGATGCAACCATTGGCCAAGCAGATGGTAAACCCCATAAAATCCTTATGGTTTTTTTTGTACTCAGCATTTTGCATGTCCCCAACAATAAAAACGATCATACGCTGATCCTTTCGATATAATGTTGATTATTTAAGAATCCACATGCCAAAAGTGATGGTAATAATTGATAACCTTACATTATATTTGATTAATAGTTTCAACATGTAACATGTATTATTTCCTCCCTTTCTCTCGTTGACTTTTCTGTGTCTTTTTCTATCTTCTTGTGCAGCTAAGCGCAAAATGTGGAAACTTAAAAGCTTTGGTAGCTTAAGAAACGTAAGCAAGACAGGTAATTTTCTGTCATCTTTCTAACTCTGACCTTCTACACATGTCGGTCTGTCTGCTTGTGCTCTCCTGTCACATTAGGGAGGGTCATTATATCCGATCAAGCTAAATTATTTGATCTACATGTACATTTTAGTATTTCAACAGTTCACTAACTTGCGTAATAGTGGTCAGACATGGATGCTTAACTGCACTGGTGCATGCAAACTAAAACTGTCTTTGTAGCTCATAATGTATTAATGAAATATCTACATTTGTGTGTCAGATGAGGATAACTTTGACTTCCTCATCGTGTCGAGCACCGGCCAGACGTGGCACTTTGAAGCCCAGAGTGTGGAGGAGAGGGACTCCTGGGTCCAAGCCATTGAGAGCCAGATCCTGGCCAGCCTGCAGCTGTGTGAGAGCAGCAAAAATAAGGCAAGAATGAACAAAAGGCGGCAATAATTTATTTGACAAATGACCTATAAATATTCAATATATACATGTATTGAATATATATTATGAACAGTATCATGTTTCATCTAGAGGTGCAAATACAGCAGCAATGTCATTTTGGTACATTTGTATTAGTGTTATGTGGCCTCAAATCTTCCTGCTTGCATTAAGGAGGGCAGAGTCAAACACTTGAGGTTGTATATATGCAGATCAGGTGCTGTAGGGCGATACTGGTTCTCATTTAGCATGAAATTGTGTCTTTCCATCTGCTCAGATCAGCTGTTATTGCAAGTCTACCAAACAATTCTTCAGGCTTTTGTTGGCAGAGGCACACACACAGAATAAAAGGTCTCTGCTGTTGCAAACATCTATTATACTACATGAAAAGTGACATTATCTGCACTTGGAAGTACATTTGGAGGGCCGTATAATCATGTTGTGTGCTGTTTATTTGCACCCTGGGACCGCTGGATAAGAAAGGTTTTCTCTCAGGAGAAGCTGGCCTACGATACTGTGATTGCTGCGACTTTTTAAAGGGATGAGGGAAGCTAATTTGATTGGCTATTACCAATATGTGTGTGACAAACTAACATTGCTGTCCACTAGCGGGCTGCACTTTCTGTTCTTGAGTTGGGAGTAATTCCTGGTGTGAAAATTGTCCAATCATCTCCAAAAATAGTAATTGCTGCTATGATTCTGAATAATTAATCCTGTGATTAAATCCTGTGATTTCTTTATGTGTTATGAGAAATGTATGCCCTCAGAGGCCAAAACCAATAATTGTACAGCTTTAAATGGTCATAATTATGATTACAGCATTCTACTGCTGCTTTCTCAGTTGGAGATCTAGAACTTACAATTGTTATAAGTAATGAGAGCAGTTATCAGAGCTTTTATCATCACAGTAGGTTAGTTTGCTGGTGTTTCTCTCATTTTAAACATATACTGTCTGTTTTCCACAGGCCCGCAAGAACAGCCAGAGCGAAGCAGTGGTTCTGCAGGCGATCCGCAACGCGAAGGGCAACAACTTCTGTGTTGACTGTGATGCTCCAAGTTAGTGACACACATTAATACCTTTTCTGCTCTTTGTGCACGATCGTATCCGTGTCTGGTTTTGGACTGTCCAAAGAAGACTACCGTTGGACTACATGTATATATTGGCATTTAACATATTGTTTTTAACACTACACAAAATATCACTAAAAGACAAAATGGAAGTAGAAGTACTATCTGATTTACATGCAAGAAACACAACTGTGAGAGAATGAAGGATCAACCAAGTGACCATGTACCATCACTCTTCTACACAATCTTTGTTTCTGTGTGAGTTTTCTGAATTTGAACATATTTCTTATATGCATTCTGTGTTATTGTTCATTCATATTGCGTAATTGTTTAAACTTGCTGACTCATTACCTAAATGCTTTACTGAATCTGAATCATGTTGTCAGCCATGCCTTGAACTCTTCTACTTCCGTGAGGAAACATTTCTGCAAAAAATTGCAACATGGTTAATTTCAAGGTAAATTAACCAATTAGAAAAGGACCTTCAACCATTTTGACAAATGGGCTGCAAAGCATATTAATGATGAATCTTATCTTTTAGAAATCTTAGCAATATACTCAATATATATTAAAATCAGTGTCTTAGATATAGATAAACCAAACAAAAATAGATCAAATGATAAAAATGTCTAATGAAGAGTTTAAAGGGACGAGGTTTCGTGATTGTAATGTTTGGCACGTTGGCCACAGATTAAACTGCCCTGCTTTAATACCTGTCCAAAAAGGATTTCACACAACTTCAGTCACTTTTGTGGCATGACTTGGCCAAACTGGCACATTTGAACGCCACACAGCAAATTGAAATGGTAGCAATCTGTCAACCATATGCACATAGTTCAGTTTCAAATGAGTGTGTGTACCCTTCTTCTCCAAGATCCAACCTGGGCCAGTCTGAACCTGGGCGCTCTCATATGCATCGAGTGTTCAGGGATCCATAGGAACTTGGGGACCCACCTGTCGCGTGTTCGCTCTCTAGACCTCGATGATCTGCCTCGAGAGCTCACGCTGGTTCTCAGTGCCATCGGCAACCACATGGTCAACAGCATATGGGAGGCTCGCACGCTGGGCAGCCGTAAACCAGCACCTGATGCTACACGGTAAAGACCACGATGTTATGAGATGTAGCATTAGCGATGTGACATAAGCTCTGCTTTAGTTAAACGTTTTACAGTATTTACGTATGAGCTGCATCCTTAGAAATGATGTGTTATGTTATGTCAGTAGAATTAAATGGTCATTCTTGAACAGGAGAAAGACAAGAAGCTAAACCTGAATATTCATAACATCTATCTTCTTTCTTTGCTTGTTCAGTGAGGAACGGGAGTCGTGGATAAGAGCCAAATATGAGCAGAAACTGTTTGTGGCGCCGTTGCCCCCTCCCAGTCCTGGCGAGGGCCCAGACATCACGCTATCTGGCCGTCTTCTTTTGGCAGTGATGGAGCACAACCTCCCCAAGCTGCTGCTCCTTTTGGCCCATTGCACTAAGGAGGACATTAATGCCCCTCTCAGCCTGGCGCTCTCCTGCAGGTCACTCTTAGCGCTGCGACTGCCCGGCTCCGCCCTGCACGCTGCCTGTCAGCAGGCTGATGTGGTGATGACGCAGCTTCTTGTTTGGGTGCGTTTCCCTCCCTCTCTGTCATAGGAAGCAATAAAACCTTTGTGTTGATTGTTTGATTTATATCACCAAAGAAGTGCAAAGCTTAGGAAGAGCGATAACGTTGCAGTGAAGGAATAATATCGACATGGTGTGAAATGATTTTAAAATTATCCTGGGTGTAAAATATAATGTAGAGCTATGCAAAACTGGCAAGATAATCATTGTTACCCTTGAAGAACCTCTTAAGTAATTTCACTCAGCAAAAAACAAAAAGCTTTAAAACAGATGACTCAGCAGACCACTCAAGGTGATCTATAAGTGTGAAAGGCACTAAAGCTCACTGAGTCACACTTTGTTGGATAATTTAAGACAGGCTGGTCAAGTTGCAATTAATCCCACATGATAAAACGTCTTTATAATGTAGAATATTACGTAATATCATCTGCTGATTTACCTTCTTTTATATATTTCACTTCAGTATGGCTGTGATGTTCGGCACCGGGATGCTCAGGGGCAGACTGCTCTGGTTCTGGCTCGCAGTGCTGGCAGCCAGGAGTGTGTCGACATCTTACTCCAGTACGGATGCCCAAATGAACCGGCCTCCTCCTTCTCCGTCGCCACGACAGTTGGTTTTGCAGCAGCTGCCACACCCAGCTTCCCTGTTGCCATGACGCCGAGCCTGACGGTTTCCACAACACTCAAGATTTCGCACAAGAGCGGCGGCGCCAGCTTGAGTTACAGCACCTCTAGAAGAGCAGTGTCATAATCGAGATGTGGTGTGGTAAAGTGTGTGTGTGTGTGTGTGTGTGTGTGTGTGTGTTTGTGTTTGGGTGAAAGAGAGAGCGTGTCGCTTTGCCCTCATACTGTCCTGTACCTTCCGCAGGACGGTTGAACATGTGGCCAGATGTTGCGCTCCCTGAGGTTTTAAAGGGTGTGTGTGTGTGTGTGTGTGTGTGTGTGTGTGTGTGTGTATATCAGGGATACAAACACACGCTGGTAACAACGCAAGTAACAACACATTAAGTCTGCTAGAATGATTTAACCAAAACAAAAAAAGAGAAATTTTCCTGACACTTTCTACGTAAGAGAAAAGAACATGACATTACATCTGCGTTTGAATCCAATAGGAATGTATTGCACTGTATACCAGCTGGTACGATTCATATTTCATCATGCTGTCAATAATCAACTTAATTCTCCGCTCAGTTAAGATTGGGAGTTTGCCTTCGGCCTCAAACCACTTATCTGAGCATCACAGGCCAACAGCGTCAACACTAAACACATCCACACTTCTTAACTTTATCGACAACAAACGTCACTTTTAAATTCAGAGTGCATATTCCGTTCAACACAGCCGGTCGTTCACTGCATAAATAATGTAATAAAACAGACTTTACAGTGGCTGAAAAACAGAGGCCGCTTTAAAGATAATCAAAATAACTGTATAGAAATGCATTGATAAAGATATTATAGTTCTGAAAGTCTAAAAGTGCTTAACTTTCGAGATTGTTATTGTACGATTTGTACAGTTGGTTCTGTGTATAAAACTCAAAGGGTTACTCGTAGCTGTTCAGATATTTCCTGTACAGCGTCTTGGTTTGGTTTTCCTTTAACAAGCAGCGGATTAACTCTTTGACATCCAAGACTGAGGTTTCTATGTTATGTTGTTTGTATCACTGTGTGTGACATGAACACTGTACATGACGTGTGCATTATGACTCCAGCAGCAGCTCATCATCAAGGCGAGTGTAATACTAGATGTGTAAATGCCTTGATTTTGATTGAATGTATACAAAAACAGATGGTTTGAGTTCATTATTTCAAGATGTTTTCCAGGATGATACAGTTTTGGTGGACTGTCGGGGTGTTTTAGTTTTTATTTAACTAATATTATTCCTGCTGTGACTAATAGAAAGTATGGTTTAATAGATTAAAACTCTGCAAAGGTTCTGATCTATAAAACTGGGCCTTTGAATGACTATAATTATATTTGTGAGTGGATGAAAATGTAATAGAGGAATGTTGCCCAATCTAATATGTTAAAAAAAGGCATAAAAAAAACAACCCTCCTGCAGTACTGTATGTATTTTTGTGTTAATCTGAAGACTCAGCTCAGTGTACATGTCTTTGATGTAAGCATCTCTTTCCATTTGTATTTTTTTACTCATGCAATGATTCATAGAGCATTCATTATCAATACACTAAGGCTACTGCCCAAGCTGTGGTGTTCTGTACAGAGTCGTGTGAGTTTTTCTGTGTCTGGTTTCATTGCAGACTTCCTTCAAAAAGGCGAGCTGAGTTGATTTTTTAAAATTATTTGTTCATAATTAACAACGGCCGGTAATGAGGGTGAGGGAAGCTTCAGCAGGCAGCAACATCATGCAGTATAGTTGCATCACATATATGCTGGTGCGCAGAGGGTTCATGTTTCAAACAGCTCGTGTTGAGAGGTGTTTTCTGGACAGGTGAAGCCAGCGGCCATCACTTTTAACACTCGACTAGCATTTGAGCGTGAGATCTTCTGGATCAAACCGCCGCATACTGACTGTGACCCACTTTTTTTCTAGGTCGATGTCGCAGACTCATTTTGGCACCATAATACCATGGCTGAGATCGTTTCTGCTTCATCTATTACAGTAATAACGTCATTTTTGTGGGCAAACACACATCTAGAGACAAAAGTGATAGAATATGGGAATGTCTATAGATTGATAAGATGTTTAGATGTTGATGTTCAGGAACTACATTGAAATATCAACAAATATAAGCTTTGCATATATCATAAAGGAACAGTTTACTCAAATACACAATAAACCTGTTATTTATTTTTACCTAAACTACTGTCTATGTTTCTCAACAGAATTTTGTCAGCGGCATTTGGTTTGTAGCACTCAAAGTATCAAAAGGAAAGCAAATATACACAGAAAATAGAGAAAAATCAGCAGCAACAAGGTTGTTCCTCATAAGAGATGGACCTCGTTATGTGTTAAATGTTTTCGGTTTCTCTGTTTGTCGGCAGGATTACGGAAAAACTACTGGCTCATTTTCATGGAACTTGGTGTAAGGTCTGAAGCATGGGCTAAGGAAGAACCTATTACATTCTGGAGTGGATCCGAATCCCAGATAGGATACATGCAATATTTATGACTTTCGTTGCTGTACAACACTCTTAAGTCAGGGCCGGTTTGCATGCACATGGCGCTCACCTCTGGGGCCACAAGCAAACGTGAGCCAAGATGTTAACGGCCACCAAAACATAAAACAAAGCTTGAATTACAGCACACACAGAGGGAGTGTGACTACATTCACCGCTCAGGACGCCATTGCTCCTTTACTCAAATAGTTGTTTGCTGCTATATATTAATCCAGGAGACTA
Organism: Pholis gunnellus; assembly: GCF_910591455.1. NCBI lineage: Eukaryota > Metazoa > Chordata > Actinopteri > Perciformes > Pholidae > Pholis > Pholis gunnellus. The sequence goes on along the minus strand of NC_136529.1, from coordinate 16,941,506 downwards.
GAAAGAGCTGTGTCCCTGGTACACATTTGACGGGTGATCGCTCACCAAGTAAAGTTAGACGGACAGAGTGGTAAATACAAAAGCACCAACATTAGAAGGACAGGCTAGTGTTGCTAACCACAATATTCACTACAATGTGAACAATATAAACTAATAAAAGGCATTTTGGACTTATTTTAGAGTTATTCTACATGCTTGTCCCTCCTCTGCCTGTTTGTCCTCTCAGTTATTAAGAGTGAAATCCTCATGATAATCCCAGAAGAAGATTCAGGAATCTGTGCCAGGAGGACTGGGACAGGGGAGAGGAACTAATAAGGACAAAAGTGAATGCTTTACCACAGAGAATACATTTAAGAAACACACATGCACTGCCATGAATCACAATTTGTTAAACTCACATTCACTTGTTAGAGATACACCAATCATAACTCTGTGATTCCTTTGATACTTCACTCAGGTGGGTACGTTAACGGTCAAATAAGGGCTACAACGTGATGCTGGATCCAAGCTACACCATTTTGACATAAAGCTCTTTGATCAACTTACAGTTTAATAATTTGTGTGCCGTGGTGCCGTTCAGATGATGCAAGCATGTGTAGCTTTAACTGAAGCATTGCACTGCTGCGTAGCACAATAAATACTGAACACTGAGCTGAGCCCTTCAGCACGACTGCAAATGTGCAAGTAAATCTTTTCAGTTTTAGTCTTTCAAAACACAAACATCATGCTATTTGTACTTCATTCAATTTTAACTAATTCATTTACAAATAATGGCAAATGTGTATTTCTTTTGCGATTTCTTTTAGGGAAACAACAAAAATGTACTCTTTGTGAAAACAGGTTTTAATATCACATAATCATATCATAACTGATGATACATTCGCTGACAAACAACATTTCTAATTGATTTAGATATATTCATGTATTACTTACCTGCTAGATTGTTAAATATTCAATTTTCAATCTAACATACTTTCCTATTAATGGAATCTGTCAGTATTTACCAGCTGGTATCTCATTCACATTAATATGTTGGTGCTATTTATTTCAAATCCGCATTTGGCAACATCAGTCTTAACAGCCTAATTTACACATTGCTGATTAATAGGAGATGAACATTGTATTGTTCATAATTTAGACCCTGTAGATTTGGCCTCATTATTCTAGTGTTGTCAAGTGTTGTCACTGGTGGGAAAAGAAGGAGTAATAAATTAACATTTAAGAGCAAATCATAAATATATCTCCCAACCAGCAGCAATTGAGACTTGCAACAAATTTAATGTGTTGGGAAAATGTGTTTTTCTCATCATCTCTGCCTCCCACTGAGTTCGGGGGTGGAGTATTGCCAAAACTGAAAACAAAAGAAAACCCATTAACAAGACTTTTTCTCCCCTCTTCAAATTCCAGTTCTTCATTCAAAATAAACGCACAGTGAATGCACTTTTAGAGATTAACAGCACATCTTAAGAGCTTCTAGATGTTGGTTTGAGATTACATAAGTATTGCATCGTGAGACCCTTCTTGTATTAAATGATGATGAGACTGACTCATTGAACTAGGCAAAGATCTTTGTGATGAACTCCCGGAAACGTTTAGCGTACTGCTCTGGATGAACTGTTGAGATTTCTGCTCCTGCCTGCAAACACACACACACACACACACACACACACACACACACACACACACACACACACACACACACACACACACACACACACACACACAGTCGATTAGAGATATCTGAATATAAAATGAAAGCAACCCTTTACACTTTCAAGGATAGAGATGTAAAGATCGCATAAGCCAACCGATCCCTTTAAGGGCCGCTGGTTTCTCACCCCGTGTTTGACAGCCTTGGCAGCGTGAGCAGCTTTCTTCTTGGTGTCGTACTGTGTCAGCACGTCAATCAGACCCATAAAATACACCTCCCTCTGGTGTGCACCTACGTGGGAGTGATTCACAGCATTTGGTGAACGATATGAACACACAATATTAGCTGCTGCATCCCAGCATGAGATGAGGCTTAGGTGGAATACAGAACAGGGCTCTTATAAGCTACTTCAATTCACCAGACGTCTCTCAGTTGTCAGGACTCACCTACAGCGCTCTGAATAGCGTACACATCCACGTAAGGGTCAAATTCTCCGGGACCCATTGGTTTAAAGGAGTTCATGTAGCCACCGATACCCTCAGGTGAGTTGGATCCTGGAGGGGGAGCCAAGCTGTTTTCATCCTCCTCGTCCTCATCATAGGACGACTCCATCTCCTCCTCCTCCTCCTCCTCCTCCCTCTCAGCCCGCTCAACATCATGGATGCCCAGCAGCAGGCTGTAGTCCATGACCCTCATACGCACCAGAAACTGCAGTAAGAGGACATGTACACGTGCACAAATTATGTCGGATAAAAAACAACGCTTGCATGCTTCTTCAACAGTGTTTTCTTACCTCGATATCTCTGTTTAGCTTATCCACGATCTTTTCCTTCTCCTCGTCGCTTACATAAACTTTTTGCATGTTATTCCTGAAGTCAACATCTTTATACGTGGGCAGCTCCTTCACCTGGAAATGTAGAGTGAAGGTCATCAATTGTGAATTGACATTTAGCCTAGTGATCACAATATTCATTAGTATTCTTTTCAATAAATAAGGCAGATGCTATTATAACTCAGGTGTCAGAAGACAACAATGCAATTTGCTCTCTGCATTAAATTTGACCCATTCATCCACCACCACCTACTCCCTACACTTTGTTACGCTTTATAATACTATTATTATTATTATTATTATTACCACTACTACTAAATCATTACCTTTTGGCTAACTATTGCTAAATTAAGTAGCATATTCAACTTGGCCAAGTGTACATAGCTGAAGAGCTGCCATGTGACTATCTCCCGGGTACAAATACTCCATTAAAAATGTTGCCATCCTATTTCCAGTGACATAAAAGTCAAATAGCATTACTCCAAATGTTGTTTTCAGAATCAACACAGTTGGAAAGATGAAAGATTTCCACAGCCCTGCAGTTATTTAAACTCCATCCATCCAACCAGCTATTTTCCAGTCTTTTCTTATCAGGGTCAAGCCAAACAGAGGAGTTCTGATGTTATTTAAAGTCTATTGCTAAGTGAGTTTTCTGTGAAGACATTTCTGAAAACACACATTTGTCACAAACAATAACAATTATATACAATATAGAAAATGTGATTTCACACGGTGCCCTCAGTCACATATTTCAATAAGTAAATGTATCTGGTTTGTTGTTAGAGATACAGCATTTCAAATTGAGGAAAACAGCATGAATATGTTTATATATATATATATATATATATATATATATATATATATATATATATATATATATATATATATCTTATATGTTAAGTTATCCTTGTTAAGCTTGCAACAAAGAGGTATAGAGTTAATTTACTTTTCTCAGTTTACTAACAGTTCTAAGATCCCACTATAACTCTTACCAGGGTTTTAATGTTTGTCATTATTATTTATTTATGTTAGAAAATGACCATGGCACTGGTTCAAGAGGGTGCTAAAGTGGCATACACCTCAGTAAAAGCCAGTTTACTCTTCAGAAGAAATACCAATTGGCCTGTGAAAACAGTTGAGTTGACAATGTGTGAGTGGGAGTCACATTACAGGAAATGTAGGATCCAGCATTTCTATGGGAGTGCAGTACTAAATCACAGCCTTTAAAAATTGTTGACCAGAAAATCGTTTTAGTGTTTTAAGAAATACTGAACCTGGCAACATGTTTTACTGTAACAAGTAAAGCCATATATAATAGCTGTGGCAGTATATAGTAGTTGTGTTGCCTAAACAGGTTCTGCATTGCAGGGGTGCAGGTGAACTGATCACTCGTGTTGCTGGACATTCGTTTCTATCAGATATCAGATATCATACAAACCATTGCATGATGATACAGTGTCATCTGGACTATGCCCTTAGTTCATGGTACTGGGGCCTGAATAAAGCCTTGAAACAAAAACAAACTAGGGTAGTACTAGGGCTGGATTGTAGGAGTCATATGGGCTCCACTGGTCTCAGCTCCACTGTCTCCCAGTTGAGGACTCATATCTTAAATGGCAGAGCAGCCAGTTAACTCGACAATGAAGTAGTTAGAAGAAGTTCATAATCACAACACCAGAGCTAGGATAGCTAACCTGAACCTTTATAGATTCAAAACCATGCTGGGTAAGATTTATTTATCTATGCTGGTGCTACGTATAGTGGAATAAACTGCCTTCTCTGTTCAGGAGGTGTAGAACCCACAAGCCTTTAAGAAAAAGGTCAAACAGAGTCTGCGTCTTCAAATAAGGACGTGGTTTAAAATTGGGATTATAAATTAAACGTTTATGCCAATAAATGGATGGAACAGAGCTTGTCATACAACCTTTACAATAATTTGATCTTACTTTCTCTTTAAAACTTGCTTCACGAGACACCAGGGACCCCTGAGGAGAGAAAAGAAATACCACAGAAACCATATTCAGACGCTACTTCACAAAACAAACGCTACAATCACAAGCCGCTGAGAGTCGGTGAATGTCTTCACACATGATACATGAATAGCCATGATTCCAACCACCTGGTGGCAAAATGAGCTGAGGCAAGACAAAAACAAACACAGCAGATGCTCCGACGCACCAGACTGCTGACGTGCCATTAACAATAAGTTGTCCATACTGATTACAGTCTCTGAGTGCTCATCTTGCTACACGCCCCCTGCAGGGTTTACCTTGAGGTCATACTTCCTGTGTACGTGCAGTCTGTGGCTGAACATGTTCCTCATAACCAACAGGTATGTGTCCTCGCTCTCCACAGTGACTCTGTACATGGCCAGGAACTGAGGGAGCAGCGTACTGCCGTGGCAGGTCACGATATGCTAGAAGGGAACAGCAGTGAATAGACAATGAATGATGGGAAGATAAAGGACACATCAACCCAGCGGTATGAGGCAGTGAATGAGCCCACACTATGTTTGCTCTTGTGCAAACAGGCAAGGGATGCGATGCACAGTCCTGCCAATGGTTTCACACCAAACAGATCTACTGGTGGCAGTAACGCGCTAAGCAAAGCTACGATGCGCCAGAAAAAGGCAGAGAAGAAGACTGGGAGCGAGTCAGCAGGGATGTAAGCAATGCTGCATTTAATCTGTTTTATTTTTTATGTGAAAGAAAATGCATGAAAGACATTCGTGAGACACAAGGATACAAACAACGTGTTTTGGTAGGTGACACTCAATGTAAACATAACATTTATTTGTTTATTTATTGAGTATTCTAGCAATTATTTTATAGATTAATCATATAATCACATAAATCAACATTCTTATTGCCTAAATTGCATACAATATTATCCGTCAAAACTAAACCCATTCACTGCATTTAATTAAGTGCCATATTACATTCCGGGTTTCAAGGCTCCAGACTAACTTTTGTCACCACCTGCCCAAAAAATAACCGTTACAAAATATTTGCTTTGTGGTGGTTAAACGAAGTCTGGATGTATAGAATTTACATTGATGATTTTGAGAAATGAAGTTCCTCAAAGAATCGTTTCAGCCTCAAAGAGAACTCCACAAGGCATCATTAAAGTCCGCTTACTATATTCTTCTGGAGGTTTCAATCACCTTTCATGGTCTTCAAGGGGGATTATCTACTCACTAACTGAGCAACTTTCAACCACTGATGAAGATCATGAGATGCATTTCAAGGCTCTAGAAAGAGCTCACCAGTGGACTTTGAATTATAAGTCTTTTATGGGATAGGGTTTGTCTTCAAGTATTTTTTACTTTGCCATAGGCCTTTTTTACAGAGGACATTTTAACAGGTTACAGTAGGAAAAGAAATTATAAAAATAATGGCTACATTTTATTTAGCCTCAGATTCAGGGTCCTGGTCCAAATATGATTCTCTTTAGAGAGAGCGCATCTTTTCCATCAGTTTGCTGGTTTATAAATGTCAAACAGAAACAGTCATCACAGTGTGTGTCTTTGCTTTATTCAACATATCTTTATGAACCCAAATTGAAATGTTAAAACGCGAGCTCTGATCGTGTATCATTACTTGTAGAAGGAAAACCTCTTTGTTTGAAATTCAAAGACTCATCCTTTAGCTTTGATGTTGTAAAACCTTTGCCATGGCAACCAGGGTTATCGCAGAAATAGTACATTTTCTCCTTGCATACAAAAGACGCAAAACGAGTTAATCATATGTGACTAATGAAGTGTATCCTCAGAATGTACTGCCTGGAGTAAATCACAGACTAGAAAATGGATTATCAAAGATAATGTTTGGTTCACGGTGAAAGGACATGTAAACCTCCTCCCACAGGTGAGCTTTTCCCCCGGAGTTAGTCCTACCTGGTGATACTCAGAGAGGATGTTGTGCATTCCCTCCACCTCCTCACTGGAGATTTCTTTTACTACCAAAGTGCGGTCGTATGATGTCAGCAGCAGCTTCACGCCTTGCCCCTCTTCGTCTTTTAGTGGAGGACTGCGGGCCAGAGACACCTGTTGGTGAGAGGGAGGATGTCATCTCTGAGCAGTGGCAACATGTGACATCAGCTGTACAATACATCTGCCCAGTGACACCTTATAAAGCCATTCCACCGGTGTCCTCTTTTCATCGAAACTCTGAAACACTCTCTCTAATGCAAACAGATGGGACATCTTGAAATATGCTCCTGAAATAGTTAGAGTAGGTTAAATGCAAAGGGTCGATTTTTCATCCTTGTAATCCTTTGTAATTATTTTTTTAATCTTTGGTATATGACAGTACAGTGTTTCATTTTTGTGAGACATTTCTTATTGCCAGTGGTATCAAAAACCACAATGAAAAGTGCAAAGTAAAAGCACAAAAAATTAAATAATAATTCAATACTATAAGAGACAAGCTGATAATTGCATGAAGATTAACTCTTGTTTTGGCTATTCATCTGTGAAGCTTACACTCATACAAAACTGTTTTTATAATGGAGCTTGTCTATTCTTTTATAGATTTGGGTGTTTTCCAGTATTTAAGTATTGTCCTAGCAGCCGCAGTGATACATAGATGAAAACTGAAACTATGCAGTGTATTTGGGTTCAGTTGCCTAACAAATATAATCTTGGAGATAACGGCAATTTCCTTCCCAACCAGCTGCTGAGATACTCCAAAGTTGTTCTCCACAACAAGAGTATAAAAGTGGCCATTTACTCCTGAAATTTCCAACACAAATTGTTATTTATTAAGCCTATCCTGTGCAGTATTAATGTTGTCCAATCATTTCTGTGTATTATTTTACATTTCCCCTTAGCTTCCCTTATGTATTTCCCATTGTTGGGTGTCATTTTCAGCCATTACTCTTCCTCTAAGTTTAAATGTATGTACGGCATAGTTGTGTTTGTATTATCATGCCAAAACAAAACAAAAAAAAAGCATTTTTCTCTGATACATGCTTTGTTTCAAGACATTTGCTGCATCGCTCTTGTAGAAGTGCAGAAATAAAACCTTTATCAGCACATTTGCGTCACGTAGTAATTGTGTGCTAAGCAAATGTGCACTGAGCTGAACAGATGATGACACTCTGTCTGCCACCTGGCACATGCAAATATGACACAAAGAAATGCAAATTTAGAAGGGAGCGGCTCAGTACAAGCAGAAAATATGAAACACTGAAAAACCTTGGATGCTTTGTGTTTGTGAAAGTCTGTTTTTCCATTAATATAATATCTCTTCACAGAAACTATCTTGTTTTTGTCCATGTTTGTGGCACAATCAAATGTTGATTTGTGTTGAGCTTATAGTTGTACCTGGTAATCTTGGTCCTCGATTCCAAAGCGCTCTCGCAGGTTTCTGAACACCTGTGGACAGTAGTCTTTGAATTTGAACTGTCCTGGAAGATTCTCTCTGAGGAACAAATACATGAAATAAGAACAACGTTCTCATACTGCAACATTCCTCACACAGCGTCTGATCAGCAAATGTAGTTGACTGGGAGCCACACAAGAGCTGCCAGTGCTTCATTACATAGATATCTGAGAAATGTAGTATACAGTGCACAACAAAAGCATGTTCAAATCACTTCATCAAACAGTTCACATGATTAAATGCAACAAATAGTGTTTATTGATTAACAAATACAGTATATGTGTTTTCTATAATGACACTAAAACATGAATTACTTGTGTGTTTAATGGCTCGGTGGTGTCAAACCTGCTGTTTTTTTAACTGTCCAAATTGACAATTGCATCATATTGCATCATGATGCATTATCAACTATTTACGTCTTACGTTTTTTCCACATCAAGCAACATCACAAACACTCAAGTTAATCTCACCAGGTGACAGCTTTTTGAACTTGAGAAAACATATTTTAGTGTTCCTCTGTTTATAAATCCTTACACAACCTGGATTCCTCTGTGGATTAAAGGATTATTGAAAGCCACTCAAGTTTTCTAGACTCCATCCGTGAACCCCGGGGCAGACGGAGTGTATAGCACAGCTTTTATAAATAGTTGTGATTTTAAAACAGGCTTTGTCTTATATTTTGTTTAACTGACGCTTATCGTCTGCGAGCCCCACAACGTTTTCTGTTTAATTTATCAATTTAGCTTGTTTGTATGCAATTTATGAATGTTCTGCTGTTACACAACCACTGAAACAAATGCATTTCAAACTCATACCTTCTTTTATATCACCTAGACAATTATCCACACTGCACACCACGGTCCAGACAAGCTAAATTAATAGTTCTTTCATCTTTGTGGCTATCTATTATTAGTTATAATGGCTGTAGCCGTGGTAGTATTAAAGGTATTGTTAGTGTAAAAAAAACAGTATTGTTCTCTGGAGGGGGGGGGGGGGGGGGGGGTAATTTCTGATAAGCACAGGCAGGCATGTAAATCACAGTGTGTGCAAATCACAGGGAGAAGGACGAAGGTTCCTACAATGAGACCGACAGAGTTGAGTGGAGCACAGTACTTGTTGAAGAGGTGGTTGCCGACTTTGATCTTGGTGCTGGCTTTGAAGTCGTCTGGAAGCAGCATGACAGGTACAGGCACATGGCTCAGGTCATTAATCTGCGCATGACCAATGGATGCACAGTTAATGAACATATTCACGCACAGGTATACATCTATATAACACTCCCAGTAAGCAGCCCACGTACCTACCGAGTGATTGACTCCCCACATCAGCACGCTCAACACGGGGTCACTGCCTCGGAAAACCTCCACTTTCTGCTGCACAAAGTGCTTCTTCTTGGTTTTCCTTTTGGGCGCCAGAGTGTTTAAAGGGTTGGAGGTGGCGCCGGGAGCAGACATCGCACTTTTCAACCGTGTACCTCAGTCTGTGAGCAGGGTTTGACTTGTCATCCGTCCTGTCTATGTAAAGTAGCCTGAAGTCCGCCTTGTAGGAGAACCTGCACGCGCTGTGAACCGAGTTAACACCTCCGGGTCCGGAGACTGGTGGTCGAGTCTGTGCAGCAACAATGAAATCAAACACCGACGACCTCGGGACAAAACCAGCATTACAGCCGGTATGATGAAACAATGTGCAGGCAAATACTGTACTCGGCTCGTGAGTGTGAGAGGTACAGTAACTAAGTATATTTACTCAAGTAGGCTAAATACACTTTTTAAATACTTAACTTGAGTATGTTGCTACTTTCGGGCTACTTAAGTAAAAGATCAGATTACATCTTCCACCACTGGTCTTTAGAGATTACAGAGAGCCTTTGCATGTTATTTGCCACTCATAAAGAAAAACGTTTTTCCGATAAGCCATACACAAATATAACAATGCAATAGTTTTGTAAAAGTAGATACCTTTGTGAAACTGCAGTTAGTCACTTTGTGTTAAAGTGTGACCTTGCTGTTTCTTAGTTATGAGCAGGTCAACCAAAGAGCAAATTTAGCTTTTTGTCACTTCTTAATTTGAAGGATTCATGAGGCTTAAAGACAGTTGTTTTTTTCCACTTATAAGTTAAAAATTCTAAATCACCCCTCAGATTTATTTTGGGACTCACGTGGTTTGGAGCCACTGTCATAAAGTGTATTTAATATCTTTTATCTAAATGACGAGGGCAACATTTTACAAACGCCTCTCAGTATAATAAAGTCAAATACAACAGTCCCAACAAAAACTGAACATTTTAAGGAAAGTAGATTTTATTACAAGGCTTTAAATGACTGTTGCAAAATGCATTTATATCTATTCATTTCTCACACAGGCTAAATGTTGCACAAGTTATTACAAACATCATGGTTCTTTCTGCAACTATATGTACGCAGATGATAAACTGTCATAATGGTTTTATTGAAGCCCCGATTCTAATAGAGTTTGATCTCAAAATGCATTTAATCTCCTTTCTGTTGAATAATAAATATTACTTATGACTGGTTAGTCAATCATTTAGGCCCTCTATGCTGTAATCATATAGTTGCGTTACATGTGAGTGTTATTGTTCAACCTTGCATTGATGCACAGTAAACACATGTTGGGCAGTGCCTTCTTCTTCTTCTTCTTCTTCTTCTTCTTCTTCATTCCTGATGCTGGTGACTTGATGGATTACCTCTGGTGGGCATGTTTGCAATAGTGTCAGTTTTAACCTTCTCATCGTTCAAGAGTTACATTTTCTTCATGAATGCCAAAAATGTTCAATAATGCCCCCATGTAATTCTGCATTAGGTTTTTAAAATAATTCCTCAGGTGTCTGCTCTAATGGGCAACCACTAATAAATGACTTATTCAGATTACTAGCAATATTAATATAAATATCATATTCAAAGTAACATAAATAGGATTACATCTAGAGATGTATGTACAGCAATTACAGTAATACAATCATAATAAAAAAAATACTGAACATGTACTTATAAATATGATACAATGATCCAAATCATATTGTTTAAGATCTTGGTTGATGACTAGAAATATTGATGGAGTTAAAATGTTGAAGCATAAAGATGAACAACTTGAATATGTGCAGCTCAAACTGTGGTCGCAGTTTCTGCAACAAATGCTGCAATGTGACAAAAGTCATCTGTTAATACACATTTGATATAGTGTACATTGACATGTCATATCAGTTGATATGACAGTAATGTCTAGTCAATACACTCCCAACATGTTCAGTAGAGGGCGCAAGGATACAAAGTTACACCTGATTTGGAAACAGCTTTTCATTGGTGGAGAGCTGTTTCTGGCTGGTGGAGCATGAAATGAGAGACTGTGTTGAGTTCCGTTAGGCTCTGTATTGGTGTTCCTTCATCTTTATCTCGTATCGGTAATGAAGCTTCAGCCTCCTCTGCTTCAGTCCGGACATCATGCACTTTTTAACAACTCAGGCCGCCCCTCTGCTTAGTGTTTGAGGAGACTGGCATGCCCTTCTTATCCACACACCAGCACTTGCCACGTCGCTTACCTCGAGACGACCAACACTGCCCAAAACAGAGCAAACAAAGATTGTTTTTGCAGCTGGAAATACAACCACACATCTGTAGGAAAGTCTTGTTCGCATGCTTTCGTCTTATTTGCAAACATACCTGCTTCTTTCGGAAGAAACCACGCTTGTCACAGTTGGGCATGTAGATATCATGATGGGACTTAAATAAATGGGCATCAAGACCTTTGATAAGGGAAGTCAGCAGTTTACGACATGGAGCCTGTAGGGAGAGTTCAACAGATACATGTGAAGGTCTGATTGAGTTCAACTCATACTGTTTCTCTGAATTACTAAGGTCATTAGATGAAGTTTAGTTACCTCGTCTGGATCCTCAGTAGTTGCTGGGTCTAGGATCAGACACAGACAAAAACATTTAGCAACGATCACTTGTTACTGCGTGACTACCTACATAAATCAAGCAACATCCATTTCATTTTATTGTGAGGTCAGCTCCAATTATTCATTTTTATGAACTATAGAACTAATAATACTAAAAGCACTAATAGATGTCATAAAACCAATCTTGAAAATAAAATCAATGGTTGCACTGCGGCCACTGAGCCATAAAAACATTTCACATGCAGCCAACTGTGATGTTTCACTACATCTATTGTTCTTAAGTAACAGCTTGTCTGGGACTGATTTGTGGAAAAAGGAACTCATTGTGGAAAAACAGGTGTGCTTCTCTATTCAAAACTATCACAAACTAATGATACAATTATAGCAGGATTGATTGAACGCTCATTTGCTGATTAGATGTGAAATGTAATGACGTCACCCTCTCAAAAACTGGCAAATTAATCAGGAAATGGTGAGTTTTGAAAATCCATAAATCATGAACCTCACCTAAGCCTGAATTTCATCTTACCTACAGTCTGGACATTTTCAGTCGGGCTGACGCTGCTGGCGTTACTGCAGACTCCCCTGCCTTCCAGAAGGGCACGGAGGGGCCTCGGCTCATCCTCTGAAGGTGCACACCGTAGACCGTGGGCGCAGCTCAGAATGTAGACCCCACATGGTTCTCCAATGGCCGTAGCGGTGGAATTTGAATCTACAGTCGGCTGACTCTGTGTGGACTTTGATTTACAGGTGGGACATCCTCTGGACGGTGTGGTCAGCACCATTGAGCTCGACAAAGCCGGCTGCAGGAGGAGCAGCACCAGGATGTCTAAATACAGAAGCATCTCCCTCTGAAAGTCGTCCACTAATAAATACTAACAGTCCAGTCTCTGACAACTGACTTGTTGACTGAGGACTTAGTCTTAGTTTAGATCCACTGACTGCAGTGTGTCAAAAGGTGGATAGTAATTCCCTCAAGCCAAGACAAAATGATAATGAGGCTGCCAGACACGACTGGCAGCAGCTTTTAAAGAGTCGAAACCAGTGGGGAAAGGTATGGGAGGGTACATGATGGAGAATGTTTTCACTCAGCTGAGCACACCCCGTTTTCCCTTGTCTCTGACACGCGCACACACACATGCTCATACCATTGGTTGTTTTCATCATTTATCAGTCACTTTGTCACAAGTTACTTTGCAGATTTTACATACAAACCTATAAGGAGATTATCAAATATAATGCAAACCAACATTGAGATGTTATTTAAAGTCTCATACAACAGCCTCATAATCCAGCGCTTTGTAACAGTCATGTGCAGTTTAAGGAGATTATTGTGAGCCGACAACACAATACTTTGAGCATAATTTGAAATGCACATAAATTCAGTGAGAAATGTATTTACATAGAATAAACAAACCTTTCCTTATAAAATACTCAAAACAATACAAGAGCTGTGAAAAGAACACCCAGTCACAATAAAAAAAGATTAAAAGTAGTTATTTCCTCCCATTCCATTCTTGTTTTTGACATTGTTAGGAGTTTTGTTTAAATGGCAACCATAAACAAACACTTCGTTCCTAGAGCGTGTTTACAAAGTCTGTAACTGCAGGGCTAAAGATTCCTAGGAAATGGCCACACTGAGAGGCTGAAGGAGTGCCGATCAAGGTTGGATGACTAAGACATTAATAGCTACAAGCAAAAAGTCCCACCCTACAAATTCCACTGACTGTGAGTCACAAACAGATTGAATTACAAGACGTGATCACAAACATGTCTTAATCCCCAGCTTGTGACAACTTTATCGGATACAAATACAATATGGTAATAAATATAGGCCAATACAGAAATACAGTTACTTGACTGGAATATCACTTCGACTACTTCATCTGGCCTCTGTGGTGATTCTGAATTCATAGGATTTTTTTTCATTAATGTGATAAGGTATCTTGATTTTATTATTTACATAAAAACTGTTTTCATCTGTTCTGTAACAGTTTCTTAATTATATTTCGAGAAAATGTACTAACCTACACAATGATATATATATCAATATCACAACATTAGATTACCCCGTGATACAAGAAAAATTAAATGAAAAGGCCACAACTCATCACTTTAGGATTTTTGGTAATGTACCAAACAATATCTTTTTTTAGCTGCTTCTCACAGATTATTACTCCAGAGAAAAGATGTCCAAAGCGGACTTCAGTGGGATATCCTCTTTATGAGACTAAGACTAGACTTTAACTACTCTGTGATTCTTGCCTTTCCAAAAGTAAAACAAAACTTCATTAAATATGACTGTAGAATATAGATGAAAAGGTATACAATAATTTATTATTTATTATTATCCCACCTTTGTATAAAATACGTTTTCATAAAAACTACTTGTCATTGATGAAACTTTAAGGTTACGATGCTTCTGTTCTTACAAGGCCCTGAAGTCTTTCAACTCCTAGATTTGAATAGTTGAGCAATCCTCGTGTAAAACATTATGCAAACACCAACCGTAAAACCTGTTAAAAGACTACATTAACACACGGCAGTGCACAGGTTAAAGACTACACACATGTATCCTCTGATGTGATTGGTTGAGTGGGCGGGACTTCCGGCTTGGCAGGTTGGACATAAAGTGACAGACTTCACCTCCTTAAAATTGGAAGAAAAACCGAAGGACGACGCGTTACAAGTTTTAAAACAGTAAGGAACCCACGTGAGACAAATAGGCTGTGAATAGTTTGTGTGTAACCTGAGGTATAATCATGTTTACAGTACATAATTAGCCTTAATGCTGTAACGCTGAAAGCAGCCAGCCGGCCAACCGAGTCATGCCTGTAGTTTGGGAAATACGATGCGGCGTTTACGGTAGGCTCGTAAAACGGTAAACCGAAGAAATTAATCTTGAGATAATGGTTCGCATAATTTCTCTACCTCATCAAAACACATCACCAACTATATCCTCGACTGTATTATTAAGTCTTATTCGGGCTGGTAACTTTGGGAAAAAGAGACCATAGTTTTCAAGGAACAGAATTTTTATTTTAGACAACGAAACTATTTCCCCCCCTGACGTGACGTCAGTCTGTGTCATGCTACGCTGTGGCTCCGTAGTGTAGCCAGTGGACATAAAAGAAGTCACATGATAAAAAATACTTTTGTAATTAATATACTGAGTTGTAAATGTGAAAGGACCAACAAAGCATATAGTTAATAATGTATGCCCTCTATGCTGTAATCATAACTCTGTACTTACATGTGTTACAGTGAGTGTTACTGTGTTCAACCTTGTATTGATCCACAGTAAACACATGTTGAGCTGTGCCTGCTGCTGCTTCTTCTTCTTCGTCAAAGACTTGATGGATTTACCTCTTGATCAAAGATATTTCAAAGACATTTTTCTTTAAAATACTAAATATCAATAGGTTCTTTAAATGAAAAAAAATCCTCAACGCATCAATAAAGTCTCTTGTGGGCATGTTTGCAATACTAGTATACCAGTTAAATGCACCGACGTTTGGCTGATAGCTGATAAATTAGTTGATGGACAGAAAAAGAAGCTGCCAATATTAATATATGAATAACTGTTTTGATAGGCATTCATTAAGTTCTGACATTTCATAGACGAGACAATTGATTTAATCATTGAGGAAAGAAACTTCAGATTGATAAATAATGTAAACTATCATAGTTTGCAGTCCTACAACAGTGAGAAATTGAGTTCAAATGTTGGCATTTAGGTTTGCAGTGTTACAGTTAGACCAGAAACACATCAGTGAGTCAGACTACGTGAGTCAGTTGGAGTTCACGTGGAGTGGAAAAGACACCCGAGGGAGACACCTGACCATCACGGGGCTAACACAACTAGGGGACTCACGTTTGTGCCTGTTGACGGTGTACAATCACTGTCCAGGCCTTTGCTTGTCTCTGGAATGTGGGATTAAACGTAAATGGAAAAACACAATCGCATCAAGTCCTCGCAGGAAGGGTTTGGCCTGAGGATCAAAGCCGGGTCCCTCTGGTAGTCAGGCAACCGATGTAATCATGTTGTGGTCTAAGAGGTTTGCCGTGGTTTTAAGGACGACCTGTGCTGTTTCTTTTGAAGGTGTCCCTCTTTCCCCCAACAAGCTCTTATGGCTTTAACCGTTGACTGAACAAACATCTACATTTTAATATTTCATAATAAAAAATAAAAAAACACCAGGCAGAGATTATGTACATACTTTATTCTAAGATGAATATTTAATGTAAGTTGTTGCGTAATACATCGTTTTGATTTGTTTCCCAGATTGTAATGATTTTCAGACATGGACGACATAAACCTTCATTACCGCTTTCTGAACTGGAGGAGGCGAATTCGAGAAATTCGTGAAGTGCGAGCAGTGCGATACCGGGAGCGGCTCAAAAGGATGCTGAGAGACGGAGACGTGCTCAGGTAGCAGTGATGAGCGATGAGTGTTTGAACTGATTCCTTCTGTGATTTAATCCCTCATTTAATGCTAGAGCTGTTCCTCTGCTCGCTGAATCAGCATCCCACTTTGTGACGATTACGTTCATATTTAGTGTTTTTTCTTGTTGCGTCTCCTTGTAGGTATCATGGGAATTCAGATGAAGTTGGCTGTTTTGTTGCAGCCAGGCCATTGTCGAGAAGAAATCGCTACTTTGAAGTAAGAGTTTTACTTTCAATCCATGACTGTTGATACGACACAGGAGCGACTTAAGAAAATCACATCTCTGTGTCAGGAAATATTACAGCCACACTCGTCATTAGATTTTACATGTACATCTGATTGATTAACAATAATTCTCTATTCAATGATAAACCCAAACTGAGCTCAAACCTGAGTTCTTTTTTTATGTACCACAGCGTTATTGTTGATTAAATTGCCAGTTTATATTCTTAGAAATAAGCTTCATCAGTCCAACTGGTTTTCTGCACACAAATCAATAGTTTTTTGTGGTTTGGTTGAAAACACCACAGAAATGAAGTAGCCCCTTGGAGCTGGAAATATAACAAATTCACCACAACGTAGTGGTCATCCAGTACATTTCAGACAACAACATGAAAAAGTAAAGTACTACTATTTTATGAAAACATTCTGCAGTATATTTGAAACTGTCAACAGTGATCCACATCTTTTTTTCATTTCCTGTGAGTAGAAAGTAATAAAGTACGTTAGTTTTCTGTCAAAATAGTGTACTGTGAATTAGTATATAGTGTTAACTTTTATATTTTTAGGATTCATTATGGATTTGGGACTCAGCCCTGGTTCCGTGTTGATGACAGGAGGCTTGGCAGTGTGTCTCAGTGCTTGTCTTCATTGCTGAAGCTAATGTTGTTTCTTCAAGTCATATGCCAAAATAATGTGTCAGCAATTAAGTCCCAGCACAGAAAATAGCGATAGATTCACCTTTGCATGCTGTACGTCTCCTCCTGACGCACCGTTCGGTCAACTTATCAAGTTCAAAACGTGTCTCTACATCTTCTGATCACATGCTTTTTGTTATTGTAAAACCTCTGCGATTAAAGTGAGACAACAATCTATTTTTGGATCAGAGGAGAAACGCAATTTAAAAAGAGCTGTAGTCTTCCAGAAACTCAGTAAATATATTCGCTAGGGTCGCACACATTTCCTGCAGTTTGTCTGCAGAACGTGTGTGTTATTAGCATCGATTCTCTTCACCCAAACAGTGTTGTGAGTCCAGCCCCATGTCGTTACTGTTGCTAAGCCTGTCAAGCCTTCCACCCTAGCATGGAACATGCGTCGCTTACAATGATAACAAAGGAAGATTTTGAACTTAACATTTTCTGCAAGTTTTAAGCCAACGAGTTCAGAAGGCGACAGACAAAAAAACAGGATTCACTTCTCGAGCAAGCCAGCAACCATTTTGGCACCTGGAATTACAGATGTTTTGGGGAGATTTTAATCAGCTGTAGCTGGCTCGATCTGATACAGGAGCTTTCTTATCTCGGCCCCGTCAAAATGGTTTCACAAAGCCAAATAAGTTGCAGCTCGTTACAAATGGTGTTCTGGTTTGTTTATTTCACAGTCCTCGGTAGTCTAGACACTGTAGTGCACAAACATCCCAGGACCGTGACTGTTCCTCAGAATTAACCGTGTTCCAACTTGCCTAAAACACACACACACACACACGCAGCCTGCTCACGTAACAGTAACTAACCCGCTCAACCTTTTTTACTTGCGTGTGCTTCGTCCCCGTGACTCACTTTGTGGGAGCCACGTAGGAGGAGGAAAGGGGACGATTTGCTTCAATGAGCGTATGTGCTAATAAATGTTAGGAAAGGGGATGCTGATTGTAGATCTGGCAGTAGATTTTAGGGTTGATCTGCATGTTTTACACTGACACAGAAAAAAAAAAAAAAAAAAAAGGTTACTTCTCTCTCTCAGGAGGCCAGCGTTGAGGTCATGGGAAAGAACTTAAGAGTTTCCTCCGCTCCTTGCCCTGGATTTGCCAGCAGTACTCCGATTGCAGTGCTTCCATGTACGGCTCCCTAGGGATGATGTCATATGGTCCGAATTCAGTTATGATAACAACGGTAAAGGCCAGCTCTTTACCTCAGGGTTTTCACTTTGAACAGACAGGCAGCTCTGTTAAAAAAAAAAAGAGATGCTATATAGTTTCAGGTTGGTTTGGAAACTTTGTGAAGTGAGAAGAGAAGCGGTGCCAACCCAAAAGCAAGATGTAATGGCATGTAAAAAGCCCGAAGGAGCCGAGACAGAAAGCTTTTCTGGCAAATGAAACTGCATCCCTCAAGTGGGCCCTTTGAAATGTCACCTTGTGTGATATTCCTATCATAAAACCTGTATAACTAGGAGGTTAACTATCGGATTGATTGTTATGAAATTGTATACAGACACTTGTGGTCTGCAGAGAATGATCCCCTCTCACTTTGGTGATCCCATGACACCCGTAGCAGCAGCAGCAGCAGCATCAAAACTGTACTTTACTTTATGACTAAATGCCGGCAAAACTAATGACATTCCTATCAGCCTCAGTTGTGCATTGTGTTTAGTGGTAATTAGCAAATATTAGCCTGCTAACATGCTAAACTAAGATGGCGAATCAACATCTAGCGTTAGCATTTAGCTCAAAGCATAAGTACAACGTCGCAGAGCAGCTAGCATGGCTGTGGACCTTTAATCTTGTTCGTTGAAGTATAAAGTAGTGTTAGCTGGATTACTTTGCTTGCATAACCTGTTCATTTGTAACCCGAACATACGTTCACTGTGCGTGTTCTTTGATTTATCTCAGTGGGTGACTCACCCGTGTGTGACAACAACCATCAAAAGACAATAAAATACATCTGCGTCCTTCGCCCTCGCTCCCTCCCTTTCATACTCTTCCTCTGCCTCAACTAAGTTTGTTCTGCTGATGCACAATATACAAGCCTCCCACACATGATGTGCAATGGGAAGCCCAAGGTTGAGTTTCAAAGATGCGTCAAGAACCGAATGACTCCTCACATTATTTAGAAGAAACTACACTTTGATGCTCACGTCTCAGAATCTCAGGTTGTTCACAGAATTGAATGACACCCTTCCGATTAAAATGAAGTCAATTTGGTGAGACTACTGTTTTAAGACCAAGATAATCCGT
Organism: Pholis gunnellus; assembly: GCF_910591455.1. Classification (NCBI taxonomy): domain Eukaryota; kingdom Metazoa; phylum Chordata; class Actinopteri; order Perciformes; family Pholidae; genus Pholis; species Pholis gunnellus. The sequence goes on along the minus strand of NC_136529.1, from coordinate 16,922,106 downwards.
TCATTTTTGATTTGCAGTGATTGTCTCTCTCGTGTTTCTTTGTGGTTATTCAACCTGTCGTGTTTGCAGGTGACCATCATCGATACCGGCGTGAGGGGAATGATTGCGGTTGGTTTGGTGCCTCAGCTCTACAAGCTGGACCATCAGCCCGGCTGGCTCCCACACTCTGTGGCTTTTCATGCTGATGATGGCAAGTATGTGACAAGGATGCTTTTCTTACACATACTGTAGACTGAACATGTTGTTAATGATACATGGGGGTCCAGCAGAGTAATGTACTTCTGATTGACACATGTGTGTGTGTGTGTGTGTGTGTGTGTGTGTGTGTGTGTGTGTGTGTGTGTGTGTGTGTGTGTGTGTGTGTGTGTGTGTGTGTGTGTGTGTGTGTGGTCATGTTAAAGGATAGGTCCACGTGTTTTTCCTGTCTGTCTTAAAATAATAGCTATATGAACATTGAAACAGGTTTTGTTTGCTATCATCATTCCACCTGTCCATACATACTGGTCGTTAAGAGATCCCTTCTTTTTAGAGAGACTTACATAGAGGGCGATGACACAAATGAGCTGTTTATTTTGTGCCATTATTTCCTTCATTTTCAGTTACTGGGCCCATTTTCTAGGTGTCTTCTGGAGTCTTTCTGGACAATCTTATAACGATGAGCCTTAATGATTAGCCATTCAACCTCCCATATTTGTCTCTCCACAGGCTGTATAATGGCAACACTGTAGGACAGCAGTTTGGTCCAAAATGCTGCAGAGGTGACAGAATCGGCTGTGGGGTTTCTCTGGACTCTGATGATGGACAGCTAACTGTGTTTTTTACCAAAAACGGCAAAGAAGTAAAGTGCTCTGTTACCATCATATCTTTTTTTCCTGAGACATAATTTATTCAGCCATTCAACAATGATATATATATATATATATATGTGTGTAATCAGAGTTCCCAGCTAGCGTTCCCTAAACAATACTGTGTCTGATTGTGTGCCTAGGTCGGCAGTGTGGACATCCCAGCGTCTCCTGACGCTCTCTTCCCCGCAGTGGGAATGCACTCTTTGGGAGAAGAAGTGCTGCTGGACCTGAACGCTGAATGGGGGACGGAGGAGGATGATGGACAGATGATTGTGGATAGTCATGAGGAGGACTGGGGCCGTCTCCATGACATCAAGGTGACCGGCACGGTAAGTCCTGTTGCTGAGGGATGTGTATATATACTAAAAGATGTTCATCATTTCTTTTACCAATTCTACTGTAAACAGTCAGGGACATAAGGTATAACATAAACATGTAGCAGGTTGTCTCCCTTTTTAAATGTACGCGATGTGTAATGATTCACTTGTATCAGTAGGAGGATGACGCAGAGGAAGCGTCTGTGTACACAAGATAATTGGTCTGTTATATATCAGAAAGCTTTAATTAAGGTTGTCTGCTAACTGATGTTGTTAGCTTGACTCCTCGCCCAGATTTCAAAAGTGGTACATCACTTGTTTGAGTCACTCCTGTATTTCCTTCAGTTTTACCCATTAGTTCCCATTAAGTCCGGGTTAACACATTTATATCAGCATTTCAACTTTTAACATGACATATGCATATAACTTAAGTATCCCAAACCCTTAAGAAGTTTGAAAATGAAAAAATCTGGAGGTGTGGAGTTAGAAAGAAGCAAGCTTACCAGATCTCTGTATCCCGCTCTTCGTCGGGCGACTGTGGCTCAGGGTTGTCCTTCAACCAGAGGATCGGCGGTTCGATCCCCGGCTCCGCCAGTCCGAGACGATGCATCCTCGGGCAAGACGCTTAACCCGAAGGGGTGTGAATGGTTAGTTAGGCAGGTGGCACCTTGCACGGTAGCCCCTGCCATCAGCGTATGAACGTGTGTGAATGATGACATGCGGTCGGAAGTACAGACCATTTACCATAACACACCCGAATCTCCAACTTACAATCTAGATCAACCGCAGTGTTAGAAACGTGTTTCATCTTAAAGCTTACAACATCTGTTTCTTAAAGAATACAAAACTATAAGTTTACATTTCATGAATGCTCATAACTCTTTAATACCATGAAAATTAATAAATATCGCTACAATATGTATTTTATGATCAAATATAATATGTCTTTTGGGGTTACTTAAGGCAAACGTTTAGATAGCAAGTGCTATCCCCAAATCCCAGATGGTCGATACAGAAATTCAGACGTAAATATTAGCTTTTGCTAAATACCTGATAGGAACAGACCAATGCTTTCTCTAATGTACTCCTTGACCTTCTCTCTCTCTCGTTCTCTTTGTTTGGGACTCCACCCCTCCCCGTGACGCAGTGTTTGTGTCTGACTCAGACGTTAAACTATACACATAAAACCTGAATAGAAAAAGGATGGGAGGGGAACGTAGCGCTGCAGCCCTTAGGCAGTACCTGTATGCCACCCGCACATTTAATTATGCTTTATTGCTACAAATGTCCTGTCTGATCATCTCGCTGCAACTCATCAATTACACATCCGCACCTCTTAGCAGTACATGAAAGCTGTCGGGACATAAAAACAAAACATGTAATAACAAAGCAACAATGTTGTTTTTCTTTGGAATTTCAGGGCTGATGATGGATAGCATAGTGTGCTTTGATATTTTTTATTGTCATATATGTAAGTTTTTGAATTACAGGGTTGTGCTCTCCAACTATTAGGCCCCTTCTGTTTCTGTTTTCATCTTCTCGCATTTGCACCGGAGCGACTGTTTACTTCCTGAGGTCGTCCTGTCACGCTGCCAGAAAGGGAAGAGAAGAAGGCGAAGTTCTCTGAAAACAAACCGGTCTGTGAAGGCTGACGGATGAGACTTGGAATATATTCTATTTATTTTAAGTGGGTGTATGATTTTAAGATTTAAGCAAATATTATTATTCTTAGTGCTGAAGTGACAGCGGTTGGGTTTGATGAGCTCAAACATGTCAAATACTATGGGTCTATTTTTTTTAATCTCACGCTTTGTTAATGAAAAAAGAGTAAAGTTAACTTTGCTCTCCATGTTAGCGATGGCATGTCGAGCCTAGCCTTTATCTTCAGACTCTTTGTATTGTGGTCCCAAACAGTTCGGTGCAGGGATGACGAATCAAAATCCTGCCCCGTTTTTCCCAGAAAAGAAAGAATTGCAGGATGTTGCAAGACCTAGTTTTTTACCTCATCATCTAACACCCCTAATAGGATAACGTGTGAATAAAACATGCTCTCTCAAAAGTGAGAGGGAAGCAGAGACAGAATCTGAAACTATCGCACTCTGTGCTGAACTCGGGAGTTTTTGTTTCATTATAATAATTTTGGAAAAACTCTTCCACCAGTTTTGTTGTGATTTATCTAAATAATAATAAGACTCAAATCAATGTTGGGTTTAGATTTTTTTTTGTTGTTGCATGGAATAGCAAATACAGAAAGTAATTATTGTCACACTGTTTGAGCTGTTTCAGAAAAAAATTGCTGCAGACTAGTGGAACTGGGGCAGGACTTTGTCTCTCTATATGGGCCAGATTAAGCCGCAGCATTATCAGCTGTAACCACCACATGAGAGCAGTTCACAGAGCCGGCCGTGAGCTAGCCAGCAGGGCCACGATAACATGAACTAACGTGCACTAAGAGGAACGCATGGCCGGCCCGGCTGTGTAGAGAAAGAGGGAGAATGACTTCATCCTCTGCTAAGATAGACATTACTCCTCTAAATCTTTACATTGCAAATAGTTGTTTTCTGCTTTATTAATGCTCTTAATAGTGTATAGAGAACCTCAAAGTGAGCTAACATCAGCCACCAGATGTTTCCAGATGCTACCAGATAAGACTGTACAATCAAAACCTAAATTGAGCAAGGGTGTGTTTTATTGATTTTTATCTATATGACTAAAATAATGCTGACATGTTATCGTCTCACAAAGTTGTTGCGTAACGCGTAGTGTTTGCTGTAACAACACATCCAGCAGCATATGAAGCAACATAAGGATTTATTTGGGGGTCATGTTTTCAGCTACCCCTTAGATATATATATATATAATATAACCAGTATTCACTCTTCTTCTAGCTCTGTTGGTCGCGATAAACCCATGAGAGAAATATCTGTCTCATTACCTGCTAGCTGCTGTGTGATGCTAACTCTGTCTGTCTGCTGAGCAGGTAACTGAGTGTGTCTGTGTTATTTCCACAGCTGCTGGAGTACGTGGGTAAAGGGAAGAGCATCGTGGACGTGGGCTTGGCTCAGGCCCGCCGGCCTCTCAACACACGCTTCCACTACTATGAACTGGAGATCACAGATGCAGGAGAGAAGTGTTATATTGCCCTGGGGCTGGCACGCAGGGTACGAGCCTCCTCCCTTTTTAGTCCTCACCATAATGATCGCATGTCATTATCACTGACACGCTCCGTCACTTACTGCACACTCTGCGGTTATCTGTCGGTAAAGAAAACCTCTCTCCCCGTCATCGCTCTCCCTCACATGCACCACTGCTCTCACTGTTTCCAGTCTGAGTGATGGATGACCGAAAGAGAGGAAAAGCTAACAACAGAATAAATATTCTCTCATTTTACCCCCACATCTGGGTTTCCATAGAAAGCAGGTTGTTCCGTTTACATGCTAATCTACCATGTCAACTAGAACACTGCAGTCAAGTATGTGATAGGTTGGTTATGAGATGAGCGCATCTGATTGTTTTGTCTCAGATTCTGTCGGTTCCTGCTTTACTTTGCTTCGTTAGTCACCGTGCACAAGAAGGGGTGAAAAGAAAACCATTCCTCAGGCTAAGCAATTAAAGGTTGATATCCTAATTAATTAGGTGCTATTAAATCACAAAGGATGACAGCCATCGATGATGCATATTTTGGAAAAAATAAGTTGGGTCTGAGAGAAGACTTGTTGAATGTTTACACATCAGAGATGCATTCAGCTGCCTTTTGTCCTCGCATGAACTCGTGCACGTCCCGTTCAATAGAAATGAAACGGCGTAGTGTTGGCTGAGGGTGCAATCATCGTGGCATTCAAACAACAGATATGAGATGAAGTGTGGCTCTGTCATTGCCGCACTCGGCAGGGAGTCTCAGTTATTGGATGCTAATTGATTGAGCAGGATTTTTTTGCTAATCGCACTGCTGTTTTGCCAGCTGCGACGGTGCTCACAGCCTGGGAGGTGGTGGGTAACTGTTGCATTAGGCTCCCCTTGACACCTCTGCTGTTAGTTACTGTGTGTGGGCACGTTGCGCCCTCGGGTCAGATGGCGTGGAGAATAGAGCTCTGTCATTTTGCTGATTGTTTTCCTGGAATTGTTTTTCTCGATGTGTGTCTGCGGGTTCTGGTGAAGCATTATAAATCCATTAAACAGTCATTCCTGAGGTTTTGCACCATGCCCCGTCATCTCCAGTCTTCTGATGGGAAGCATTACCTCTCGCTACAGAAATCAAAACAAAGGTGTCTCTCTCTGTCTCTGAGTAACACATGCTTTATAGGTATGAGTTGCTCAATGGTTGCTTATATTGGATGAAGAATCAATTGTTTACGGTGCATTCCTTTTCTCTTGTGTTGCTTTGGGGGAAAGTCTCATTGTCTCTGTCTTTTACGCAACTTGTCTCTTTAATTCTGTGGTTTTTCTTCAATCTTCTTTTGCTTTATCTGCCGTTCTCATCTGTTGCTGTGCCCATCACTACATCAGTCCTCTGTTTACAAGGGCTTATGTGATTTCCACTTAGAATTTACAACTTCACTGTAAAGTGAATCTCTTTTCTTTCAGGAATCCCTCCCTTCGTAGAAAGTCGCTGTAGTCTAGAGGTGATTTAGCTCATCAGAGTCTCATTGCTTGGTGACAGATGATGTTAATTTAGCTGTTTGTCCATCAAACCATATTTGTAGAAATAACACTTTTGGATGCCCAAAGCTAGATAGAAAATCTGGGAATAAACAAGTACAGTGAGCAGACTTCTTAACTAATGCTCCCGATCATCCAGATGGAGATGGAGTTGCACTGTAAATATACCCGGCCCCTGAACAAATTCCAGTTACAAATCACTCTCAATTAACTGTTTTTTTAGTGATTCATAATAGAACCCATAGATGATGTCATTTTTTCTGCAGCTTGTCAAATCTGTAGATGTGCAACCCCACGTTAAATTAGGGCAAACTTTTAAAGATAATGCTCATAAATGCTTTTACTCGGCTTTGTGAGGTATCCCAATCAAAGCATAGATTGATCATATATATTGACATAATTCCAGCGCCCTTGCTCGGACCACAAACCATCTTCGAACCCGGCCTCAGCTACAGACCTGCAAAGGTTTTCTAACTGTGTTTAACACGGACGCTATCACGGTGTCAAAACCCGTCCACAGAAATGAAACACTTGGCAAAGTACTCAAAGCCTCTTCTGTTGAAGTTCCTGCTTCACCACATTTTGCCGTGATGACACGCACAGACTCAAACATTACCAGCGTCGTTGATTCGGCTGGTCATAAAATGGATGGAGACATTAATGAGACTAGTTGATATTCAATCACAAGATGTCACTTTCTCTTCTGTCTCACAGGACTACCCCAAAAACAGACATCCAGGTTGGAGCAGAGGGTCTATAGCCTATCATGCAGGTGAGAGTTGGCTGATCATGATGGTAATGACACCAAATTGTCACCCATGTTTCTGGCCATGGAAGAAAGTACTGATTTGTTAGTATTTTATTATTATTGTTTGTCATTTTATAAACAATTATAATATTCAAGAGGTTATTATTTATATGTAGCTTTCTTTGGACTTCTACCAGCTGGGAACAGCCTGAACAATGCATTGCTGTCTATACAGTTTGTGTGATTTTACTTTAAACTGCCCTACCGAACAAAAAGCTCTCTATAGATGTTAGCGATAGCAGACGTCATCTTGTGTCTTAATTGTATCGCCCTCTGTCATGCGTGTGACATACAGCTCTGATCAACGTCCCTGTTGTTCTGTGTAGATGACGGAAAGTTGTTCCAGGGCAGTGGGGTCGGGGACGCGTTTGGTCCACGCTGCTTTGAAGGGGACATCATGGGCTGCGGGATCATGTTCCCGCGTGACTACAGCCTCGATGGTGGAGGTGAGCATCTTCACGTTGTTTCCAAAGCACTGTGCCTCATCATGTACAACCTCTAATCGTCTTTCTTTCTATTTCTGTGTCCGGGTTCTTTCAGATGACGTGGACGACTGGGACCTCGATGTGATTCCCAAACCCAGCAAGGTTCAGAATGACTTGTATGCAAACAATGAAGATGAGGAGGATGAGGGAGAAGATTTGGAAGGGAGGAAGGTCACGGTGAGATGCTGTCCAATTCTTGGAATATAATACCAGGGAGTCTTCCTCACCTCATTCCTGCATACATTGTCTTCTTGCTGTCCCCTTTTGTGTTTGAGCAGGTGTTCTTCACCAGAAATGGAAAGGTTGTGGGCCGGAGGGACGTGGCCTTACCTGTCGGAGGCTGGTACCCCACGATTGGCATGATGAGCACTGGGGAGAAGGTCAGAGTGGACCTGCACCCCCTTAGCGGCTGAGCAGAGTGGACACGTCAGAGGACGGAGGAATGATGGAGCTCTACTACATCTTTGGAGATCAGATAACAAATATTACCTCCACATCAACAGGCTCCAAGATGTTACTTGAAAAGTCACTCCAGTGTAGAAGGTGACTGAGGCTCATGCTGTAAGAATGATCAAATTAATTTATGTTAATATAACGTGCGTGCCTCAAAGAAGTACTTTATCATGAAATGGTTTTACAGAAAAGCAATGAACCAGAGGTTTGTGTTGGTGACACACTATTTTTGATAATTTCATCACACAAAGTATAAACTAACATAAAATACCAAAAAGAAAAGGGTCTCACCAGAATAATGAATGTAAAAATCCAATCAGAGCAGCCTACACACGGACCCTTTCATCAGCAGTAAATATGTAGCAGCCCTCTCACAGCCTGCTGCCGCTCATTACTGGAGGTCTGCTGTACGTCTTCCTAACGACGGTGTGCTACTGACACTCAGTGGTGAGAGTGGTAGTCTGAAAAACTATGCTCAGAAAATCCTCCAAAGAAATGAATGAACCGTAAGTGAAGCAAAATGAGCTGCTTTACGAGTGTCGTTCTGCACGAGTATGAGTGCTTGGTTTGTGCAAGCCACATGCATTAGGAATTATGTGATGATTAAGTGTAAGAACAACTTGTTGAGGTTAAATCTAAAACATTTGACTGTTACGTTGGTGTAAGATGTTTTTAAAAAGCAAGCTTCCAAGTCGATCATTTATGACGGTCTGTTGTCTTTTTTTTTTAATTCAGGTATGATTTTGACCGAATGGTAGACGATGTACTGTCATGACAATCATGTAGGTCATAGTCACTCCAAAGCTTTTTAGAGAAACATTTGTGTCTAAAAGATGCGACAGGTAAACCCAAAATCATGTCATAGGATCGCTTTGATTTAGTTTTTCCAGTATAGAGATATTTGGTGTCTATAGTTTATATAAATAACATGTAAAATATACATCCATATACAATAAACATGTTCTCCGAGCACATATTTCAGATTTCCTAATGGACACACAAACAAACCCAAGTAATGCCAAACTTAGTGGAGCCTTTTTGATACAAAAAGACACATTAGAAGTCACGATATTGAGAGTATTTTCTGTAGATCACAGGGTGCTTTGGATGAAGTGGACACCAAAGTGTCTCAAAAAAGGAAAAACTACGAAGAGTAACTCAAAGCCTGAGTATCAAAGACTGTCAGGAAAAGACTAATTAAGGACATAACATGGTAAAGAAGTACATTTTCCACTAGTTCAATATCTTGAAAATGAAGCCATACTGTAACTAATATTTGCTGCTCTCAGGTGTATTTGAAAATCTAAATTAAGTACCTTGTCTTTTCTATGGTTGTTGTTGTGATTTTGCTGTATGTAAAAATCAACAATCGATTGCTAAAAACCTGTAATTCGTTTTTTTAATGTTTTTTTTTTTTGTCAGAATGAATCTGTTTTTGACATTGAATACTGTTAAAGTAGAATACTGACTCCAATGTCAATAGTAAATGATTGTTTTCATATTGTGACACCAAATTGTACTCAAAACACCTCCTTTTACAAAGATTGTAGACATAAAGGAGGTGCTTCTGCAGATTTCTGTGATAGTTATGAATTACTCATAAAAATACCACAATAGGTTGTTAATTGTTCCTGCAACGTTTAGAGGATTTATTCACTATATATTATCATATAGTTTCCATTTTATATTAAATCTGACATTAACAGATGTAAGGACTTCTTCAGGCTGTTAAACATTTGACCTAATGAACAAAGTGCCTGTGTGAACGTGTCCAGTCTGGACCTTTAATAAATGATCCATGTAGGTTTTGGAAATGGACGTTGGTTCATGTTGACTCCCATGTTTGTGGAGCCACATTCACACTGAAAACCTCCTCCTACACCTCATCCACATGTCCATGAACTCTGCAGGTCACTGAAAACACCTCATTGGATCCATGCTGGACTCTGAATCTTGCTTGGAAATTCAATTGAATAAGGAATTATTGCATCCCCCCCCCCCCCCGGTCAGCAGACAAGATGTAAAGACTGAATGTTCATGTGATGCTCAACTGCTGCTATTTGTGTGCCGAGCAAACACTCTGCACATCATCATATCAGCCTGTACTGTAGACAGGGTGTACTCATGTTTGGTTTTTTCACTTTCCATGGTCAAGTTTAATGTTGATGATCTTATTTCTCAGGAGCTACTAATGGTCTCCTTCTGCTTTTGTCCGTCTACCACACACTTTTAATATTTAGCCCTCCTGTATCTTTAGTGTTATTAATTATGAAGGAAGTCTCTCTCAATCCAGCCCTTGTGTAGATCCCATGTTGTTTTTTCATGTTGCATTTTCTTGTGTCTCTTTTCATTTGAATCAATCAGGTAAACATGCCAAACATTCTTAAAAAAAATAAAGAATATTTACACCCTGCTTCGACCTTTCATGTTGTGTCAAATTTATTTATAAAGAATTACATTCAGTGCCGTCTGCTGAATTTAATTGGTAATCGGATCATCTTAGATGTTTTATAAAAAGCAGACTTCAATCCCCCAAACACGGTTCAGATTATGAGTTTTCATATAGCAGGCTTTTTTTTAAGTGATTATATTTAGAAGCTGTTCAGAGAAGAATATCATTTACGTTTTTGGGGCTTGATGTTACAGACATTTCTATTCAACTATTCAAATTTAAGGACATACAATAGTGGTTCTTGAAGTTCAATAGTATGCACTGCCTCTAACTAATTACATAAAGCAAGAACTCTTGAGTGTAAGTGGGTATACACTTTGCACATCTGGAGTCGGAAACCATTCATCCGATGTAGGCCTACTTCACACTTTGGGGGGGCATTGCTGCAATTTGGACACGTTCAATACCAATAAACTCTGAATAAACAAGCACTCTCATTGCAGAAGCTTCAGGCCTTTGCAGACTCGAGACATACTCGAGCGTGTCGTCCGCAGCGTGCCTGACTTAAAGTCACTGCACTTGCTTTTGCTACTAAATGCTGGATGCACTAATTACTGATGATGACTTTTCCTCACTTCCCTGGAGTCAATACGAGCGGATTGTCAACTGGAAGCAGCATCAGACAGACCACAGAGTATTTCACCAGACCGTGAGTAAGCCGCCTCTTCAGTGTGTGTTTCCCTCTGTGTTTCTACTGTGTGTGGCCAATACTTACATTTACTGAACGTCTGTTTAAGGTGGAGCTTTCAATTCTCATATAATGGTGGACAGTTTAATGAATAATAATGCATTATATTTTGAATTGTTATATTTTGTGTGTAAAATCTGAATCTGCAACGTAACCAGTAACATTTCTCTGTCGGGTAAATGTAGTAGTACTACTCTGAAGTAGAAGAAGTGCACGGTATATAATTAAGTTGCATAGTTTTTAAGGGCCTTTTGTAAATTATTTTGGGGTACAATGACTATGAATAGTAACATAATTCAATCTTTTTCATATCTTTAGTTGGGGGCCACCAGGCCCAGGTTGCCTGCTTAATGGTGAATTCTGTCCATTGTGTTTTTTCCCTGAAAGTGTATTTCACTGGTGTTTCGGACTGCGAGTAGCCGCAACTTGGGTGTGTGACACAACTATGACATGGCAGGTGTTATTGAGAGAGCTGCAGCAACACCGCAGGCCCAAAAGTCAGCCCGTTCACGACAGGCATGCTTTGAACGAGCACTGCACTAGTGATATTAACAGGGCTAAAAACCACAATTCCTGAATGTCGGAAAATCTTTCAAACCTATTTAAACAATTTCTTTTTAATATTAGCTATAATAATATAATATGAACCATTTTCGTAATTCAGTTAAGAGTGAGCTGTTTCCGAATGGATGGGATTAATGAATGACACCCGTAACAGGTCAAACATTAGGAAAGATAATATTCTGACTATAGCCTGCAAGTGTAGAAATGTGAAACTCCTTTGAAAAGGTGCACTAATCAGGAAGCTGGTAGCTCTGTGGCTATAGTATCGGGTTAATATGTGAGCTCAAGTAAAAATCCAGATGGACTGCAAAGTCTGGATTTCCTCATTTATACATTTTTATTGTGTTTCAACAACAGTTCAGACTGTAATGCCCGATGTGTCATGATACAAATTATTACAAAATATATTCGGCAGGGCAAACATAGTCCACGGCACATTTTAAAATACAAAGTGTTTTACATACGAAGTGGATCACATTTGAAAATGTTAAACACACATCCAGAAGGCCCAAAGAGATGATTTATTTGCTATTAGCCTGAAAGCATAATTATCAGTAGAAACCTTGATTAATCATATTTGCTCCTTTTATTGTAGTTATGGTGATCAAAATACTTCAGCAGCAGATTTTGACCAGGACCAGAGAGTCCCCTGCAGGAAAGTGTTATTAAGGTTTACTGACTCGTCTGTTTGTATATTCGGGTGCTGGGTGAAGTTAATGGCTCAATAACAGTGAAAGCAGGAGACTGCATGGTGTATGCTCTATAGTATTTAAACATTACCAGTAACTGTGAATAGAAGTAGTAATTGCGGTTTGCTAAACCCTAATCCTGAGCATTGTCGTTCAGGTTCTGTTTTGCTTTTTCTTCAATTTACTATTTAAATTGAGGCAATATGTAAAAGTCCAAACTCCAAAAGGCCAAGACATTTACCCTCTAAACACCTCTTAAAAATAAAGTACTGGTGTGTGCTTTTTGGTATAAGATACTTAGATATTGTACACATAAAATCTGCCATTAATAAGCACTTAAAGTGCTGCATAAGGTTTAATGATTTTTGGACAAGCCACCTGCGAATAAAACGCCACTGATGGTGCATATAATTATTTTATTAAGAGATGATTTAATTTAACAGATGCCAACTTTCCAGTATAATCAGGAGTAATATAAAAGCTGAATTAGATGTACAGTATAATTAAAATATACCAAAAAAATCAAATATTTGTACTTAAACAATTACAGGCAGTTATTGCAATATATATGCACATACACACACCTATTACACATTTTTGAAACCTCTCCTATAACACTAGAAAATCTGGCAAAGCTACATTTGTGATCGACCTATAAACTGAGAAAGTGTGGTGGATGGACGTGACAGTAAGACTGTCTTTCCTATGAGTCAGAGTCCTCCTCCTCGTCTTCATAGTAGCGGTTCTTCTTGATTATATCCTCTGCAGTCAGCTCCTCTGCATCACTTCCTTCCTTGTCCTCCTCCCAGAAGCCCACATCCTGGGAGGCGCGGTTCTGTTTTGGCTGCAAAGGTGGAGAAGAGGACGGGGAGATTTCCGGGGAGATGCTTCTAAGAGATCCTTCTTCTACGGCCATCTTCTCTGCTGCTGCCTTTCCTCTCTTCTGTACTTGTTTGTCTCTTTCTTCCTGTTGCTCTGTCTCCATGTCCTCCTCTGAGGTGGCCTCGCTTTCCTTTGCTGCGTCTTGGCTCTGAATTTGAGGCATCGACTTCTCTTTTTTCTCCTGCGGTTTCTCCCGCTGAAGCTCCGGCTTGTTTTCCTTGGGTGGTTCTTCAGATGCGTTTTTTTCCTCGAATGACGCTCTCCATTCCAGCAGGGATTTGAGAGGGCGACGAGGTTCCCTGGGTCCCAGACTGTTTGCGGGGCTGGGTTTAGCTGCGACTGTAAAAGGCCGAATGCGCTCCTTTAGAGAAGAGCTCCTCCTCAGGCTCTTCAGTTCAGCTCGGTCTGAGCTCTGGAAGGATGATGGCGCCTCGTCCCCTGGGGGCCACTTGGCTCTCCACGGTCGGCCTGAAGAAACTCCCTCCGTGACTGGACTAAGTGGTGTCCCAGAGGGGTCTTCACCAGCTGAGGGAGGCCAGGCGATTTTCAGCCTGCGTTTCTCAGCAGACTCAAGCTTCTCACCAGACCTGGCGTGTGTCTGCACACGTGTCTCCAGTAAGGCAGTCAGGTCTGTCACCTTCACCTGTGGGGATGCTTCAACAGCTGGGGTCTCCTGTTTGTCTGCGATACTCTCAGCTGGACGCGCCACCACTGCGGGTTTTTCTTGTTCCTTTGGCTTCACCTCTTCCTCACCTTGGTCTCCATCGTCACGAGGCTCCCAAAGCTCCTTGTGAGGCCGATGGCCAAAGCCCTCATCGTAGTTGCCTTTAGCTTTAAACAGCTGGCTGAAATGGGGCTTGCAGTAGACGTTGCCATGCAGAGAGGCAAAACTCCCAAGACTTGAAATAGAGAGCAGCAAAGATATTATTCAGAAAATGTCCCATTCTGTGGTTCTTGAACAGGCAGCCACTGAGGAGGCATTTCAAAGTTCAAAGACATGACGTAAAATTCAGGGAATATGCAACAGTGCAAGACTAACCTGAGCGTTGTGCTGCAGTGAACACAGCGGAAGCAACCTTTGTGGTAGACATGCTGAAGAGCCATCAGTCTCTCCAGCGGGTACACAGTCTTTAGACAAGCAACGCACGTCTCCTTCACCGGTGGGCTGAACTTCTACACACACACACACACACACACACACACACACACACACACACACAACAGTAGTAACATATATCCATAATAAACAAGGGTTGAATTCAGACCATTCTCTTGATGATTCATGCATGTCTCCTGCTTGTTAGTGTGATGACAGACTCACCCTTGATGCTTTAGGTTGCTCACTGCTCTCCCCTGAAACAGACAAAAACAAAGTTATTTGAGTATATTAACACTGTAGTCGATGCTCTATTTCACACTTTATATTACATGTAATACTGTATCAAGAACATTAATTTTGGAACATGTCCTCAGAGAATCCACTAAGACTCACCATTGCACTCAGGTGCAGGATTCTGGTTCTGATTTACTGGTGCAGATGTTTTAGGAGCAGGCACCTGTGGGGTCAGACCCTGGAGGAGACACAAAGTGAAAGAAGAGAGGGAAACAAACACTTTTTTATTAAACACCCACTGACGGGTTTAAATTAAAACGTTTGAACATTTTCCCAACACTTTTATATTTCATTCATATTTTAGAGAGATTATGTTTTTGTAGTTAAATGTTTTGTTTTGAACATGAACTCACAGCGCGAGGGGTGCCTTGTTTAGAAACAGCAGCCTGGTATTTGGCCATCTTGTCCTTCATGGATGTGGAGTCCAGTACTCTGTCATGCACAGACAGACCTAAAGCAAAAGAGATAATCACACTTAATGCTTCAACTGTATTCTGCAGTAAACTCAGATGAAATCTATGGGTGCATTTTCCTGAAACAGCAAGAGATTGCTTTTCAGTTTGACAGTGCTATTCGTGATCCAGTTGTTGCACATACTATTGTGTTCCTAGAAACAAAACTGAGAAGTTGTGTGAGTAAAGGTCAGGCACTTTAATTATTCAAAAGGAAGTGTGTATTTGTCTTTACCACCATGTTGGTCCATGTCCTCTGATGAAGTACTGCGTATTGTTGTCCTGCCGCCCTGTAAGAGTAAAATGATCGTTGGAATCAGAGGTTCAGTTTGCAAAACTGGTGCTGTAAACTTGTATGCACGAAGTACACCAACACTGTTTCCTATCCCAGCTGTAGTTGATTGGATTCATCACTTGCCTCCCTATCTTCCAAACAAACTATTACTCTCATATTACATAAAACACAGACTCTTTGCATTTACATTTCTATGTCTGATTCAGAGTTAAGACCACCATACTGCTGTGATGTAGAGGCCGTAATAGATTTTTCTATTGCAATAAAGTGAACCTACATTGAAAATTGAATTTTACTTGTTAGTATTGTTTATTTCTATTACATGTTATTTCCCAGCAATGTATAGAATAGATGTTTACTGAAATAACATATTGTACTCGTGGTTCCGTTTATGTGTGATTAAATCCCAAAGGATACTATTCTAGCCTCTGTCGATTAGTGTAAAGGGCGATAGAGAGTCAGAACTGAATTATATATGAGACAAAGATATTCAGGTATTAAGGTTTAAGTACAAGTTTCACAGCCGGTATGTTCCCTACATGGATATCACAAGTCATCAGGACAGGTGTAAAAGCATCCCACACAGGTCAGCGTGTTGAGGAACATTGGCAGAACCTTCAGCTTGAAACAGATAGAAGAGATTAAGTGGTTGTGTTCTCATAAAAGTATAAACCCCCAGATTTCCAAATTAACTTCAAATATCTTCCGTTGTTTCGGATATTGTCCAGAATTATTCTTGACGCATTAACCTACAGTACTTGTGATCACTGAATAAGAAGAGATTCAACCTTTCCCGTCAGTATTGTGTTACAACACTCCTTCCTGTAAATGTTCACCAGTAACTTTTACACTTCTTCTTTCCTAATGGTGGCATTAGACATACTGTTCAGCAAATTTTAAAAACTGCAGTAAAAAGTATTCATTTTCGCTCAATTATTAATATTAATTTATGAAGTGGTGCGATGACTGCTGCACATATGACATAAAAACTGGGAAATCTAAAACTGGGTCTGTTAGATATCCAGAATATACACTGTGGCTAAAGGAAAATGAGATAAAGCCAGTGGCTCCTCAGAGCTGATCCTCTGAAGTAAGAAACAGCCCTGGGTCAGGAATGTTCCTGCATTCCTCTGTTATGGAAGGTAAAGAGTGGAGGGCTTGTTGTTTTGGGCTGAGAGGGAGAGAGAGACACAGAGAGAGAGAGAGTGGAAGGGGGAGACAGAAATGGGTGGGGGGAGAGACGGGCCTAAATCCAGGTGGCACAAGACTACTTCAGAAAATACAGGGAACAGAGAGAACTATGAGGGGTAAGACAATCTTCAACACATAACTGTGATTAGCACTGAGAATTTAGGGCCAAGGAAGGGAGCGTGGCTTTAACTAACGAGTGACTTCTTTTCTCTCTTCAACATGTGTTAACTAATTACATAGTCCCAGACTCACAATAGAAATAACATTACTAATCCCTGTGTTCAGTTTAGTTTAGTATCGGTTACTTTTAGTTTGCTGTCGGGCGGGATAATTAGTGCATAGCAAGCCTTGTAAATTAGGATCAAAGTGGTTACGAGTTCCTTTAAAGTTGGTAATTAAAGCAGCTTCAGGTTATGCAACATAAAGTCAACCACATGTGAAAAACATTCTCCCTTTTTGTCTAAAGAAGGGTTCAGAAAATGTGTTTTACAGGGCTGACCAACACCAGTAATCCCAGCCATTAACATTGTGGTTACAGTTAATGCCTGAGAAACATGGCCAATAGATGCACAGCTGGCAAAGCTGGCAACAACAAGAGACTAGGAGCCTCATGCACAAAGAATTCATGCAAACAAATGTGATCTCAATTAATAAATTGAAATCACATTTCTTAATGTGTGAGATGTATGAGAAGAGAAAAGGATCTGATCTGTCTGTACCTTGCTCATGGTATTCTCTCCCCTCTCGAACTTCATCTTCAGGTTGGTCAGTGGCACTCTGGGTTTTTCGTAAGAGGCACGGGGGCTGGTTGGGACTTGCCCATCAAGCTTTCCGGGTCTTTCATGGTGGGTCAGCTCATCCCTGTCCATCCCTCTCTGATCTTCACCTTCGGATGCTTCTGGAGCTGCTGCGGGCTTCAGGACACGACTGGCTGGTCGCTGATCGGTCGGCAGGCCGGGGCTCTTTAACGGAGGACAAGGCTCGGTGATAGAAGCAGGCCTGGCCAGAGCAGGAGGCCTGCAGTGAGTGCTGGACTGGCTAGGAGGTGGGACAGAAGAAGGCTTCTGTGGCTCCCAGTGCTTCTTCAGAGCACTGATGTTGCCTAACCGCAGTGAGGGGGATGCACTCTCAGCAGACTGTGAGCAAGACAAGAAGAGATTCAAAATTAAAAAGGGAAAAGGATTTCACAAACACTGCCAAAACAGCGCAACAGTATACTTTCAGTTCTTCTTCTTTTCCTTCTGTTCACGGGCTGAATTATACAAGTATTTCCATTTGGCAACAAACACAGCACAGCTCAAAGCCCTATTCAGCACGATGGAATAAAGGAAATGCCAGAATCCGAGCTCGGCTTCACTGACAGATTAGCTGAACAGCTGTTTAAAGTTGGTCCAGGAAGTTGATAGTTTTGCTGAAGGCAACAACTGGCTCAAGATGGATATGGCTGAGCTGAGCATGCAGGCAGACTTTTTTTCAGCTGCATTCCTTTCCACATGACAACTTCACCTTTCCCCAAAAACACTGAGGAGGGCTCTGTTCACCACTCAGCCATTCATGACAATAAAACATGCTGAGCAGCAAACAGAACAACAGGAGGCACACTACTGCCGTGTGACCTCTGGGAACTTCCTTACATATAAAAGAGGAATGACACGTGGAAGAAAGAGGATGTGGACATGTGAATAAATCTCTCTCATAGAAGTAAACTAATCCGCTAATAAATATTAGAAACAAGCCTCCATGCTGAGGTCAGGTCAGTGGGAAAGATTAAAACATTATTATATTATAAAAAACACAAAATATTGTTTGACTCAATTTAAAAATGATTTGAAATGAGAAACAAACAAAAACACTCAATTAGTCCCGAAAAGACTTAACTACATAGCGTATGAGTACATCAAACTAAATCTGGTGCATCTACAAGTAAGTTATATGAACATGCACAAACAAAGACAAACAGATAAAGAAGAAAGAATTAAGAACATAAGAATAAAGTTACTGAACAAAAGGGACAAAAAGCCCAAAGTGCACAAGAAAACGCACAATTACTGTCTTTGTGAGGCAAGTCCAGGGTGAGCGGAGAGAACTGGACAGTGACAAGATTGTTCCCGTTTTTAAGCAAAAAGACAAAAAGAGAAACCTCTGTGAATGCGTTGCATTACCCAAACGAGGTGTAACCACAACTTGACAGCAAGGAATGTGAGAGTCCTTTGGTTGGTCCTTCTTTTACAAGTCAGTTTTTTGAACGACAGAGATCTCCCAGATGTTTGCAGCTAGACAAAGTCTGCTCGTTAGAGCTCGTTGCCCCTTTAACACCAGAACAGAGAATGAAAGAGAGAGCCAGAATAACCAGGAAACCAGAGCAGGAAATGATACATTCAGGGAAAAGTTAACTCTTTGTTCGCTGTGTGTCGGCTTTGATATTTTTCCACTCACAAAGTATATCTGAAGATAATGGCACTTCAAAATCTCTCATTCATACAGAAGGAACAAAGGTTTAAGATAACGCAAAACAATTCCACAAAAGATGCAATACAAACATTGAGCCGAGACAGAGTTTTATACAGAATTTTACCACGACTCAGAACTCAGATACAGGGAGGTTGTAAAATACAAGCTCCAATGACACTGATCAGGGCAGCGTTACAATATTACAAGCAAAATGTTTGGAATTTCTCTTGGGGGGCCATAGATTTATCAGCTTTAAAAGTATTCACAAACTATTTTTAACTATACAGACTAAAATGTGGAATCTCTTTGTTTCACACAAGTTAGAATTTTCTGCAAATGCATCCTGTTGAAGCCGGAGATTTATCTGACTTGATTGATGGGAGTGTTAAAGCCAACAGAGAAGCATAAAAAGGAGATAAAACACGCTGTAGAAGTGTGAGAGCACCCCTACAATTCACTCATAGATAAAGGCGCCTTGAATCTTCCAACATATTTCTTACTGAGGACATACAAACTAACAAAATCCTGGAAAGACAGCACTGTAACAAACCAAAGTTATTCGTTATTAGTACGAGTGATGTCCAAAAACGTCATAATAATCAATAATAGGAAGGCCAATATTTTTTTTATATTTTAAAACATGTTTAATGCTGTATCTAGGTTATTTATCTAAAGAACTAATGGTTTCATTGTCATGTTTGAAAAGTCCCCCCTCCCCCAACTCCCAACTCCCCCTCTCACACCCACACACACACACACACACACACAGAGACAGACAGATGGTCTTTTGCGCTGCTCATTCAAACTTGTGTTATCCTTGAATATTTTAACTGGGCTCCCGTACCCCTGTACCAGTGGCATCAGCTCATTTCCATACATACTATTGGTTCCTGAGAATGATTACAAACTATGAATTAAATCACACTAAAATTTCTATAAAAAAAAGGACATGACAACCTGAATTTACGCAGAGAAATATGCCTTCAGAGCATCTTTTAAGTTCTATTCTTTACATGCTGCATGTGGTTACGCAGGAAAGGTTCTTTCACAGATAGTACATTCATAGCAAGTTTCTACTGGAGTAAAAAACACAAACAAAGCCTTCTTGTCATTGTCATTACCAGACAGATTGTTAAACAAAGACTACAGGAGCTTACAATCTTTCAAAGCAGCTGGCTCACACAGACAATGGCCACTTTTCATGCATACAGTATACATTCACAGCAATATTACCTTATATTTCCTCATGATATGAGCTGGGCAGTTACTCATTTAACCTCAGTCCTGCTTAGTTTATGCGTCTTTCACGCTGACAAAGCAGCTCACCTACAGTTGGAGCTACAAAGAGCATTTCAAGGGGATTACACTGAAGTAGGATTATGGGTTTGATAGCCTGCCCATCTCAACAAGTGGCCTATGAGAGGTCCGCCAAGACAAGACATATTGCCCAGACAGTGTGTTGGCATGGTGAGTGTGTGTGTGTGTGTGTGTGCAATAATTAGTTTAGCTCCACCAGCTACTGAGCAAATGAAGCAAGACATGCAGCATACACACACTTCATTTAAGCATGTAGTTTGCTAGGAGAGGCTTATCAAAATGCTGTAAGCGAGATGTATCATAGATTTAGATTTTAATGTGAGAAGCTTTGTCATTCGTATATCAAATTCAGGAACAGCTTTACAATGCTAGTTCACAAACCCCAAGAAATGTCTCTAAACTGACATAAAATGTCTCCATCATTCGTTACAGTTATACTTACTCCTTTTTTCTTCTTCTCGGTACTGGCCACCTCAGTAGCTCTCTGGTACCTGAGAAAGACAAGATGCAACACTGACCTCTGGTGACTCAAAACAAAACATCAAAACAAGAATCAAACAAGATTTTCATAAAGTTTTGATTTTAGTATTTTAGGTGTCATTTAGCTCACAGCTTGTTTAGAGACAGTTTTAGACATATTCTCTATTCCAACTGCCCAACGCCTTTTAAACATAATATTTGTAAGAACGCTGAGGGAACCGACATTCTCATGACCAGCAAGACCAAACACGAAAACCGAAAAAAAAAAGACTGAAAACCAGGTGTTACTCACTTGGAGAAGCGGTCAGCGATGCCATTGTTTTTCCCTCGGCCGCTGAGTGACAGCTCCTTCGCAGTGACACGCATGGACTGTGCCGCCCAGGACCGTCGATTGAATGGACCACTTTCCATCTCTGGCAGCTATCTAAAATACAAACACAACCTTATTACTACACCTATTGTAACTCTTCACCTCCAAATTATTCACCAAACCTTTACCGGAGAAAACTAAACTTCAGACATGACGTCACCTTCTGCTGAGCCCCATCCGGGATTTGAATTTGTTTGCATCTTGTACTCAGAAAATAAGATCGTCCTCTCCATCCCCTAGTCTGCATTTGTTCAGCAGTTTACTTTCCATCTGACTATAGAATCATCTGACATCTACAAGGTGTGGGTTAGGTGATTGAAACCGCCATTCTGAAAGTGCTGCATGGCAAAACAACTTAGATGTGTACCGACTCTTCAGTGGGTTAGTAGCAGAGTAGAGGACTTATCTGCTGTCTGAGATCACTGATTTGCTCGTTTGTAACATGATCTCCATCAGTTTCCCTCTTGCCACACCAAAACACGACCTGACATGCATACCAAAGAGTGGTCGACCGTGTTTATTATCATACAGTTATGCAAACCAGTCGACATGTTCAAACTTGCATTCCGGCCCGTGCCGCATGATTACAAGATGGAAACACAAGTGTGAGCACATTATCATTATGAAAGGATAACTCATCATAAGGGACGTTCACAAAAAACCAGAGGAAAGCAGTTCCCCACAACCGTACTGCATAACACACAGAGTATTTCTTTAACTTCACTCGAACAAACCTACACTTAAATAAGGGCGACAGACCGATCATGAGCCTGTTATGCAGTTTCTGTGTCTGGAGAGGACTGTCAGACCATGAATACTCCTTATAGCGCTCAGACAGTATATTACAACCATGTGTTTATATCACCACTGTCCGCAGCTGACTCAATAATCATTTCTCTCACTATCTGAGCCTTTTCACTCAGGTGCACCTATTAAGCTGAGATGCAAAGCGATACTGGTGACAAGTGAGGACTTTGGATTAAACTGAATTTCAATGTAAAACGTATTTTAAAAAACTGTTAAATGTTAAATGTGGCTGTATTACAGAGTTAGGCCTACCCGTTTAGATAAACACAATATGTAATAATATATAATTACTTTAATGTATTGGCAAGTGTTTTTTGGGCAGAAGCAAATATTAGTAAGACACAACACAATGATATTAAGAACGGTCTGTTGCTCAAGCACTTTTATTAGGTTCTTAATTCTGAATAGTTTGGGACTGTTTACTGTTGCTACAGGCTTTGAGGTCTGATGGGCAGTTTAGCTCCCCATGCCTTATTATTATTATTATTATTATTATTATTATTATTATTATTAAATGGGCTCCTGGGTTTTAAGCACAAAAGACTTGAACTTAATGGCCATGCTGAAATGATTTGTTAACTTCTCCTTCTCTACCTGTAAGTAGACCTGTAAGTCTGTTTGCAGGATATCAAGCCAGCATCTGCATGACAGGCAGACAGGGACACACCCTGAACAGGCCAGCAGTCCAGTAAAGGGAAAACACAATGGGAGTGAGGTTAGAGTCTTTTGCATATCCTCAAACAAAAAGAAAAGTGAGAACACATGAACTCCCTACAGAAATGACGTGTGTTGCGTATCAAAACTCAAGTTTATCTCGCTCATTCATCAGCGCACAAAGAGAAGAGCAGAGCTGAACAGGGCTGTCTGCTGAAAACCATTACACAGCAGGAAATGCTTCTGATTATTTTAAATAAGGAGTAGGGTGGGGTCATAGCATGCTTTTCCTGTATGTGAAAACAATAGTGCTTTACATTTTGATTCTCTTTTGTATTACCTGGTTTGGAAAACTAAGAGAAAAGACAATAAATTGCCTTCTGAAATTACCAATTTATCTCTAGGTCACAATTCAAATCACAAGAAAAACTGCACAAATCATTACACATTTCAATTTACATCTACGTGTGCAAAAACCTTTGCAAGTCCAAGAGATAGTAGATAGATTTGCATTTACACATTGGTTTTGTTGTGTTTGGTTAATGGTACTTATTCCATATAGGATTTAGAGGCATAGTTTTCAGTCCTACTAATAATGAGCATTTTATCATTTGTGTATGACAGCAGGTTAATTTAATATTTTATAAATTGCCACACTATCAGCTTCACATTGCACAAAGGATTATTTGCTTTACCTCCCCACGTCCTGGCGTGATGGCATTCATTTGGAGAGAATACTGACTGAAACGTAATGTAACAAAGGTGACAAAATGTAAACAAAGGTGGTCCTGTTTCAGCCAGTACACTGGAAGTGGTGCCTTACAACCACCAGAGGCTATCTGATATGCGCTTTTAAAATCAATGGAAACCACAGCATTTAACTTCATATCCGTCACTTGTTATCAGTGAAAGGTGGGTACTGACCTTTAACCCTCGCTTTAAGCCAAGTTTTCCTGAACAAGTAACCAGAACACAGTCAGATACAGTGTGACTCATGAGTAAGGAGGAGTCCGCATTGCTTAACGCATGATTGACCAAAGACGCAATTCTAAAAACCAAAAGCACAAAATCTGTTGTTTATATGGAAATAATTGAGTTTGAGCCGACGAATCATTACTGTATTAGACATACCGACTTGTGTTGAAACGGCAGCGTTTCTCAAAGGCCAACGTGTTATTTGGAATCGTTTAATTTCAGGTGTGTAACACGGTAAGCGCTGGTAGAGAACTTGCGTGACGTAAAAGCTAAACTGAAGTTATAGTTTTAGTATAGTGTTATAGTTATACAGTAGTTATAACATATACTTTCATTTATCATATTGTCACATGTACGTTGTATCTAGACTGAGGAATAAAAAGTGAAAACATAAGCCTACAATAACGAGGCAGCAGCTGGACTGGTTTGACATATTATCTCGATAGACAGCGAGTCCCCTGGAACCGCGAGTATGTGCACGATAAAAATCAATCTAAACAACAACAGGCTCGTTGAAATTTTCAAAATACATACAATTGGTATTTTTATAGCCCTGGCTCGAGTTATTTGCTCATATTTTCACGCCCTTGCTTCGAGTTGTAGCTTACCTGTGCGAACTTCCGTTGTCACTCTTTCTGTGAAACCTTGAGACACCTGACACTGGATGCCACCGCTGCGTCACCAACCGGTGAGGTGGAGTGAACAGAAAGGTGTCATGGGAGTGGAAGAGCTGGGTCATGTGCTTTTTGTTAACCAATGACCTTAGGCATTGCATTACCCCTACCTGGTACATTTATGCCGGTATGAGGGCTCGGGTGCGCCCCCCGCCCACCTATCCAAATTCCTGAGAACAGGCGAAACTCATTCAGTTTTCAAGTGAAAATAAATCTATTTTACTAGGTTAAATGAAAAGAAAGTAATCATAACGAACTGTATTTATATAAAATCTTTCATCAACAAAATGGAGCTCAAATTGTTATACAAAAAATGAGAAACAAACATTTAAAAATAGACTTCGGGTTCAGACATGCTCCTAAAGCAAAGATGACAATGTAGGGTGTGTAAGTGTCATTACTTTACAATAGACTGCATGTTGCCTGTATTACATTCCAACATTTCAACAATAGTAGGCTACCTTTGTGAGATCTTGCATTATTCAATGTAAATGTGAATACGAATAGGTAGTCACTGTTCATGGTGCATTGGATGTTTGTATTACATTTGCCTTCTAAATAAACCCAGCTGGGTGGTGTGAGAAGGGAGTTTTAATAGGCCCCATTGCACGCTATGATGAGCTCTATGCACACTAGTTAAGTGCACACACACACACACACACACACACAGACACACACCATTAGGCGTATTTATTTTACCAACAATGTGTTATTACAGTCGAATGAGTCACTTAGGCTATTGTGTTGGGAAGAGCTCTCTTAATTTGAAGAACTTTATAATGCCAAGAAGTTAAGTCAATGAAAGAGTGGCTTACGAATTAGTTTTTCAAATTCAAGGTTTCTCTGAATCTCCCACCAAAGGAACACACATCTGTCCAGTTTTATACATAACCTAATGAAACAATATGTTTGGTTACATATACGTAAACATAGAGACAGGGCCATTTTTGTCAAGTAACCCAAGCTGTTGCTTATTTAAAAACAACATGAATAAACATACTTCATTTACCTTTAGAAATCATTGATGTCATATATTATATGTTTTATAATATGATATTATATTTTTACACTGATAATAGTATTATAAACTGTCCACATCACTAAGACTTGACATTAATGTGTTACCCTGGGCAATTGTAATGGTATTTACACCACATATGGAATACACTTATCAGCTGATGAATTGATTTGAATTTCCTTGCATATAAATAAAATCTAGGATCTATATTTCTAATTAGAATTTCTCCATTATTCTCATTTATTGTCCGGCAAAATTTTATGTTGAAACGCAAAGAATCATTCACAATTTTTGAAAAGACTCAACTCTCGTTTTTCATTTGCCTTTCAGTGTTCTGACGATTCAAACCAATGGATTGTTGCTATGTTGAAATGCTTTCAGTATCATATAAAGTCTTATGAAAGATTTATGAGGCCAAAATCTCCATTTACTTCTTACTAAACAGGCCCTCCTAAGTGTTTATCCTGTAGAAAATAGGGAACAGGGGTTGTTTTTGAACATGGACACAATTTAATTTTACTTCATGCACAAAACATAAAGCATATATTAATGTATTTACCAGGGACAGTGCACATTTGTCAACATTTCAGTTTCTACCTTAATGTCAATGTGCCAGAGTTAGCTAAATGTTTTTTTTTTCATCTGTAGTCACTACATAACCTTATCAATATACAATACTTCAGCAAGCACAGTACAACACAATATGATACAGTAAAATACACAAATACAATCCAAAAGCAGATATGTAAAGATACACAATCAATATAAAAGCCTATTTCAAAATTCAAATTCAAGGCCAAAAAACAACATTATGTCCCATGCTAATGACCTAGTTTTAGGTAAACATGCAAACCAACCATTATGCACAAAACAAGAAAGGAGCAAAGTGCAGAGTAACCTCAAAAAGAAAGATAAACGATTACGTCATCACCCATTAAACCGCCGTTTGGGAGGAGCTATCTCATAACAGTAAAAGCCTGTTTAGATTAAAAAAGATTCAGCCTCGGCAATAATAGCAATATTTTTTTTAATAATAGTATCTTTAATTTGGGGTGAAGGACACTTCGGACAATGGAAAAGGCAGCAGAATGAGCAACTAAAATCCGCAACAATATGTCTGCACGTCCCTGTTTTGTGTCATTTTAGTGTTCACTCCTTCTTCTTCTTCATATGCGTCTTTTCAGTCGTCGTCTGAATCTGCTACAAACTGAGACACGCCAGCTACACCACCACCACCACAACAACAACAACAACAACAACATATATGCGTAAAAAAAATCTCCATAACAATGTAAACAATGGTTTAACAAACATATTTCGTCTACATTTTGAACCACCGCTCTCTGCTCAGCTGGTAGAAGAAGATGAGCCTTTTCTCCTCGCTTGAAGAGGCTTCGCTGCTGTGTGGGGGTTACATCCTGTTTCCTGTGTTTGTAAACTAGACGGGCTGGAAAACGTCGGGCGAGTGGAGCTGAAAGGTAGATAAATATCTCTTCGTCTTTCTCCAAAGTGCTCTGACGGTTTATACGGTGCATGTAATGCTCTGCTATTTAACGCGTAAGCATTCATGCTCGGAGATTGCAGCAAAGGGGATTTGCCTAATATCACAGCGTCAATGTTGAGCTGCTAGCTCGCTAACAGACGTTAGCTTAATCATCGGGAGGGGGAGGCACTCGACGGCCATCACGAACGTCTTTATCGCTCAATCTTGCCTTGAACCAGTTGAGCTATTGTCTTCCAGTAGAACCCTAGTGAAACGATTCATTGGTCAAGTCGGTGAGATAGATGATATCCTAAAGCGATTTTATCAAAAACGATGACCAGGTGGGCTTAAAAATGTTCCGATTAACGTTACTAACATTGCAGTGGGCGAGGGCGCCAGCGAGTAGCTGATGTTCGCTAGCTAGCGTTAGCTGATGTTAGCCAGCTAGCTTGTTCAGCATCAGCAAACTAACATTAGGTTTGTAGTATTGCAAAGGCCAGCTCAGTCACATCGTTATTATTCCAAAGCAACATTGTATTATAGTTGTGCATGACTTCTGCTGGCCACCAACACAACAACCAGTGAAATGAAACTAACGTTAAACGGCGCGGCCTTCGAGTCTTTTTAATTAGCGTTAGCCAATGTTAGCGTTACGCTTGCTGCCTATTTTCTTAGCAACGTTAGCTAGCTAACAACGCTAATGGCGAGAGCGTTTAAGAAACGTTATACATCTTTCTCCATCTGGCCCTCGGTAAACTACACGATGGCACACAAGCAGTAAAGTTAAATTCTACCACAGTTGAAGAAAATAACAAACTGAGCCTAAACGTAACGTTACATTCTCGAAACGCCATCACAAAATATAGCGGTGTTTCTTTGAGTAAAATAATGGCCTCCTTTTAACATGCCTGTTAAAATCCCACCAGATTAGCTCGGGTGAATGTGCATAGTTAACGTTATAGTTTACATACAAGTTACTAAATGTTAGCATTTACATTCCCCGTTCACAGTTGATGTAGAATTACAACCACTCTCACGTTTAGATATTTTACGTAGGCGTATGCTCTCAAAATGTGTGAGACAAAAGTTTTGCTTCCAAAAGTTGCACCAAATAGACGACAAGGTGATGGATGTATTTTTGTTATGAGGAATGAGGGCTCTTCTCTGACTTTCATTAAAGCACTAGGAACAGACTCAAAGCAGTTAGTAGATTATAACTGCTCCTTTGTTTTCTACTTTTTCACACTTGGCGTTAGTTCAGTATTCTTTGATATGTTGTTGTGTGTACTGTAAAAGCTGTGTTGTTATATGTTAAATATTATAAAGACATGTCTTTGTCATACATAAACCATAATCCCAGTGCACTCCTAATTCAATACATTGAAAACCAATTGATACATTTGAATCCCATATTTGTTATTATACATTGGTGGTGTTACTGGTTTCATCTTATGGCAATGAAGAGAATGGGAGCTTGTGAACCCTCTTTTACAATATGCCTAGTAGTGTGTTGAATTTGATTTGTTTAGTTTGTTCTGCATTTTAGGAACGTTTTGTCTAATATACAAATATTTTGAGTAATTGATATGGCGCAAGTTTACTATTTTGTTTTGTTATGTTTGTTGTGTCATCAATTATACTCAAACATGGAGTTAATCTGTAGTTTGCTTGGCTGTGCTGTAGATATTTTTTTCTTCGGATTCTTCCCTTCTTCTAAGTTTCTGTGCAGTTCCCTCTTGTCTTTACGTTTCATCCTGTTTCCCGTCAGTCATACTAACTATGCTACTTACTTTATACTGAGAAAAGTCAGGTGTACTTTGTGGTTGGATTGACAGCTTGCAGTTTACTGCTAGTTGTAGTGTTTGGAGTCTGAATCTTAACTGGCTCCAGGTTTATAAAGAGAAATCTGCTTTTGTACTTGATTTACTGAAAGTAAAGTCTAAATTCATCTGCTTCAGTGGTCATGTATTCAGCAAGAGACGGGTAAAGTTTTTACAACAGGGGACCAGGGCCACCACTTACAACTATTGGTGAGCGCCACAAAAACACAGCAGTGATACAATACTTTCTTTTTTTTTTTATCACTGCAAAAAAATTGTATACCACACGGAGGTTTGTCTTACACAAGGATGTATTAATAATAATGTTGCAAAATTGGACTGTTTATGTCCTCTGGTAGCAGTTCTAATTTGAGAAGGCTCATGTGACTTAAAATTTCCCCGCCATTAAATGTGATTAACATCATCGTGGCATTTTCCCATACCTAAGATGATCATTTTATTAATGTTTTATTTAATTATTTTGTTCACCCAGCTACTAATTAGGTAGGGCTTTCAGTTGTAGTCCCAACCACGACTTGGTTATGGGGAAATTATTTTAATATTTCAAAAGCAAATAATTGTGGGAGTCCGTCAGTTGCTTACCGTGGTCAACAAAGGTAGCTCCAAAAAGGAAAAACACAGCTACACAATATATATGCAGTATTAATAATCACTAACTAATTACTTTGAACAGTAACCAAGTAAAATCTACTAGCGTAGTTATTTGTACAAGTGAAGAATATTTTTGTGTTTATATTTTGTGACGTTTACGTGCCATTGAGGGAAGTTGCCATCGTAACTTAAAGGAATATTTAAGGAGAAAGACAGCAAGTGATGCTGTTGTCATTTAATGCTTGTCTGTTTCATCCACATCCTCCTCTTCCTCAGTTTTAATGCTAGATGAGTGAGGTGGGTGTGGCTTCCCACCAGCCCGACCATCCTGACTGACGGATCTCTGGATGACCTTGTCCCCACCCCTGTCCCTGCGCTCACATACACCACAGCAATGTCACATCTGCCCAGCAGCTCAGTCCGCGACCATATGAAATGGGTTTGTTTTAAGAACACCAAAGTGGTTACTAATAACTTTCCTCACAGTCTTGTCACTCAGGATGTTGTCGTTGATGACTAGCTTGGCAAATGCCATGTGACTGGCAATATTGTCTAAGATACTTTTAAATAGTTTTTAAATGTTTGATATAGACGGTAAACTGTTGCTCTCCATCCTTTTTCTTCGCAGGCGGGGCTGCTTGGCTGCGAGGCTGTCCTCTCCAGCATGGCTCTGATGCAGGCCAGTTCCATGGCCGCTCCGCCCAAAAAAATGATGGCCCCCCTTGGCCATGGACCACCACAGAGAGAAGGACCTGACCGCGCTCCCCAGGGCCATATGATCCTCCCATCTGGAATGAGCTGTCCACCCCTGGTTAGGACCCACTTCGGAAATGTAGAGTGGAAATTGGGCAGTTATGTGCTCGGCTTTTAATATTGTGAAGAATGTAAAGTTGTTATGAAGTTGAATGTTTTAGTGTGGAAGCACTTTACCTCTAAATGCATTCATGATGATTTGTTGTATTTCAAAACAATCCCCAGTTCTACTTAGAAGTGTTCAACTCAAGAATTGCAATGTGAATTTATGTCATACCTGCTTTTTAGGACACAAACATATTGACATAATGACCACCAGGCTAAACACAAGGACACATAGTCTGAGAAGCGCCACATATCCTATTGGCCTCAAACCTTTTACAAACAACAGTTTTCTTGTTTAATTCTTGTAAATTAAGATTCTTTCATCAGACATTATTCAAATTGTTTTAAATTGTGTTCTTATTAAAATCAAGATGCAGCATTTACAAAACCGTTGAACAGTGTGGGTTCCACTGGCCGTGGCAAACAATGCACCTCATAGAGGTTCACATTTATCACTGAATGTTAGTCATGTTAAGATATTCTGTTTTAAGTTTTAAAGGTTACAGATCTGACATCAGGAAATAATTGACCTTTTCTGCATCTGTAGCTTATCCGGAAGGAAGGTGAATTCCAAGCTCCCCGCCTGCTGGACGAGAAGGAGATGAGGGCCAACGAGGACATGCAGCAGAAAAAAAAGAATAGGAAATCAGTAACGCCCTGCAAAGTGAGAGAACAAGAAGGAAGGGGAGGGAAGGTCAGTGGCTGTGGTGGCTAAATAGGGAAGGGTCTAGGTAGTGGATTTTTATTTTCCTCATTACAGCCATTAGCTGTTTGCGCACATTTTTGTCAAAGCATTTAACTTTATCCAAGTGCGCCTCACTCGGAGCTTTCCTGTGTGCACATTTTGTTTGTGTGGGGGTGGG
This sequence comes from Pholis gunnellus, assembly GCF_910591455.1. NCBI lineage: Eukaryota > Metazoa > Chordata > Actinopteri > Perciformes > Pholidae > Pholis > Pholis gunnellus. The sequence goes on along the minus strand of NC_136529.1, from coordinate 16,891,548 downwards.
GGGAGGAGTTCAGGGAAGATGAGGAGGGGGTGGAGGATCTCTAGAGAGGAAAGAGGGGGAGGGGAGCGGAGTGAAGCGGAGCACAATAACTGCAGTTGTGTGCATAACGGGGGGGGGGGGGAGCAGTAACATGAGGGCATTAGGCCATTAGAAGGGATTGCGAGGTATTTTTCAATTCAAATGTTAATTACACGTAGAAAAAAAAAAACATACAACTTTTGTCTTTCCTGTTCATACAAAATATAAATGGGGCTTTAGAGCAAATAAACCAGGAAGCATATACATGAAAAATGAGGATTTTGTGAGCAAAGACTTTAGGGGTGTTATAGAAATCAATGGCCGTACAGTTACCAAAATACTAAAACTGGAGTTTTAGATTTTCACCAAGTTCTGACCAGTTGTGGGTGGGAATGTGATTTTTGTGTTGTACCATTGTGTTTGTGGTAAAATGCACTGTTACTGTTTGTATTAGTAGTGCACTGTTAAACAAAAGTTGATCCATTATTCTTATTATCCTCAATAGGGCACAGGTGGAGATGAGAATGGTCCGTCATCCAAAGTACAGAAAAACTTTATTTGTGATCACTGTTACGGAGCATTTAGGAGTGGATACCACCTGAAGAGACATATCCTCATTCATACAGGTAATGCTTGGAACAACTCAAGTTTACAGTTTAGCAGCCAAAACGGCTTTACATGAATCATTTGTTGAAAGAGGCCCTGAAAGTTTGAGTTAATCTAAGAGTGTGCAGCAACTGTAAGGTTTTGTAATGGCCTGCTTAAATGTTTGGTGATAGTTTTTCTGCCTCACAGCTAATTGGTGGTGGTATCTGTGGGGACTTTGACTAAAACTGGTGCTCTTCGGTTTAGGGGAGAAGCCGTATGCTTGTGCCGTATGTGACATGAGGTTTATTCAGCGTTACCACCTGGAGAGACACAGCCTCATTCACACGGGTATGCGTCCTTTAACCGTACCCACATTACATAAATCGGACTACATCTGTAGTCTGCCACTTGAATCAATGGACAGATGCTCAGGGTTCATTTTGTCTGTGGACAGTAATTTCCAACAAAGCCACTCCCGCCCCCCAAAATCAGTTCACCCCAAAATATGAAGCACAATATTGTCTTAAAAAGTATTGATCCACCATCACCAGGACAAATTTGCAGAAGGCAATGTAACACAGTGCGGTCCAGTAGTCCTAAGTCCACTATCAAAAATTGTTGTTTTAACATTTATGATAAAATGTATGACTTTTTTTTTCCTTTTTGGATGTTTATATATATATAATCGTAGCTTTCATTTTGACTGGCATTAGTTGCAGAAATGCTTGCAGGATTTGAGAATCTATATTACTTTAGCACAATTCTAGAGACGTAGGAGGCACATTCCTACTTTTCTCCAGAATGCTAGGTGGGGTTGAGCTCTGGTGTCTGTGGAGGGAGAAATTAGCCTCTCTTGTGACCATCATAATCTCTTATTGCAAATTTAGACTGTTTTCCACTGGTGCTTTGACTTAGTTTGGCTTGACTTGTTTTTGTTGTTAAATAGTTTTAACGAGTCAAATGGGAGGTTGGTTTAGATTTGTGTTAGTGCAAGTGTTGCTGGGTCCTGCAGAGATGTCAGCGTGATACACTGGTATCAAGAGTAACTACCCCCAGGCTAATAATCCTGCATGTTCTGCCGACCAGAAGTTGCTGCATGCTCTATCAACACCCACAACACGTCACAATGCACTATTGGGCAGTGCTAGAACACAGCTAGTCATGTACACAACAAAGCAGTATATTACATTACATTACAAGCTTTGCACATCTGACCACTCGACCCGTTTGACCATCTGACAAGCACTCGCGTTGAAACATACCGGCCGCTTTATTGTTCAAGGTTTCAAAACAAAAGAACATTCAAACAATGTTAATATAGACATGTTAAAGTTAAAACTCCACGATAAAGCACTAGCAGTAGCGACACAACGGCGACCGTGTTAGTTTTTATCTTATTCCCTGTTGAAACGCCAACATAACTCTCACTATGTAATAATAATTGTGCTACTGATTATATGTTCAGATTTTTGTTACTTTCTGTGCATTTCTTGGATTGAAAAACATTGATTTGCATCAGTACTAAATAAGATGTTTTTAAGGCGACTGAGGAAAAACAAATATCAATTATATTGCAAAATGATAACAAAACTGTAAACGAGACTTTTTGATAGTGGACTTTAAAGTGGACTCAAACTTGTGGACCCCGTGTGAAAGCCTCAAAGCACAGCCCACTAAAAACATGATTTATTTGTTTTATTTATTTCTGTATTAAATTATTACTTTGTCAATGAAAATACCTGCATGGACATCAAAGGACTATGTTCTTGATTTTGTATACACAATGAAAATTGAGAACCTAAGTTTAAAAACATATCTATGCATAGTGTCAATATTTGCGTTGCACTTTTTCACACAACATTCTTTGTTTTCCATTGTTTAAGAAGTATGCACTGTGGGTAAGTCAACTTCCAACCTACTTGTTTTTCCAAGTCAGAGACTACTGCCCAGTATTCACCAAAAGAAATGGACCAATAGTGAACTAATATTACCCAACTTAGCTTACTTTACATTTCTTTAGTCATTTTTTTTTCAATATTCTATCAGCTTTGAGTAAGCAGTTGCTCTTAATGGCAGCACTGTATCTGTATCTGTTTTCGACATAATACATTTTGTGATTTTCTTTTCCACATTGTCACTTATTCAATAGAGTGAATAGCTGATAATTGTATGCTCTGTGTGTGTAGGGGTGAAGCCGTACGCTTGTTCCATGTGTGACATGAGGTTTTTCCAGCGTTACCACCTGGAGAGACACAGACTCACTCATACGGGTATGCGTCCATTTACCGTACCCAGTTCAAGTTAAGAAACTTTTATTTCATCCGGTAGTCTCGTTGAGATCAATAGTTCTTATTCAAGAGATTCGTAACAACATGCACAGTCTGAACAACCATTCAACCACACTACATGTATACCAACAGTGACCTCTTTATTTTGGACTGATCGTTGATTTTATTAAGTGCAACAGAATGTTTCAACAGTGCTGTAGTATTACATTTCGCTAACCATAAAAAATTATTCGTTACCCCATTAAGGGAGTTGACTTATTAAAAACATCAGTCGTACACTTAAATATATGCGAAATAGTAACGGCAACACTGAAATAGTAATACATATACGGTTAAATGCAATCTAATATTAAAGAAATGTTAAAGATATACATTTGTTGTTGAATTGGGTGGACAAAATATAGAAACCTCTTTTTGCAATCTTAATACAACCGTTGAATTACTACAGAGTTGAATCATCCAATACAAAGAAAGGCTTGTTATTGATAATATCTGGGCCATTTATTGTAATGCCCTGTGTGAATAGATGTAAATAAACACCTGACATTGATTACGTGGACCCCTCAAGGTGTGTTATCCCTCTTGTACCATTGCTGCTCAACAAAATTGATCAAAAAGTTATATTTTTCAATGTTAATTTTATTCTCTGACGATATTGTTACCGGTGCTTTACCGTGATATTAAACTAGCTGTTTTTACATTAGTTCCACACATTCTGTGTATACTGTCACGTATTAACTGAGCTGCAACATGTGCATAATGTATTATTAATAGCTTATTAGCGTTAATAACTTATTAACGTAGGCCATGGTATACTATGGGTATAGTCCTTTGATGTCCACACCTATTCTAAATGCAAATTAATGGCTGTGCAACTCATGTGTCTTAGCTGTAATTGCTTTTGTCTTTTTAAATGAACATTTAGGTTCTATAGTTGCACAGTTCCTGTTTGTTGAGGAGATCAGATTGGAAGCTTTGAGAGTTGAGGCAAATCATCACTCTAGAGTGCTAGAAAACAAGCACACTTCAAAGCAACACACACTGCCACGCCACCATAAATCCAATTAATGTGCGCTGTATAAATGCTAAACCAAATTCAACTTTCAGTAAGTTGCGATAAACATACTCACCACAATGCTACAACATGTCGACGTGTGCTGACGTTTGTGCTTCAGCTGGCCCGTGTGATCCCCGTCTCAGACGTGTCTTTGCTATCCTGCTGCTCATTTTGTATGTCTTGTTTTAAACTTGCTTGGCTAATATCCTGTTGCTACTTATTGTTATATGATGTACTCCAGATTATTTGAAAAATGCTCCCCCGTAACAGAACACTAATTAGAAGTAAAACGGATCATCCCGTCGCATGAAGCTTAATTGGAATGTGTAATGTGTGCCGGGTCCTCGTGATTTTAATGCCTGTGAATGATGCTTCCCTTTGATGCTGAAGGAACGTCTTAGCTAACGTGTTGATACTTTGTGTATGTAGGGGTGAAGCCGTACGCTTGCTCCATGTGTGACATGAGGTTCTTCCAACGTTACCATCTGGCAAGACACAGCCTCACTCATACGGGTATGCGTCCGCTTACCGTAGCTCATTAGGAAGTGGTGTTTTAGAAGTGCCTTTACTCATTGCTGTGGCTGCAGAGATTTAGGGTGTCTAAAATTACTTTTAAATATTCAGAATCATGAAGATGTATTAAGATGGTAAAATATGAAGTTAGCTCTTGGTATAAATGCATACATACATAGTGTACACATCTTGAGCTTTTCCCCGGCTGAATACTCTACTTAGTCCTGCACAATCATGTCTTCATTACTCCAAATTTGTAAAGATTTCTTGTTTGACTGAAGTTACCCACTCATGATCACAGTACACAAAGCAATAGTTTGCAAAACCAGTATTTGTTGCTGAGGCTGCAATGTGTAGAAGCAACAGTAGTGTCATTCTAAGGGAAGAGTTGATGGTTATGTGTTGTTTTCTGTTTCTAGCTCATATTTGTATACTTTTTATGTGTGTAGGGGTGAAGCCGTACGCTTGCTCCATGTGTGACATGAGATTTTTCCAACGCTACCACTTGGCAAGACACAGCCTCACTCACACGGGTATGCGTTCGCCCTTCTTTGCTACATTAGAGCCCAAATAGCCAGTTTACTGAAGTTCATCTGTTCTTTGTTTATAGAATGACTTGAGTCTGTTTCCTGAAATATTCACAAGCATCAACATGTTTTAACTATTGGGGCATGCGGGAGGAGTGCATTTAAGTTTTTGCATCACTCCCTTACGGATTTATTTTCCAAGTTAACGCCATTGATGCTTTGTTGTAGTAGGGCTGGGCGATGATTAAATTTGATGAGTTGTCGTCTTTAATGGAATCTTATAGTGATAAGAATCAGATATCAAGATATTGTGATACACAATTACATTGTCTTAACTAATAATAACGAGCACATACCAACTCAAATGTATCAGAATATCTGATCAAACTGAAAAACGTTAAAATCAAAATGTGATTGCAATTGTGTACATGCATGTAAACAGTCAGTGTATATATCTGAAAATATTTATTTTTATTTAACTTGAAACTTATGTTCATATTGCTCACAAGTTGTGAATTAAATAAGAAAATATTCAGTACTTTTGCCAAGTATTTAATTGACACAGGGCTAAAATAGGCTTTACCGGGTGGTTCTACCATCTAAACTATTTATGTATTGAACTAACAGAACACATGCTAAATCGTGATGTACATCGTTAGCGAGATATGTCGCGGTAGAAGAGTTTGGCCGTATCGCCCAGCCCTGTGCTGCAGTGCCTGTAAAATACAACTTGACTTGTGTTCAGTCTCCTTTTTGAATTTGCAGTGCATGTCTGCATTGAAAAGCAAAAAGACATCTTGATTGAGGTCCCTCCTTCACGCATGTTGACAGATTAGAAAAATGTTAGCCGAAGGCATTTAGTGCTGCATCATACTGGTGCCACTGCTTTTGGCATGTCTGGATAGATGATATAAGTGAGTCCTGTTCAGTTCATTGTGCTGTTTTTACAAAATATTTTTGCTCTGTGTGTGCAGGGGTGAAGCCATATGCTTGCTCCATGTGTGACATGAGATTTTTCCAGAGATACCACCTGGCAAGACACACTCTCACCCATACGGGTATAAGTTTCTATTCATCCCTCTCACTTGACAGTATGGCGGCTTTGTAGAATATTCGCTCTCGTGTGCACACAATTACAATTTGCTTTCACTTGTTTCCATTGCATTTCTAACTGCTTTTAGGGTTGACGTGACACATTTTATGTCTTGTGTGTGTGTATATAGAGACTAGTTGAGACCTTTTAATGACATAACACGTGACTAGTGTATGTGAGATGACATATTTTGTGTACATGGTTCATGAGAACACTCTTCTAAAGTTTGGTACTGTATGCGTTTAGGGGTGAAGCCGTACGCTTGCTCCATGTGTGACATGAGGTTCTTCCAGCGTTACCATTTGGCAAGACACAGCCTCACTCATACTGGTATGCTTGAATTATTTGTTCCCCTTTCACTGTGACACCTTTCATACAAACAACCTACACATGATTTTTTTTTATTACTATTATTATTATTATTATTATTAAGTCCCTCTATATAAAATACCATAACCATGCCATTGTTGATAAATGAATTTCCCCTTCTAAAAAAATGTTTAATAGAAGTTTTAGGCTTTGTTGGAAAACTGTCCACGAAAAAAGTGACTCTCTCTGCCAGTTACCTTGTTTTGTGATTGACACTGTAATGGTACTATTGCATGTGAATGGTTGAGTACTATGTTACATATCCAATGAAAGGCACATTACACTAAAAAGCATTTTTAAACGCAGGCATCAATGATCCGAAAGCAAAAGAGGCTTTGTTTCTCAGGATTAAATCAGGCAAATGCAAGAATGTTTGACCTGACTAGATAGTGCATCTTGAACACGGGGTAACTTGAAAAAGCTTCATCAACAAGTTTGTTCGCAGGATGACTGAATATTACTCAAGCGGGTCCAAACTGCAACGTGTAAGCCCCGGTTCTCCCCAATTGATGATGCACCTTAACTCTTGATGTCTGCAGGCTCTTAGACTTGTTTTCGTGTAATGTCTCTCACAGAATGTTATGTGATAAAGTATTCAGTAGTAAACCACCTGAAAGCATTTCTTTATGTCCTTTTTCTTTTTCTTCTTTTTAAATCTTGGTGTTCATGAACTTCATCAGTGCGTTGAAATGCATCTAACGTTCTTGTGCTTTGTTTAGGTGTGAAACCTTATGCTTGTACCATGTGTGACATGAGGTTTATACAACGTTACCAGCTGGAGAGACACAGTCTTACTCATACGGGTACGTCCTCATTTTCTACACCTTCACCCTCTCTCTCCCTGACTTTGCTCATGCATGTGCCCCTCATTAATGTTTACATGGCTGCTTCAAACTCGAGTTTGTATTGCTTTCTGTCTCTTTATTACCACGCGCTAACGTTTCATGCAGCATCTACACAGAGCTTTATAAGCAGCTGCCTAACCAAACCTCTTCCCTTACTTTATTTATGAAATGACATGATGACCATGAAGCACAAATGCAAACAGTCTTTGCTCTCTATTTCTGAAAACTGGTAATTGTGTTAAGCTTTTAGATTTCTGCAAGCCAAAAAATCATTGGCATTGCTGACAGGTTTCCTTTTTAGACTTTCTTTGTGTTTGAATCTGCTCAGTGATAGCTAGTAATTCTGCTTAAACACAATACAGCTGTCCAAAAGCACTTGAAATATTGTATTTTATAAAGTGTTTTGTAACACACCCATGAATCTTAATATTGTTACTTGCATATTTCAAAAAACGACAACCAGATTCTCATAAATACATGAAATGCCTAATGGCTGAGACTTAACTGCTTTAAGATCCCGTTTCTCTATTTGGATCCACATCAGAGACTAGTTTTGTCATTGAAGTCAAGTAGAAAGTTTGAACAGTTTGAAAATGTTCACATTTGTTAATACACATTAAAGCTGCTTGAGGAAAGTTCAAACGGTGTCCAAAAAGATTATCACCTAGAATAAAAATGTAAAAGATTATCCCTGTAAAACGGCTCCAGGCCTGTGACTCCCTATAGCCGATCAATTCTAGATTTCTGTATTTGTGCAGCGAGAGATAAACATAATCCAGCTTTGCTGTTGCTCCCGTTATACATGACTCATTGATTCCTGGAGTCCTGTTAACTTTTGAACAGTACTGTGAATGATCATCAGTTGTATATTATGGTAATGTCTCCTGGGGGGAGAACAGACCTGAAGGAGTAAACACTGACTGTATTCCTGTAAAAACAAACAACATGCAAATTCATATTCGACTGCTCTCACAGCCTTGTCATTATGTCATTTCACATTCAAAGTAATGAGGAAATAACATGCACTCCTCTCTTATGAATAGTCAAGTGTCATTGTTTGTCTTATTTGAAAGCTTTTATGTCAGGATGTTCTCTATTTTGTCAGTTTTAAATTTGAAGATAAAGTAGAGTTTGTTTTTACTGAAATCATAAGATAAGTGTTGTATGATGGTTTTCAGAGCAGTTATTATTAATATTGCACCGTTTCAAGCTAAATGACGAGAGTTGCTCTGCAAACGAATGTCCAATCTTAATGTGTTGTGCATAGTTGTTTACCAACTGCCTAAAATTGTCTAACCTCTGCGATCAGCGTTAAAAAACTCAAGTATTTGCATTAACAAATGGATTTTAGAAATCTGAATGTGATATGTTGAAATTATATGAAATCAAGCACGTATTGGCATTGTGTGAAAAACCTGCTTTTGTGTTAGTTTTAATGATTTTGGTTTTCGCCTCAATTACCTGGTCGTTTCGTATGTTCTTTTATCGGTTTAAAAATAAGTAAATTTAACTTTCTACGCAGGATATTTCCCCCGATTTCTAATTTTGGCTTCAGACTTTTAGCGGTTAAAAGTTTTAACTTGCATCAGATGTGAAAACGACATTTCCAATCTGAATAACCGATTTTTGAAGCATGCTGGACTTTCCAGAGTAAACAAAGCGCTGATGAGTGCAACCAAACTTTACTAAGCAATTAGTAAAGTTGATTGTCGATCATTTTTGGCAGTTGAGTGTTTGATGCTAAAGTTGGTACTTTGTGTGTGTAGGGGTGAAGCCGTACGCTTGCACCATGTGTGACAAGAGGTTTTTTCAGCGCTACCACCTGGCGAGACACAGCCTCACTCATATGGGTATGCGTCAGCAACTCTTAACCCAGTCACAAGATTAGAATGCTGCAACACCTGTGTGCTTGATTTAGTCTTTTATATATATATATACATACATTTATCTGTATTCATACACACATGTTTCAAGTGTAATATCAAATAGATGACATCATCATCTCATGTGTTGTGTAGGTGGATTTTAGATCCCCTCTGGGAATTTTGTAATTTGAAACAAGCATCTAATCATCATATTGTACCTTTTTTGTCAGTAATTTTAGGGAATGACATTGGTTATTAACCACCGATATCAATTTAGTCCAGATTGGTTCTCTTAAGTTATAAAATAGGACTATATATTTATATATTTTTTCTTTTTGTGGCAGAGACACAAAAATAATTCTCTTGATGCTCTGCGTTTAGGAGTGAAACCTTATGCTTGCACCATGTGTGACATGAAGTTTTTTCAGCGTTACCACCTGGCGAGACACAGCCTCACTCATACGGGTATGGGTCCGCGCACCGTACCCCATGACATTCTGCTAGAAATCAGTGTGGACATTTAATTTAGCTAGTTCACTTCAGACAGACGCCTGTTACGCTCAACGAAAATGTCAATATGAAGTTTTCCTAGTCTGTTAATGTCAGGTATATTTAATGTTGGTAGCTACAACACTGCAAAAATGAATACAAGTATTGTAAAGAAAATATTTGAAAAAGTGTGTTTTTGCATGAATTGGCATTTGTGTGGTTAATAACCAATAGCGTTTATTTCAATTTCTGAATTTAAAAACTGCAAATTGGGGCAAAGTAATATAATATTGCTACTTTGCATTTAGGTGTGAAACCTTATGCTTGCACCATGTGTGACAAGAGGTTTTTTCAGCGCTACCACCTGGCGAGACACAGCCTCACTCATATGGGTATGCGTCCGCACACCTTACCCATGTCACTGAGATCAGACTAGTTACATAATGTTAGAGACAGAGTCAGCCATCTAAGATAGCTACCAGTACTCTTTAAATACTGTCTCAAGCCTACCCTACATCATGGGTGTAAATGTAACATTAAATCAAGTCTTGATGTTTAAAGAAATACAGGACTGCAACATCATCAGCTCATGTGATGTGTTAAGTTGTGGATTTGAGAATTGTTTCATACAGTTTGATGTATTTTTTTTTTTTTTATTGGATTTGGAGGAAAAACAATAATTCATTTCTTCAAAACGATTGAAAAACAAGTGGTTAACAAGCCATCAATTCTGAAAGGATATCTGAAGTATGTTGCTTATTGATGGATTGTGAACACAAAAACATACAAAGTCTGAAAATAATACCATAATGCTCTGCGTTTAGGTGTGAAACCTTTTGCTTGCACCATGTGTGACATGAGGTTTGTTCAGCGTTACCACCTGGCGAGACACAGCCTCACTCATACGGGTATGCGTCAGTGCACCTGCCCTCCTCACATTGTGTAGGCCATCATTACATCGTCTTTACTGTGCCACAATCAGCAGTGCAGACACTAGCAACACAAGATGTTTTCTTAGAGGTAGCCGAATTAGTAGCTGTCTTCAAAACTTTATTGAAAATTGTCTAAAAAGGCTGTATAAGCACATATTTGGCCCCAACTTATGCTTTTAAACTCTACTGCCTTTATTCTTCTCTTAGAAATATTTTTTTCAGAAAATGACGTTACTTGATAAGCTCTAGGGATTAAATGTCAATTGCTTAAATGTATATGTTTTGACATTGAAATGTGCTTTTGAAGACACTCATAAATAAAATACTGATTCATTATCGGCATGATTTAAATCCCACTTTAGTCAGTACACTATTAACATGAGGTACACAGAAGTAAAGGCATTAACTAGCTGTAACTGCCATGCTTTAGAATATAAATGGCAGAGTGAAAATCGTTTTCATTAAAATGGTCAGTTGTGCAGTTGTCTTTGTTGGCAACTGTAAGTGTTACATGAAGGAAAAACTAGTTCAATCTTTTTGTTTTTTGCATGAATTGGCAAATGTGTGGTTAATAACCAATAGCTTAGGTATTTAATTCGTAAAGAATGGAAACTGAGGTAAAGTAATATAATATTGCTACTTTGCATTTAGGTGTGAAACCTTATGCTTGCACCATGTGTGACAAGAGGTTTTTTCAGCGCTACCACCTGACAAGACACAGCCTCACTCATTTGGGTATGCGTCCGCACACCTTACCCATGTCACTGAGATCAGACTAGTTACATAATGTATATATATATATGTACATTATGTCTCAGGCAATTCTTATTATTCTGTTAAAGTAACTAGTTGTACATTTTGACTACATTATGTGTGTAAATGCAACATTAAAGCAAGTCTCCACATGTAAATGAAGACAGGACTTTGACATCAGCTCATGTGATGTGTTAAGTTGTGGATTTTAAATTTGATCGACACAGTTTTGATGTATTTCTAATTGGATTTGGAGAAAAGGCAAAAAAAACCTCAACATGCATTATTATTAGCAATTTAGCAAAATTTCACATAGCAAATGAAAAGTGGTTTAACAACCCATCAATTGTAAATGGATGCTTACGGTACTGATTGATGGATTGTGAAACAGAAATCAAGAGTTCTGTGAATAATGTATTGATGATCTGCATTTAGGTGTGAAACCTTTTGCTTGCACCATGTGTGACATGAGGTTTGTTCAGCGTTACCACCTGGCGAGACACAGCCTCACTCATACGGGTATGGGTCCGTGCACCTGCCCTCCTCACATTCTATAGATCACCATTCTATCTGTATAGTGCTGATAACAGGGACACCTTGTGTGGTTATAGTAACAGTCAGATGTGTTTTTCCTGTAGGTGAGAAGACATTTAAACTTAGTAGTATTTAATCTCTTGTTTTCTATACTTGACACTGGGTTAAATTATTTAGTAAAAAAATGAATGTTGCCCTCCAGAATTGTTGGTGGATAGTGTGAATCTCTTGTGTGTTACACACTCCTGGTGAACCTGGATTCATTATCTTGGTTTAGCATAAATGCTACAAACATTAGCAATAGCTTGTAAGTGTTGTAAGTGACTTCCTGTCCACGGCATGGCGTCCCTTGACTTGGGACACGCCATGTTGCATATTGAGATCACAAATAGTCCCAAATCAGTGACAATTGAGACAACGGGATCACATGTTCACACCAGGTGTGTATGAGGCTCACGTGTCACAGAAGTAACCCGCCTCCCTCCCATTAAACTTCATAAAGGCCGATATTTAGGATCCGTTAGGACAGATTCAGCCTTTAAGGCCATTGTTTACCAGCCATATTGGTTCATTTGTACTATGTATATCAGTAATACTGGAGGGCAAATCAAGAACTATAGTGTGGATGCAAAGGGTTGAGTATGTTTTTAGTTAGGATTTATTGTCAACTATTCTGACTCCAATTACACTTGTGAATTCTGATTAAGTCCTAGTTGCAAGTCTTTGCATCACTTTTTACAAGAAATCAAAGAGCATAAAAAAAGATGTTGAAAGTAATAACCACCTTTTGAGCACATTTGGGCTGATATTGTCATTTAAATAGAATTTTATAGATGTATAATTACAGGCATTTAGATATTATAGATTTTGTCAAGCAAACAGAAATACAATAGCTTTAAACGTTGCTCTCTAAAGTCAACAAGCATAACTGAAAAGCACGAAACTCAATCATTTCCTTCAGTCGTTCCTTCCAATATCTTCATGTTTCTACATTATTCTGAGAGAAAAAAATAGTTTAACCTTAGAAGTAGATGATGGCTTTAGGATCATAATATCCAGTAATTGGTCCAGATTCAAACCCAAATTGTTCTGCTAATTATTTATGTATATTTTGTATAAATAGCCATAATAGCTCAAAGGTGAGAGGATGCTGAAGTAGTTCCAGTGTCGAGTCAGGATGTTACTGATGTTTATTCAGACAAAACATACAAGGATTAAATGTTACGACAGGTTTAACTCCACATTATGTTCATATCTGACTCAACTCACAGTTAAACTTAAGGTCTTAGCTGCATGTCTGTACATTTCAACACATTTTCTTCAAAAAGGAAATGCACTTTGCATTACATACAAAGAAATGATGAGCTGTTATCTGTCAGTGTTTCAGTCCTAGTGCTAGCTTGAAAGTTGTATGTCTTGCACTCTGTGGGTGACAGGGCTAATACATTGCTCTGTGTGTGTGTGTAGGGGTGAAGCCGTATGCTTGTTCCATGTGTGACATGAGGTTTATTCAGCGTAACCACCTGGAGAGACACAGCCTCACTCATACGGGTATGCGTTCCTTTACCCGTCCCCTTATCCATGAGACCGGCTCTGGTGCTTCCAACAGAGGGGGGGGAGGGGGTCACAACAACAAACTCGAGTTTGGATTGTCAAGTCATTTGATGGGATGTTGAACCAGCCTCAAAATCCTTGTTGCGTAGATCTGGGCCATGAAAACAACGAAATTCCACTCTGATCTACACATAATGAGTTGATGACGAGGCCTTTTTTAGACTATATACATTTCTCAGATGCTGAAACTACAAATGTTGAAATGAACTGTTTTGTCAGTGTTGGAAATATAGTTTTGTAAATAGAGATTAGCGAGTGAAGATTGCACGCAGTTTTGTTGGTACGAGACGCTAAAACTGATTCATTGACTGTGTATTTGTGTGCTCTTTCAGGAGAGAAGCCATTTGCTTGTGACATGTGTGATATGAGGTTTATCCAGCGCTACCACCTTGAGAGACACAAGCGTGTCCATAGTGGGGAGAAGCCTTACCAGTGTGAGCGGTGCCAGCAGGTATGCACGACTGTAAACGAAGCGTTGCGGTGTTCAAGTATTGTTGAATTCATTCACCGTGTTTGCATTTAGATGTGTAAGATTAGCAATATGAAGACTGATGTCGTGACGTTTTGAAATCTTTTTTACCTGAATTATTATCATCAGAATGAAATATAACTTCAGTCCAATTTTTGTGTGTTTTTTTTTGAAGAACTTTTCACGGACAGACCGGCTGTTGCGACATCGGCGGTTGTGCCAGGGTCGCGGCGTAGCCAAAGTAGAGAACCAGCCATGCTGCGATCCCCGCCCGTACGCCCAGGAACCCCCGCCCGCACCCCCGACCTGGAGCCCCCTGCACCCCCCTCCAGGCCGACTGGCGGTCTGACATTCCACCTTCCCTCCGCCCACAATACCGCCAGAGACGGGACAAGCCACAGGGTTTCTTTTCCTCAGCGCGGTGCCGAGTGACGCCACACTCTAGCACCGACTGATCTTGCAGCTCCACTCTTGGGATTTACTAATGACAGAGTGACATTTGTGTTTTTCGTTTTGTTGACTTTTTACCGTGTTTCCTTTTACTCCCCCTGTTTTTTTTAAAAGACGAGACTTTTCTGTGATGAACAGTTGTCCTGTTTTGTACTTAATCTATTTGATTTTTGCAACAAAAAAAAGAAAAAAAAAGTTTTTATGGTTGTTCAAATATATCTGCATTTGGTGGTACTCGGGGGAGGGGCTGTGGGTATTGTTTATCCGGACGCGTTTGCTACGAAATGGGATGAAGTGGTGAGGAAAAGTATTTGAGCTTCTTTCTAATTTTTTCATGTGGCTCATTTTGACTTAAAAAGTTCGTCACTTAAGTCAGAATTGATCAAACTGGACTTTCCTTCCGGGTGAAGCAAGGAACCCACTTTAACATCTCACGTAGACCAGATGCTGCTCGCCGTCGCTAAGATAGTGCTAAGCATTAAGACATGTCACCCAAAGCAGTGCTTGGTCTAATTCTGATTTGAACAATAGTATTTACCTGAATTCATCAACATGAGGTACAGTTTTAATGATTACTTTGTGTAAATAATTGAAAATGCTTATTATTTCACTATGGATCTTAAGTGTTGAATTTTTTCTGTTCGCAAAATGGGCCAAAAACAAACCGATCATTAGAAATTGTTTCAAATACGGTCGTTTCCCACCGTTTCAGAGAAATCCTAAGGAAACCTGAGTAACTTTAAGTGTTTATTTAAAAAAACAAACAAAAAAAGGAGAAAAAACAGTAATATCAAACATTGCTTCATAACTGTAAACCTGGACTTTGAAGAAGTGGAGGAAGAGAGTGAGCCGGCAGTGGACTGGCTCCGTGTCAGACATGGAGGCTCTCATGCTCTGTGGTGTGCGTGCGTGCGTGCGCGTGTGTGCGTGTGTGTGCGTGTGTGCGTGTGTGCGTGTGTGCGTGTGTGCGTGTGTGCGTGTGTGCGTGTGTGTGTGTGTGTGTGTGTGTGGGCGATGATGTGGTGATGACTCAGGAAAAGGCACCGGACGGCAGCCTCAGCAAGTCGTCCTCCCACACTTGCCGAGAGTCACGCCGTAGTAAGTTCAGCTGTGTGTGTGTGTGTATATACGGTGTATATGCAGAGATCTCCAGTACTTCACGGAACAGCGTCTCCACTGGCTCTGTCCATAGATTCTGGTCTGAAATAGCACAGGTTGGCCTCTTGAAGTCCCATCATGTTTGTACAGTTACTCTCATTGTGAGATTAGTGGGGGATACAAAATATTGTGGCCTTAGTGTGTGTTTTTTCTTTTTTTTTCATTTGCCTTTTTTCTCAACCGTTTTATTATTGTGGATCCGATGTATTTTACTAAGACGAGGAAGCCTTTCATCATCATCGTATGTTTTGTTTTTTTATCCTAAAGCTGTCCTGGTTACAGAATGTTGACGGCTTCAGTGGCGCTAAAACAAACTAACGTGTTCTCCAGTCGAGAGAGGTTGTCTCTTGATGATGATGATGAATATTTTGGGTCATTGTTACTGATTTCAGTGTAACACAGTATGTAATCCTGAAGGAGCCCCCCCCCCCCCCCCCCCCCCTCCCTCTCTGAGTCTGTCAGTAGTGCTACGTTGTTTCCCACTGCAGTGCTTTGGCTGGTCGCACACCAGAGCAGACTCTACTACACACTAACGATTGCCTTTTTTATCCAAATATTATGTGGTTGGTGTGTAATAATGGACGTCTGACATGTCATTGGGTTTAGCCTTAAGTAAGTGCGGATACACAAATAATCATTGTAGTACTAAATGATGTTGTAACGAAGGATTTCCTTTACCTATGACGAGCTGTGGCCGTGCTGTGTAGAGGTCTTTGACGGTCAGACGGCTGATCACGGCCACTGTGCTGCCTGTTGAAAAAGTTTCTCAAACTTGATCCTTTCTGCCAACTGGTGGTGTGCTAACTTTTCTGTTTACGCCAGAAATGTCAGCGCTAGGTGGGAGGATTAGTCTGCTCATCTGAACATACGCGGACATATCAAGACATCAGCAAGTAACCGGAACCATCACGGTGGATTTCAGGGGACAAGAGGTTTTTATTCTAAAGTTCCAGATACGATTCCGTGAATGCCGATGGAATCTCAGAGCGTTATCTGGTCTCTGATTTCTAAGATGAACAGATGTTTGTGTTGGATACAAGAAGCAGATTACGGAGTTATGTGATATTTTACCGACAGTATTATTGGGAGGATTTATTATTTTTATTTTTTTTAAATGGTCCATTGATATCAAGGCGAAGTTGTAATTGTGTAAAGAGGATTCAGTTTAACGTTTTTAAGTTGAACCCAGTGGCAGCAAAGGGGCCAAGTTTGAGAAATGCTTTAATCTGATGTGTGGAGGGGATACTGCTGGTGCGAGCACATCCTGAAATGGCTGAAGGGCAATACAGTATATAGTTGACATCACTTGTTAATACCTTTTTGACTTATTGTTTTTAGTAATATCACTCTCATTGTTAAAATGCAATAGAATCCTTCAGTCTCAGATCGTTTGTTTATAAGATTGAGGTTTAATTTTCCAGACCGATCCGAGGATTTCTTTGTCTGAGAATTTCTCATCACATTTTGATGATTGTTTCGAGGACTTTTTTTATTCTGATGAACTTGTAAACACTGGAGTGACTGGGAAAAAAAAAGACAAAAAAAATATTTTTCCTTCAGACTGTACTAGGTTTTAGGTTTTAGGTTTTAGACAAAGCCTATTTCTCCTCAACGTGACACAGAAGGTGGACAGAACCATTTGGATCAGTACAGTTGAGAGCCCGGTATGTTTGGTAATTTTGACATTAGAGACAGTAGTACCTCAAGAAAATGTTTTCTTTCTTATACGAAGTCCCTGGTATTTGTAGTAAATTATATTGATAATGGTATTAGATGAACAACAGCATAACAGTAGCTATCACAGATTAGTTGTTTTCTTTTATTAGTCTTGCATGCAGAGTTATGGTCCTCAGTTAAGATAGGATCTTGATATTGATTATTTTGTGTAGGAAAATGAGTGCATAAGAATAACTTCCTAAAAAAATATTACAATGATTATTGTAAAATGGGCTAACTAATATGTACCCTTGTGATCCAATTAGTTTCAACTATATGAAAATCAGAGGAGAGGCTTCTTATTATTATGCTGAAATAAAAGAATTTGTAAAGGACTTCTTGTATGCTGACTGGCTGTGTTGACATAATAATAACAGTAAATATAAGTGGGGTTAGCTGGGTGAGAGGTACGTTTTTGGATTACATTTGGACTTACAATTCAAGTTCTATCACATTCATACACCGTAGGCACAGCTATGGGAGCAATGTTTGGGGTCAAGTGTCTTGCTCAAGGACACATCGACATGCGACTACCGCTGATCCCGTGCTCTCCACTAAGCCACCAGTTTGAACCATCTTCTTGGTTGATTCATATGTAATAGTGTGGCTGTGTGGGTGCCTGCCCAGGTGCGCACCTCTTTGGCATCATGAAGAAGGTACAAGCATCATGCATATAGCATTCTGTATTTTTCCAACATGTTATGGGCTATTCAGTATTTGTTTTGCGTAATTTAATTGATTTTTTTCAGGAGGTTTTGTATTAGGACTGTTTATTGATGAGTTTGTTGGTGAATGTGGAAGTACCATGGGCATCACGATGTATAGATTGTGTACAAACCATAGAGATAATAGTCATGGACAGAAAGTACATAGATCTAGAAGGGTTATCTTTATCTGTGGAAATATATATTGTATAGTATAATACAAGAGTATTCCATCAAAAGTTTTTAAAAGAAAACACTCCTTTTATAGGTCATTGTATATTATGCCATGAAAAGTCATAAAATCATAGTATAGTATGTCATAAAAAAATATACAAAAAGCACCGGTGCACTTAAAGTATTTAGAGTTCAGTTGAAAAAGGTTTTTATCTCTCAGGACACTTTAACACTTGGATAAACATAAAACTCTCCGTACAAACGACCAGACATTTTTGCTTTGAAAACAACATCTAGGGCTGGGCAATAATTCAATATGATGATCTATCGTCTTTCAACGGAATCATATCTTGATGAAATCATATATTGAGACATAGGAATACACAATCGTCTAAATTGATATCAAGCACAGACCTCAAATTTAGGAGAAAATAATCAGTACTACTAATTGGTCAAGTATTCAATTCACAGGATATTATTTTTAGTAATTGACTTATTTAATTAACAGAAACCATGCTATATTGTAATATACACCGTTATTGAGATATGACATGACCTACAGTATATCGTGATAGAAGATGTTGGCCACATCACCCGGTCCTCACGTGGACGAAGTGAAGAAACTCTGTTCTCAGCTTCGGTCCAGAACTCTGCACTCATCTCTGGAGAGAAGAAGACGACATGAAACATAACATAACCTCACATTCACATACATGTGTGCAAACTACTACAACACCGACTTCTACCACAACTACTACAATCAAATACAACTACTACAATCAAATACACCTACTACAATCAAATACACCTATTACAAAAGGGGCTCTCAAACTTTGATGACCTAGTACCAGTTTAGGGAGCCAGCATATAATTAAGGACTCCAAAGTAAAAGTGCTATACTATGACATATATATATTATATTATTTTTTAGTCATGGTATACCATGACATTTCATTACATATATTTAAGATGTTTTTATGACATACTATATTACGAGGTTTTTTAGGCTTAGTATTGAGTTATAGATTGGGCCTCTTTCTTTCTTTCTTTCTTTGTTTCTCATCAGTTAATGCTCTGCCGTGATTCAACTAACTCCCATACTGTAGGTGGCGGTATGTAATTACAGTTTGTTATTGATCCGCCATTAAACAGACAGAAGAAGAAGAAGAAGAATAACAAAGAGGAGGAGAAGAGGAAGAAGTACAACAAGGAGAAGAACAATAATAATAATAATTGGGGTCTTGCTTATTACTTGTACAATTCAACATGTCGGATGACAAGACTGTAAACGACACGGTTGAGCTCGCTGGTGGAGATGGAGAGATTAAAGAGCCTTTGTGTGAATCAGAGCAGCAGGGGTTTAAACCTGCAACGACACCGGAGGTCAACAAGACCCCCTCCTCCAGATTTCTGCAGGTTGAACTGGAGCTGAACGCGCACCTCCGTGGGCTCACCTTCCGCGAGCCGGTCCGGTACATCTACAACCCGCTGGAGTACGCATGGGACACCCACCGCTGCTACGTGGAGAAGTTCTGTCTGGGCGGACAAAAGATCCTGTTTTTAGGGATGAATCCAGGACCCTTCGGCATGGCACAGACCGGGGTGAGCGCAGCGTTCAGATAACAGTTTCCTCTCATTTCTCATGTGCGCACCATCCACAGGGGGCCAGGGTGACTTAGCTGTAATGCACGGGGGCCTGAATGCGGAAGCGAATCCAAACAACAACAAGCCGTATTCTCTGCAAGCTGCTTGCATGAACAGGTGCGCGTTTTCCTTTTGGTCTTAGTATTTTATCACAACCCCAACAAAAAAAAAACGCACCTCCAAAGATCAACTGCACTTAAGGGCCTACATGAAGGCAGGTTGATGCTGCATTATTACCTGTTTTGAATAATTACCCTGTGTTAATTCATATGTTCCTACATGCCTTTGCATGCTTTATTACTTAAATACCCAGTTTGAGTTATATTTTCACAGTTTTCCATACCAGATGTCGGTCTGCTGGTTATTAAAAGTTTCTGACGATGTGTTCAATGACCTGCGTTTCTTGGCACAGGTCCCCTTTGGTGAAGTAAGGTCAGTTGTGGATTGGATGAAGATCACAGGCGAGGTCGGTCACCCTGATGACGAGCACCCAAAGCGGCGGATCACAGGACTTGCCTGCACTCAGAAGGAAGTGAGCGGAGCACGTTTCTGGGGCTTCTTCCGGAAGTTGTGTGGTGAGCCAGAACTGTTCTTCAAGCACTGCTTCGTGCACAATCTGTGCCCGCTCATTTTCATCGCTGCCAGTGGGAAGAATCTAACCCCCCCTGAGCTGCCCGCAGGTGAACGGGAGGCCCTCCTCGCCCTGTGTGACACTGCGCTGTGCCAGGCGGTGGAGGCGCTGGGCTTCACCATGGTCATCGGGGTCGGAAAGGTGGCAGAGCAGCGGGCGCGGCGAGCTCTGTCAGCCGCAGGTGTCAACGTGCAGGTCGAGGGCATCCTGCATCCGTCACCCAGGAACCCGCTGGCCAATAAGGGCTGGGAAGATGTTGCCAAAGCCAAGCTGGCAGAACTTGGTGTCTTGTCGATGCTGAGCAACATGTGAGCTAGTCGGCCTTCTCTGATGCGTGCCTTTTTAATAGCAGCATGGAGAGACTCCGTGTACTACTAAAGTGCAGACTCACATTTCTCCTCACAGCTCAGTGTGTGTCTGAGTTGCTCTATGGAGTACTCGTAATACACTGAGGCCTTCCACAGCTCCTGCAAACATCTGTTTAGCAACATTTTCTTCCTCTTCGAATATCTGTCCGTTCTTTTTGAGATGGCTTTTCTTTATGTGTTAGTGCATGCTGAGTACGGCACCAGGCTGCCTAAACACTAATGTTAGTATCAGCTGCTCTGAGATATTATCAAGTTTATAGTCAGTGTAAGCTCAGGGTGTTGGTAACAATTCAGAGTCCCTGAAGGGTAATTGCATTCATTAAACTTCTGAAGGTTATAGTTTGGGGGGAAAGCCCGAAACCAAAGTAAACAATTGTCATTATAACTTTTCTTCCTCCAAAAAAGGATCCATAAAGAAATAGTTCTCAGGAAGAACATCTATTTTTTTAAATATACAGTTAAGTATTGTTCATGCAATATATTTTCAATTGTCATTTATTTTGATAATGTATTTTATTTGTTGATGTTTACACACTAATTTTATCCACAATTTGAACAATTCTGTGTATTTCTGGGATCAGCCATCTTGCAGTTCAAATAAACAACAACAATGAAATATGAATTTTCCTTTATTTTCTTTTTTGCATTTTCTGCCTCTGGTCCTTCAAAGATGAGGGCTTTCTAACTGCTAAGGCTGATATTTGCTGTGAAAAGACAAAACGAGTGGGTAACTTAGAAAGTTGCTTCACTCAGCAGCCATTGTCTGCCTGCAACTGAAAGCAACAACTTAAATCACATTTTCCACCAAATGCCACATGTAGCAGAATGTTCCCTGCATGGTATTCTGAGAGGCCGATACTTACTTTTGACCATGTGATCCCACAAAAGCACCGACACCACAACGCACTTGTTTAATGTGGGTCTGTGCTGAAACTACACTGCCATCAAGTGTTCACAAGTGAGGGACCAAGATTCTTAAGCAATCACAGACAGTTAGAGAATAAAAATCACACCTACAGAATATTATAAGTGTGGTCTGTATCCAAATCGCTGAATAAAGGAAATGGCTGATTAGTTTCACACAAAACACTGTTGAAAACCCACAAAGCATAACTTTACTTCAGTATTTTCAGAGCAGGAAAATGCAGCAAAATGTCCACATCGCAAATGAATCACACATTCAATAATTTGTATCCTATAGCGGATGTCTGTCGTTTGACTAGCTTTGTATGCCTTTCACTGATTCCAGGAGAGTGGGCTCACAGAAGTTGTTATTGAGAGAAATGTTTATCCTTTAGCACCGTGCCCCCCTTGTCTCACCCCCTCCACTGCCACTACTGAGAATGGCAATGAGCAGTAACTACCAGCAGCAGATCCTGTATCCTATAACCTCGATCCTAGGATGGGAGTTGAAGTCCACATCACTGCTTTGCCTTGTGATGAGCTGTGTACTCATGAACTGCATCTCCCATGAGTCTCCCAGCATCACTCGTTTTACATGGTTCAGGAGATGTTGGGAAACTCTTGCACCAGACAGGATTGCTCATCACTATCTACAGATTGATCCACAGCTCTATCCTTCATGAAGTAGCAGACAAGACATCACATTCGTTTCTCAGCAGAATAAGGTAAGAAAACATTCACAGCACAAAGTTGATTCATTTGTAAATCAAAGCATAACTATCAAATGTAATTGGAAAGACATGAATACTTGGGTATAGCAGACAGAACTGCACTTATAAGACTGTTAACAAAAGGCAAGATTTATCTGATATTTGTGAATAAGAAGAAACAGGAGGGAATGACGATTTAGTTTTTTTTTAAATTATTATTTTAAATTCACAGCACACATTTAGGAGCATGTATTACTTGATTGACTACTTGATACCTTACTTACAAATGTAGCTATAGTTGGTGGATTTTAGGAATGAAATATACATGGAAAACACTTGTTTTAGTAATGGAACATAAAACACAGCTGTTAATTGACTAAGGACGATCTTGTATGATCAATTACTAATTTATAAAAGAGTTCCAATAATTTATATAATTTATCATAATGTATATATTCGTCCTCCTCACACAGATATACAATGCAACAGTGCTTTATTTTATTTTTAGACTACATGGTATAATCTCCATGACCAGTAAGTATACGAGCTTGTTGTTTATTAACATATTGTGCGGCCATGGTTATGACCATGCTGAATTCCTGATCTGAATCATGCTATCACCTTTCATCAGCTGTTCCCCTCCAGATTGAAACTGGAACACATTTCACCGACTCCACGTATGTTTTCTTCCTCAACAGCACAGTTTCTTATTACCATGAATAAACAGTCTACGGTGGTGTTTCGAAATGTGGGGCAGCTGTACTTTCCCCAAAGCAGAGTGGAGTGCCACTACAGCCTTACCGCTGACCACCAGTGGAGCAGCGGTGACTGGATAGGGATTTTTGAGGTACATTCACCCACTTCAGCACCATTCCTCCACACTGAAAGCTCTGTGCCATGGGGTCGTGATGGGGATGCACATTTATATTTTGTGTGTAGTCTAAAATGTGTCTGTTATCATGTCACAGATGGGCTGTTCCTCATTGAAACAGTACCACACATATACATGGGCTGTTGTTCCTGAAGGCTACACTGAGCGTACCAGTGTCAACTCCTGTGCACTTTTCCAGGGTAAGAATCCATCCAAACATGTAAAAACATAATGACACAGGTGATTCAATAGAGCACCACCCATCAATCCTGATGGTGGGGTGTGGTCAGACGTACCTGTCTGTCTGTACACTGTGATGTCACAGTCCTGGAGTAAACTGCCACATCAGCAATCACAGCACAAGTGTTACCATTGTGGTCAAATTCAAGCTAATTTGTGTGGGTCACTGAGAGCTCATTGATGAGGGATAATTAAGAGCAGGTTGTGCTCCATAATCTTTTTCATTCTCTCATACTTGATCAAATAAAAGTTTTATTTCTAAAACACAATAGGTTATTAATCATAATAATATACACCTAACACTGGCTGTTACATCTGTATATTTGCTACAGCATCCTACCTGCCCCGCCCCAGTGCTGTGGAGTATCAGTTCATATATGTGGATTCGATGGGAGAGGTGTGTGCCCGCAGTCGCTCCTTCACTTTCCGTGCTCCCAAGCCGCTGGAGGAGCTGGAGACTCTGAAAGAGGAACAAGATGAGGAGGATGGAGAGGAGGAGCTGCTCATAGTCATCCCCAGGGCTCAGCTGTTGCAGGTGGAAATAAGAAAAAATCACTCAATATTGCATTCAGCCATTCTTGATAAGCTACTCTTATAGTAGTAATAAGAACAGGCCCTTACGTGTAACTACTATGTACTGTAAATCCATTGAGCAGTTCAAATTTGACGTCCCTGTCCTCTCTCCCCGTGTTGTGAACAGAGTCAGCTGGAGGAGTGCTTAAAAAAGCAAGCCACCATGCAGCAGGCTCTGGATGAAGCAAAAGAGGAGACAGAGAACGAGAAAAGGAACAGCAAGGAAGCAAGGGTGGAGTGGGAACGTGAAAGAGAAGCAATGAACGAGGAGCTCTCAGAGCTGAGAGACAACTTGAGGCTCAACTGTGATATGTTGAAGAAGATAGAGGGAAAACAAAAGGTACAGGCAGGTCATGCCTCCGGATGTCTTGGGGTAGCCATCTCCTTTTTACCTCCATAAAGTTCTGAATTTCATTCATAACTAATGGTAACTTTTCGATTTAAAAAATACACACATGGAACAAGAATCTAATCGCTTTTTTTCTTCTCTCCACAACATTGAAAGAATGTGAAATATAATCAGGAACATCTGACATTGGAACTGAGTAAACTCATGGCTGAAAAGGATGAGAGCCAGCAGCGAGTTAAAGACCTGGAGGGGGACATCGAGGTCCTGACAGACACGAAGAAAGAGGAAAACGGAGACTTGGAAAGGCAAGTGTTTGAGACATATGCTAGTTTAAACATTCGTCATTGGTATATTTATTTCCTTGGGCCTAAAATTAACGTTTTGTCCCACAGGCTGAAGGAGAGAGTGAAGAAAATGTCCAGCCAAATGAAACATGATGAGGAAAAGAGAAAGTGTCTGCAGGTAAGTTGGTTTACCTGCAGAGAGGGAAACAGAGGAGCTCTGAACCACAAGACTAACAACTTATTGGGCCCAGTTTAGCTTGAACTGGATTGGTGTTTTGCAACAGATCACCTCAATTCCATTAACTCAGAAGTAGAACTTGAGAAGTTTTCATTTTCCTCTTCCCTCGTCTCTGTGCAGGTGGAGAACCAGGCTGCCCTGGTGGAGGTACGAGGGCTGCAGGAGCGTCTGGAGGCCAGTGAGCATGCAGCTGAGGGCCTGCGTAGGGAGCTGAGAGAGCTGGGCACCCGTCAGGGCCATACCCACACTGAGATGCATCAAGCCCGGCTGCAAGTGGCCCAGCTAACCCTGCTGCTGTCCGAGGAGAACCTGGTCCTCAGGGAGGAGCGTGCCAACTGGGCTCTAGAGAAGGAGGCCTACAAACATGCAGCAGAAGTGAGGATACAGCAAAGCACACACACACACACACACCTATATGTCAACCGATCTTTTGGTTAAACGTGCTTTTTTTTTTTTTTTGAATGCAGACAGATACAAAGAAATTACAAGAACTGAGCTATGAGGTGCAGAGGAAGGAGGAGTGGCTCCAGGAGGAGAGGACGGAGAGGGAGAAACTAGAAGTGAAGCTTGGGCAAGAGAGAGATTGCAATCGAGTAAGTAAATCAAACTATATTGCAGTCACTATTATTCAACACACAAACACATTCAGCTCTAAATATAGCTGCTCATGTGCTGCGAATTTGCATCATGAGTTGATCAGATTACATTTTGGAAACCGGAGAACGGTGCCAAAGTTCGGCACAGTCCTCTTATTACTCACATGCAGGCACAAATAGAAAAGCTTCCATGAACAGTGAGTAAACATTTCTCCTCACTGTCGTGTGCGATCAACAACAGCAGGAAAGAGGACACGCCAGGTCAGATGTGTCAGTGTGTTCACATGGTCTGAGTATAACGCTGCTGCCCCCTGTAGGTGCTGCTGAGTGACACTAAGCAAGAGCTACAGGAGCTGAAGGCCAGCGTGAAGACGGCCCAGGAAGAGAGAGAGGAGCAGCAGGTGGACAAACAGGTACACACCAGACCACACATCCATCACTTTTTAGGATCAATAATAAGTCTCATAAGACTTTCAGTCAAGAGTATCAATTCCACCTCATTTTATAAACGTCAGTTTTGGTTATGCTTTATGCTCATTAGTGGTGAGAAATTAACTCAGTACATTTACTCAAGTACAGTACTTGCATACTATGTTAGAGTAGTGCTTTACTGCTACTACTCCACTACATTTATTTGATGACTTAAAAAGACCAGTGTGCAGGGTGTTGGGGGATTGGATGGCAGTGATGGAATATAATATTAATGATGTGTATAATCAACTGAAACTAAGAGTTGTGTTTTGTTGAACGGGAGAGTATTCAGCATGTTATTATCTGTGACCTCACTGCCAGATGTCACCGACTCCTACACACTGACCCTTTAAGATACTAGTTACTTTACAGCTTCAGACTAATAATACAACATATGACCAACAAGTAGATTATGCATTTGTATAGGTTACGGGTGAGATTATACTTTAAAATAATATGACACATTAATGTGTGAATTATTGTTATCCAATAATATAAAATGCATTCTGAAATGGGCCATTCTGCATGAGTAATTTGCGACTTAAATGCTAGTACTTTATACTTGTAACAAAGTATTCCTACATTGTGGTTTTTCTATTTCACATCAGTAGAAGATCTGAGCATGTCCACTGTTTACTGACAAAAAATAGCACAATGGTGTCGATAATATCTTCAATTACAAAAAGTAAAACAAATTTCATAAACTCAACAGAACCTCAAATTGACTTAATCATTCATTTCTTATTTCTTGTCTTCAAATCGTCCTCAAATCGATGGGTTTGAAATTGGACACCCGCAGGACCTGATGAGCTACATCTGTCAGTTAGAGCAGAGGTTGAGGATTTTGCCAGAAACTAAATCAATTGGGGAAATTCCCACATGCATCTGTGAGTAATGACGTCTCTTTGTATACGGCACTGCTATTTCACTGCACTGTAATGAGAACCAAAGCAAAGAACCTATACTGATTTTAAACAGATGGCTCTTCCTCTGAGGATGACGAGGATGCTTCCTCAGCTTCCCCCAGATCAATCTGTTCGCCTCTTTTCCTGTCCACTCAGCTGGAACGACCCAACAGAGCTGAGCGTGTTACTGCTGAGGCACGCATCCAAAGCAAAGAAGACACACCAGCCTCTGACACACAGGTGTGTCATCCTTTCCACACATTAACCAAACAAAGTTAGACAACACCTGCATCGGAGCTAACAGACCTGAGTGGGCAAATATTTGACTAGCTTCGCCTCGTCCTGCAAGTTTTTGCCTCAGTTCCATTGTTAGACGCTGAGGTTTAAAGCTGGTAGAAAGAGAAAAGAGAAAATATGGAAACAAATCGAAACAACCAAAGTTATAAATTCACAGGGAACCACTGACTGTTTAAAAGGTGGTCGAACTAAATCCTTCCTCGAAGCTCAGCATGCCGGTAGCATCTGAACTAAGAACATCTTATGACAATCACATGTTTTTAACATCTGTGGATACAAAATTAATGTTATTTTCTTATCTTTCAAGTCATCTTTTAGTAACTTAATTACTGTGATCATCACAATACTGGGTCAAAGATTGGGATTTTAGACTACCTTTGTAAAACAGTAATAAAAACAGTTTGCCTAACTTGGTTTGGACTTTATCTCACAAGTAAGTGTCTCACACAGCTCAGCAATAAAGCATGATCTGTTAGGAAGTCATATGCACACATTAGATTAGATGCATAACATGTAGACATAACTCAAAGGATATAAACAATGTGTCATTTCAAACTGGTCTGACAGAAAGGATTTGACTAGAACACACCCAGCCTTTAGCCCCGCCTTCACTAAACTCCTCCCCTTTGCATTCATTGACAGGTGAATGTCTCCACCGTCTCGGGTCTCACAGAAATGACATTCAAGCTTGAGATTTTTTTTAACAACTAGAGATCACGGATCCAGACTAGCCAATTGTGCTACCTTGTAACCAACAAGTGAAATGTAAATGCTTCAACTCAAATGGCATGGTCTTTCTTATAACTATGCATTTACAAATCACTTTATTATGAAATGCGATAGAGATTATATTTGAAGATATAAATCTAAGAAAACATATTAAGATATTTAGATGCTAATACATTTGCTTAAACTTTAGCCTTAAAAAAAAAATACAAACAGTAATCCCTGTTATTTTGGGCGTGTATAATATTTACCAACAGATAAATCTTCACTTTACATCCATCTCTGCTTCTGTCTCGTCAGCGCTGTGAGCCCCCAGCTGGTGAAGGGAAGCTGCTGCTGATGCTACAAGAACCCGCCGACCCCGCCCTGAGGTGACAATTCTGGCTTTTCTACCAGCCGCACAGTACACACCCTGTTTCCCTCCTCCGTGACCGGAATCACCTCTCCTAGAATAGTATTGGATGACTTCATTCACACTCTCCTCCCTGGCAGACATAGTTGCTGTTTTAGAAAAGCTGCCGTTCCACTTACCGAGGACTTTCCTTTCTCGTGGGAAGAGTCACAGGGAGTAAAAATAAAGGTGTAAATGATATGGTACTACCAACGTAATGAGAGTAAAAATAGCAGGAATGTTCATGTTACTCAAGCACGTGGCTCAGCAGGAGTGTGTTGTCTTATTTTTTTTTTCTTTATTAATCCTTTAGCACCTTCTGTAAAACTTGTAATCCTCTTTCTCGTTGCAGTGAGCTGGCCGACTTCCCCATGTGGTAAAAAAAAAAAAAAGATGGACGGCAAGTTGTTTGTTTACCACTGCAATGCAAGTTCACGTGGCTCATAATGAAACCTTTAAGGTTATTCTATTGTTGTTTTGTAGCTGTCACAAAGGTCATATTTATAATGCAGAGCTTTTGACTCGTGAGTGTCTGTATTCAAAGACAAGTAGGCACAATTTGTGTTCGACACCAAATGTAAGTCTTAAGTGTCCAGAATGTTGTTTATTAGTATGGCTGATGCTTAAGGATTAATGCAAGTCTCCTTTAGACTTTCATATGCAGATACCGATTGTCTAAAAATATCTTTTAGTTTATTTTAGACTATTTTTAGTCTCTACATTTTCTATCGTTTTAGCTGATTAAAATGTGGATATGAGGCAGTTGTTTTGAGAAAAGCTTGGATTTAATAGCCTATATCTTGTTTTGGTGGCATATCAGCCCATAACCTCTGCATGTGAGTGTGAATCCTGAAACCGTGTCAAGTGTGGGTGTGGGTGTTTTACAGACCAGTGTGAAATGTACTGTTGAGCACAGCGTCAGGTTGGGAGTGAATGCTAATTTATGATACTTTTCTTTATTGTTCTGGGCTTCTGTTGGAGACACAAGGTTCTTTAATAAAATATGATGATAAATACATGTTGATGGCTGTCTGCATTTTGTACATTTCCATTAAGACTTTCCTTGTAAAGGTGTGAAGTGAAAGCAAAGAAGACGACAACTGGACGCTGAAAGGTCTGAGAACAAAAAGCGCCTTTATCAAAATACAAGAAATACAACAAGAAATAAGCAAACAACAAGCAACAAGTAAGCAAAAATCGAAATGTAAAAACACAAAAGGATCAGCCCAGTCTTTGTTTTCTGTGTGTGTGTGTGTGTTTGTCAGAGCTATTTTGGTATAAGTCCAAATGAAGTAAAAATCATGAGGTGTCTGAACATCAAGACAGGTTATTTGCACATTGTAAAGATTGTTTATAAAAAGACATCAGTTAAAAAACTCAACAAGATGTTACAGAGATAAGATGGTTCCAGCTTCAAACGTAATTTGAGATCGTGGCATTTTCTCTATCACACTATACAAAGTAAATATATTTCACATCAATGACGTTAATAGATATTTTATTAAGTAATGTTGTTTCATTTGTTTTTGTCCAAATGCAATGTAATATCTTTGGTCTTTTTGTCGTTTTCTTACTCACATGCTGACATATAGAGCCTCTTGGCTTATCTATTGCACCAGCTCAGATTCAAGAAACAAGTTTCAGAAATAGAAAAAGGAGATAAAACAGGAAAACATTTTAATATGAAATGTCGTCGTTATGTGACATTTAAATACTCAACAAAGTACGTAGAATTGGCTGACGATGTGCAAAATATTGACTGTCTCTGTGAATGTATGTGTGTGACACACTGACGACACCTCAGTCATTGGACTGTGATGTTTTCATCCTATTATATCACAAATGACAATTTAACAGTCAAAAAACATCATCATGGCATCGGGGTTGATTAATTCAAACTTTAAATCAACTTCTGTGTACTTGATGGCTTTACATCTGGCACTAGAGACCTATCTGACTTGTATACACGGTCACTGCTTCAAAGCTGCTGGTGTGTTGCCACCGTGGTCATGTAGGATCTGCTTTCTCTACATCTTCTCTTTCTCTGCTTCATCCAGGGAGTAAACGTCTCCACATATGATTATCAGAAACATGCAGTCTTATTTTCAGATATCATACATTAGCTCTATCTTTTTTTATCCCTAATATCAACAAACTACATCAAAAGTACGTTGCAGCTGAACTGCAATGCCATGAAGGACAACATGCCGATGGAGAATCTTTCCCTCACAACTATCAAGTAGTTCAGTGAGAGTCACATTGTCTTTCATCACATGTCAATTTTATACATCTTGCATAAAAAAAAAAGCTGTATAGTCTCAATGAAAAACAATTCATAAGTATTTATTTGACAAAATCCATGTACTGCATCACTCTTTAGACGCAGCACACATGAACACACATCATTTGAAAGTGTCGCCCTGTGCTTCGGCTGACAGGTCGCCCAATGTAAAGCTTTCGTTTTGTTGGTTAATTATGTTAGACGGTTGCGACGTCATTTAATGGATCATGTGATTCTCGGTGCATTGGCATCAATATCCTACTGTCCAACAGACGCCTACCGGTGAGTGAACTTCGAAAAGTTTTTAGCTGTAAAACCTATTTTTTTATCTATAGATAAATGCTCTGATTTACACACTCATGCACACACACTCACCTGAGGTTTTTCTGTGAAGTAAACTGATTTTCAGGGTTATGTCCATTTGGATGATTCATAGCTCACTTTGACAAAATGGAAATATTATGGCTTCACAAAGGGCATGTACATAATGGCCAACAACTCCATTTTTAATAATCCTACTTCTTGTTGAAGATGTTGACGCTATGGCAGAGCATTTCTGAAAAAATACTGTTGTCAGATGAGATGTGGCCCTGATAGAATCAACCTGAGATTGTGTGATGACATTTAATCTACCCTGCAGATTCTTTAGTCAAAGTATTAAAACAACTAAATATACTGTGTGTATTTTTTGTCGAGAGATGGAGATATGCTGCTGCATTTGTTTTGCATTATTGATTAGTTTCTTATTTGCATCACAAGCACCAGAGCTGAAATTGCAGTCTTCTTCTTCTTATTAATCTCTCTTGAACGTTTTACCCATTAGGGCTTTTCATACCACGTGCTTGTCGTATTGTGAGTTTGAGTCCTGCTCATGACCTGCTCTCTCTTTGCAATTGCTCTATTTGTTATCTCTGTTATTGCTTTTCACTGTGTCCAACAACGCAGAAATGCCTAACATTAAAGATAAGCACACTATACGTCCAGTCAAATGTGAGCAGGACTGAGTGAAAAATATACAAAAAAAGTCCCACAAACAGGCAAAAAGACAGAACAGAAATGTTTACATGCTTAGAAAAACCATACAATAAAAAAATAAGTCGCAAATCTCTGAATAGTAATAAAAGGAATTCTCAGAAGACATTTGCGGTAAACGGACACCTAATAGAGTTCTGTTGTTGCAATGTATTTTTACCATCAATTTTATATAAAGCATAGCCCTTATAGATTGCTGAGGAGTGCATTTTCTTCTGTCCACCACATCTCGTTCCTCTTTGGGTGGACAAAACACTTTTGAAATATCTTTTAGAGTCTCATTTTGGCACAGTG
This sequence comes from Pholis gunnellus, assembly GCF_910591455.1. NCBI lineage: Eukaryota > Metazoa > Chordata > Actinopteri > Perciformes > Pholidae > Pholis > Pholis gunnellus. The sequence goes on along the minus strand of NC_136529.1, from coordinate 16,859,588 downwards.
ATTTCTCATGGCGCTCTGCTCAACCCACTTACATTTAGTGCTTTTGCTTCTCCCATTCGTTGCTTCCTATACTGAATTTAACATATTTTCCTTTCAGTCAACATTTACAGTATATGTATGTGCTGTATGCAACACCGTTGTTGTATAAGAGCCGAATTCTGTGAGGTTTCCGGGAGGGCTCAGTGATCTGAAGGAGGAAGCAGCATCATCTCGTCTCTCTCACTGTGTTTTCCCAGTTCCACCTTTCTTTTGCACGCCCGCTGCCGCCTCCCCCGACAGCTCCCCATCACTGTCTGCCCCTCGCTCTTTCTCCTCATCCCAGTAGTCGTCCTCTTCCTCCTCCTCTTCCTCCTCAACGGCTGACTCATCTGTGGCCTTCTCCTCTTGTTTGATGGCTTGATTAGCAGGGGGAGCGGCTGCGGCGCTGTCCCCTGAGTCACTGCTGTCCTCGAAGGCCTCTGGGTTCTCCAGCATCTCCCTGATCAGTGGAGGCATGGGGCCCGGGATCTCCGTCTTCAGTGTGATGGCTCTTTCTGCACCTACAGGCACACACACACACACACACACACACACATATTTATGTAATGGGTAGTGTAGGACAGGAGAAAGCCTCTCACACAATATGAAACATGGTTTCACTTTTTAAAGGAATCACTGACAATGCGTCTTAGTGCTCTTATATGCAGATGATGGTATATTCTCTCTGACGTGCATGACTCTTAGGATACAATGATATCAAATAATTACAATTTCTAACTAAAAGACTCAAAAGAAAAAGATTCTATGTTTTATTTTGGAATGAAACTCTTCACTTGCGTCACTATTTTAAACTAGTCATCTCCTAAATAAGGCATTGTTTGAACATTTTTGTCAGTAGAGCCAATACCATACTTGAGTTTGGATACTGATACAAGTATAGATGTAGCAGCACTTTGTCTAAAAATGGAGGAATCAAGGAAAGAAAAAACACAAATCTGAAAACACATTTAATGCCAATTTTCAGGACTTTTCAGGAACGTATTAAGGTTTGCTTCCAAGCCCTACTTCTGATCCATGGTACTGGTACGTAAAACCTCAGCTTACCTTTGGTGCTGATTCCTCGGAGGTCTGTGACTTTCATCAGCATGCGGGGAAACATGTGAGGCTTGTTTGGGCGTCTGCGGCGGGTGTAGATCTTCAGAGCCTCCAGCAGCGGCTCCTGCAGCTTGTCTACTTTCTGTGGCTCCTCCAGATCCATACGGTCTAACACAATGAGAGAAAGAAAATCATTTTGAAGAGGTAAAGAAATGGTAGAAAAGCTGGCCAAATGAGACAAAGTAACATGTTTTAAGGTAAAGATAGCAAGCTAGAAGGCACAACCGTACCTCCGCAGATGAGGCAGATGGCACTGAGTAGGCCCGTTTCTGTGTCATCCATCTCCAAAGGCAGCAGCTGGCCAGCAAAGGCAAACACCAGCTCTGTCAGTGGGCCAAAGCCAGCGTTATGCATCTGGGTCCTGTTGAGTGTCAGGCCATCTGAGAAGGTCATTGTGTCCTGTTCTGGGGTGTAGCGAGTGCATATCCTCAGCATCTAGGAAGGGGAAGAAAATCACAAGACAAGGACAAAAGGCAAAACATGGGCAGTTAGTAAAAGGAGGATGAAAGTCAGTATCAAAATGGCAGCTGTTCAGAATCATCTACAAGTTAAGCAGTGTGAATAATGAGGAAGCATTAGGGAGGTGGAAGGGGAGTTGGTTAAAAAGAAGAAGAGTAATAGGAGCATGTGGTTGGTACCAGGATGTCCAGACATGCAGATTTGAGGAGGGTGATCTGGTCAGCGATGGTGAGCGTAGTGAAGCCTGGTAGCCGTTTGGCAAACTCCACAATCTTTATAATGCACTTAGTGGACAGCTCACTGAACTTATCCCACAGGCCCAAGTCCAGCTGTACTCTGTGGTCAGCACTTGAATTCTGAGAGAGAGAAAAGGGACACTTTTGTCTGTGTGGCTGTGCAGAGTCCATACAGTGTTTGTCCTTCTGGCAAAGCAGTGAGCTAATGCTTGAGTGGAGTGAGTGTTTCGGGGTGGATGTTGATTATACATTTAACATAAAAAATAAAAACTCACTGTGGTGTATTTTCCTAGCTGGCACAGAGATGGAAAGGTCTCTTGGTGAGCTTTGCTGACTTTGTTAACCAGCTCCTGTAGTTCTCCACTCAGCTCATAGTTCTCTGGCAGCACCACCTCCTCCTTTACATCCTTCTTCTTTTTGTTCCTGTCGTTACGCACCGCTACAGGGAAACACAAGTGCAAGGTGACACACTTAAAAAACCCCATTGTTCACCCCATTAACTTTTACTTGATAGTGAAATATTCTTTTATAACAAAATGATTGAGGCCCATATTTTCTTCGCACCTTCTTTGGACATGCCAACCTCAAAGCACTTCTGCAGCCGACAGTACTGGCAGCGGTTGCGAGTCACTTTGTTGATCTGGCAGTTCTTGTCTCTGTGGCATGTATACACCATGTTCTTTTGGATACTGCGCCGAAAGAAACCCTGAAACCGATAAGGACAATGTTTGGCACACTGCTTGATTGACAGGAAACAATGCTCTCAATAAGATCTCAGAAAGTAGTATTTCTTAGCTAGCGCCCTGACTCTAGGGACGGCAAAGTCAGTCTGTCGGTTGGTTGTTTGGCCCAATGCTTTGGTCCAGACTGAAATGTCTCAGTACATATTGGGCGGATGTTTCCCATCATCCTCAGCTTTACAAAGGGTTATGAGATAATTAGCAAATGTTAGCAGGCTAACATGCTAAACTAAGACATGATTAGCATTATATCAGCATGCTGTTAGCATGTAGCTCAAAGCACTGCTGTGTCTAAAATCAGTCTTACAGAGCACATGGCTTTAGAATGTTTTCAAATTTCATAATGGTTTTATAATAACGCTGAATAATAGTGGCCTACTAACACAAGATTGGCTGATGGCCAGTGGTGGAACAAAACTACATTTACTGAAGTACTGTACTTAACTACAGTTTTGAGGTACTTGTATTTTACTTGAATATTTCCATTTTATGCTACTTTATAATTCTACTCCACTACAACTGAAAGCCAATGTTGTTCTTTTCACTCCACTCTATTTATTAAGTAGTACAATAAGTACTAGTTACTTTGCAGGTTAAAATTATTCATTCAAAATATGAACAAATAAATTAAGATGTATTGTTATGAATTAAGCAACCACAAGTCAGCTCCACCTTTACCATCACATTAAAGTGATGCACAAATTAATGCATCAATTATTAGAACCCAATAATATTAAATGATTATGGGCCATTCTGCATAATGAGTACTTTAAGTATATTCTATTGTTATTTCGCACTGATGTAGTGCTAGCTTTACTTAAACAATCTGAGTACTTCCACCACTGCGGACTGCGGTCTCAACTGTCTTCTTTCACTGCTTCTTTCTTAATTGTGAACATCCATTTATTGGTTTCTGTATATAAACCTCAAGCACACAAAACCTCTATATTATGTTCTCCAAAGGCATATATTTTTTATTTAATTTTAATCTCTAAATTTCCACTTTAACAGCTTCATTTAATACAGATGCAGTATCCATTTGGAGGTCAGTTACCACACAATATTTGCCTCCATTACATCAATAACGTGCAGTGTTAGTCACGATACACTAGAGGGCAGCTTAACAACAGCAAACTTCACAGCTACGCAGCACTGACATCTGTGTCAGGCTCTAGTGAAACATCAGACTTTTCAGTGGACATCAGCTGTTCACTTCATAAACTCTTCATGCGTCTCTGGCTTCTCTTACCTTGCAGCCCTCACAGGAGCTCACTCCATAGTGATAACCAGAGGACTTGTCCTGGCACACAAAGCACGGCTTGTAGATCCGTGGTGGAGGAGGAGGAGAAGGAGAGCTGGGGACCATCTCCTCTGAGCTGGTGCTCTGGGTCTCCACCGCTGCAGAAAGAGAGAGAGAGAGAAAAGAAAGAAACTTTTATCATATGTTGTTTACATAAGTTCTTAAAGTCTTTGAAACTACGATGAAAAGCTAATACACAGACTGATTAAGAAGGAATAGTCAACAAACAACCCCCAACTCCATGCAAGCCACCCCTTGGAGCCAGAAGGCAAGCTCAAAGGCAGACATTTTTAAGAGAAACGGAGGGGGCTGCTGATTGACAGGGACTTAAAAGAGACACAATTAGCTGATGGCCAGATGGCCGCGCTGATAAAATGCTGATTGGCAGCTGAGATTTGATTGGCTTCTCCATTTACTAGTGAGTGGGGGAGCAGCATACCTCTGTTGACTTTTTGACTGACATCTGAATTTTTGCATCTGTGTCTGTGTGTGTGTGTGTGTTTGTGTGCTCACACGCACATGCACAAGCTCACATTTTTATGTGAAAGGCTGTCGAACCAGACCGGCCTATATACCTCAGGCCCCATGTGAACAAACAGAGGCGGGATGTTTATGAGACTCGGCTGTCTCCCTCTGTTCCTTCTCGCTGTCTCGCTAAAGAAAATGGCAAACTGTATAACACCATTTGCTGGTCAGTTAACTGCTACTAATGAAAACGTTCAAAACAAACAATGTAAAGCAGGCAGCGGGGACAAGTACGCCCAGCTGATTAAAACTGTAGTTTCGTACACTTAAGGCAAAAAAAAAAGCATGAAACACGCCTTGTACACATTTGAAGGTGATGACTAAAGAACAACAAGATTCCCCTGAACATGCCTTTCAACTTTCACCTTCACTCACCCCAACTTCACCTCCCTCTGCCCACCCCCACCCCCACTCCCTTGTTTCCTGGCCCTAAATTCCTCAGTGCAGGCTGGACAGGGTTTAATAGTTGCCCAGGCTCATAAGCGGCCCTATAAAGGTTGTGTCTAGGATGGGAAGGAGGCCCCCGGCCAGGCTGACGGCCTCTTTATTGGGATCCAGTCACCTTGGGCAGCTATTCACATCAACAGCTCCATCCTTGGATCCCTTCCTTATAAAAATAAAGAATCTGGGGTCAAAAACCCCAAAGTCACAGCACCTCCTGTCACCTTCAATGGATAGCACAGGACTGAACCAAATGTGGCCCCCACCCCATCGCAGAAACCCCAACCTGAACCCACAGCCTGCCATTAACAAGAGTGCTAAGGTTTCAAAAAACAGAGAGGCAAAGGCACAAAGGAATAATCTGATAAAAACAGAGAGGGGAAGATGAGAAGAGGAAGAAAGGGAAAGAAGGAGGTGAGTCGGAGGACAGAGACTTCCCAGTGGCTGAAAGGTTAAATAAAATCCTGACCATTTAACTTTGACCTTGACTGTAGAAGGCCATTACTAATTCAATGACCAGCAGCTTGCTTTAAAGTTAGAAAACGTGTTCAAATATGACACATCATTCAATTACTCATGACTGAATCTGCTGAGCAAGACTTACAGATGTTATTCAAACAATAAATAACTATTTTTTTAAGAAAGTGAGGAATGCATTTTGTTCTAGGATTAGTTTTTTCTTTTATCCGCTGTGTGATCCAAGGTTTCAAGAATGCACTGAGCTCCTTGATCCCCTTTTCTTTAGGATTTGATGCTTTTCTTTGTCTATTGATGATTAAATATATTTGAGTTTTGGACAAAATAAAAAAATTGAAGATACTATCACCATCTTCAGGATGTTGTGACAGGCATGTTTCAATACGTTCTGACATTTTATAAACCAAATGAATTAGCGAGCGATATAGAAAATGAGTGTTAGTTGCAGCCCTGATGGTAATGTTCGTAGCAGAACTGATGGTTTATCTTGTCAGACAGAGAACCAGATTATGAGGTTGCCATTTCATATCTTTCCCCAGAAAATAACATGCAGTGTTCTCCAACAATGAGTGATTTGAAATGATTCAGCGTATGCAGGAGAAAGTTAACGTTGAATAAACAAAGTGCTGCTTGTTGGGCAGGAGGTTCTTCACTTTGGGGGACATTAGAGCGCAGGTGTGGGAGGTGGAGCTGAATGAGTGGCACTGTAACTTGATCACTGTTTTCTGTTTATATAGTAACACTGACAATGTAAAAGTGGCCCTGAGAGAACAAATGGAAAAAAATAGCTCCCATTGAAACGGAGAAGCTGCATCTGGCGCCAGGAGAGAGGTAATGACTGACACTGTCTGAGGGCGGGTGAGGAGGTACGTGACTCGGAGAAACGTGAAGGAGGGAGACAGGGTGAGAGACGCTGGGCTCAAGGCGGCGAGAGAGAGAGAGAGGGGGAGAGGGGACTTTACCTGGCATGGAGAAAGAAGGAGCCCAGAACTGTCAAGCAGCTGTCATCACCCTGAACTGAGCTCAGCCTCAAGAGCCTTGGCTTGAAAAAAATCTCTGTCTCTTCTTAACCTACAACTCACCCCTCAGCGTGTCACAACATCAATCAGCACACCTCTATTGGACGCAGAGCAGACAAGATGACTCGTGTGAATCAGCCCCATCAGATAGCTGGATTACTCTCACACGGGAAACATGCAACAGAAACTATAAGCTATTCGTCACTGGAGGAAGACGTAGGATTGGATGAAGATGTGTAAAAAAAAAAAAAAAAAACTAGAAAGTTTTCCTTAACATAACTCTACTCGACCTACTGGTATGTCTGGGTGACTCCCACCTTCCTCCTCTCCACCCAGTCTTTGTTGTCAGACCAACACATCTCTGTTTAGACAACAGAAGCGCTTCTGCAAGCAGACACCTTCCTTATCAGCTCTGATGCCTGAGATTCTAGAAGAACAAGAATGGCAGTTTCATTCCTGGGTAGTTTTCTAAACCTGAATTAGGGAAATCATTTCTGACCAGAATTACTACAATATCTGCCAACATGGACTCAGTTGTACAGTTGTATACTGTTTAATACCGTTAGTATTCTACATATTAACTTTATTAAGCATTTTATACTAACAGGAAATAGAGCAATACTTGTGCCATCAGACGTCATTAAGACAGAACTGATCTGTCATTCAGTATTAACGAGCGCATGAGAAAGAAAACACAGTGATTGACACCATCGAGCATCAGATGTTAAAGTTCTGCAGTGAGCACGGTGAGCGTGGGGTTTGTTTTACACTGATATTGAAGGTGTTTTGTCATTCCTCTTGGAGTGGCTGTGTAGTCGACACAGTGTGACATATGGCCTGTAGGGCCTGCAGCCTGACTCAACCTGCCAACATCGTACATCTCACTGAACTCGACTTTGGCCTGCAGGGCTTCAGAAAGCCTCGCACCGGAGAGGAGCGGAGGCTAACGCTAAGGACTGTAGCATTTTATACCGATATGAATATATATATACACTGTACACACACACACACACACACACACACACACACACACACACACACACACACACACACACACACACACACAAAGCCAGGTGAGGCTGAGACAGAGATGCACTTCCTCCTAAAAAGTGAAACATTCAAGGAACATTTATTTTTGACAAATTCAACTCTGTAATCCCAGATTTCAAAGAGACAAGGCATATTTTGCTGCCAAATATGGCCACTGATGGACAGTGAATGATCTAGACACACACACACATACACTCACTCACTCACTCACTCACTCACTCACTCACTCACTCACTCACTCACTCACTCACACAAAACAAAACATAGACACATGTGTTTGTTGAAATATTATGGGAATATTGTATACATATTTCATTTTATACAACAATTGTAACGTTGTGTTTGTATTCATATTAATGTAATTGTGTTTTTTTTGTATTTTGATGCTTTGGCAACATTGTTTTTCTTTTACTTTCATGCCGATAAAGCAACAAAAAAACCCAGTAAAATTAAAAAAAAGGCAAAATAGCAATTTGGACTAATATATCTTTTACGCTGAGTCTATAAAAGATTAATTTGGATGGCGAATTGAGTTTTTACATAACCTCTCTACTCACAAAATGTTCAGCAGCATACTGTGGAATGTGCGTGCACATGTGAATATGTGTGTGTGGGCTGCTGCATGGGGCCACAGGTCAGCTGGATTGTGTGTGAGGGTTCTCAGTGCGACAACACTGTGAGGACAGAGGAAGAGGAAAACAGTGGACTAAACACCATTCATCATTAAATAGATAACACGTAAAAAGCCTTCGTGGGCGAAGTTAATGCAACCTGTAAATTAAATTCTGGTTATGTGACGTGGTCTATACTTTTCATTACAAAAATGCATGTGTCACGCTTAAAATGACTGTACTTGGTTGTAATTCAGGAGCTGATAAACAGTGGGGGACAGCCACGATCTCAAATATGCTGAGCGAGTAATTACCACGACAGCAGGGAGGAGATGGGGAAGATCTAAGTGACAATCCCTTTCATCAGCTGTTCTAAGTTCAATACCAGCGTCCCCTCCCCTCGCCTGCCCTCCCCCCCTCAGCTCAACCCTCACTAATAACCGTCTTCCCCCCTCTGTCCTGTCCTGCCTTCCTGCCCTGGCAGGAGGAGGAGTCCTTCCTGTCATTGGAAGCGCCTTTTAAAGGAAAGGCTGTGAAAACCAGGCTACTGTCCAGGAGATGGCTCCATAAAAACAGCAGCACCAAACACTTAAAAAAGGAGGCAGAGACAAACACACAAACAACGGTGCACAAAGGCGCACACACACACACACACACACACACACACACACACACACACACACACACACACACACACACACACACACATTTGCACAATCTCACTAACAAGACAGACATCCTGGACATCAATCCCTCAAACCTGCAAAGCGGTTTCAGAAATTTGGGCCAAAAGAGTATAAAACAAATTAAAATGAACAAATTCAGGAAGTCACAATTCAATAACTCAAGGCAGGGTTCAGGACAAAAACTGGAAAACAACATTCACGTAATATTTTGTTTGTTCCATGGTCACAGACCTACGCTTTGTTTGTCTGCTGAGTGTGGGGTCGGGGGTGCATTTATGGGACAGGTTGTTAAATCTGGGTTTGTCCCTCCCATTCCTCATCATACATACAATACACCCTTTCTTTTTTATAACACCCAATAAACCCAGCTCTCTATTTTTGCCCTTTTTTGATATTAGTCTCCCACCACAATACTGGGCAAGCTGAATACAACACTGAGAGCCGACATGACTTCTCAAACACATCTTCTGCTACAAATCATGTGGATTTGAAATAGTTTTAAAGCATTTAGGTTGAATTACGGCACGAAAATAATAAAGTTGTACAATAACACTGCAGTTATTCGCTTATACTTGGTTTCACATTAAGTTTACCAGCTTTTATACTGAAACTGACTCTTTTAGAACATGTTTTATCAGCTAAACCACATTTTTGATAGACATACAAGACAGACTAATGATTCAAAGTCATTACAGGCTAAAGTTAATGCGGCGTGGTGGAGACATGGCTGGAAGCTGCGACGCCCCGATCAGAGACAAGTTGTAACACGACTCACTGATCCTCACAACATGTTGGTTCCAAGCAGTTCCACCAATCAGCAGCCAGGGATTGTCTCCGCTAGCCTTTACAAGACTACTGTAATTACAAAAACAATATGCTACTGAACATTGTTTTAATCAGGTTTTTAGTTCAGATCTACCCTTCAACTATTCATAACCTACAGTATTTGTCAGACAGATGAGTCTGTAGGCATTTAGATAAATGCTATATGTTGTAACACGCAGACTGTAACCGGATTACTGTGAATAACCAGATTAGAGTAATAATTTGATGACAGTATTTGCATGTTTCAGCGGATGTTGATAGGAAACATCATATTCATGCCACAAAAGAAAGCCAGAAAGTCAGTATTTTTTTTTGTGTTGAAAAATTCACTTCAATCAGTCTTATCTTCCATTCAGGGTATGTCGTAACATGAAACCTTTTTCTTCTGACCACCGATAGCCACTCCACTCCAATCTTGACAATTTATCTAAATCTCTTAATCTAGTTATTTCAAGTAAGAACATCTGGTTCTGGTTCTAATCAGTGTTTTCTGTGTCTGTGTAAAAGTGTTTGATGCGAAATACATTTTAAGAAACTGGTAACTCTAATTTTAAAGGTTTGCTATGAAAAATGGAAAGTTACAGGTTTCAGAAACATTGTAATTGTCTGGTATCGCAGCTGCAAGAATCTCTGCTTTCTTTGAACACACTGACTGAACTTGAATTTCCAGGTTCACAGAGGTTGTTTAGTGTGTAAACAGTGTAATTTCTTTCGGGAAAGGCATCTGGAGTACAAGAGTATAGGCCAGCAATTCATGACCCAGTGACACAGATTGGCTAGTTTGTTTTTTTTAAACTGATACTGGCGCAGGTACAGACAAAATAATAATCTGAGCCCCTTCCAAGAAATACAACATGCAGACACCCCCTGAAACTAATATGTTTTATCTTTTAAATCAGGCACAGATCTCTGTTTTTTAATCAGCTACTGGCAGTAAAAGCATCCCCATTGTATCATAGTTAGCCGCTCTCCTGCTAAGTCATGACATGATGGTCAAGGAGCATTGTTAAACTAACTTTGAAGAACCCCTTTAAAGTGAAGAGGGTGCCAGAGAAAAGGAGATTATCACTGAATGAAGGGGAGAGCGTTTCCCCTCAAGGCCTGAAACACCGAGATACAAAGAGTTACAGGGGGGGGGGGGGGGGGGGGGGTAGTTCAATCCCAAATCCAACTTCATCCCTCCACTCTTCTATTCAGCTCTCGTCTATTTTAACTGCCCATGCCGCATACACAGCGCCTAATCTTATAATTGACTCTTTGTAATTGTAATTGAATCATTAAAAGCTCTTGGTTACACAACACAAGGCGTGTAAACTGAGCCGAGTGTGAGCAGAAAATACACACACACACGTATGTACACACACACACACACACACACACTGATACACACTATTAGAAGATCAAGTGTAAAAAGGGGGGGATGTTAAAAAGAAGAGAAAAACAAATGTCACATAGAGGAACCCCCCCTCCCACACACACACACACACACACACACACACACACACACACACACACGCACACACACACACACCATTACTGCACAAGAGGCGGTGACAGAGAAAGCGGACGGACTTTGGCATGTCCCAGCTCCCTGCAATGCCTCCTGACGCTGAAACAAAGGAAGGCAGAGAGGTGCTGAACTGCCTCAAATAAAAAAACACAGGAAAAGAGGACCCCCCTGTTAACGCGCACACACACACACACACACACACACACACACACACACACACACACACACACACACACTCAAGCTCACACTCACATCCACACGCACACACGGAAAGGAGAGAAAGCTTGTGTCAAAAAGACACAGATGCCAAAATGCGCTCAGGAATTTAGAGTCACAATGTCCAACAGTGCATGTTCACTGAGAGCAACACAGAATAAGCAAACTCTGATTCACTTTCCAATGTGGCCCTTCTTTAAGGATGACAGAGTCTACATGTTGCCATGGACCATTAGCAAAGTTATCAACGTCAAAGGGTCAGTGCAAATTAATTTAATTTACAGACTCGAGAGGTTAACCATCATTTTGTCTATTTTTAAAGTTCCCTAGTCTGTCTGAAATGATGTAAAATGTGAAATCTTAGAATAAATGAGATGTATGATCAACTTTACAAATAGACACCAGCAGCTGTAGAACCGTTTGGTAAAAACACTTAATCAGAACATATATGATGCAGCTGTGTCAATGTTATAACAACTATTTTCATTATCGCTTAAACTTCCAATTATATGATCCATTAATGCATTTGGTTAGTAAAATTAAAAGAAATAGTAAAAAAATGCCTGTCTTAATTTAAGCCCACAGTGATGTATTTAAACATCTTGTTTTGTTTAAAAAAAAAAATACACTTTTATGATATAAAACAGAAAAGCAGCAAACTAAATTGGAGAAGCTACAGTCAGAGACGGGAGCTTTTTGTTCGAAAAAAAAACATACGTATCAAAATAGTTGCTATTTATTATCCTGTCAGTTTGCAGTCCACCCACCAGCCTCATGTTTGAGAGAGATGTTTGAGTTTAAATCTATGCTCGATTAAGAAATAAAGGTATGGATGTCAGAGGTGAGTAACGCCTCTTTGCATGCTACTGTCCATTAATGCTAACAGGGTACTTAACAGAAAGGGGCTGAATCACCCTCTAAACCCCCGTGGCCAGTCAGGGAACATATTTTTACTTCCTTAAAACCATTCAAAAATCTGAACCAGCAACCTTCACAGCAAAAAAACTCAAACAAAAAAACCCCCACTAAACTAAACCAAAACCATTTTTATAGAAAGAAAAGATGATTAATGAATATTTGCGGACATTTGTCTGTCAGAGTGGCATCTGGCGAAGCTCCTTAGCGAGTTGAAACAGGCCCTGCTGTGGTGTTTGTCATCCTGACTGCTCATCCGTCATCATTAGTGAGCACTGAGGACCTGCTTGATGCCCTGGTATCTAAATAAAAGCTGAAGATAAATGGACTCAAGGTGCTCAGTGGGGACATCCCACACTGCAGAGAAGATATATCAAACACAACATGAGGTAAGCTCAGCTCGGTGACACATATGAATAGACTTCAGCAAGTCAGTTTACATAGATAGATAGAGTCAATGTTTGATTTTCCAAGCCGCAAAACCAAGTGTAACCAAAGAGTCTGAGCGCGGACTCCATGACAATAACAAAAGCTCTGCTTATTCTTTTGCCAGATATGGTGAATTCTTCTTATTTACCTTGGGTGACTGCTCCTGCGTTGTTGTTTTGTAACACTGCGTCTTAATGCCTGATGCAATCTTTGCCTTGTCTAGCCTTGAGTTACGAAACGGCTCATGTGTGAAGTGATTCATGTTTTATCTTTAAAAAAAACTCACATCTCATTCTTACAGTCATCGTTTCTTCTGAAGAATATTAATCCGACTGTAGAACGTCGCTCAAATGTGTTGCATAGCTTTGGGTGACTTTGTCCAATTGCATAAGACTGCTCATATAGTGAAACGAATCAGTCCAATCATGTCTTTGCTTATCTTTTGCAATCCGTATCTAACTAACTGTGGTTCTATGTGTGTGTGTGTGTTTATTGGCCAAATCACAGCCACGTGATTTCAAGGCCCATTTGCCTTCAATCTGTCAGTGCTGTTTCTGTTTGGACGTTGCTGTTTTCTGGACACGTCGTCGGGTCAGGTCCCAAATAGTTTAAAAGAGCTGTCACTCATGTGAAGTCATTCATAAAGAAAACAAACACAATGATGTATAAATATGCACTCCCCAACTCACTCACTCACTCTCACAAAGCACACTAAGCGCATAAACAAACAAAAAGCAGGGTGAGAATGGGTACATAGAATCGAAAGGAATCTGACTCTTCCTGTGGAGAGAGCTCTATGATAACAAAACCAGGACTCTGATAAGAACACACACACACACACACACACACACACACACACACACACACACACATACACACACACACACACACACACACACACACACACACAGCTGCTCTGTTCCAGTCTGATGGACAGGATGGAGTACTCACACTGAATGCTGCCAGTCCCGGCCCAGGCGAAGGGGTCCAGGCCGGAGAAGTAAGGGGTTGCCTTGCCGAGCATGCATGATCCTTGTCCAGACACATCAAAGAGGGGCCGCGGGGCAAGCCCCAGAGCCTCCATACAGTCAAACATGCTCCTCTCAAAATCACAGCACACACAGCTAGCAGCCGTTTGTTCTGCAGCCAAGCTGTGAGAAAGTGACCGTAAAAACTGAGAAAAGGCTTCCTGTGACTGAAAGTAACTCAATGCCCTGCTGGTCCAGGTGTTCCCTGTCTTTCTGTCTCCTGTTGCCCCCTGACTGCCTGTCCTGTCCTGTCCTGTCCTGTCCTGTCTCTTCCAAACTTAGTCCTCTGGATGGACAAAATCCTTCTTTCCGGCCTTATTTCTGCTCTACAACCCAAGCTTCTTTTTCCCTCTCTGTTCCCAGATCACTTGCTTGCCTGCCTGCCTGTTTTGACTTCTCTAACTGATGTCATCTCCCCTCTCGCGGGCTCTTTGGGCCTCTCACACTCCACCACAGACTCAACCAACTATCCGCATGCTCTCCCAGCACAGAAAAGGGGGGTGGGGTCGTGGAAGAAGAAGAGGGAGGGGCGCGTGCAAGAGGGGGTGTGTACCTCCTTTCTGATTGGTCGTGCATCAAAGTTTCTCTCCTTCCCCCTTTTCGCCTTCAAGTTTTCCAAATCGCCTCTTCGTATTTCATATTTTGCAAATGAAAACAAACACTCCTCACCTCCCCTTCCTCCTCCCTTGACTCTTTCTTCTTTCTTTTACTGTATTAATTCCCTTTTTGTTTCACCACAGCAGGGAGCATTGCCTCTCTTCTAAACAGTACCGCTCTACCACCCTTAGCAACAAACTCCCACCTCACAAAGTCTGCTCACAGAAAGTACGAAGGGGGCTCAGAGAGAGTGTCATTTACTAATTTACCCAACTTTCCCTGTAAATAGATACTTCCCTGTGGTTTCGGTACAGTACAGTAGGATTAAAGTGGCCACAGAAACACGACACACCTGCTCACACACGATCAGCTAACCCCAAATTTCCCCCAAATTAGAAGCATATTACTTGAGTATTGTGTTGCATTTTAATGATAACCATCTGCAACAGTGTGGTATTGTTTTCACCTTGTGAGTCTCTCTGTGTGTGTGTGTGTGTGTGTGTGTCATCATGGCATTTACATGTCTGTCTGTGGAAGGATTCTGTCACCGCGATAGCGTCACTACAATAAGATGCAGTCATGAAACTTTACAGTTATTGAGAAATGAAGGCAGAGTTCGTGGGTGTGATTTACATGCTGGTCACTAGTTTATATTTCTAATTATTCCCACGAGTTTATTTTTTACAAAAAAGAAACTGAAAAAGAAAACCATCGACTAAAACAAAAGAGAAACGATAATGTTTTCATTTACGGTTTTATTATTCCCTGATCATTTAATTGAATGTAATTTGGTGCTGCTTGTTTGGAAAATAAAGGGACATTTCTGAGTCAATTATTAGATTTTAGTTGCGTGGCGTTGTGAGCAGCTGTTGATTTACTAAAGAAGACACAAACGTCCTAAGAAATGAATAGGAAGTCATTAGGAATTTGCAGACCTATAAAATAAAGTGTTACAGAGGAGAAAAAGAAGAGAAAAGTACGAGGAATGAACATAAATGAAATGCACGGATGTACATTCAAAAACGATTTAGAAGAGTCTGCAGCAATGTGGACAGACCCCCTTATTGTCCATTAATGCATATCTAACATTTCTGCAATTTGGGATGAAAATGATGACCTATTATTTGAGATGAACTTTAAGATGAAAGTCTGATCTGTTTCAGTCCACACATCATTCCTTCTTTGTCTGTCTCAACAGTCATTCATCCCCATGTCTCTCGACTGTAGTTTCATTTATTCTCTTTCTCTTTCCATTTGCTCTTGGCATGTGCGGATATCTAATTCAATTCCTTGAATTCAGTTCAACATGGATTCGGTTATCTTCCCTCCCGGAGCTTATTGGATAGTTCAGCCACACTGAAGTGGGACACCGCTGCAGGCGAACCACACTGGCCCGGAGTCTGGATAGTTTGTATACGAGACAGCCTCACCCACCTCCCTCTCCTCCTCCCTTTCCTTCCCTCGTTCAAGAGGGATGAACTCTGGAAGAAACCCCCACTGGGGCTTTAACACCCCCCTTCACACACACACACACACACACACACACACACATACAAACTGTCCTGCCTGTGGCTGCCTATGCTTCATATCACCCTTGTGTGTTACAATTCTCTATTTTCTTTGTTTTTCTACTGTTGTTTGTGAGTTTTGTTTATATTAATGCCAACCCCCCTGAATCCATTTCTTTAGATTTTTTTTCATTAATATTTGGAGAATAACAGCATGCACCCAGCCTGCTGTTTTTTTACTCACGTTTTTTTTATTCATCTTTCGAGTACCCCCCCCCTCTTCCTGGTGGAGTTTCTACCTGTCTGTCACCACCATGGCCGGGCGGCACACCAAAACACAATGATACACTGCAGGGAGCAGAACAGCACAGTATGAGCCTGCTGAGCTCTCCCCACACCTTGAGACAATTACCCGCCTCACAGCACCATGCCCCCTGTTGCTGCTTTGAGGAAAGGGACATACAAATGCAGGGTGAATGTGAGGAAGAAAGAAAAAGTCACTTTCTTTCACTTTTAAGGATACATAAACTTTAGTTTTTTTTTTTAGTTGGGCAAATTGCAGATCTCTGCCTTTCTCACACACACACACACACACACACACACACACACACACACAATTGGTAAGAGGAGCGAGTCATATTACAACTATTCACAATCAGGTTCTTTTGGGTATTCATCCTGTCGTCATGTCTGACACAAACACACAGAGCTGAACAATGGCCTCCTCTCTCTCTCTGTCTCTCTCTGTCTCTCTCTGTCTCTCTCTCTCTCTCTGTCTCTCTGTCTCTCTCTCTCTCTCTCTCTCTCTCTCTCTCTCTGTCTCTTTCTCCACCAGCAGCTCCGCCGGCTCGGCCGCAGATATTTGCACAAAGTCTCACTGCGGTCATCAGCAAGCGCACAAATATAGTCACAAATGTGAGGCAAGGAGTGCAAGACTGCTGGTTTGTGATATTCATGGGTGTTGGAATGTGCAGCCTACAGAGTGGAAATGTGTGTGTGTGTGAGTGTGTGTGTGTGTGTGTGTGTGTGTGTGTGTTCGGACGCACGGACAATTATGTGTGTATGTGCTTAAACAGAGTGCCTGTGATGAAAGACACAAAGAAAAACACACAAGCCTCGCTCTGTGCCTTTAGGTTCAAGTTACTAATATCACACACACACACACACACACACACACACACACACACAGACACACACACAGACACACACACACACACACAGACACACACACAGACACTCAAAACATTACAAAGAACAAGATGTGACTAGTAGAGAAATTACGAAAGGACATTGTGTTCATTGTGGAAAAATACACTTCTTTTCCTCGTGATCAGGAAGATTTTTCTTCCTTTTCATAACTAACCTAGAATTTTGATGTTAACAGAATTTTAATCTTCATGCCATGAAAAAAAAGACAAAAAGACATTTTGAAAAATATTTACTTAAAATTCAAAGATATTATCATGTATTTAAACTAATTCCAGGAAGCACGAGGCAGATAGCTTTAACCCAAAAGAGTTATTTCTGTGCTCTTATACTAATTCCCTTTTCCCACTGCTATTAGGAAAAGAGGGATTTACTGTATGATTGAATACACAGCAGAGAGCTTTTGATGTTTATATCCACAGATTTTACATCCAGGGATGTTTTGAGTTTCATTTCATTGGAGAACAAAGTCTTCTGCTCACACTGATTAGGACCTGGTTTGAATTAATTGACCAATCCCACTTAATTAAACCTCTAAAGTAATTTTGTAAAATGAAAAGACTTTGCACTAATGAGAGATATGTAATTTATTCTAGCTTCACTTCATGGAAAAGAACGGGCTCATTATTTGCAATATTAGTATAAATGACTTTTCTATCTTTCCATCAAACGGCCGTACACGCATACAAGCCTCACTTGTCTTACTTCACTACACGCTCAACATATAAATACTAAATATATGTAAATGAAGGCAAAGAAAAACAAAGAAGACAGAGCGAGACATTGCAGAGTTTAACTTTTAAATGTAGTTGGATTTAGGATTATTTAACGTATGTTACTTTGTGGTCTCATTGCTACAAGCTTAAGAAACCAAATGTGGTTTTATCACAATCTACTATTTCTTTCTTTGCCTCAACTGACAACTGTCACAAGTTGAAATAATTGTGATCGATTTAGATATTCTGCATTTACCTGGCAGGTTTTCTGGGCATTTCGTTTTGTCACATTCGACCACCTGTAACGATCCTGACTGACATAACGCGGCCCGGCCCCTCATATCTTTCTGTCTCTGTCTGTATTTGTATAAAAGTCCCAGAGGCAACATGTCAAAGATGTAATGACATTGTGAGTTCTACAAGCCTGGTCGTCGGGCCTGAGACTCCAGATAAACAGATATCAGCCGCTCACTGAACACATTATCTGTGTGCACACAATGACACACACACACACACACACACACACACACACACACACACACACACACACACACACACACACACACACACTGATTGACAGCAGGTATTTCTGCACCAGATGTCAGCCTTACAGGATGAGAGATACAGTGTAAAGTGTTTGGTCTGAACACTGCACAGTCTACTCTACAGAATATTAATAAACATAGGGATTAATGGGTTTAAGCTACAGGTACCTTATTCTGAAATTGCAAAAGTTGCACAGTACAACTAAACTAAAAAAAGATGACAAATGTATGATGAAACTGTAGCGTGCATAACTTGAAATTGCACAAGCAGTACAGGGAATAACAGTGTGCAGTGCAAGGAATTGCAATTTAGTTATAATGCAGACTCAATAAAACAGTGCTTTGGTGCTGTAATGTCTGAGTAATATAACAGAAGTTAATTTGGAAGGAAATTGTAATGAGATCCAGTAAAAGAAGAAAGTAATTCACTCCTCGAATCGAATTCCCTTTCACGGTACACCATGTCTCTGAGGTCTTGCTGAGTCTCTGTGAAGTGCAATAGTGCCCCCTGTGACTCAAATGGTCTCTATCCAAACACACTGCTTTTGGAGGATGAATTGAGAAACTTTCTCATCTGCCAAAAGC
Source organism: Pholis gunnellus (assembly GCF_910591455.1). Lineage (NCBI taxonomy): Eukaryota > Metazoa > Chordata > Actinopteri > Perciformes > Pholidae > Pholis > Pholis gunnellus. Next base: position 16,840,830 of record NC_136529.1, on the reverse strand, counting down.
CCCATCCTTCTCTTGAGGAAATTTATGTTTCTCTGTACTAATGATGATATAAAACATTTCGATTTTCGCCAACTTACACAAGGGACCACGCTATGTTTGCGGGTTTCCCAGCCTGCCCTCTCTGCTCTCCGCCTGGTTTACCACATGGAAAAACTCTTCTCTTCTAACTATTCTCTCCTCAATGCATGATTTAAAGCATGATTATAGCCTCAAATTGTCCCTGGAGACAAAAATTGTGGAGAGTCTCAACTGTTCTACACAAAACAGAGATCGAGCACACTATCTTGTCATGTGTTAGTGTGTGGGATCAGGATTTCTTGCCTTCTGAATTAAGCTTTCATTTAGGTCAAGTGATTTGCGATGACACTTCTTAAGATATCTTTTCTTTGAAAATCGTTTTGTGTGAAGTATAACAAATCTCCAGAGTTGTTTTTTTGTAAGTTGTGTAAATGATTTAGACATTATTTTTGTATCACTTACACAATGCAGCCATCTCTTTGGGAAGGTCTGTCCCAAACCGGCCGAAAAGGTGACTACTGGCAAGCAGGTCAAAGGGGGAGTGGCTACGCATGGAGTTAAAGGTGAACGGGTACATAGCGCGGGGGAAGCCGGTCATGTGACGCACTTGGTGCTCCCTGTTGGTTGCCATCGTGAAAAGTGCCGCTGGTGGTTCGGGTGACGTTTCTCTGATTGTCTTTCTGATTGTTTCGTCTCCCTGCGTCTGCTTCGTCAGGGGCCTGCGTTGAGTTTGAAGTGGCCTGCTGCCATTCAGTCCCTCTCAGCTGCGAGAGGGATGCTGCTGAAACAGGAAAACAGACCAGGAGCCCCCGTGACCAGGACCCGAGCAGGTCCAGACTCTGTAGAAAAGGAGGCAAGAGAAGGGTTAGATACTGGAAAAGTCAAACATATAGAGCACAGGGGCTTAACAACTCACCTAATGTCGAATAAATTCAACAATTCAAACAAAAGAATCTGCAGGCAAAACAATCAAAAGCAAACTCCAGACGAGGAATAAAATCATGGAAGACAAAGAGCAAAAAGAGAGACTTCTCTCATGCTTTTTGTCTGTCTTCAAAGTAGTGCAATGATTTCAGGCAACGCCATATGATTTCAATCAGCAGAACTGGATTATAAAGAGTCTCTCTGTTCCCGCTGCCAGCCTACTTGAGAACAGCCAGCCACAACATGGGTACAATTAACCCTTTACCACAACAGACACACATGACCTACTCCTTCTCACTGCGCCCCACGCCCTGAAAACCCTCCGCTGTGCCCTCTGTGAAGGTTTGTGGTGATCACCATGTCTCACCTTTTCTGACTCACATAGTGACTCTGTGTCAGTAAGTTAAAAGAGGGCGGCTCTCTCCCATCTTTCATAACTCTCTCATCCCCTTCAGTGATTTCATGAGTGGGTGGAGCTTAACTCTCTGTGGTGGAGCTGTGTGGTAAATACAGCTCGGCAAAAGAATGTCTTGTTGTTTTGGGCCTGTTTCGGCATGGGAATCAAACACCCAGGGTGGGTGAGAGACAGACGGAGAGAATGATGAATTTACAAATGTCCCCCGTTGAACTGCTAAAAAGAATACACAGATTCAGTCAAAATACATCGTGAAAAAATACAAATTGAGAGGAACAATCTGTCCTTTAGAATAGCAAACCCCTGTCCCTGTCTCTCGATTGAGCTGACAGACTACTACGGTGCAGCAATCCAACTATAGTAAACATATATACTGTATATATACTGTATATATATATATATATATATATATATACAGTATATATAGATGCAAAGAGATGCCCCATACTCCACATGTGGAGGTAAAAAACGGCCACAGCAGAGTCCTTTTACAGGACAGAGACATGCAAACATACACACAGACACAAATAGTCACACCACAGCAACACGTTTATTTCAAATGTATTTAATTTAGCACGAGTACACGATTCCACAACTTCCACCTTAAAGGGTCAGTTCATTAAGTGACCTCTTGTGTTCTTGTGGTATCTCAACATGCAGATTAGGATTTCATTTGCTCAGGTTTTGAGATATCTCTTCTGAGATTTTCGAAACCCAACCCAATACAATTGAGATCGATGAAAGTCTGTTCATAGTACTCACAGCATTTAACTAGAAGTGCTCTCCACCCCGCCAGGTGTGTCTGCAACCATCACTACTGGAATGTTTTCTACGAAAGAATACAAACTAATTGCCTACACAACAACCATTTAGACGCGTTTTTCATTCGCACGTCTCACGCAACAGATGCGCTCTCATTTAAATCTGTGCAGTTGTCTGCACTGGCTTCATGCATCTAAGCTGCAGTTCGCTGCGTAATGCGTTATTTTGACTGTTTTAACACTTCCTCTAACCAGAAACTCTCAGTGTGTTTAGTTCTGTTGGATGTATTAGCCCTGTTAGCCAAACCGCAGGACTCTGCTGCCTACCGGCTGCTAACAGCTAACGTGCCTCCTTCGACCGAAATGAGAGGATTCATTCTGTGGTAGTCAGCAGTCGGTTCAGTTTGTCATCTACTAAGCGATAGTTATAGCTACATACAGTACAATAGTCTAGGCGTGCAAATTTAAGAGAGGAACAGTTCCTAATCCGTAGCGGAGACAAGAGTCCAACCTGAAGCAGTTGTTGAACCAGCCAGTTCACAATAGTCAGGAATCAGCAGTCAATGACGGTATAAAACAATAAAATATGTTTGTGTGTTGAGTGTGAATCACTGAAACCACGACAGGTGCTTAAACATACAGTCATGAGTGAGCGCAAAAAAACCATCGACCGATGGACCCAACAGTATGCCAGATTAGCCATGGACAGACAGACAGACACAAAGATGCACACGCGCTCACACAGACACAACCACATACATAATCTCCTGGTGGAAATAATAATAAAAATGAGATGTACATTTTACAGTAACACGTCTTTCCAGGACAAGGTGCCAGTTAATCTCGCTAATTCACACATTTACATTAATGTTCAGCTTTTGTTGAAAATGTTTTAAAGACGTGTTGATTCAATTTGGAGGCTACAGTTTGTGGTGCTGTTATTGCGTCATACGGATTGGTGTTTCTAATATTTAGTCAGCCCCTCACTGATATAAATGGGGTGGACAAAATAATAGGCTAATCATCAGGCATCTGTGCTGCTACTATTAGAGTACAATTCTTCTACATCCTTTTGTTGTTGCAGCATCTATTTCTTCCCACACACGCGAGCACACACTCACATATTACACATTCACATGCAAAGCCACAAAGTCAGCGCGGCGAGTGTTGTTTTTAAAGTCATATTTCCCATATTGACATTTTTTCTGTAACTGCTTGGCTCTGCTGCGGTTTTTCTTCACTGCAAAGGCCAGTTAGGGAGAGTCCCGGCGACTATTCTCACAAAGAACTTTTGTGTTTGAAGATCAGAAAATGTCAAACACAGGTTGGACAAAGTGTGTAGTGATTAAGAAAAATGATTACATACATGGTGTGGAATGGTCACATTCTGCAAAACATAAGCATGCACATGCCTCTCTAAAAGCAGAACACAGGAACATACAGGCACGGGCATGTAGGCTGCAGAAGTGAACATACACAGATGTTCTGTGACTTTAATCATGTTCATGGGCGAGTAATCAGTGGAGAACACACTGCGTTCACACATGCTAAAGGTGCAATTGACCTAGAAAAATCAAGTAGTAAGTACAGGACGAGGATCACTCCACAGATGTATATTGCTTTTGAGTATTTTGACTTGAAAAGAGACTTCAAGTTGACTCTTTAACCAATTTAAATTCAAACACTGAAATCACCAGTATGGAAGCCAGATGTATAAAAGGATCGGGATGAGGAGAAAAAAGTGTTGAAAGCTGAAAAAAAGGATGGAAAATGATAGAGGGAAACAGAGAGAAAAGAAAGGGAGGGAGTTTCAAGCATCTGGCAGGCCATGTGTAAGAAGTGAACAGAGGCCTATTAATTAGAGCCATACTGGTAACTGGATTAATAAGAGAAAGAGCGGACTGTGGTGAAGCAGCATGGGAGGAGGCAGAAAAAACGGGCCGAGCAGTTGCAAAAAAAAACATACATAAAAATTACACCACGGTTTTATTTCCACTAATAAACTATGAAATAACGTGTGCCCGAGCCAAGGAATGGTTTCTTTCTCTCTAATGAGTAACACCCCTCCGCCCGCCCCCTCACTCTCCCTCCAGGGGGAATACACCTTGGGTAGGGCAACAAACGCAGCGCTGTGTCTCCGGGCCTCCAGGCCTCAATGCTGCTTTTATGAGACCTAGCTGGGTCAGGTCAGACTGGGTCACCTGGTGCTGGTCCTGCTGACACGCCAACCCAGGCATTCACACACACACACACACACACACACACACACAAAACTGATGCTCCCTTTCCCAGACTATGGGGATTAAAAACAGCTTCAGTGTAAAAACGTTGGGGCTTTCCACCTCATACCGTCAACTTTGTTTTCACATAACTTCCATCAAACTACGCTTCCAGGAGCGACCTCATTGTGTTCAGCGCAGTGCTGCAGAAGTTGTAAACATGTTTGAAATGACAAAAACAATTTTTTGCAATAACATGTTTTAAGTGCTTATTAGCAGAATCATCTGGACATGGTTACCCTGGGTGTAATTGTGACAAAACTTTATGGTTGAGGTTATAGTTATGACACCGCACACACACGGAAAGTCAGTACAGACAGTCTGTCCACACTAAGCTGGTTGTCATTTACATGTGAAAACAACGTGTCCAGAGAGTGTTAGGAGCCCACCTCACTAAATTTGCAACAAGTAAGCTACATGATACCATTTACTTTCGCTCACTTTGACGTGTTTAACTAATCAAAGCAAACAACTTGCAGCCCCTGCATGCAAGAGCCCTGTAGAACGCACAATCTGTGGGCGACAATCGTCTGTGAAAGGTGACACTGCAACCGCTTTCTTCTGAATGTAAGCGGCACTTGAACATTTGCCTTCGGTTGTTTTCATTAAAAACAGAGCCGACCCTGAGCTATTTGGTGCCCTATAGGCAAGAGTTAAGCTGGCTCCCCCTTGTATCGCAGCCAGCTCCATCACCAATCATTGTGTTCATACTCACACAGAAAATGTACTTTATGTCTTTGGGATTAAGCTATGCAGATCATTTCTCCAAATTAAAAATGTGGTATAAGCTATTGGTGTGATGTTGTGGGCCACCCAGAAAATAGGGCGTATATAATATGCTTCAGAGTTATGTTGACGGCTTTTTTGTAATACTTCGGACATTTTTTCATCCCTCATTTGGGACGCCACTATGAATGGATGGCGCTCCTAGCATTCACCTCTACTGCCTATGCCGAGGGCCAGTTCTGCATACAAATCTTTTATTTTGGTCAGCAAACAACAAAACTGTCGCAGTCAACATCTGGTCAGGAGCGGGACAGACACAGCCCGTTGCTCTGCTGAGTCACAGCTGGTTCAATCTTTATTCGGCATTTTACTTTCTGTAAAGCGGCAGAAAGTTAACTTTTTAAGTCAACATAGTAACAATATAATAACGCTTTACATTATGGCAGTTAACTGCTTTGTTTAGATCTTAGACCAATCAATCTTTGGTATATTGAGCCTTTTGGTAACATTTTCAGTTGTTTTTTTCCTGCACATTATGGAGAAATATGTTGTTGGTGTGGAGATAATGTGGTGCAGCATTTTTAAGGGGAATTGAGGACTGGAGAATTGCAGTTAATCTTCAGTTTTATTGTATAATGAGTCCACTTTTTAGAGCAGAGAAATGTGTGGTAAAAGGAGGTCTGTGTCAGTTCGTGAATGAAGAGCGGCTTGAGTTTAAGCATTCAGAAAAGGGAGCTTGATCGGGGTGAGTAGGTTCAAACTAAACATACAGCTTTAGAACTGGCACTCTTGATTATTAATACATCAATGCTAAGATCAACGCATCATGCAAACAAGAATTGTACAGTTTTAGATATTAGTGTAACTTTAATATTAGTTGGCATGGAAAAGCAAGTAGTCATATAATTCCCAGCAGTGCAGAGTAAAGTTTAAAAAGTTAGCTTAGTCACTTGCCCAGCATATAAAGCAGTTATTTTATAGACCGTGTAACAGTATCCACCTGAAAGGACTAATAGCCCCTAGTTTCCTGCCCTGTTCTTACTGTTTGGACAGGCTTCAAAGTGGCAGCAACTAAACAGCTGCATTGCTAGTGTTCAATGTATTGCATGGCGGCCATCATTACTTGTCAGCATGCATCAGCCTGTTTTGACAAATCATTTACTCTCTGAACAGTCCCTCTTCTCAGAGTAAAGTCTCTTTGTCACCCTCACCTTCTTTTTGTCTCAGTCATAAAATCCAATCAATGCCACATAGACAGGTTTCTCGCTCTCATTATTACTGACACTTCAAAGCAAAGTCTCCTTGTAGGACCAGCGTTGTATGGATGGAATGAATTTGAATAGGTCTAAACTATTTGGAGAGGTTGGTCAGTGGTGGATGGTGGTGGTTTAAGACGCTCCTTCTGTCTCCGCTACTGGTCCTTTTTGCCTCATTCCCTCCTGTAATGTTCTAACTGTATGCTACCAGGAATGAAGGCAAAATGATAAAAATATATCTATTATTTACGAGTGTATCGCCAGTTCTTAATCAGTAAAGCCTACACAATTTGAACTATGCATGGTCAACATTGTATTTTTACGGTATGTGTACAATGGGGCAAAGGAGTACAAGCACATTGCAAGCTTTACGATTACAGTCAGAAGCTTTTAGATGCAGAGGAACGTAGAAGAAATGAGAACGGTAAATGTTAATATGTTAGCACTGTGAATGTTTCCATTACATTGAGACGGTGTCATTTAAATTACTCCAAACTAGGAATAAAAAAGCGAATAAATTCATCACACGATGTCCTTTATTGCGTATGATCATGTGTCGCCTCAGTGTCGGCACATCAAATGGATTATGTTGAGGATGTTTTTCTTCCCGTCCTTAAAGTGGGTTCACTTGAAGTCACTTGGGTTCAGGACACATGAACCGAAAAGTCAATTTAAGTTCTTTAGTCTAGTCATGTGCACAATTACAGAGAAACAGTTGTTTCCTCTGGCCTCAGGCACACTCCAGCAATGCTCATTAATATCTATACAGAAGAAAAGCACGCAAGCGAACGATAAATCTGAATCTAAGACATAAAATAGTGTCAAAATGTAGGACTAAAATATAAACAAATACAGTAAAAGTAAAGTAACATAAACTTGTGTAGACAGTTTTTCACATGACTAAACTGAACGTAATGTAGTGAATGTATATGCGTCATAAGAAGTAATGGATGTATTTAGAGAGGTCTAAACTGTTGTAAAGGAGTAAGTAAAAGTAAACACGGGTGAAGGGAAGTTTTAAAGGTAAAGTGAATACAGTGATGCGTTCAGAAGTCTTATAATCGGCAGCAGAAAGCCGTCCCTGAGCCTGGTGGTGCAGGACCCAGTGCTGCGGTACTGTAAGCCAGATGGCAGCAGACAGAACATTTTGTGGCCGGAGTATTTGAGGATCAATCCGTCAGTAAATAGAACATTTACAAAAAATTGTTTTCTTCTCTTCTCAACTATTTAGTCATCTTTCGGTTTCCACACTTCCAGTGTGTGGGTTCGGTCCAGAGCGGTGTGAGTCAGCTGGAAAATAGGCAGCTATTCAATGGCAAAGTGCTAAAGACTTTCTTTTTACTCTCTTTTTGAATTTGTGGGTTTTGTTATCGTTGTTATTTTGTGAACATGAGCTTTCCTTATCTGCTTTTCTGTCTCTTTGACTGTGAAATCTAAGAAAAGAGCATGGTTTTGTTCAGCTTGACGTATCTATGGAGACATTAGAGTGTGATATTAGGAAGGAAATCACGAGGAAAGGAAAATACAATGTCTGCGTTTGAAACCACCGAGTTTCTGCGTCTGACATCGTGCCACTAAGACTAAAAGTCTGAGTGCATATGACGGCTTAAAACTACCCAGGAAACAGCCAAATGCAAGGAAAAACATGACTTCAGCAAAGACAATTAGCTGTAAACCATAAAACCACAATCAAATCTGACTTATTCTGAGAGAATGCAGCCAGGGATGATGTGTGCTGAACACTCTGAGAAGAAAATGCACATACTGACACACAGAAACCATTACAGAGGGGGGAAAACACAGGCACCATCACCCACAAACAACATAGACTCTCCAACAAATGACCGTACTATATTTCATGTCAAACTGACATGTAAAAATGTCTTCTGACAAATACAAATATTGCTGCGCCATAAACAATCAGTGTCTGACAGCCATCCCATTACCACAAAATGGTTCTGGCTGTGGCAAACACTTATTTCCATTTTATTTAAGCCATTATGTTGTTCAGCTTAGTCAAGAATGTATACACAGATGTAAGTATTACACATGGAAAATTTGTTTTCCATGTGTTTTTACTCAGAAACATATTTCAGAATGATTGCCAGATATTCATTTTATGAAAATGATTTCCAGTAAACGGATCTGATCTACCTCGCCTGGTTTATAGGAGCTATTAAAAAGAATATGTTTGAAGTTTGAAGGGGACGATGTTGACAGTCCATTTAGTCCCAGTGATGTCTCGACCTAAAGGCAATAATTCCACATTTTGGGAAATACGTGATTTAGCTTTCTTACCGAGAAGCTTCTTATGGGAAGAATTAAACGAAATACATTTAAATAATCAACATTTTGTGGCACTTCATGTCTTGTTCAGTGTTCGGAATTACTTAGTTCCACCCTCTCGTGTCACTTCTGGTTCCAAAAACCAAGATGGCGCCGGCCAAAATACCAAACTCAAGGCTTCTAAACCGTAGTTCAGAAACCAGTGGGTGATTGTGTCTACTTCCTATTTATAGTCTATGTTTTTCATTCTAAGCTTTGGTTTGTAGTCAGGATACAACCATGAGAGTGATACCAATCTTCTCATCTAACTTTAAGTAAGAAAGACAATAAACATACTAAATTATTCCTTTAACTTCACACCCATACTTAGACTTTCTTAGAATTCAGTCTTCAATTCACAAACATCTTTAAAAATAGAATTACAATTTATCTAAAAGAGGGATATTTCCATCATAAAGAAATGTTATGGACACAACCACTGTTCTCAGAAAAGAGTATTAGAGTAGAGTCGTTATGCTGAATATATTTGAAATTAGGGCTGTATCCTCCGCATTTCCATTTTAAAACGTATCAATAAAATTAATTTTGCATAAGTAACTTTTTGAGTCAGTAAAACTACATGTTTAAGTTAAACAGCATATTTCTATAAAGTACTGACATTTTAGTATTATTTAAAAAAAAGGAAAGAATCAGAGGATCAAATAGAAATACTCATTAATTACATTAATGTTTATTGTTTTGTATTGTTTTACTTTGTTATGTAATGTCTCTTTGAGCATCTAGAAAAATTCAAATTATTACTATTGTTAACATGGATTCATATAAAATATATAAGAATCCACACATTGGAGTTACAGCACTCACCAAATCATCTCCACTCAGCATTGAATGGCCTGAAAGTCTCCACCGTGTTTGATTTTTTACCACAAAGTGTCACTTCACTCTCGACTAACGTATAGCTTTACTCTTCTGCATACATTTAAACTGTCCGACATACTTGGAATAACACAGTGGGAATTCTGTGTTAGCCGTGCTAATGGGATGATGATGTTGATAAAAGTAATGCTTCATAAAACACACAATGTTGTCATTATGTGGAGCCAAACCTGCGGGCTGCCGGGGGTCTCCAGGTCGGAGCCGGGGTCAGCCCCTGTCGCTCCAGGCGCAGCAGCCCGGGCCATGGGTCAGGCCTAATTGAGGCATTTGGTGGGCAGCTTTTCATTTAGTATTAAAGTGAAAAGTGTGTGCAGAGACTGCCTGAACCCCCCACCGTCTATGTATTACACACTCCGAATCGGTGTCTTGCTGTTCCTTCACGCAGCGGAGGATTAGAAGTGTGTTTAAAGGGACTTGTAGCCTGTGCTGAAGAGAAGCCCCGGGCCATGATTAACAACACTGAGAAACTCTTTAGACAACACTGAGACATATTCAGCCTTGAATTTAGACAAACTGCAGTGAAACTAATAATGAATGTGACGAGTAATTTCCAAATTTCTGAAGCCAATTGGATAGCCGAACCACAGCCGGTGTATGGCTCTCTAAATAACCGCGGACCATATGTAATTCTGCAGAACAAGAACACATTTGTGCCTTCTGCTCCTAAAAACAAGTAGCAAAAGCTCGCTTCTTCATTTTGTATGTTCCAAGTTTCCATTTATGTGTAGCCAGCATGAGAACAACCCTGCACATAATCAAACTCAGCTGACACCAACCAGCAAAGATGGAGTTTTTTTTTTTTTTAATATTGAGGATATAAAGAAGAAAGAAGTCAGTGAGACAGAGAGAAAGAGCAATCGGGGCCGGACAGCCTCCTCAGCCTGAGGGGCTCAGTCTTGAAAAGTGTAAAGAACAAAGATGAGATTGCAATGCAGTTAAAGGAGTTATATCCAGCACACCCAAACCCATGAACACACACACACACACATTTTTTTTCCAGAAATGTTTTCTCCAAATGAAGAAACCAAAGAAAAAAAAACAAGACTTAACCAAAAGCAGATGCATCCACCCTAAATGTTAGATTTTAAAAGCTGAAAAAAGTCTGACCTGGGATCAGAGAGACAGAGTTCCCTCAGTAGCCGGCACTCTGCGGACGTCCACTGACAGAGAAAACGACCAAGTGACAGAGTTATATTTAGCGAGTCTGTCACTGCTCCCCAGAATGTGATCTCTAATATACTATGTATTGTTTACACCCAGCTGTTTATGCCCCGCTTAGAGACTCGTCCACCTATCCCTGGGGACGTGCTGATGAGAATTCCTCCAGACATTAAGGAAAATTAATCTGGAATAGACTTGTCAAGACTTTGCTACAATAGCTCTCGCAGCGGGGGCCTCGCAGTGGAGCGCATAGAGTAGAGTGGCGTGCTCAGCAGTGTGGTGTTAGCGGACAGACGAGGGCAGCTCGGATCAGCTGGAGGAAGCACTTAGAAGATAAATAGCATCCTAATCAGAATCATCAATCATGCAATGTGTCTGTATTCATACAGCACGTATCGCACAAAGGATGCTATTTGAACTGATTAATAGACTGTGTAAAAAGGGGGACAGTACGTGTATTCTCACACACACACACACACACACACACACACAATGCAAAGCAGCCGCAGCAGTGATTAGACACACAGCAGACTTGTCTTGTGATATCCGGAGTAGCCCTATTTCAGTGTTTCCATCGCGCTTATGTAATTGTGTGGATGGAAACCTGTTTACATAACCTTCGGGGGGGGATGAGTGACTGCAGAGTGCGTTCATACTCAGGTACACCAGACCTACTCAGCCATTTGTGATGTTGATGGAGTGATCCATCAAGTCTGACAGCCAGTCTGTTGGCTGAGAGCCTGCAGGCTGAAGCAGTCACTTTGTCTGCTGCTGGAAAAATGGCCCGAGACGGTTATCGGGCTCACCTGTAGCACTCAGGCTGCACCGAGATTGCAACAGTATAAGACAGTTTGTCGGGTTGGGAATAAACTGATGTGCATCCTTCAGTGGGGCAAGACAAATGAGGACACACACACACACACACACACACACACACACACACACACACACACACACACATCTCCACAAGCGTTCATCTCCTCACACGGAGCACATGCAGGTCCTGATCAGCTTTCATTCCCCCTCCTTAGCTGTGTCTGTCTTTATTTATTGCTCGCTTGAAATCTCTGTTCTCAATTAAAGTTGTCCTCAGGAAACTCAATCTCTCCGCTTGTGCTGTCCCAGAAACACACACACACACACACACACACAAAGAGAGAGAGAGAGAGAGAGAGAGAGAGATTGAGAGAGAGAGCGAGAGAGAGAGAGAGAGAGAGAGAGAGAGAGACAAGAGAAACACACACACACACACATCTCACTCATGCTCTGACATGTCGTCTTTTCTCACACACACACACACACACACACACACACACACACACACACACTGCCAACAGAAGTTTTAAGGAAACAAAGAACTTGAAAAATGGAATTGAAAACCAAAACTTACCAGAAGTGGGATGTGAACGCGGCACACGGCGTGGTGGTTCGTGAGGCTTTAGCTGAGAAGGAGCGTAGTAGTTGTGTTTGCGACGATAGAGCTCAGCCTGTTGCATTCCGCCTCCCTCTCCTTTTCCCGTCTCTCTCTCTCTCTCTCTCTCGCTAACACACACCCTCTCTCCTTCTCTCTCTCCCTCTCTCTCTCTCTCTCTCCTCCTGAAATCATTGTGTACTTTGATTCACAAACCCTGCCTTTGTCACGTGATCCAACACTTCAAATATACAGCACATTTTTTACCAGCCACAGAATGCCCGAAGGAAGGGAAAACAGGGTCCAGAAAGCTTAGGTTTCAACTTGCTGCCCACCCCCTCTCTCCCCCAGTCTCTCTCTCTCTCTCTCTCTCTCTCTCTCTCTCTCTCTCTGTCTCTCTCTTTGTCTCACAGTCTCTTTCTCTCTCTTTACCTCCACTCCTTCTACACTGTATTGTCAGTCAATGCTCTTTTGTTGGACTTCAAGTGTGCGAGTGTTTGTTTTGCATTTCTAAATTTGTTCCTCCTCTGCTCACCATCCAAAGATAGGCCGACACTTACACACACAGCAGAGCGTCACACACACACACACACACACACACACACACACGCACACACACACACACACACACACACACACACACACACACTCGCTCTGATGAAACAGTCATCAACTCACAGACATACACAAACACACATGCTGCAGAAGGCTGCACACCTTTGGGGATATCAGTGTCAGTCCTTGGCTTTCGCTCCATGTTTACAATGCCTTGACTTTGGGACCGTGGCCAGCTAATGTGGGAGTCCAGGGGCCCGGGGCCAATCAAGGGCCACTCAGTGCTTTATTGTGACTACATATCCCTGATAGGAAAGAAATACTTTCAGCATCAGAGAGCTTATGACTCAGGACGGTGGAAACTGTAAATGCAACGTTAAGCATCGAAATGTCCAAATATAACTAAATGAATGGAGAAAGAGCAAACAGGGAGTCAGTCTGTACAGACTGATCACATGAAAGCAACTGTACAAATTAAACTTGTTTACAGTAACATCGATTGCAACTCATATTCAACACATAGCACATTTGAAGTGCTACGAATAAGAAGAGTATTCTGTACAAAACAAATCCCACAGTATAGATATGTTGATGTGTACAGAGCCTGGTATATATGTTAGATGACTTCATTAAATCTCCAAAATGCAAACTACCATGAGCTGTTTTCCATCTTTCACAAATACAAAGGGCTATTCTCCCGGCAGTCTCCGCACCTTTAAATCAGTTTAAGTCGACTCTTTTCCTCCTACAGGATTTTCCTAAGCAAATCAACCCAGCGCTTTTCTGGTAAGGAAGCCTTTAATGGCAATACTTTTGATCCGTGATGAGATCAAACCTGGCCAGTCGGCCCCTGAGGGCCAGAGCTACCTGCCTCTTCATGTCAGAGATAAACCTGTCTGCTACTGTCTGACTGCCTCTTGGCAAGTCCGCCTACTACTGCCAGGTAACCTTCCAAAACAAAAGCTTTTCTTCACTTTGATAGTAAGGTATTAAAACATGAAATAAATGTTTTTTGAGTCCTCGACACAAGTTTGACATATATTTAGTTGAATGTTGTGTAACAATGACATGTATGTACACTTCAGTAAATGATTCATTCAGTAAAAAATTATTTAAGTTTGCTCCAAATCTGTGGGAATAATTGAGTACATCAAAATAAATGGATATCTGGATGCAAAAATTTAAAATTAAAGTAGCTTTTGTAAAAATGCCTAAAATTTTTTAGATTTCCATATTATATTCAATTTAAATCCACCTAGACTATACAGATGCCTTTTATTCATACATTTTTACCGACTTTTTATAAAACTACACTAAAAGCTTGAAACAGTTCCGGTACTGTTTAATAAAAAAGAAATTAACAGACTAGAGTACATACGGGTACAAAGGGAAGTTATGTCTTTTTGCATAGTATTTTGCTATGATATATAATAATATGGGGAGTTTTACATAAAAAAAAATCTCAATTAAGTGTTAAATGCATTTTCTCCGTTTTTTTTTGATAATTGACCTCTTCATGTGTTCCTGTCAGTACATGGCATGGAAACAACAGATCGAAGCCACATGCTGAGTGAGGGATGGATAAATGAACTGTACGCAGTGATACAATGTGCGTGTTTTCAATAGAAATATCTGGAATGGATTTTAGTTTGTGTGGGACAAAATGTACAAATATGAGACAGATTTATGTCTCAGCTCATCACCATACATACACCACTGGATGGAAGCTTTTAAAAATGATTCTGCTGTCAGCATTTTTTTTTAATCACTTTGGTCACACATACGAAACTGGGGGCCGTCCAATCACAGGCTTCAACCATCTGTGTCACCGCCACACTTCTCAGCAACAGTGTTGGCGAGAGAGGTGAAAGGTTAGTCCCGTTTGTGTTTCTGTGTCAGTGAGATGTGCAAAGAGGAGGGGAGGGTATAACATCTGGTGTGAAAGAAGCATTTGTATATTTCTGACTGTGAATCTATGGGGCAGTAATAAGCACATGTGGATGCGTGTTGACACGTGCACACACTCGCACACATTTTCCTTCTTTTGTTCCTGTTAAGTGTCAATGAGTGTCAAAGCGGGTTGACTCAGAAAGAAGATTATAAAATGAGGAGGGTTTTCGATGAGGCCTGCAGGTCGGATATGAGAGGCCTCTGATGAACACTGCCTGAAGATGTACAGCGAAGAACAAAGAAACAAAGGAGGAAAACTGAGGAGGAAAAAGAGGGGCGCTTATAACTTTCTGCAGAGCTCGAAATGGGGCCCTTCTTGGCAGCGAGCTGCGGAGAAACCACAGAATGGTGCGACTCTGGAGTAGAGTGGTGGGGGAGGCAGGAGGGGGGGGGGGGCGAGCAAAGGACAAGGAAGCAGGAGAGAGAGCTGAGAGGAGGGAGAAGAAAAGAAAGGGGTGAAGGAGGAGGGTGCAGACGGCAGGTTTTAATCAGCAACAGGCTGTTGGTAATGAGATCACTATCCCACTGCTCTCAGATTGATGTCATGTGAAGCTCTACGGTGCACAGACAGGCATGCAGAGGATGACAGGCATGCATGACAAGCTCGCTCTCTTGCTCGGGCACAAACACACACACAAACATACAAGCGTACATGCAGGGAGGCCAAGACAGAGTTACAGCCATGCCCACAAACCAAAAGACACTGGCACCAAAAGAAAAACACATGCACGGCACACAAAGGGCCTTTAATACACCACAACTCCCTGCTGTTCATTTTCTTCAAGCAAGAAAAAAAGAGCTGACACAAATATTATCACACCCACACATACACCATAAACAAGTTTCCACTCCCAAAGCTCCTTTATGTCTTTTCTGTCTCTCAAACAGCTAACTAACATGCACACAAAGAACATACTGTACCAGTGGGGAGGGCTGGCTAGACTTGCAGTAAAAAAAAAAAAAAATGTGGGAGCAAAGTAGGAAAGAAAACGAGGACTGGGGTGTGGGGAAGGGGGGGGGGGGGGGGGGGGGGGTAGGAGGGAGAGAAGGAGAGAGGAGTGACACTCTGGGTAGCAGTTGTCAGTTTGGGGTTATTAAGTTTAACACACAACCCACAACACAGACACAATCTGGGTTAAGCACAGGCGTAAACAAAGAGCCCGACCAACAATGTTTGGTGTTGTTTGCATCGATCAGTGTTTGTGGCTAAGTGGAGAAAGAATGAAGGAAAACGACGGGAAAGAAGAAGAAAGTTGGGGGTGCACATGTGTATCCAATGAACAGCGAATAGTTTTTCCTATATAACTGTTCCCCAAAATTCAACCCATGATGTCACCATGAACCTGTTGTGAACCCGACTCTGTCAACTACCATTACTGTCTCATCGTGAACCCGCCTGCTTTACCGCGCCGCCTCTCCATTACCTTCCACTCTGTCCCCGTCTTCTTCTGGAGCTTCTCCTCTTTATCTCTCGCCATATAATGTTGTCTGGCTGCATTTTTCTGTTCAACACAAACTGGATGCCCCCCCCCCCCCCCCCCTCCTCTCCTACACACACACACACACACAAATTTTCACAGCCATTTGGAAAGTCTCTGGTGTAACAAGAACAGTTTTAATCAGAACAAGCTGGCATATTTTGGCCAAGACCCGCACTTATGGTAATTCAATCAGAAAGGAGGGGGAGAAAGAGGGGGAGAGAAAAAAGTGAAAAGGGGCACACGGAGGGTAGTAGAGTGTGAGACGGGGAAATAAGAAAAACAGAGGGAGGAAAAAGGAGACAGTGGGCGGACGGGAGGGTGAGGTAGGGGTTGAGTGGTTGAAGGAGTTTGATCCACATGTGGGAATGATTGTCTAATTACAGCAGATATGTATAAGTGTTACTGCCTGGAGGACAGATGGTGATTGGAGGGCATACCACTGCGAAAATGAAATGATTGGATGGGGGAGAAATCAAGACGGGTAATTGGAGGAGGAGGAGGAGGAGGAGGAGATCGAGAGAAGTATCACCGTGGCTCCTGCTTCATCTCCCTCTCCTTCCTCTTCAGCCCGAGACAAAAGGCCTCTCCCCCGTATACCGGCTCTGCAACTCAGCCTCAAAATGAGAAACTTTTACCAGATTAAATGGCCGACAAATACCAGTTTCCAAATAACAGTTCGACATTTTGGGGAAACCCACTTTATCGCGTTCATGCAGAGAGTTAGAGGAGAAGAGTGATGCTCTCTGTCTGTACGGGGGAATTGAAGCTACAGCCAAAAGCCTTTTGGCTGTAGCTTAGAAAAGACCTCATCTGTACAAAAAAAACCTGACAATTTGCCATTTTACATGTGCCGGACTACTTCTTGGCCGGGACCAGTAACTTCATGGAGTTGCCTGGCAACTAGGTGAGACACCAGTCAAGGCGTAGAAGTAGTCTGGCACATAAACCCCCCCCATAAAAAGGCAGTGTTTGCACACATTAAACAAACTAAATATAACATGTCAATTACTGAGATTTAGAGGTGCTGGTTGGTGGATTTTGTTACATTTGGACAAAGCCATAGGCTCGTGGTTTCCTCCCGGTCCCACTCTTTCTGCTAAGCTAAGCTAACTGGCTGCTGGCTCCAGCTACATATTTAGTGTGCAGACATGAGAGTGGTGTAAATCTTCTCTCGGCAAGAAATGGTGTGTTTCAGAAACCTGTTGAACCATTCCTTTAAACTGAAGCAAGTTCCATGATACTCAAGTTTCCAGTTGAAGCAATGAAATTTCACCTCAACACATGCAGACGACTGCCAAATGGTAAGCCAGGTAATATATTTTAAATCTGAAAATGTCCTCTGACCTCTTTCTGAACCACACATCCAGTCTGCTACCAAAAACAAACGTCCTTCAATGTTGGTGTCACCCATCATGCAACGCTTTCCAAACCTAAACCAAAGCAGTTTTGTCGACCTAAACTCAGCCATGGAGTTGATGTGTTTGTTTTTTAAGCTAAAAAGTAACACCTACACACACAAGATAATGGACCCCTCAGTGTGACTGCCACACACAGTCATTGGAAACCAATTTAAATTGATGTTTGAATACAGTTTAACAAAAAGTAACCTAGTTTGGAGACTGATTCACTAAAAATAAGACAAGAAACTCATAACCAATCACTCCTTTATCACTCTGTATCCACATTCCTCGCTGTGCTTAAACAAAAGTAAATACTTTAAACTGACAGGATACAGCAGGGACGGAGGATAACCTGGCACCTCTTCACATAGAGGCTGCCTGTCAGCCAGATCTCAGCAGATCCCGGCTGCCTGCTGTGAACATCTGTCAGAAAATGTAAATGCCCTCTGGACGGTAAACATGGACGGTATCAGACATCAGCAGGTTGTACCTGCCTTCAAACTAAGAAGGCTTTGTTTTTGTTTATCAAGAGACTAATATGGTTTCGGAATGTTCCCAACTGGTGTCCTAATGACAAACACGTCTTGATGCAGTCAGCGGTACAATATTTCACATCTGCTTGTTCATGTATCTGTTTTGTTTGTTTTATTGTTACCAGCTGACCCTTATAGTACCATCACATTACCCACCTGTGAAGTAAAATACCTGAGCAGTTCTTCTGCATACATCAGTCAACATGTTGTTTTATTGTCTGGTTTGCAGTGTTGATACATATCTTGAATGACAATAAAAATCATTGTAGTAATTCTGTTGATTGGGCATTTTGCGTTCACAAATTATTCAAATAAAGCTATTTCCACATTTCTGTATCTGCTGTAATTTTAACATTTAACAATCCTCATTTCATATTGATCAAATCGTATACGATTATGTTGATTATGTTGCTCACGTCAGCAGTCCAATGCATGTTATGTGACCATTTCCACTTGTTCCTTCACATGACGGTTGCTGCTTAAACAAATACTGGTGAGGAGACACAGAGACGAGAAAGAGTCTCTCAATGCCAGAAGATATACCCGTACCTCTGAGAAGCCCCTGGACCAACTCACCTGACATATCATTATTATAGTCCATATCTAGAAGGGCAAAGCTCTACTACACCGCCCCAACGACAGTCAGAAATTGACTGATATTTAACGGCTAATTTACCATCAACCAACCACACCCATGCTAGTCTGCTGCCACTGGACGGACAACTGCTGTTTTCATTGTTCTTAAACTGCTTCACCTTTCATATTACCCGCCGTGTGTCCGTCTAGAGGCTGATGTCGGCCCATCAGACGCGGTAAAGCCTGGTACTGAGAGAAAATGTGGTTTTGGAGTATTAAATCTAATCTGTCTTTGTATCCTTGTTCTTTTTCTCGTGTCTGTTTTTGGATATATGCCTTCGTTTTAACTGTCCATCACGTTGTTGTTGTGTTTAGTCATTTAAACTCAACTCTTCTGAAGGCGAAATGAATCCCATCCCGGTCCAGTGGAGATGCTTCTGCATTTCTGCTGGAAAGGGAAAGTAAGAGAAGGCTGAATATCCCTATTCAAAGTCAATTCATTCATTATGTCATGAGATTATATTTGGTTATGTCATATGATTATTGTGCTGTTCCTGTCCCATTTTAGTCCGCTATGTGGTGCATTATCTTTAAGTCTGTCTGATTATACTATTCTAAAGAGGGATAAACCTCATGTAGTATCTGAACCCAGGCTTTGGATCTAAACCTGGGCTTTCCATATGCTGCCTCTATTGATCTCAGTTCACATGAAAAGCCATCAATACAGTGTAGACCTTACACTGCAGCATTTCTACATCTCCAAAATGACAAAGATGAAGCTTCTTTAAAACTCTCCAGGTAAATAAAAGTGCAGTGAGTGAAGGAAAAATAAAAGTCCTGCTGACTTTACATCCCTACTGAAACTATTACAAAAATATGACACTTTCAGAAGCTCTCAATATACTGTTAATGTGACTGTCAATATTGTGTATTGCAATAAGACCACAGTATTTGTTGGTAACCCTCAAAAACAAGGCATCAGCACAGTGTGTGCACATACTCCTAACAGAGTTACTGAGACCTGGCTGCTCATATTTCTAAGGCCTTACAACTCTAATTAGAGCACCAATGTTAATTAATCGCAAGTCTAATTTAGTTCTCCCTGCATCTCTGTTGATGTAAACACGTACATCCACACCTTGGGTCGGCAGAGGTTTTAAAGCCCTTACGCGACGAAATTTAAACCTTGTGAGGACTTTGAGAACTTGATGGAATAGACAACACAGTCCACTGAAAACAAAGCCGACTCAAGTACCTTTACCAAACAAGCACTGCCACCTAGTGGAACATAAATAGTGAGAAAAAGAATGGAGAGAGGGGTGAATGTCTTTTTTTCCCTCTGGCATTATTGTTGCTAAAACAGATGAAATGACCCCTAAAGCTCAACCGATGAACTATGGTTCTGCTAATAAATACACAGCTTCAAAAAATGTGAAATACAATTTTAAAAAATGTACTATTTTTCATCATCAGACAGCTTTTTCTCCCCCGACACGTTTGCATTATACAGCTACTACAATGCAACACTTGAAAAAAGTCAACAGTGCAGACTACACGCCACAAATAACCGTTTGCGTCCAGATGACCGGAGGCTGTGTGTGACAACAGAAAACAGTCACATCTGTATTCCACCAGATGTGAAGCTGCACTACTCATGTCAACCACAGAGAGGCGCTGTTCACTTACTTATTACATCTTCTGGAGGCATCTGTGAGGAACATTTGTTGTTGTGTCAGAGTCTCAGACTTCCATTTATTTATCTACTTATTTATTCATTCATTCCACTTTTAAAATGTTTGGTTGATTCAGGTACAAGACAGAAGCTATTATAGAACATTTTAAGAAAACTGCATTTATTTCCTTACAAGATACTTTCATTCAGCCCTTCAATACAAACTCTTATCAATATCTCACATTGTTTTTGAATGTGTCGTTGAAAAAGGTGGAGAGCAAACATTAAACAGAACAAGTGCAAAATAATAATAATAATAAAACTGTTATCATTCATTTATTGTTCCTAAATGTGATGTAAATTTGTGGATTGAGTTTTATTTAAACAAATTAAATACACAGAACCAACAGTGATCTACTGACAAATCTTAAAATACTTGTATTTAGTTAAAAAATATTAATATTGATAAAGGCGTATCGCTTATTGACTGTTTCATGAGTCATGTGCTGAAGTTAATTATTGATGCTGGAATGTAATGTCAGAGATAAGCTTTGTTTTATCAAGTCGTTATTAAAAGTGATTTACTTTGCATGGTCGATACTCGCTGTTTGACATTTGATGCAAAAAAAATAATGCACATGAAGTGATTGTATGCTCATCCTGTATTCAAACTTTTAGTTAAGTAGTCTACAGGTATAGCAGTATATTAGCAACAAAATGCACTTCAAAGAGCAAAAGTATAAAAATATTAACTGTTTAAATACCATTATGTAAGCTCTAATATTGAATTTGGCTACTTCCTAAACTGTTGGGTAGTTTAATCAAAAATACATCCATTTTATAAACTAAATCATGTTACTTTATGAAAAATCTTAATCTGAAATGAACTATAGTTGTAAAATTACAGTATATCTTTCTGAAATGTAGTAAAGATGCCTCAAAGGGAAATACTTTTTTACTTTGAATCCCTTTAAAACTGTGTCCTAAATAGATTCCCTTCAGATGTGAAATAGAAACTTTAAGTGTGACCTTATACTCTTAAATTTATTCTGTTCAAAAGATATGGAGCGTCCAATACGTGTTGTGCACTGCTGCTGATAATTAAACGTACAATGCCAACTCCCTGTCCCATCTTACCAAACCTGAGCTGAGCTCAGTGCACACAAAGGTTGTGTCGGTTTTGCTCTTCACTGGTCAGGAGCTATAGGCTACGATGGGCATTATAACAAGGTGCAGCAGGCAGAGTCCACATCTGGAGGAATGTTTGTATACAAATGTAAAGAACATCGTTGAAGGTCTATGAAAATGTTCTATCATTAGATTCCAGTCATTTAAATTGATAGCTAGAAGCAGATTACATTGCAATCCAGAGCAGGTGCTGCCTTTAACATCAAACACCATGTGACCTCATAGCCTAGTTCCCTACAAGAGGAAGGCTGTCGAGGAGTCACCTATCGAGATTAGGAAGGTAACATGCATGAAGGGGTGAGCTGTGACCTAAAAGCAGCCTCATTTCATAAGTGCCTGGGAGCAACGAGGCGGTATTTTTGAGTGCTTTCTGAAAGGTTTATTTTTTTTGAGAACATATTTGGGCTATTTCACGATGCTCGTGTTTGACCTACATTCACTCTGTTCCGGCCAATCTCTGGCGATAGTTTGGTTTTATGCAAACACACAATCTGTGGAGAGAAAAGAAACGTGATGGAGAGGAGGAGGTGCTGTGGGAGCGTGGTGGGAGTCACGGTGAGCACCGCCCTTTCCGCACGTGCCAGCTTTTTCAGGCAAAGATCGTCTATGCTTGGAAAGAGGGCCCCTCAGTTGAGTTAAGACTGCACCAGTTTCCGTGTTGACAACGTGGGCGTTGGCTATTGCGCATGCGCCCTGCTTATGCAGTTATGCCCAGAACACGGAAGGCACGTGGACAGGCATTGACACGTTGACCTCACATTGCAGTACACTGTTACGTCTCAACTTCTCTGACTTATGAAGTTTTATTCAAAAGACGTTCTAAGTGTTGCAACTTGAAAGTGTGTCCTACATAAATAATTACAGACTTGTTTAACTGTTTATTCAATGAATAAAATATTAATAAAAAATATTAATAACATCTTAAATGTGCATTTAGGCAGTTGAAACTATTATATTATATAAAGTATAAATATCACAAATTGATATTGTTTAAATAGTGATTTGTTCATACATACCCTTGATTATATTTAATATGCATACATGTTTAGCCTGTCTAATAAAATGTGTATTAAGTATTACTAAATATACTATTTAATCTAAAATAACAGGGAAATCCATAATATATTGTGCACAAAGGACTACATGTCATTAATGCAAACTGGTATGGGGTAATTTACTGTATAATTTAGATTTATTGATCTGTATATACCTGTAGCCTCCTGTTTTTTGCGCCAAAATGCAAAATCTGTCTCCTGGGGCTCCATTAAGCTTGAACCTATCATGTTTTTCTAAAATGATGAATAAATGAGTGAATTTTAAAATACATATTTTTTTATTTTAACAAATCTTTACTCATCATTATTCTCTTATTAAGATTGCTCCCAGTAAAGCCTATCATGCTCCATAACATGTTGAGCTCAAACACATCTACACTAAAGGTAAAATATAAAATGTGGGCTGCACCTCTCACTAGATCATTTCCATTGACATCTTTGAAAAGAAATAGGCGTATCGCCTTTGCTTTGGTTATACAACCCACCTTCATAACAAACCGGTGCTCACATTTAAAAAAAAAACACTTACATCATGGCTATAGAGCCCATTGTCGTTTGTCCTTACCGAACAAAACTGCGACAAAAGTCGGGAGAGGAGGCAGGAGTGAGACCTCTCGCTTCGGTTCCTCGTTGTCTTATCGCCCGAGCCCAGGCAACCATTAGCATAAAATGTGTGTCAGTAGGGCAGCGTGAGCTCACATGCCATGCGCACATGCTGCAGAGCTTTAACCAGCATTCCAATGTCGAACGAGCACAATGTGCCGTGTCCACGCGGGGCTCTCGGCCAATGAAAGACGGGGAACGAGTGAAAGAGCGGGGGCACGAGGAAGGAAAGGAAGGGAGGGGTGAAATCGGGTGAAATGTTTTTTCAGAGAGCGTGACACACAGGGAGGGGGAGAGAGAGAGTAAGAGAGAGAGAGAGAGAGCGAGAGAGAGAGAAGCGGTGGACGGGACTACAAAAAGAGAACAGGAAAAAAATGGTCACATTTCTCAGGCACCTGAAAACGTGCTGGTTATTTTAGGACTCGTGTTGCTTATTGATGAGTGGGGGAGTGTTTAAACTACTTCCACTCCGGTCATGTTTTGATGGTGACTGTACATGGCAAGCAGCTGAACGCGTCAGGACCTCTGTAATTTAGAGAAGCCCTTCACAGTGATATCTCACCACAACCTGGCAGCATAGGTGTGCAGACGGAGACGCCGAGCTGTCCTTTGCTGTCTCTTCACCTCGGGACATTATTTTGGAGCACAGCTGCTCTAATTTCCATTTTTGAATATTTATTTATCTTGTTCTTCGCTGACCGGGTTTTTTTTTCTGAACAACCCCCAAGTGCCCCGCGCACACTGGTGTTGGTCTGATCTTTTTGGATACACTCTGGCAGTCCTTTGACTCTTTCACCTATAATATCAACGAAACTCATCCGTAGCGACCACAGGCAGCCAGTCCAGCATCAGACGCCCGCAATTAAACAGGACGGAACCACTGAGCGACATCAACCCACTCAGAAACATGGAGCACAGTCCTGGTGGTAAGTACGCTTTATAATGTAAATGTGTGTATTTTGCCTGAATCAAATATAAAAATTTTTTTCCTATGTGCCAAACAGCAGTAATAGAAAAAAAGAGGAACTGGTGCAATTGGATCAGATGCCAATGCACTTCTCTAGATCAAATATTATTCTTATATTGGTTCATTCTAAGGATGATTTATCAGCACCATATATTTATGTATAGATAGATTCATAGGGTAGAAATGCGATTATGTCTTCTGTTCCACTGCCTGTCTTTTAAAACACTGTCCAATTAATTTAATTGTTTTGTGCACAATTGTGTCATTTCTAATTCACGCCGAGCTGAAGCTGCTGTGTACACAATGTACAGCTGTTAATACACCCACTGTTACAGTCAGTGATTGTATATATTTCGGGGTGAATGGGTGTTATTTTTATTTTTTTACTGTAATTCAGCTGTGTGACATATGGCGCGTTGCCAAGTGCTTCTGGGCTGCAGACAGTTGATAGTTTGGAGTGAGTGAGAAGCGCACGGAGAGGGAAGTCCTCTCTCGACAATCTCTGCGGCGGACTTCCGATTCTCTGCATGTAAACAAACTCACGTGAGGCGCGACCCAAAACGCCCCCCCCCCCCCCCCCCCCCCCCCCCCCCTGACCGAGCCCAGTTTTCATTATTTCATTATAGTCTTTATTCTCATGTTACTGACTGTCGGACGAGGCGAATCAGTCACTCTGTGCATTAGTTCGGACGCAGTTTCTAGTTCAGCATTAAAGGGAAGTCGCAGAGAGTGAAGCGTTGCTTCGTTGCAGGTTAATTTAACTCGTCTGTTTGTCTTTGGCTGAAGCGTAACTTTTTTTCCGAAACACGTGTTTTTTCCGAAACAGGAGGGAGTCACAAATTAAATAAATAACCAACGACTTGAAAAACCTGAATACTTATATAAATGCAATATCAGTTTTCAACCATTTCCAGCATTTTTAGCACTGTGGTTCAGCGGTAGCTATATTAAGCATTGTATTTAATAAACAGGTGTTCATTTCTGCTACAACAGTCCCAGTATAGACCAGAACAGACCAGTAACACATATAAGCAATGCTGCCTGCTGATATAGGCTGCAGGTCAGCACCGATTGAAATAGATACTATGTCAGTAATAATCCTTTAAGTGACATAGACCGTGAAATAAAACATCGTCATACACAGGACGTCACTTCACCATACATATTAATTTAATAGGAACCATGCAGTACTATTAACACGTCCTTGAGCAGCTGCGTGCCCATTATGACTGTCATATCTTTTCATCCAGTGCACCCTAGGAATCATGCGCCTGAGTTTCTTTTTTTTTTTTTTTTTTTTTTTTTAATACGCAGAGCTCACATCACGTGCGCACAGCCCCAGAATCCACGTGCCGCGCTTGATTCCCCATCACCCCGCCCCTCTCGGTTGTTCCTCTCCACCGTGCGCACTGTGCTCGCGCTCAGTTTGCACGGGGATTCCTCTTCATTCGCTGATAGCTTGGTCAGTGGGTCAGAGAGGTTTAGCAGCCGTTTCTTTCGTCCTGGTTACTATAACTAGTTTGTTTAATGGTAGTTATAGTGCACCACATTAAACGTGATGTTATTGTTCGGTATCTAAACGGACATGTTAACATACTTTTGGTTGCATTCAAACCGGGATTTGGGTGACAGGACTAATCTGTTCCCGTGTGTGCACGCGCGCAAACACACACACACGCACACTAAAAAGCCTAACGTATTGGTAACAATGTCTAGATTAGTGTCTTATTCACTTTATCATTGCACTAGATTTTGGAAAAAGTAATCAACCATAGTCTCTCCCTTCAACCTCATTGTTCTTTTTTTTTTTTTTTTAAAGCATGACTGTGGCCTGAACATTACGGTCTTTAATGATCAAAACGATATGTCATCCATGCAGTGTGTTTTCATTTCATGGGAACAATAAACTTAACGTTGAGTTCTGATGCCAGTCCTGAAACCAGATTCCTTCTGGTTGGTAGCTTGAAAGACAATCACACAACTTGCTAATTCATAATAAAAGCCGAGCTCGATTCAGGTGTCGGGATAGTATTTCTCTCCCAGGATTGGGTATAACCTGCCACTCCTCGTCTATTATATATGTATGGGTATACCTACCTTTTGCACTACGCAACTCCTCCAGTAGAGTTATGAATATTTGTTTATATAGCAATAAAAGACCCTTGGATGTAAAGTAAATGTTGCCCTCTGTTCTCTGATGCCAGAGACCCAGCCCTCTGGAAAGTGCATCATAAATAGACCCATGACATGAGGCCAGCTGTTTCACGTGGAGGAGGGCTTACTGCCAATGCACAGTTACACATGTTCACACGAAAGAGGACAGACTAGTTTGAAGTTAAGAGGGAGCGTTGCCCCTACAGACATATGCTCATGCCGCCTATACATTTGACCTGCCATGCATGCATGCCCCGGGGGTGGGAACACACGAGTGTGGATGTTCCTGGAGCTCCGGCAGAAGGGAGGGGCGGTGGGCTGTGTTGTTTATTCTGTACTTCTTGCGGCTCTGTGTCTCCACAGGTCACATGTTGTAACCTGTGCCTGAGTACAGCAGGGATTATATTCCCAGAGCTCGCTCTGGCACCCAGTCAAACCAGATTCTAGGAAATGGTTAGGAGGGGACAAACTCTGGAATGTTTTTACGGGGGAAGGGGGCGGAGTTGCGATTGTGAATGTAGAAAAGTGGGTGTGGGGCTCATGTAACAGTACTGCAGATGATTCACATGCCCGTAAAGCTTTATGTTTGTCACACACTACACGCAGGGAACAACGCGTCACAGTCTGGTTGTTATTGGAGCTCCCACCACCACCACCACACAAGACCCCCAGGCCCAGAGTACTTTGCATTCAGTGTAGACACGTGTGCGCAGGGGAATTAAGGAGGCACTTAGAGATAAATGCGGCACGTGTTTTCTCATGGAGAGAAAGCACAAGAGGCGCCTTTTCTCCGATGATTCAAGGTCCTTGAGAGGAAAACGAGCACAAACTGACAGAGAAAACAATCCAAGGATTTTGTTACTATACTCGAGATAATACTGCTGCTCTCTTTAAACATCACTGTTGGGCAGAAAAGGGCCGCCATCCGACAAAAAGCGGTGCCGTTCAGTAAAAAAAAAATCTGTATCTGTGTGAACGTGACGCACATCATGATGTGAATGAATGTGGAGCATACCATCTCCTCACATGGGAAATATTTTAGTTCGACTTTTATGCCAAGGTATTTAGGCACCCGGCTGACACAGTGATCTAATTGCAAATAAAAAAGGAGGGCAAACTCTGAGGATCATCATATGGGAATGAGAAGAAATATATCAAATGAATGTTTGCAGTAGTAGACATTCCCACCTCTGTTTTTAGTTTGTATTACTATGATCCTGTAAATAAAAAAGAATCATGTATGGCATAAGAGTGGGAAAATGAGTTTGTGTATGCTGTTTTCCCATCCTTTTAACAGATGTGATATAGTTAAATGCTCACCACGACAGATTAAAAGCATTTCAATGTGTCCAGATAATGGCCAGAAACAACGTGACTTTGACTGGTGCCTCTGTGGAACACAGAGGGTTAAGGTGGCTGTGCCCTGCTTTGCTTCCCTCTAACGTCTGTGGCCACACCATTAAAGCCCTCTCTGTTCCAAACGTGATGTGCCCTTGCGCTTGTTATTGTGCTGCTGCTGCTGCTGTTGTCTACACGGGACTGCGCAAAGAGCCTTGTGAGCCGGGCGGGAACTGTGTCAAGAGTCCATGTGAGCTCCCGGTCAGGTGGCTGGCGGATAGATGGGTCTGCATGCCCGCAGCCAGTGAGGGGAGGGGGGGAGGGAGGGATGGAGGGAGGAGGAGGAGGAAGAAGAAGGGGAGGAGGATATAGAGAAGAAGGGAGGAGGGGAGAGGAGGAAAGACTCAATGCTGAAAGCAAGGCAGGCAGGGAGCTGGCTGGCTGAGCCTGCACGTGAGGGGCAGGCTTTTATCTCGCAGGGAAGAACACTGTGTTCAGAACAGAGGGGGGAGAGGAGGGGGGGGTGTTATGTAGAGGGTGGGTGTTATGTAGAGGGGTATAGGGCATTTCCGACTGGATGACAAAGGCCTGTTTATGGCCTGTGGCACAATGTGGAATGGACAAGCATTGTATGGCTTCCTCAAACATTTGCTATGTATATTATCCCGAAATACATTTTCTTAGGATGTAATACAGTGTAGGCTATTGTGTTATATAAATGTAGCTTCCCTTGTCAGACATAACATTTAGCCAAAGCATGACGGAGCCTTTTTTTTTTTTTACATGATTGTTTATAGAAACCGAAAGACTACACAGGTATCCGTGTCAGAGCTCTAGCGCTGCCACGCTTTCATACTGATTCATCGGATGAAGTTTCTTTTGTCTCAACGCGTTTAGGGGGTTTGTGTGCGTGTTTTTGAACGTCTGCCAAGTAAGCTCACTGGATCAAAGTGGAGCGCTGCTCAACACTGTCACTCCCACTCAACATTGTACATGTGAACACGACCCAGATGACTGAGCGTTGTGCCCCCTCTCTGTTCCTCCAGGTGGTGTTATCCTGTACGCTGGCTCGTCCGGCAGCTCCAGCCCGAGTCCTGGCAGCCCCTCAAGTGGATACCAGACCCAGTCGCCCTCCTCCCACTCGCAGCCTTCCTCCCCAGAGGGTGTCTCCTTTCAGGAGATTGGGCCCCCGAAGCAGAGAGGGGAACGAAGGGGAGGGACGCCTTCCCCGAAATTGGTCTTCCAGTTTCCTGAAGGAAACAATGCTCCCGCTGCCCAAATAACGACGGTGTCGTCCGCAACCTACAGCCATCCCACAGTCGCCAAAAGACCTTGTGGTTTCACAGGAACGTTCACCAGTAAGTACCCACTCGCTTCCCTACTTCCTGTTCTCCTCTAGCTTTACCCGTCAGCACTCTGTTGCTATGTTTCTGTCTCTGATGATGGTCGTGTGCTTCTTTCATAGAAACCGGAGGTATGGTGCTTCTGTGTAAGGTGTGCGGGGACATCGCCTCTGGGTTCCATTATGGCGTGCACGCCTGTGAAGGCTGCAAGGTGAGACGGCACAAAAATAGTATAATGTCACGTCTTTCTATTCACGTACGAACACGGCAACACATGTTGCCACAAAGTGCACTCTTTAAAGCCTTTTTTTTCTTCTTCTTCTTCTTGTGCCTTCTCTAGGGTTTCTTCAGACGCAGTATTCAGCAGAATATCCACTACAAGATGTGTGTGAAGAATGAAAACTGTCTCATCATGCGCATGAACAGAAACCGGTGCCAGCACTGTCGCTTTAAGAAGTGTCTCTCCGTGGGCATGTCCAGAGATGGTGAGAGACTATTAAAGAAGATGTTTAGACATATGGAAACTGAAAAAGAGAGGATTTAATGTATCTATGTATGTAGGGTTACATGGAGAATCAGATGTTTTTGCTGTAGCTTTTGATAAAATTCAGATTTTAGTGTTGGAATAGCTCACAAGGAGGTCTCGCTCCTCATCACAAAACTTTGTGTCCGTTTCATCTTCTTGTCTATTTCCTCTCTCCATGCCCTTCCTCTTGTCTTGCGTTCTCTCTGACGTCCTCTCGTTGCCCTGCTGTCTGATTTATGGCAAGACGAGCTCTAGAGTCCCAGTGGTCATCAGTCATGGAGAAACTGTGACAAATAAGAGTTTATTTTGGGAAATTGGGGCGCACAGATGTTGATTAACCTGCACGTCCACCAAGATGTGACCTCATTTTTTTTTCTTCAATCAATCATTTGAGACATGGGGTTATTCTCTCCTGTTATTATTGAAAAACTACAGTGCTGTGCTTGAAATATAAAATAATATTACTCCAGTTAATCTGCGCTACTGCATCATTTCACCGCAGGACTCCGATCTCTCGGGACAAAGCTAAACTAGGTGATGATAAATCATGTTTTTTCTGGAGCAAACATTTATAGCTGACCTAAAAAAGCCAAAACAGGGAAGTAAAAAAAAAAACACCTGCTTGAGATCCCAGCAGGGAACTTTATCATCGGTAACCATCTTTTAATTTAGAATAATAAAAAGGGAAAGTATATAGTTATCGGTTCTATCCAAACCCACAGTGATAATACTATAGACCCTCAAAGCCTTTTTTTTTATCCCATGTCTGCTTGCAAATCAATTCCATCATCCAAATCTCACAACCTTCAACCCTTTGTCTCTTCACCTCTCCCACCTGCCGCTGTCATTCTACAAATGGAATCATGTCGTGTTTAGTTTGTTGATCCAGTGACCTACTTCCACAGAGAATAAGAGATCGAGAGCTCAACTGCAAGTCGGAAAGGAAGAGAGAGAGACTGGGGGAGGTGGTGTAGCATACAGCTATAAATAGGGACGTCAGTCGAGGTGCAGAATTGAAAAGGGGGGGGGGGCACACAGTCTGATGAGATGAAGGCATTAGTGTCCATAGCTCCACATAGACATGACAGCCTGCGTGTCGGATGTAGAATCCATATTAGAACAAACAGTGGTTGTTTCTCTGTATTGTTCAATTATTTGAACTGTTTATGTTGCTACATGTGTTAGTGAACACGCTGCCAGTAAGGAGCTGGCAGTGATATGAATGCTTGTTGTCAGGAAATGCTAACAGAGGATGCCTCTCTCCTCCTCAGCTGTGCGTTTTGGGCGTATTCCCAAGCGGGAGAAGCAGAGACTATTGGATGAGATGCAGAGTTACATGAACAGCCTCAATGAATCAGCTTCCATGGAAATGGAGGTGTCGCCTCCAACCGACGCCGCCTGCAGTCCACACAACCAGACGAACGAGGGAGCGGGCTCCATATCGCAGTCTTACCACAGCAACTTGATGACCAGAGACGAGAAGCCGCCCAAGATGGCCGTCGGCAACAGCAACATTGGCACTTCCTCTTTCCACAACAACTCAGCGCAGCAGCAGCAGCAGCAGCCGTCACTGTCGCACTCAGCCACCCAGACTCACCACCCAGTCCACGGGGAGCAGGCGAGCTACCACATCGCCACAGGCTGCCCCGTGTCCTCCACCAGCAATGAGAACTCCGCCATTGTCGACAACGCCAAGTACACCTTCTCCTCCAATCAGAACCAGTGCCCCGTCAGCGGCCGCCTATCATCTCAATCCTACTCAGCCAATCACAACAGTTACCCAGCCAGTGAGTCCCACAACCAAAGCCCCTGTCCCTGGAAGCTGAACGGAGGAGCCAAAGTGCTGGTGAGACTTTATTTTTTGATCTTTTAATATCTGTGAATTTAATATCAATTAAAAGTCCATAATGCTCATTTTCCTCTCTTCTCCCTGTCTGCGTTGCAGGCGTGTCCACTCAACTCATGTCCTGTGGCTCCGGCCAGTCGCTCCAGTCAGGAGGTGTGGGAGTCTTTCTCCCAGTGCTTCACCCCCGCTGTTAAAGAAGTAGTGGAGTTTGCAAAGAGCATCCCGGGCTTCCAGTCCCTCAGCCAGCATGATCAGGTCATGCTGCTCAAATCCGGCACTTTCCAGGTACATTCCAGCTCAGAATACTTTGTTGGTGGGACTGTGGCACTTTACTTTCTTTCCTGTCATTTGGATTTTTTTTTTTTTTTGCTGATGCTGATCCGGTCTGGTTCTGTCCACAGGTTCTGATGGTGAGATTCTGCTCACTGTTTGACCCCAAGGAGAGGACCGTGACCTTCCTCAATGGGCAGACATACTCACTGGCATCACTCAGGGCTCTCGGCATGGGCTCCTTACTTGATGCCATGTTTGAATTCAGCGAGAAGCTGGGATCTTTGTGTCTGGAGCCAGACGAGATGGCTCTCTTCATGGCCGTCGTGCTGGTCTCTGCTGGTAAGCGGGCATACTAATGCATGTACACAGAGCACATACTGTCTGCGCACATTTCGTCGTGTCTAAACTCTATTTCTCCCCCCTCTTTCTCCAGATCGCTCTGGTATCGTGGAGATGGCAGCAGTGGAGCAACTGCAGGAGAACCTAATAAAAGCTCTGCGCTCTCTCATCACCAGTCGCCGCCCGGATGATAGCACCCTCTTCCCAAAGTTGCTGCTCCGTCTGCCGGACCTGCGCACCCTGAACAACCACCACTCTGACAAGCTTTTAGCTTTCCGCATAGATCCTTGAGTTCAACGAGCAAAAAAAAAAGCTTCCTGAGGTGTCCGCTTTGGGGAGCCTCCCCGCTCCCCCCATGCGAGCCTGGCTTGCCACATACAGCCCACTGGCCTCTGCATGATGGACAGTTGTTGTGGGAGCTGTGCCCAGTCTGCCATGAGAGAGTGAACATTTAAAAAAAAAAAAAAAAAAAAACAACACATCACAGCAGGAAGAGGGGAGGCTCCTGAACTAATTCTTCCTCCAGTTCCAGGATCGCTAAAACAAACATTCAAACACAGACTACGTTCTTCCTTGGGTGCTTCCGAGTCAACATCCAACCACCGAGTCGCCACCGCTCCCTCAGGGGGGTTTGTGCTGAAGACCAAAAAGAAGCGAGAGCCTGTTGTTCCTCACCAGACTTTGTCCTCCGACTCCAGCACACAAAGCTAACACGAGGGAAGCGCACGCTCTCGCCCAGAGAAAAAGGAACATGTACAAACCTTCACCGGCAACGATTTCTTACTGTACATTCATGCTACGATGTGTAAGGGGCCCTTTCCATACATTAAGAAGTCCTCCTAAATCAATATATAACATAGCAATAGAAATGTCTAATACATGGTTGGGAGGGTGCCCAGTTGAAATGACATAAGCTATTTTCACAACATGTCGCCACGTGGGAAATCTTTATGAAAATCACCCATTTGTGATTGAGAAATGTATAACATTTTTGAGAAATGAGAGTAAATGCATTGTGTTTGTATGCGGTAATCAGGGAGAAGTTATTGGTCATTTTAGACCGTGTCTGATGGGATATATGTTGAGGTGTTTCCTTGTAAATTTTGTACATAACCTTTATTCTTGGTCCTCGTTAGTTTGCAGATTCTTGGATATGTAAATGAAGCTAGTATTGAATTATCGTATGTATATCACACATAGTAGATTGCTCTACAAACTGCAAAAGAGAAATCAGCATTTCAACCTGACAGAGTATAAACTTTTTATTTGAAGATATATAATTGAAATAAATGTGTTGTCAACTGACTGCATCACCTTGTGAATATTTTGTAAATGTTTTATGGTTGCACCATAGAGTATCATTATTAAATAATGTTATATAGCATGTTTCCTTGTGCTCATCTTTTCTTCATTTCAGTATTAGAGAGGCATACCGTGGAACCGTAGCCTAGCAACAGAGGCAATCGGCCAATCACGCTGCAGCTCTGAGAGCCATTAGGGGCTTTATTACAAACAAGAAACGCCACTTTATATTTGAGTGTGTGATAACGGGTCAAAGCAGTTTCATAGAATGTCACACTTAAATAAATACGAGGAGATGTTCTTTGGCTTTTAGCAGAGCAGAGACAACGCGTCTCCAGGGAGGGAGGCTGTTAACTAAGATGGTGTCTGTTCAGTGATCGATGCAAATATGATTTGATGACGCTGACGAGACAATTTTACTGGAGGTTGATTCGAGATGAGAGTATAAAAATGCTCCAGACAGCACAAGAAGACGACGTCACCACTACGGTCTGCTTGAAGGCCTAAGAAAAAAAAAAAGCCTATTAGTATAAATGTTTGGGAACATTTTGAGTCCTTGTTTGTTAAGAGATGAACTGATAGTCTGTTCACGTCAGACAGACGTCAGATTTAAGATCAATACATAGAGGCCTTAAATTACCGCTAAAATCACACAAAGACATGTACTATTTGTAATAGTAGGGATTCATGCTAAAATAAATATCCGCTCCTCTGTAATTATATTGACTAACGTTCAGGAGAACATGTGACTCATCATATGAATATCAGGAGACTCGTATCCACCAGCATATGTATTTTAATTCAGCCATAAGCAATAAATCACCTCCGCATCAGGTGATTCTCTGGCAGTCAAACTGACTAACTCTAAGCAATAGCACCATATGAGTAGCCCTCGGCTCACTGCCCTTAATTTATTTCAACACAGTCAAAGTTTTATTCTCAATGCTGCATTAGAAGAAGAAGAAAAACACTGAAAGCCTTCTCTCTGCTGGAGCGGTGACCAAACCAGTGTTCCAGTCTTTTCTATGTGTCGCGGTCTTCATGTGCCACCTACTGGATAGGATTATAACCGCAGCAGCACATTTTGGCCATGATATTGTTTTGTTGTTAGTAGACACAGGGACGAGTGAAACCAAAAGTCCATTCTGTCCATCAATATCGCCCATTATCGCACAACAAACGTCATGACAACAATGAGTCAGCGTCTCCGCGGTGGATCAAAGTGCATCTCAAAGGACTTAGACCAGAGGTTTTAAAGTTCATTCTCAGCTGAGAAAAAAACAATCACATGGTCCATTAAGTAGCTGATCTGGAGCTTTTCATTATATCACACGAGCAGACAGTTTGAGCAGTCATTATTGAAGTGCAAATCTTCTCATTTCCATTTTTACAGGAATCTCGTTGTATTATTAGGGGCCGACATCATTTCTCGGAAGTGAGTGTGGCTTATGTATAGTCACCAAATATCCTTTTGCTCCACTGTCAGAAGAAAAAGAGACATTTTGTGATAAGAGGGTCGTATCCCTCTGCTCCACTTGGTCTGCTTTCTTTCCCAAGTAAAACAACAAAATAAAGGACAAAGGTATTTCAGTATAAAGGTTCATGCCTACTATGTGTCTGACACACAAACACTGACCAATATACTCTTGTCTGCTGGTTCCATCTAGTGGCTACAAGAAGGAAGTGGACGTTTTATGGACTGAGGATTGGAGGAACTGTACTAAGCGATCTGCATATTCGTTAGCGTTGGAATAAAAGTCAGTCTGTCTGACTGAATAAATAGATGTAAACACCGACATTGGTTTCAAACGATCTCTTGCCAGAGTAAAAGATTATTATTATTTCCCGCTAAACATAAAAGGAGCACTATTTAACATCCAGAGCATTAATACAGCAGCAAAACAACTACTGCCTATGTAAAGACATAGTGGAGTAATGTCTACATGCATGCATTGCTCTCATATGGCAGCTGTTGTAGCTCAGTCAGCACTTTCGCCGTAGTTTGCACTGTTAGCGCTGTTAGCGCTGTTAGCACTGTTAGCACCGCTGGCCATGAGCCGCCGTCAACATGTTGAGAGCCGATGATCTCAACATCTCAATCTCGGATCTGGCACCTTTAACGTATCCATCATCAATTGTTCAGCAGACGTTGTATCATCATGGATATTACAGCACTGTATCACCATACAGCACACTTTCCACATCCATTTTTATTGGCCGTCAATGAAATGTGATCAGGGGTTGTCTTACGTGGGCCCTCACTCTATGATCTACACTGAGACAAAACTATTTATGAAATATCACATTTCTTCAGAGCCCTGTATCCTGTCGGAGTTGTTTCTAATTGTCTTCTTGGCAAAGAATAAAAAACGTAAAATCGATGAGTAACAGTAGGCCAAAGATGGCCGTATGGTAAACCTCATTATTTGTAAAGGCTGTGTGTCTGCTCCATAATGTTCTTAACTTCAATCTCATTAGTCTGATGTGCCCGTTACAAATCTCTTACACAAAAGCATGATGTCACACAGTACGTTCAAGAGATCACTGTTGTGTTGCTAAAAGCCAGTCGACGTGTTATAAGCATCACATGTGCTTGTGGGTTGGGTTCTTGGTTTTGTTTTGATATTATATTCCCACACAATATGAATATATGCAGATTATCAAATATCAAATATGTCTCTGCCCCTTATTTTCCCCCTTAAGTGGAGAAGAATAGTTATGTAATGCATATGTAATTCAGATATATAAGTCCTTTGAGTCTTATAGGATTCCTGGTACTGTTGAGGAGGTTTGTGCCAGCAGTGGGAGACACCTAAACGACACCCCCGTTTAGCAGCAGCAGTGGTACGGTCTGGCTTTATCTCAATGTTTTGGGACTACCTGGACTTTTCTAGAGTGACCTCATTGGTCCGAGGACAGGGGTGGCGTGGGATCAGGGTTAGAGAGAGATTAACCGCATGGAGGCCTATAAAGCTTCAGTGTAATCCGCACACTGGAAACAAATTCAGAGCAACAACTAATCTACAAACAACCTTTTATGGTTGCAGCTCGCAGTGTTTTGGACCACACAAACCCTATTAAACTGAGATTCTCCCATATTTGGGATTTGAAAGACAAGAAAACTATTTTACTCGTGACTAATCTTCCTCATCATCAGCAACTCAAAGGTGTAAAAGGGAAAAATCATGAAGAAGGGAAAGGTATGTTTTTAACTTTCTGGCTTTAAAGGTATACTACAGCTTTGTAATACACACATATATGTATATATATATATATATATATATATATACATATAGTGATTGTTTACAAAGAACAATTACATTTTAATGCAATTTTTTAAGTTTGTTTGGCACAAATTATAAAGTCGTGGCTTTGAGTCAGGATAGTGGAGATATGATTCGTCTGTTTCAACCAAATAACGACGTACTGTGTGTGAAAGAGCTCATATGAAGAGCTGGTTGGTTCCTCTGGGCTCTGTACTTACACTATAGTGTTATCTATGCCGGCTACGGAAACATGGAGGACCATCACATCCATCCTAAGCCTTTGAACTGGAGGCTGTTTTGTGGACAAATCCGTGAGAGAAAATTGTGTTCTAGACCGAAGTTAAACAATAAGGTGAAAGCAAAGTCAGCACTGTGCTGGTTTGTGAGAGTACACACATTTATTTTGAACTGCACAGTGAATGCAAAGACCGTTATGCTTATCATGCATCTGATTAAAAATTGTAATGAACCTAAAAAGTGCATTTCCACACCAGCAGGTGGGTGATGATAATGAGCCCCCCAGCTATCAGGAGGCGACTGCAGGTAAAAACTGATCTCTCCACTCACGTCCGCCACCTACTACATACAGTATATGCATGTTGGAGTCAAAGTATTCTGCTTTTATTATGAGTATATTTATTGTTTCATTTCCAATTTGTAATCTTGACTATTTAACCCTGACAACATTGCACGTGCTCAAGTTTAAAAGTTGTGAGAAGTTAGTAGAAGTAGAAGTCAAACCTGCCTTCTGCAGAGGGACTTAAATATGTCCGACTAATGCTGCAGCATCATTTTAAGGAACCGCATGTGAATACTTGTTACAGAGATAAACCCTCCCATGTCTCCTCCCTACCTCGTCCTT
The DNA here is from genome assembly GCF_910591455.1 of Pholis gunnellus. NCBI lineage: Eukaryota > Metazoa > Chordata > Actinopteri > Perciformes > Pholidae > Pholis > Pholis gunnellus. The sequence goes on along the minus strand of NC_136529.1, from coordinate 16,803,428 downwards.
CAGGCTATGGGGAGATGGAGGCCCAGTTTGAGTGGGACGACAAGAACATCCGGCGGACCTTCATCAGGAAGGTAAACGTGTGACACCAGTGACACCGGCACAGAACCAACATCACAGCTACGCCTCCATTGCTCTGATACTATGTGCGTGTCTTCCTGCAGGTCTACGCCATTCTCATGGTTCAGCTGCTCGTGACCGTGGCAATTGTTGCTCTCTTCTCATTTTGGTAACGACTCTTTCTGTGACTCAAACGTTTTTACTTTCCACCACTTTGACTAATATATGAATTGAGCCCATTTATTTCTTTTGGTCTCTACAGTGCACCCGTGAGGTTTTTCATCCAGACTCATCCAAGCTTGTACATGGCGTCTTAGTGAGTGAAAACACAGCTCACATTATAGTCTTCTCTATGACTTTATTTACTAAGCTTCATCATCTTCCCCTTTTTCTGACAGTCTTGTTTTCTTTGCCACCTACATCGCTCTGTCCTGCTGTGGAGAGCTGAGGTAACGTGTCTTTGCAACGTACCTGACAACCCAAATATCCGTTAAAGCGCACACATAACGTTAATGAAAGTGGCTTTTCTTTTTTTTCCTACCTAAACAGGAGGCAGTTTCCTTGGAATATCATTTTGTTAGTTCTCTTTGTGAGTATTCCTTATCATTGAAAACAGAAGATGTTCTTCTTTACGCACACGCTCAACATAACTGTGGTAGTAATCTTCACTTTTTCCCCTCAGACTTTGAGCATGGCCTTCATGATGGGGTTCGTGTCGAGGTAAATATTGTCGATGTCGGCGTGTGTGTGTACGTTTACGTGGGTGTCTAAGACGTTAAGAGTACAACTCATCCGAGGCTTTCCAGAGTAAAACGACTCCTTCTCTTCCTCCAGCTTTTACAACACCAAATCAGTAGTTCTGTGTCTGGGGATCACATCTCTGGTGTGTCTTTCCGTCACCATCTTCAGCTTCCAGACTAAGGTGAGAAGCAACTGCCTCAACTACACTTCAAACTGCTGTCAAGACGACCCAACAGGCGAAATAAATCCATCATCCGTTTATTCTCTCTCGCTCTCTCACCTGCTGCAGATTGACGTCACGTCCTGTCAGGGAGTGCTGTTCTCCCTGTGCATGGTCATGCTTCTCTGTGCCATCACCTTCTCCATCGTCGTCCCTTTTGGATACGTAAGTTCACGCGCGCCTTTCGGGAGGAAGTCTGACACAGCTGTGATTTGTGATGAGTTAAACACCAGTTTGCAGGTCCTGCTGGCTGTATGTGAGCGTTGCTGAGAAGGGATTAGCCTCACAGATAATCTGCTCTGTTTTTCTTAAATTAGCATCCGGCTGTCCTTCTTAACGGTGTTTTGTAACGCTTTTATTTTGCACCCGCAGGTTCCCTGGTTACATGCCCTCTATGCCGTGCTCGGAGCCATCGTTTTTACTCTGGTGAGAATCGCGTTATGAAAACCTCATTATTGTTGTTGTTTTTTTTACTATTACTGATCTACTCTCCTTGTTTTCTCCATCTTTATGCCACAGTTCCTAGCCTTCGACACCCAGTTGTTGTTAGGAAACAAGCGCTACACGATAAGTCCGGAGGAATACGTTTTTGCCACGCTCAGCCTCTACCTGGACATCATCTACCTGTTCAGCTTCCTGCTCCAGATCATGGGAGGAGGCCGCGAGTAAAGCATTTCTCCTCCTCATATATATATGTCTCTCAGCTCAATCATGTCCATACAATCCTGCTGCTTTTGTCTCTTTGCCCTGACATACACCTGGTAGCTCACTTAAGTCCACTGTGCTCTGGCTATTCCTGTGATGTTGTATCGCTCCGGGGTCTACTGTGACCACACCATCCACCATTTAAACAGTCATTAGGCTCATAAGTAGACAGCACATCAAAAACAGAGTTGAGTGTGATCGGTTTGTATGTTTATTCGTCGTTGGGCCAGAAAAGAAGCTTCAACTAATCTGCACTTTTAGGTTGAGTTTGCTTTAATAACTGTTTCACAAGCTATGTACAGTAGATACAGATTGTTTTTATACTGCTTATAATGCTTTTAATGCACATTATCATAGATGAGAAGTTTGAAGATTTACTGTACGTGTCTATGATATTTCTGTACATTTTAGCACGGGTGAGGAAAACACTGTTTGAGTGAAACCTGAAGGATTTCAACTTTTAAAGCTAAGATGCAACACCAACCTCAAAGGGAAAATATGTGTGTGTGTGTGTGTGTGTGTGTGTGTGTGTGTGTGTGTGTGTGTGTGTGCGTGTGGCATCAGATATACTTTAACAACATACTTTAGTTACTAGACATCAGTTGCAATTTCTATTGTAACTCTAATGTGGCCTTTGTGGTGTGATAGAGAATAATGTAAACAGGTTGATGATGAGAACATGTTCTAACTGTACAGTGACCAAAACACATTACGTGCTGATATTGTTTTTCTAAGAACAATGAGCTGTGTCCGTTTGATTCTGGAAATATTTAAATAAAAGTGACACATGAAAGGTTCTGTGTCTTAAATGTGTAAGATGATGAACGGTGGTAATTATGATTAAGTGTAATTATAGGATTTACGGATCTATTATTTCCTGCGGCTCAAGTAACGGCTGCACACTGCTCCACGCCACAGCTGCATCCACAGTGAAACAGTAATACAAAAGCCATACTTCCAAATATCAAATATATGTTCTTTACCAAGTAACCTGAATCCTCATACACAGCCCTGCAACAATCCCTGATACTATACTTCTACCATCTACTCCTCTAGTACAATGTAGTAACTACTGTCACCCTCCACACACATCTCTAATCATCACGCTGACATCTAACCTACTAGGCGCTGATGAATCATCGTAGAGCTTCATCGATCACTGCTGCAACACATAACTTCGCTGAGGATTGGATCGCAGCCTTCACCCAGCGTGGACGGGATGACGGAGAAGTGTTACAAACACTCAGCTCCACTGCCTCAGTAAATGTGGAAAGCTCGTGTCATCATGGACTGCAGTCCAGACTGTCCTCCAGCCTGTGTGCAAATATGTATTGTGATGTCAGTTTGTAGGATATAAATATATTTATATATAGCTCCAGGATATTTTGGTGGCTTTTTTATTAGGAGAAAGGAAAATGTGTGTATCGCAATAACATATGAAGATATGAAGAAAGGAACATGTTATGGTTGTCCTAAAAAGTTATTATTCAAATGTTCCTCCAAAACTGGACAAAGAGGTGACTTGCCAACATCAACTGCTTACATCAACCATCATCTTTAAACACACACACACACACACACACACACACACACACACACACACACACACACACACACACACACACACACACCAATGGTCACAGCTCCTCTGGATGTATATATATTAATACTAAAACTATTGTTTAAAGAGGTAGAACTACTTGATCTGCGTTCACAAATAACTACAGACCAAACAAACGTGCACAGAAACACTCAACCTTATTATTTCCACTTACGTTCTGTCAAGAATTCATGCAACTTGCCAAGAAAAATCCCACATATGATTTTGTGTCTGGTGCAAACACACCTCACACATCAAACACATAAAGTTAGGTGTCTCCACAAAGGCAAACTTTAACAGCACCTGCACTGTGATTAATAAATTACTTTAAAATGTGATCCATGCACACTGGTAAACACTGCATCATCGTGTAGTAGGCTCAATCTGTTGGTGACTTTCTTTGATAAATCATAACAATTTATCAAATCTAAATGACTGTAAAGTTACAGTACCTGCCACCTGTACCCCCTTCAGGCTAGCATTAGCCTTCTAATTAAATTAGCCCAAAGAAAAGGAGACAACAAGCAAGCTGTCTTACCTTAAAACGTCGTGTATCTGGTCTTCCTCTCACAACTTGGAGAAGGAGTGCTCACAGTTGTACACAAGTGAGTTGCTTGTTTCTTTAGGGGGCAGCTGTCACATTAGCAGGATTAGCTTAGCAGTTATTGTAATGCTAACTTTCTCACACTGTCTCGCTGTTTTCTTCACCCGATTTGGCCACAAAAGCTGTGCTTTCGCCGTCTTCTTTGGTATTCTTGCTATAGTTGTTTGTTACTTAAGTGTCTTTTCTTTTTTTTCTGAGAAAGTTTTAAAGTTTCCCTCAGCCTTGGTGATGGTTAATCAGTCATTAACCGGTACGAGCACAGTGTTCATTACGCCACGTTTGTGCAGCAGCGCCCCCGTGTGGCGGGGGAGAGCTACACACAGAACGGCACAATAATATCATGTGAGAGCTGAAGTCTTTAGTTTTCTGCATTAAGTATCAGGACAGCTCCTTTTGAACCTTATCTGAATAGTCACTATTTTTACACCGAAGTGCAAATATACAATAATAAAACCATGACAGATGCATGTCATCATCATAGCTTGTGTAGTTTAATCATTTAAGTATCAATACATCCTGAGCAGAGATCAATATTTCAATCATTCCTCACGACAAGATAATCTATTGAGTGAATTAATGCAAACTTTGAAGAACAGGGCAGAGTACAGTGTGAAAATGACAACACTATTGTTCAGAAATGTTGAAATGCATCCTTACTTTTATCCATTTATTGTATTTATGTACGTGTTGCTCCTACTGGACCGGGAGTCGGTATCATCCCCAGTGCAGTGACCAGCTTTGATAGATTACAGCATGTGAGCGGACACGTGCCTCTCTGTCACATACTTGAGAATGAGCACTCATCTGTAGTGTCAAGTAAAATGAAGTATGCATAACAAGCTATGTTAGCAAAAGCCTCATGAAAGATTGTAACTCCTGCTTCAAAGTGCTCAGGACAGGCAAAGGCTCAACATGTAGCAGCTTAAAAAAAAGGGTAAAAGTGGTACAAAATAAAAATGTATGCAATAAAGCACAAAAAAGTGTCACATTAGCAAGTGGAAATTCGGTTATCCATTATGAATCATACACTGACATTTTCTGATCAAAGTAAAAGAAGTGTGACTATACAAAAATATTTTGGATTCAATTTCAAATGCCTGATCGTTAAAACGTAAAGGTACAGTGTGTAGCATTTAGGGGGATCTATTGGCAGAAAAGTAAAATAATATGATTAAGTATGTTGTGTTTGGATTATACTGTTTACTTCTACAGCAGGTCCTCTTCACGGAGCCGGACGCCATAGTGGCCCAGAACGGACAAACCAAACACTGCCGATAGAGTCATCCGTGTTTTCGCTTCGGCCACTGTAGTTCTTGTACTGGTTAAAATGTGCAGACGTGTTTGCAGTATTTTCCCAGGACTCAGAGGAATTTACACCTTTGGACTTCAGTCCCTCACAATCCGTAACAAAAGGTGGATTTAGAGAATGGACAGTCAGCTTTGACCTATTGAGATACACACAGTACAGTAACGATCAATACAGCTGAAGCAACAACAGCAGGTAATGACCCAGATGATGTAATGCATCCCATCCAATCTTAAAGTTACCGTACATCAAAAACACAGTTCACCGAATCACTGAAACAAGATTTTTATTAAAAAAAAAGGGAAAATGACATATTCAAATTCAAAGAGAAAACCAAAAAGGAAGGAAAATCTTATCTCGATCAATAAAAAAACACAAGTTACAGACAATTTAGCAACTCTGGCACAGGAAGACAAAAGTAGCCAAGTGGCTTTGCAAAATAACCAAATATCAAAACCTATTTCCTCTTAACAAAACTGTACAAAATGAGTTCTTGTATAAATAAGATAACTGTTCACAAGCAGGGAGCGAGATGAGCCCGTCAGATCCTCAAAATGTCTGGTATTCACACGAACATGGTTCATACAGTGTGGAGCAACACCTTTTTATTATTTTGTATTAAAAAATGTCACCATAAGACAACATTCATGAGTTTTAATAATGTAAAATACAACTTTAACTGCTCATTAGTAAAACAGAATTAAAATCATGAAGTTATGACTGAAAATCAAACAAATTAGGGATACTCTACATTAAACAAATTAAAATTAAAAAGAGACATTTTGAAAATTCTGAGTGGGCAACATCAAACCACCTGTTTGGAAATCCTTTTTTTAGCAGCAAAACATTTTGAAGCTATGAAATAAGACATCAAATCTACATTAAAATGGACACAAAGAGCATTTTTCAAATTGGTGTGGACTAAAAATAATAAGTGCAACTAGATTTTTCTATTTTCAAATATTGTGTGTAGAGCACACCATTGATCTCAGTATTTCTACAGTTTAACTGTAACGTAGGTTCGATACTTTTCATGATTCTAATAAATTTCGGAGCATCATGACTCCCTGTAATATTATCTTAGCTGACAAGTTTGTAAAAAATTAGAAATAAAATAAATAAACACGTCATTGCAACAAGTGGTCATTTCATAGTTTCAAAATCCTGTTTTTGTATTAAAGTGATGGCTAATACATGGAATATCATTTCTCTGAACATATAAACAACATCCATGACATTTCCTTCATGGGGCACTGAATCTGAAAACCTTGCAAGTCACTGTGTTATCTGGACAGGATATAAATCATTAAAAAAAAATAAAAACACACAAAGAAACAAACAAGAAAGTGGAAGGGGGAAAAAAGACTATTTACAAAATTAGCTCTCTTGTCTGAAAACAGTCGCCATCGTAAAAGCTCTGGAGATCTCCCGGGTGTCTGCAGAGGCCAATAAAGTTCATAATGAGTCTGTTTACATACGCACCAACACTCCATTACGTCAACGGAGGGAAACTAAGCTTAATTAACTCATGTCAACAAAACCAGATCACTTACATGTACTTTACGATATGACAGATAGAGCAGTGGCAAAAAGTTCTCACAAAACCTTAAACTGTGGTCTTAATGTGGAAAATTGTGTGCACGTCACCACCCTCGTTGTGATATTTCCCTTTCTGAATCTGTCGGAAGCAGAAAAAAAAAAAAGGGCCTTTCATCCAGCAACACACGACACACGATCGTCTATAAATGAGAGCAGTTTAACTGTGACAGAGAGCTAAAAGACGGGTGGCTACAACATCTTTGGTTGCGGAAATAAACAATAGAAACGCACAGCAAAAAGTTAGAAACAGAATCATCAAACTGCGAGCCTTAAGAAAGACGTTTTCACACTGTGTTTATCACTGGACTCAAACACGGATGGTTGAAGAGCGGGAAGAAAAGCTCCTCGTAACCCTACAGCTAACTCGACTGACGTGACGACTAACTCGATGGCATTCAAACAAAGCCTATTGCCATTTCTGTAGTATATACAACTTAGTGTCAATCCTATGAGAGGTCAGGCAGTTCATCCAGAGAAAACAATTAAGGCTTAGCTAAAACTTGTTTTTGCAGAATTTTGGATCACTCCTAAATTCATTCAGGCTGTCTCACTAAAGGCTGTAAGAATCGTCTTTAATGGCACTTCCATGGTCTAGTGAGCAGTCCTTTGTTAAACCATTATTTCTATTATCTACATATCTACAGCTTTTGATGTCTGCATAAATTAAAGTTCAACATATTTGGATGCACTGTGACATGAGCTCCACTTGATAAACTGAAACATATCCAGGGGCTTGTGTGCACGAAGCCTCTTTGAGCGTCACCACTGATGCAGCATCAGTTTGAATCTTTTGGATCAGCACTATATGAAGTTATTGTTTGGTTCAACTCTCCACTCTGGAAGGCTTTCTACAAACAGGCCCGACACAATATGAGGACAGACGACGCAAGGTTTAGAACGGAAATTCGAGTGAAAAAAAAAAAAAGAAGAGAAAAAGTGATGTGCACAAGAAAACAGCATCAATCCCTACGCAGAGACAAAAGAAACTAATGTCTACTCTCTGTAAAAAGCTAAAAATCTAAACTACTTCAAAGATAAATTCATCAAAAATAAGGCAAATTAGCTCAAAAAGTTTTCAAGTGACAGACAAAAGAAAAACAGAAACAATTTAACTTTCTACAAACTAAAAATCACTGACAGATAATCAAACTCAGGGGACAACAGCAGCATTGAAAAAAGACTTACAGCTCCCTCTCCTTCCAAACTAATTATTCTCAGGGATCGTGTTAGTCTCCTATTTGATTTCCCTCATTGCTTTTGCTAAGCTATATCTTAATTTAGTAACCGCATTGTTCTTTGTACACAACATAATCTTTCAGTAATCTAACTGCTCAGATCTAAAGCACGTTCATTTCATTCCTTCGACAGAGGATGAATTTAATGACACCTGAAGGATTGCCAAAGCAAAACCGCTTAAAACCACTTCTCATGGACACGGACGTAACATAGAGTTACATTATAACAAAACAGGACGACTGTTAGTATGAACACTTAATGGTGCATACAGGACTTGAACTGAATTGAAAGTCATCAAAACTGCTAATGAGCTGAATATTAGAGCTCATCGTGAATGCGCAGGGTTAAGTCAGTTTCACCACGTCTTTATAGACTACAGTATTAAATAACTTATTTTCAAGAAATGTTTGTTCCAATGATCTAAAAACTCTCAAAAGAAAGAAATAGTACTATAATTCAAATATAAATAGAAATAATTGATTGTCTTTTGTTCACTTATGGAAGAATGTAAAAAAAAAAAAAAAAAGAAGAAGAAGAAGAATTCGACTAAACTATAAACATTGTTATTATCATCTGTGCGTGAATAGAAATCTCTGCAGCAGTTACAGGAAGAAGTAGCTTTAAACGGTTTGCCTCCGACACATCAGACCAGCAAAAGTTTTTTTTTTTTTTAAGTTTTTGAATCTGTACAAATGGATTCCTCCGCTGCTGCAAATAGAACGTCAAACAACAGACATCAGGAAATAAAAATAAAAGTTTGCATATTTTACAAAAAAATAAAAGACACATTGTATTTCATCTCTTCTTTGAATCACCCTGAAATGTCCAGAATGCTTTTTTTGTGTTAAAAATAAGAATTTGTTATATTACGTGCACAAAAATAATGCTCTGTGTCTTTCCTCCTCTCTTAAGTTTTTATTTTCTTAGTTTTCTTTTTAGCTTCTTGTTATGTTCCTTTTTTTTCAGATATCAAAATAGATCAAAGCTTCTGTAAAGAAGATTCCCACCTTTGGTTGATCAACTCTTGAGGATGTGAGCAGGAAAGTCCAATGACATAAGTGTTGTCCTTTTTCTTTAAAAAAAAAAAAAATACAGACACACACAGACACACACAAACAAACACAGACACACACACACACACACACATGTTCCTTTTGTTATCCATGTTCAAGTCCAGGTTCTTGGTGATGTATGGAGCACAGTTCAGCTGAATCCTGTTTGGTTGGATTCATCTCGTGCACTCGGCCCCACCCTGCTGGGAGCTGCAAAACACACACAACTCAGTACTGATACACTGAACCTGCCCAACCGTTGTTCAGATGTACAATTTATTACAACAGACCATTCTCTGAAACTGTTCAATCTTAGATTGGCTAAATGACCTTCGTTTGGGGTTTCCTCAGTTTGTGCAATAATACAAATATACTGGATTAAGTTGTACTTGTTTATGTTTTTCACTAAATCTGCGACTGACTCTTACAATAAAGCAGACATGGCCAGTTTAAGCAAGTAGTTTGACATTTTGCTAATTCGCTTTCCAGAAGATCCACACCACTCTCACGTTCTGTATGAAGCTGGAGCCATCAGCCAGTTAGCTTAGCTTTACATAAAGACTAAAACAAGTGATAACAGCTAGCCTGGCTCTAGCCAAACTAAATCTCAACAATGTGCGATCGAGCATACACACACACACACACACACCCATCCACGTTGTCTTACCCTAACATCACTTTGCAGGTTAGATACTTAAAAGACATCAGCCTACATTTGTGTGATCAGCGGGACAGAGCAGAGAAACCGTTGCTGTCCTACCTTAGCTTCACTTGGTGTGTTGGTACGAGTAGTTTGTGTGTTCTGCGGGAGACTCCATAGCAACCTGTTGCTGTTGACCACCATTCTCCTACAAAAAGAGGACAAGTCTTTAGAAGAATACTCTACTTGATGGTTAATAATAATGTGTCAATTCAACAGGTTTCTATCAAAGATACAAAGAAGAAGCCAGCCTGTATTTTCCCACTGCCCTCCCCACCGATGAACTAAAGAACATCCAGACTGTACAGGTCTGTTAAAAGCCAGTGCATACTGCAGGACGTATTTACCAAAAGACATGCTTGACATTGACCCAATTCTACCTTAACACCCGTCACTCTACTCCACCCTCTCTTCTCCTCTCCCACTTGATCTCATCCATCCAATCACAGCCAGACTTACTACCGGGCCTCTTCCCATTCATAAACTTGCCCTTTTTTTGTCTCATTCACTGTCTTGCTCATCCTGTCGGCTCCCACCACTATCACAGAGCTCCACATTCCAACAAATGAGTCAAGACTTCCTGCAGGCTCAGCAGCCCTCCTGCAGAGTGCTCAGTCAGGAACCCGCTTCAGCACTAAAGCACGCAGACTGTGGAGGCAAACGTCTCCATGAAATGATTGTGACTCTCATTCATGAGTGGCAAAGGCTCTTCTAGCTGAATAATGGAGGAGCTAATTAAGATCTATTATTCTGGACAGCAAGCTGCTATTTGACAAGAGGAAAATGTTATTAACTCTGATAAATTTGTAATTAATAGACTATCATAAATGATTTAACGAAAAAGTGAGAATGACAAAGATACATTCTCAAAACAATTCAATACAGCAGGTGCTGAAATACCATTGAAATACTGCATGTTTGCCGTGAAAAACGTTCTATAATACAAATATTTGAATAATGAATTCATAAATATTTGAATGTTTTCTGAAAGCGGCGCCTTCTATTACAGTAAAGAAATAAGCAAACACAGGAGAGGCGTGACTCTTCCTCGTACTATTTTTGCTCTTTCATCTAACCAAATTAGAAGATGAATAGTTTTCGTCACTGTCTGGCATCTGAAAAAAAAAAATCCTATCCTTTGATGTAATATTAGTTTTGTATTCACAGAATTCTACAGGAGTCATCAATGCCTCTACTCCAGCATCTATCTGTCATAAAATACAACACACACCTCCGAGGATACTGTCCAGCTCAGTAAGTCAGTCAGTTGGCAGATTGAATAGTCACCGCTCCTTCATTTGTGCCTTTACTCTACCACTCCAATGAGACCTGGCATGCTAAAAGCAGAAGCTTTTTTAAGCACACAGATGTGTCAAGTTTTAGCACATACGTCCCTATGAGAGTTCAATATTATTCTTCCCCTTCATGGAAATATAGAATATAACCATCTGAGGTTGAGGCTAGCTTCATACCTCTACTGGGACACTGGAGGGAGGCACTGGGGTGTACTGGGGGATGTAGGTCCCCTGCATAGCTGTGTTGGCCGGAATATACTGTAGGGAAGGCAGAGAGGAAAACACAAATTGCGTGTAGTATTTGACATGAATAACAAATCTCGTAAATTTCAGGACAGTTAGCTATGGGGACAATGTTCTGCCTTGCACATTGTGTTTGTGTTTGTGTGTGTGTGAGTGTGTGTGTGTGTGTGTGTGTGTGTGTGTGTGAGAGATTGGTACTGACTGTGCCCGTGCTGCCCATGGACAGGTGGCTTAGCTGCTGGGCGAGAGGTCCCATCATGGACGTAGGCTGAATGGACATGGCGTGATCCATTGTTGGGGTAAGAACTGTACCCTGTGGATGCAAAGAGACACACACACACAAGAGAGACACAGAGTCTGAATCACTATCACTAATGGAAGGTGTTTAAAATCCATCACAAGTGAGCAAAACATACACAAATAAGTCAGGACTGTCACTACAGTGTGGCTATAGGGACAGGTTAATAACATCTCTTCATTCGGCTTGAATTAAATTCAGACCACCTCCCAAGGTCTTGCATGCTTCATGATCTGCCAATGGATAGCTATCCCATCCGCCCAAGTTACATGGAGTGGCTAATTGGGTATATGAGGGGAAGAGATGGTGGTGAAGGAGGTTTACTCACAGCTGGCTGCATGAGGTATGACTGATGGTGCATCCAGGATGGGCTGTGTACCTAAAGATCAGGAAACATGTCATCATCTTACATCATGAAGTCTTGGCATGAAGGCAGTTTTTAAAAAAAAGTCAGCATTTGAATTGTAAACACAATGAAATGCCCCACCTGGTAGGATGAGACGGGAGAATGCATGTAGGGTGAGAGAGAAGTCTGGGCGATCATACGGTTTGGAGCCAGACTGTAGGGTGAGGAGTAGAAGCTGCCAAACAGATGGAGAAAAAAAACCCCGCAAACATGAAGACAGCCACACCATGTCAACAATCTCCAGCATTCATCCGACTACATCAGCAGCATTTCTGTGTTCCTGCAAATGCCCAGCAGAAGGCAGCACTTCACTACAGTTCGAGTACCACTCTTGTGTTACTGGAGGGTTGGGACTGTTTTCAGTCAGTCCACGCATACCACTCACCCATTTTGTAAGGCTGTGGGGTCATACGCAAGCGTCATTCCTCCCTGGGAAAACAATGCAGATGATTCAGAAACAGTGAGGTCATGCAAACACCAGTGCAGTCTGTGCTAAAACAGTCATCTGGCGCAGAGCGAGAGTGACGTTGTTGCTTTAATTTCCAACAGGAAATGTAACATATGAACACAGGAAGTTCCCTTTAAGAATGATGAGTTAAAAGTGGCCTTCTTACTGTATCTCCATCTCTAGCCCAGGGCCGTCCATTGTGGAGGTATTTCCCCTGGTTCTGCCTCTTCTTCTGACCTCCATCTGCAAACTTACATAATAAGGGCTCTGTGGGCACTGTGGAAGCAACAGATCAAACGAGAGAGTGAGTTCAATGGCCACAAAAACACTGAGCTCTGGCACCAAACAACAACAATATCAGGTTCCTTTAACACCAAACAAACATTCCACGCACCAGGCACTCCCGGTGGAGGCTTGATGAATTTGCCATTGAAATGCTGAATTATGGCCTCGCACTTCTCCGTGGATTCCATTCTGAAATACAGAATACAAAATACAAATTTAATCCTGCTTGTGGAGGGCCGTTTATATTAGGATAGGACGCAGAGTACTTTTTATTTACAGCACAAACTGTCCACCACCATAGGGTAGTGTATTATGTCTGACCTGGCAAAGCCCACACCGCGGCTGGTCCCGTTGGCATCTCGGAGGATGCGTGTGGAAATGACCTGGCCAAAGGACTTGAGCATGCTCTCCAGCTCTTGTTCATCCATAGACACTGGCAGGTTGGAGATGTAGAGGTTGGTGGGGTCCTGCTCTTGTTGCTGTACAGGAAGTGGACATGAAAGTCAGTTCACATACAGATCTTTTTTGGACTTACATGAAGAGATGTTGTCGCTTGAGATTGTTTTTGTTTCATTGCCAATATTGCTATTCATACCAATAATTGTTGGTGCAAAAGACATAAAACCATTGCTTTATTATTAGCTACTCTTGTTTACAACTTCACTGCTTTTCAGGCGCGACACATAAGCCCAAAGTACTTCAATTAATAAAGTACTTTAACTAACTTTTTTCTTATTTTTTTAAAGGCGTAATATCTAATTTAGCAAAACACTTTCAAACATAGTTGCTGATGCAGTTGAATTTGCAAATGACATTTTAAAAAAAATCATATGCGTGCACCATGTCAAGCTTCATTTTGTAACGGGACCCGATACGGATAGAATGTTTTTAAGCAATTAGTACCAATCAACTGAAACCTTGGATACTTTGTCACATCTATCAGTGCCTCAACTACGGCTGTCTGGTTTAAAAAAATACACACACACATAAATATACTGACACACGCAAATATGAATTTGTCTGCAAAGATTACGTCAGATATTTGGGGCGAATGTTGCCTAATTAAGGGATCTGGATAGCAGCAAGTAATGAGATAATTCAGAGACTTATTTTGTGGCACTCGCTTGAAAGTGAAACCTTGTGTGACTGTGCAGAAGCAGACAGGAAGTCAGCCATGAAGTTAAGGAGTTCAGAGAGCAACAGGAGCCTGGCAACCGGGAGAAAAGAGGCTGGGCTAAAGAGAGAGGAAGGGAAAACAGAGAGTGAAGGAAGAGGATAGAGCAGAGGGAGGGTGGGAGAAACGAGCAGCTTAAAAGGCTGATAATTTGTACAGAAGAAGGAAACTGACAAGATAGGAAGTAGTGGGAGTCTCGAGTAATTTGGGTAATAAAAGAGGAGGATGACAGAAAAGAGGATGAATGAGTGCCTGCTGATTAACAGGCTCTTCTCTTTCATCAAAATGTATTTTATTGCTATCATTTTCCATTTTGTCCCTTCTTCATAACACTCACTGCTATCAGAGAGCTCTGCAAACCAGTTTGTCACTTGCGCATGAAATTAACTGTCAGGCGGAAGTCAAAGAGCTTTCTCAAATGAAGATTTACTGCCTTTATGAGTAGCCTCTGTCCTCAGCCGTGAGCCACCTGGCAAAGAGATCTTCTGCGATTGTCGTCATTTTGGGTGCGGCAATACGTCCATTATGTAACACAGTGGCACAGCGCAGGAGGTCAAGGGCCAGATGAAACTAATGGAGTTAAAGGCTGCACGACAGAAGAAAAACTCACTCCCTTTTTATCCTTTTATTTACCCTCAACCTCAGCTAGTACACATGATATCTCATTTCATATTCAAGCAAATATTCACATCACCTGTTGTTGATGTGAAAATGCTGTTGGGCCGAGACCAGGCACAGGGAAATGGGATTTGCTGAGGCGTCATGGTGCTATTTTTCTATGCCAAGCCCTAGGTAAGCCTAGGTTGAGGTGTGTCTCTGTGTATTTTCCTGCTTGTATGTTGTGCTGACGTCTGAGTTGGAACAGGGAGGTGCTGGGAAATAAGAAGCGATCTATTTATAACTCTGCCATGGTACTCTGTGCACTCCTCTGGGCCCGCAGCCTCAGGGCTGGGGTGGCCCATTCGGGGACTGAGCATACTCTGAGGACGGCCAGTGCGAGGTGTGGCTGATTCTGTTTGTGAACAACACTCTGCAGCAGCCATGGTGAGGAAGCAAACAGGAGAAACAGCACTTGAGAGTTTGATATTAAGCTAATTTTAGACTAAAATCTTGTTTTTTTCTGACCTGATGTGACCCAGTGACTCTGAAGCAGCTATGTATATTTAGGAATTATAGTGGTTATCAACACCTTTGACTGAGCTCATGTTGTCTGGGTGAGTCAAGTCTTGGTGTCCAGTTGCACTAGTCGGGTATTGAGATACACAGGATTGTGTGGCACTCTTACAGAGGAGGTGCAGAGAACTTAGACTCCGGGGGTTTAGTTGCACTGGACCGGCTCAAGTCAGCTGGCAGCGGGGATCTGTTACAGTTTTTTGGGGCTAGGCTTAGGGAGACCCTGGTGT
Organism: Pholis gunnellus; assembly: GCF_910591455.1. NCBI lineage: Eukaryota > Metazoa > Chordata > Actinopteri > Perciformes > Pholidae > Pholis > Pholis gunnellus. The sequence continues at coordinate 16,788,056 of NC_136529.1, read as the reverse complement.
TCCATTGCAGTGGGTCTGTTTGGGTGCAGGACAGGGGAGGAGGGCAGGGACACTGGTGGTGGAGTGTATTAAGTGCTGGTGTCAGCCCCAGGCCTAGGCCCAGACGATGTACAATGCCAGCCCATTGTGCCTGTCCCATTGACACTGGGTGTAGTGGCACCCTCCCCTGGGTTCCCTCAATGGGGAGCCTGAGAGCCAGAGGGATCAGCTTAATGGGCCGACAAGAGTTGCTTTGACTGCAGACACTTGGACAAAGACCTCAGAACAAGCGCTACAAGGGGAGCAGGTTAGCAACATACACAGGGACGAGGGTGTGAGCGGAGAAGAGAGAAAAGGTGGCATGGAGGGCGATGAAGGAGGGCGATGAAGGAGGGCGAGGAGATGAAATTAGGGATGAAAGGGAAGGCAGTAAAGTATTAACAAAGCAGCAAGAGTAGTGAACAAACAGAAACTGAAAAGGGGAGTCATTTTGAGTTTAACAAAAGTAGTCTTCAATCAAGTCAGACCTTATCCTTCCATCAACTGTCGATTATTGGCACAGGTTCACACAACGAACACTCCCTATAAAGAGTTAATCTTGCCCCCTTGCCAACAGGACGCCCGCTGCCAATCTGGCTACTGCATGTAACCTTTTACATGACAGAGAGGGAGAAAGAAACTATGACTCTTTTTGGAAATCAACACAGTTTTGAGAAGCGCCTGACTAGTTTAACCTGATGGTGATTGGTGAATTTGGGGGCAAATACGAACGTAACAGAGCTCGATAATTCTTACTTTGGCCATCTGAGCCTGGACCCCGCTGGACTTCAGAGCTGTAACAGCTTTCTGTGCTGCTGCTGGACTGTCAAAGTCCACAAAGCCATATCCTGTAAAATAGACAAAAACATATTAAAATAGCTGTTATGTTGTTTTGTTTTGGAATTCTGTGCTCCATACCACTCTCATACATGGCTATTAAAAATGAAGCTAAAGCCAGACAACAGTTAGCTTGGGGTTAACAGCCGACTCTGTCCAAAGATTTTTGTACGGTTTAAACAAACGCAATATCACATGTTAGTGTAAGAGCGTTTGAGGTGCTGGTGGGCGGATTTTTTGTAACTTTTGACAGAGCTAGGTTAGCTGTTTTGCCTCGTTACCAGTTTTGGCGCTAAACTAAGCTAACCTTTGCGGGCTGTAGCTTCATAGTTGAGAAAACAATCTTCTCATCAAGAAAGTGCATTTGCCAAAATGTTGAAATACTCCTTTAATAACCAAACATCCCAAACCACAGGGATAAGGGATGGCAACAGTCATGACAAATCATGATCTCAACTCTCAATAAAACAATAGTTAAAACGACAGTTTAGCTCACCTTTACATTTGTTGGTGGTTTTATCCAAGATGGCCTTGGTCGACACAATCTTGCCATACCTGCAGAGATGACAGACAGGAGGACAGACAGACAGAAAACAGGGTCAATGAGGTAACTGTTGGGCAACAGGAGGAATCTGCTCCTTCCTCTGCATACCAATCCTGCCACACTTCCTCAAGCTGACAGACTACCGGTGTTAACATGAACACGTACTCCTTCGTGCAATCAATTGTGTCTTTTTAACGCAATCTTGAGTGTCACAGAACACTTTGTCTGCCTCCACCCTTCTGTCTTTGTCCGCTGCCGGTGAAGGATGTACACTAACCCTGCTCCCTGGCGTTGTCTTCGACAGACAGTAGACAGCACCCTGGGGCTAAAGAATATTTGGGCTGGGCTTGTCTTTACCACACACGCACATACACAAACACACACCTCTCTACTAAATTCAGCTCTGCTCTCGCTTATTTTGGGCTCAAATTAGGCTTTAAAGTGTTGTCACTGGCGATGTCTGACTCGCAAATAGAAATATTGACTTTCAATAGAACAGAAAGTATGCTTGATCCATTTAACACACAGAAGAAGTCAAAAGGGTGTATGAGACATAAGCCAGTGTCTTAACCTGTTATTTCGGTCCATTCGGTCTGTCAATAGAGAAACATGACAAAGGCCAATCAGTAAAAGAGGAGTTTAAATTAAAGCTTTGATGCAGTAGCATGAAACAGCCATTCTATATGAAAAAAGCAGTGCATGAGAAGTGCTCATAAGATGTGGAGACTAATAGAATGCGGCGTTATAAGTGGGTGCATCAGCTCTACAGTATAATAGACCTGCCCTTGTCTGGTGAATTTAGCCAGTGAGTTGCTCTGTTTGGGCGACATGGCGTCTGGGCGGAATGTACACTGTAACCTGATGCTTCACCCGTCCGCTCGCCTTCCTTCCCCCCACATCCCGCTCCCTCTCTCTGTTTTTCCACCCTCACATTGCAGCGCACCGCTGGGTCCTACACTCCCGCCTAGTTTTTCAGTGTACATCTGCCCAGATGACTCAGTCCTGACTGGACGGTCATGGCAGAAACCTGTATAACGACTGACACCGGAGTATTAACTATAAAAGCTAAAATGTTGAGGCCTTGTCTCCTCCAGGTCTGTAAAATGAACATATACATTCAGACCATGCATGTTCTTGGGAAAGAAAAACAGTAGCAGATGTACATGTGAACAGCAATCTTGATATCAGCTTCAACAAAACGCAGCTGGATTGGTGCATTAATCATTTGTAGGAAGTTAGCACTGGGGTATTTACTGAGCTATTCTATATCGTAGAACAGAAAGTTAAAACCACAGACCTTATTTCAGGCTTTTAACCCCCAAAAAAACAACAATTTAAAGGCAAGGAAAGCGGAAGTGCAAAACTAATTTGCATGTTTTAGGACTCATTCCTGCAGCCCTATTACCATCAAGACAGATACATTAAAAAAGAACAAAAATGAATAATTCATCATCCGCTGCCACATAGCCAGATGACCTTTCCATAAGCTATGTTTATAGTTTCCCACTCCCATATAAACAAGCTTCATGTAATTTAACCCATTCAAGCCCAACTGAAATGTGACATATCCCTGAGCTTCTTGAGCATGTAGAAACATGCATACAAAATGTTTATTGTTCAAAAACTGTAAGGAATGACAAAATACATTCCTCTTTACTAATATGAGGCATACAGTATGTGAAACTGACTTGCACAACTTTGCTAGCAGTGCATTTCAGGAATAATCTCTTTTAACTGATATTAAGCCTCAGAACGCACTCATTTGAAAGATCTTGTTTTATACACACACAAATAATTTTCTCTCTTTTTAGAGACACTGTTCCTTCAAGACCTATCACTTAATGCACTTTGACGAGAAAATTGGCACCACCTTGGTAGCCTAGTGGTTACATCACATGCCATATACCAACAACGTCCCTGTTTCAATTCTTCCCCCATTTATACGCCTTCCTATGTTAAATAAAGGCAAAAATATAATACTTCTTTAGAAAAAAGAAACAAAGAACTGCAGAGCACAAACAAACGTTTGGTTGGTTGTTGACGATATACACATATAATACATAAACTATGAATGCAACTCAAAATATTTTAGTTGAATATATCTCATGGTGATTTTATGATTCTTTTTTTATTTTATTCCTTTGCCCAATAATTGAAATATCAATAAATGTTTGAAAAGAAAATATACCTTGTCAAAAAACAAAGTTAGGGATAGAAATGTATATCAAAATAAAAGTTTGGCCTGCTGATTTTTCTCAATCTAAACCTTCAGATTGAAAAACACTGAAGTCCTATTGATCAGTTTGACTGACTAGAAGCTGTGTTTCATGATTTACCCAATCGAGACACCGGGAGAGTTCACAGGTCTGATGGCAGCGACTACGTGACCTTCCGCGTACCTCAGTCCCTCTGCAGCAGAACAGCAGCCCACCACACTGTGGAGGCCACAGAGACTTAAAAGACAGCTCTGACCCATATACGGCTGTCTGACATTCTTTCCCAGCAGGCCGTGCTACTCTTCCCAGAGGTAGCCCTCCCACCCGCCCTTAAAGCCTCCGTCCTCTCTCATCTTCTCTCTCAGCCCCACAATGACTTCTCTGTCAGTCCCCTGCTTTTACTCTCGAATCGCTGAGGTTCACATACCAACCGTACAGTTCAGATCTTCTTTGATTGTTCCGGCTTTGACAATGTGTGTGTACACTCAAATATTATCAGATGCGAGCTGTGTACATTTGCGCTGTGGATTTGATGTTTCTGAGGCTTCCTTATGTAGGGTCAGGGTGGCTAAAACTGGAGAGTGACACAAAAAAACTCAGAGAGAGGGGCTGTGGTGTTTGTTCTCGTGCTTGTTCAGGGACGCGTGTTGTTACTGTGAATGACCCGTGGATATGACGGATGTATGGCTAAAGTTCACAAAATCCCTTCTGTGACATACAACATAGCCCTGACCTGCGGCAGGCCAAACCAGTTTGTTTGCTTTATTGCTGGTTTTATCAGTGTGTGCGCATGTGGGTCGACATACTATAGAGGGTTGACTGTTTGTCTAGGGGTAAGTAAGTCTGAGTTCACTGCTGTGGAGCCGATTCGGCCTGAAAGGTTAGATCAGGACATGCTGTACCCTGCTCTGGCCCCTTCCTTCCTTCCTTCTTTACCCCGTCCTGTCCCTCTCCCAACTCTCTGCATTCGTTCCCTCTTTCCTCTAATTCCCTCTAAGGCTTTACCAAAGTACTACCCGCTATACTCAGACTTTACTCAGACAATAATATGGGATAATAACTTACAGTAGGGCCAATACTTTTGTGGCTCAACCTGCAGCGCGTGAAATACGCTGTGTGATCTTAACGTTACACTGTGTCACGTTGCGCTGCGTGCCGTTGCGCTGCGTGCCGTTGCGCTGCGTGACGTTGCGCTGCGTGACGTTGACGTTGCTCTGCGTGATGTTGCGCTGTGTGACGTCTGATGACTCACTCCCAACCCGGAGGGAGCAATCCCCAATTTTCCGGCAGAGAACCATGGCCTCAGACTTGGAGGTACTGACTTCAAGCATAACGAGGTTCCAGTCTTTATGCTAAGATAATTGTCTCCTGGCTCTGTCTTCATGCACAGACATGAGAGTGACACAGATTTTCTAATATAACTCTCTGCAAGAGAGCAAATAAGTGTATTTCCCAAAATATTCCACGAATCATTTCTAAATTAGACTCATGATGTGGAATTCTTGAGGATCAATCTGCATAATAAAACACGTCTGTGTGACATTAGGCCTGTGTGACATTACATCCTTTCCAATTTCCAATTTTTATTAAAAATAACTCACGGTTGGCAGAGCTTGACCAGGTCTTGGTCCGTGGTCCCGGGATGAAGGCCGCGGATGTACAGGTTAGTTTTACTCAGCTGTTCCCCTCCCCCACTGCTGTTGCTGCTACTGTTGGTGTTGGGACTTGGGGGCGCCATCTGATGGCCGGAGGACACATAGGTCTGCAGCAATAAGAAAGAAGCCAAATTAGTTGACCGTGCGTGAGCACACAAAAGAAGTCATTGTGAAAATACCTAAAATTCATTAACACCAACATTTGCACAAGCACAGCATTGGAAAAGCGTGAAAACACAAAGGAGTGTTTAGACATTTAGAGACATGGAAAGTAGTCCTGCACGAGACTGATGGTTTTGTGGGAGCTGCGAAAAATAATGTCATACAGCCCTCATGTCAACACTCACCAATAGTGCTTGAGTGAAAAGGGCCCCCTTATGCTGTCTCTGTGTTGAGTAACTTCCTTTTTTACTTTTGGAACCACAAAAAAAATCTTGCGGTGCAAATCACAAACAAAGCTCTAAAGAAGTAAAACTAACATTTAGTCAGTCTGATGATGCAGAATTAAATATAGAGACTAGATGTGAGCAAGTTGTATACTCCAGCTACTGCTCTCATATCATTTATTTTACTTATAAAAACAGGTATTTATAAATTCATTTGATCAAGCTTGAATTTCAAGCGTGCGTTCTTAACGCAGAAGAAGGTTCAATACTGTCCTTCTGACATTTCCCTCTCAAACAGTGTCTGAGGTTAACAGCTAACAAGATCATGAGTAGCACAACGGAAAAAACAGGGGTCAGTTCGGTCCACATATCAGACAAAGTCCATTGAACGAAACAAGGAGAAATTCAAAGAGATGTGTGACGAAAGCAAACCAGGACTTTGCTACTACATGACAATACATAGTAACATGCTCATGTTGCGACCATCTGTCATGATCTGATATCAACCTCTACTGCAGAACCTTCTTCTCGTTTTTCTATTTCAGGTTGTTTAGTTTCAGCAGTCCACAAGGACTTAGCGCCGGTGAATACTAGTCGTAAACTATGGCAGTCAACTAATCGATGACTCACCGCTAGGAACATGAAAGGCTGTTGCGCAACAACCTCTTCTCACGATTGGGATTGTGGCTCTGTTTGGAGAAATCAAAGGTTGCGTAACCATGCAGAGGAATATATTTTTTTTTAATGGGATAAATTAAAATTAATCTTTCCAGGATTAGATCTACTGGCTGTTTTCCCAAAAAAAAAGACTGAGGCAATAAATAGCAACACTTGAGTGCAGATCAGGCTTCCCAGAACTTGACTTGAATTACAATAATCTAACGTTTTCATTCAGTGTTGCACATGAAGGAATAAGAATAAATATATCTGTATAGACGTGAGGACGGAACGTCTCATTTGAGAGAGCGATTGGACGGAGGACAGAAGAGGACAATGGGTTCATTTCAGGGGAGAGGAGAGGGCCACTGAACAGACTGGTGGTGTTTAGGAAAAGCCCCGCAGGAAGTCAAGGTCACACCAGGACCACCAGCAACATCAACCAATCTCGCTAATGAGACGCCATCTATAAGGCAGGGAGCCCCTCTCACACAGCCCCTCTGACCTCCAGCAGCCGCTTCAACAAGAGGCTCATCTCTCTCAAGATAATCCCCTCTTCCTCTATTGCTGAAGAAATGTGTTTGTTTGTGTTAAGTAAGATGGAGACACCATGAGGAGAGGATATATATATATATATGTGTGTGTGTGTGTGTGTGTGTGTGTGTATACATAGTGGTAATGGTTGGATGGATGGTTGGAAACACAACAAACATAAAAATCAACCTCTTTTATGACCGCATTATCTTGTGCAAATGTTTCTTCTATCATGTCAGTTGTCCTGTAAATTTGAATGATAAACAAGGCGCCATCTCTGTCCGACTAGAACATTTTCAGGGCCAGTGGAAAACATACAAACACTGCACAAGCCTGCCAATAAGAGTTTATCTATCTTGTCGCATGATGAGTACATTTTTGGAGGAATTGTGAATTCAATGTGAATGAAAGAGCAGTCAGCAGGGACCTGTAATCTCTTTCACAGTCTTTACCTGAGTGCCAAGTCCCAATCAAGCTCCAAACTGTACCAGGAGCACACTATTGCAACATAACCCCTTAAATCACACACACACACACACACACACAACACATTCATGCATACACACTTGTAGCCTACTGCTGTAGATTGCTTGATTGATCTGCATAATATCTTAAGTAAAATATATAATTCATGACCTTTAATTAAACTGCTTACGAAATATAATCATAAACATCCCAAACTGGACTAACCAAGTAAAAGAATGTGAAACGGTCCTGCTGGTTTGTTATTACATGTCAGGCTACTTCATTGTCCTTATGCATTTGATCTGCATGTGACACACCAAGTTCTTTCTGTTTTGGGGGGATTAACAGATCAGAGCTTCGAAACAAAGAAGTCGAGTATCTAATCTAGGACTGCAACAAACTAAGTTCCCACCTCTGGGAAATGATGAGGGGCTACGGTGATGTCTTCAAATTGATCGTTTTGTCCAAGTCCAAACCAAAAAGATATTAAATTTACAGTGACAGAAACCACAGAGCAGCAAATCCTCACATTTGAGAAAATACAAACAGTGAAAGTTTGGCACCTTTGCTTAATAAATGACTGATTGACTACTAATGATTTAAAGCACTAATCATTTGAGCCTATTTACCAGTTGTGTAGATCATTAATCAAACATTCCCTAACCTCAGAAATACGTTTTAGCCAACTTCATCAAACTAAAAGTAAGAATAAATCAAATGAGTTCCATTAATTCTATATTTGAATGACAACTGATTAAGGACTTTCTAATATTAATAGACAGTCAAAGTATTACAATCAGGTATACCACTGACCCATTTGAAACCTGAAGAGACAGTATATGAGTTTTGATGGATTTGTAATTTGCCTCCTCTGCTGAATCACTCCAACTTCATAACAAAAGGCTAAATAAAACCTAAGTGGATATTTTTAGATAGAAATCAGGAACACTTATAAATAAAACCATTTCCTCTACCTTGATGTAAACTTGCATCAATAATCTGAAGGTGCCAGGACGTGTCTTTCTCAATTACAGCATGTTGCGTTTCAATCTCTCAATACATCAAAAATGTGTTAGCATTTTGAGTTAAAAGTTAAAATAAGTCATTCATACGACTGCTTTAAACGCCTGCTACTGTATCTCTGCACAAATCTGTTTCGCTGTCCAGCCCTCTTTTGAGTCTCACTCCACCTCTGCTTTTATCTCCCTCTCTCCCTGTGGGGGCTTCTCCCGCCGACCCCAGTTTGACCCACAGAATTCCATTGATTTCCTGGCTGTTGGGGGGTCTGCTTGCCTTCCCATGTCCTGGCTGCCTGTCTTCTCCTCAGGCAGGAAAAGAGCCATGGCTGTCTGACCAGCTGACATACTAATGCACAGATTTATAGCCCTGGCTGAACGAGGGCGCAGCTTCCGGCTTGGATAGAGTTACGACGCTGAGCTGCCGCTTTGCACCGGCTCCACTTTAGGACTGACAAGGAAAATGAGTCATGGGAAAAACAGTTTGACGCTGAAAATCTTCACTTCTGAAGCATCGACAAACATTTAGCAAAAGCTAATTGAATTCTCAAACCACATCCTTTCCTGTTTGCCATATTGATTAAAAAGAATACGGACAAAGTAATATTAAAACAACTTACTACTAGATATTTATGGAAAAAATGGAAAATAGTCTTTTTACATTAGCTGAGGGTTAGGTGAGGACTGTGTGTCTAGTAAAGCGTTATGGCTGCAGGCAGGAAATCCTCTCTATCTGCTCCTGATCTTATCACACAGCCATCTGAACGAGGAGCTCTGCATTCCAACCAGGTGACAGGGACACCCAACTCACGTCCAGACTCGTTCCCCAATCCTCCTTCCTATCCTGTCTCCAACACTCCCCCTTCCTTTTGTCTTTTTATAGGCACCTTTTAAATCCTCGAACTGTCTGTCTCTTAAAGTTGCCGATCACACGTTGATGCACATGCACAGCACAAATTGCACATGCATGCCTGGCTTTCAAGCTAGGTCAGGTGGCCAAAGCCGGGGAGCTTGGAAACAGATACCTACAAACAGTGTCCCTCAGCTCAGCTAGAGTTCTAACAAACTGTGAGGCACACCGAGTATCTGGCATCACTGCGGTACTTGGCATCAGATTTCTGACAGCTGTGCTTTCTCCAAGGACTCTGACTCTCTCTCTCTCTACCTGTTCACCTTCGCCGGTGCATGCGGCTGGCACTGAAGTTAGGGGCCAACTTGAAACGTCTGACACATTAAACAAAGAGATAAGATAAACATATAACTGGCGGAGGACCAGAAGGACAAAGGTGACTGTATAGGAGAGTTTACTGTGGACAGAGTCACTGCAGCAGAACAGCTGGTTTAATACACACAAACGTGTGTGTTATGTATTTCCTATTGTGAGTTGGTAGAAGCGTGCAATTATGAGTTCAGTGCATTTTGTACACAGATTTTTTAAATCTTGGTACGGATCCCTTAAATGTTTGGTTTTTTTTGGATTATTGTGACCAAGATACCTCCTGAATGGGACACATTACAGCCTAAAATCATCTTGTCTGTGCTCTCTGGTGGACGTAATGGAGACATTGTTTCTAAATGACCTCAGACATATCGTTGACATTTCTGTATTGCGTCTTCTTCTTACTTATCGACTGACATTTCCTTAAGATTCAACTCTATTGTCCAAACTCTAAAGGTCATTTTAGGGGTTAAGACCTTACCTGCAGGGTTGCATGTTATTTGTTACTGCTGGCAGTTGCGCTGCTGTTTGATGCAATCAGCCGCCGGCTGATGCTGGAAATAGGACTAACGAGAGCCGTGAGACTCAACCATGCTAGAAATACACTGCAAAACCGATAAAGTGGCTAAAAAGTGTTTTCAAAGCAAGGAAAACTCACATGCGTCATTTGATTCAATGTTAATAAGAATTGATTGATGATGCCCTTAAGGATTCATGGTGGAACTTTAAACTGACAGAATATCCGTCTTTAACATTTAACTTTTAACGCAGCATTGATCTGAACTCTAATGAATTGAAACAGACACGTTATTCAAAACAAACCGTTTGTTTCTTTATTCTCCTATCATTTTCATCCCATTTGTTGCAGATGTCATCTATCTATTCTATCTAATATATTCATCATAATCAAGGTGTTTGTGAGATTACAAGGTAAAAAAAAAACATAGTTCCTAAATGTTTTATGTACCTGTATGTCAATGTGTTTGTAAAAAGCCTTTTTTGTTTGGAAGCATTTTCTAAATTAAATTAATTCCACTGCTACCGCACATAGCAGTCAAACTCTGACGGACAAATTCACAAAGAATGGAATGCGGCCGTTGATAGCACCATGAATTACACCTCACTTGCAGCGGCTAGCTGCCCATGTCTTTAGGTCCGATTCCCAAAATATATTGGACGGTCTGGGCGTGACACCCTTTATAAATGCGCTTCAGTGACCAATGTCAATAAAGTTAAGAATACTCAGCATTGGCAGGACATAGGAAACACTGGTGACGCCTGAAAGCTTGGGGAGTTGAAAGTGAAAGTGTGAAATCACTGATTCCTGCCATGTCGAACTGGCCTTTTTAGTGAAACCCTTTACACCCGTCGGACAATTTAATGCTCCAGTTGATGTGTTTCTTTCAATTCCTTTTTTATATCTAGTTGTGTTTTGATCCAATAGAGTATGTGTTGAACCATCAAGATCTATAAATCACAGCAGTAAGTTGACATTGAAAAGGACTCCCGCCACCATGAGAACAAAAGTCTGATTGACGAGTATAAAAAACAAGCCATTGGAGCCCTTGAGCCAGACGTGCGATACCTTGAGGAGCGACACGCCTCCTGTTATTTTTCCCTCCAGGAAGCTTTACTCGGAGACCGATCAAATTTGATTTGAGGACATTAATTCTATTTATTTGAGGGAGGAAATGAGGTGCTGAGTCAGGGGAGGAGCAGCCGGCTTTAAGCACAACAGAAACCAAAATGCCTCGGTAATCACGGCGCGTACACCTATCGCCGTGTTTATTTTGTGTTCAGCTTCTTATTTTGTGTACTCGTGCAGCTCAGGTATGGCTGAATGTGAGCAAGAGATAAAAAGAATGAGTAGGAGGAGGATGTGGATGTGGGAGGAGGAAATGTTAGGAATCACAACACAGGAACTTGACCTCGCTGTGAACTTTAGCTCCACAAAATAGAGAAGCACTAAAACAACTGGAGGCGCAAACTCGACTTCCTTTTACATTCGTTATTTCAGGCCTTTTTTCATGCTTCATTTGTATGTAGTGCATGTTCATAACATATATAGTCAGGTCAAGAATTTGTTTTTATATATAGCCAAAATTCACAAATGTCCTTCAAAGTGCATCATCAGTCTTCTCATCTAACGCTCAGCAAGAAAGCAAATAAATGTCTTTTCCAAAATGTCAAACTTTTCTTTTAACTCACCCAACTTCTGAAATAAAAACCAGTAAGTGGCCCTATAGGCTTATAGGGCTGCAACTAACAATTGTGTTCATTATTGAGTCATCTGCTGATTATTTTCTTGATTATTCAATTAATCGTTTCGTCTATGAAATATTAAAAGTAGTTTCAAAAAGCGTGCATCACAAACTCCCAAAGCCTGAAGTGGGTTCTTCAAATTGCTTGTCTGGCCATCAGTCCAAAACACAAAGATATATTTACTATCATACAAGACAAAGGAGAGCAAGAAATCCGTACATTTAACAAGCTGGAACAAGCTTATGTTTGGCATTATCAAAATAGTTGCAGAATGCTATTTTTTAATCGACTAATGGATTTATCGCCTAAACTTAGATGATATTGGGAGAGGCGTTGATGCTTAAAATGAGGACAGCTCATTTAACACGTAATCATTACACTGCCTATATTGAACGGTTACCTGGACAATGGCCACTTTATCTATACTATACATTTATAATACATATAGTCAGAAACAACAGGGACCAATTCAGAAGAATGAAACCGCAAGTACTGACACTTAAAAGACGGCACTCCTGATTGCTCATGCAGTGCACTTCCTTTTACAAAGTGACTTTTAGCATATTATCGGTCCCTCATCAGCTAAAATGGCTTTCTCTGATCGTTTAAGGAGGGATTTGTTTGTCAAATAGTCTCCTCGTGGCAACATAATAAGGTCCAACCTAGTAACAGCCGAAGTAAAGAACTGCACATGAATGTATATTCAGTAAAAAAAAAAATGCAATGCGAGTTGCAAATGGTGTATGTGCGCAGGTAAGTGTAAAACACACAATTCACACTGTTTTCCCCAGACTGGCACCGGTGTTGACATCAGATCTGGGAGGGATGAGCAGCCAGGCGGTGCCCCAAGATCACAGAAAGACAATATGTCAATATACTTTTTCCAAATGCCATTTAGAGTTCAGGAGCTCACAGCCTCCCAGATTGAGAGAAGCAGTCCGAGCAGAAGGAAAAGGAGGAGCTACTGTGAATCCAGTGGATGTGAAATCACAACATAATGCCGCCATGTATAATGAAGGAGCTTTTATCATCACTTCTAAGCCATTGTGGTCCATAGAGGGATGACACACGATACGGGGCGACCTATCTCATGCACCACTCAGGAAGAAGGATTATGAAGCCTTTTTGAAATGCAGTAAATTCAGCTTTGCCATGTAGCTAATTAAAAAAGGTATTTAACTTGTTTTCCTACTGCTGTAGGTCTACACCACATCTTGTTTAGGCTATCCTTCCCTCAGGTATCGATTACAATAGTAACAATGTCAACATTGAATGTAATTCTGAGAATGTAGTCACAATGGGAAGGTGGGATTTTTCAAGGGGTGGGGCATATTCCGCTTTCGGATGGGAAACGAGAAAAAAAAAAAAAAAAAAAAAAACTTTGCAAACTTACGCGGCAGCGGAGACAATGAAGAGCTGATTAAACAGCAGATACGATTGTCCGGAGGAAGAGGCAGAATTCATGTTGTACCATGTTCCCCTCAGCCCGCCGCGCACCCTACCCCCACATCCAGGCCCGGACGCGCTGTCCCAACACGGTACAGTTACCCATAAAAGTTGCTCTCCACCATTGACTTTTTTTTTTTTTTTTTTTTTCAAATGAGTGAGCAGAGCGGCATCGACATCCTTTACTGTAGTACACACGCACAAATACTACGAAATAAAACCCCAGGCGTCCAACATGACAGGACCGGGCGGTACGTAACGACCCACCTACACAGACCGCGGAGCACGGCGGCTCCATACGCTGTATTTTCACTCCACGAAGTCTGAAGTTAAATTCAGTACGTTTCGCTTTTCAAGGACACTGCAGCTCACTGTCACAAGCCCCTTTTTTTCCTGCCGCGACAGACACGGGCGTGTTGCCCTGCAGGGCGAAACAAGCCCTAAATGAGGGGGGAACCCGAAAGCGTTTACCTTTTTGCTGTTTCTGCTGTTATAGCCGTTGTATGGGTTGATTCCTGCCCTTGGCGGTACGGAGAGCAGCATTTTTCTCGGCGCTATGTCCGGAGCGGCGAGCACAGCCCAGGCTGCCAGCTGACGTCAGCAGCTGGGGAAGTGAGTGCCTGGAGTCCCGCTGCTTGACTGCGAGTGGTGCTGCTGCTGCAGCAGGACAGGGGGGGGGGGCCCACTGCTGGCCCCTGGGCTCGTCTTAGGGGCCCTCCACACGGCAAACTGGGGGGTCTGCAGAGTAGTGGGGGATTAGCTCGACTTCACTCACCGCCCACTGTTATTTCTCTCGCTGGAGGAGAATGTGGAAGAAGAAGTAAAAAGAAAAAAAAACGTCTCAAAGCTGTGACTCTTAAGCCGAAACCGGGTTATGGCGTGCTGTGTTTTTGTTTCGGGGTCTTTAATTGGCTCCTTGACCCCACTTCACTTCATTAGAGATATTCATTTTGTCTTGGCTTTGTCACCTTAAACAAGCAAGACATCATAATCACTTTTATTTGCATCCAAATATCACAGCAAAAACCTTAAACTTTATGCAATATCTTATATGATATATCACATTGGGCAATATCCTATAGGGCAATATCCCATTTACAATATCCTATAGCTACTATTGACTATGACTAACATATGTAACTCATTATAGGTATAGACTATGCAAAGCTATTTTTTCGTATAAATAAACCAACTTTGCATAAACACAGGGCTCAGTCGACATCATTTTAAAAATGTGAATAAAAATCTCCCAATGGTTTAAGCCAACATATAAAACTACACATTTCCAAGAGAGTGTAAGGCCATTCATGATGGACCATGCCAGACAATTTCAGCGTGACATTGTTTTTACTCTATATTTTATGCCTCCTCTTCAAAAATATTGGATCCGCGCAACAATGCTAAAAATGCTGATGACAGCATTAAGACTCCTTATCTGTGTTAATACTACAACACCTCTACCACCTTTTAACCCAGCCAGAGAGTGTGAAGCTTTTTTGGTTTTGCCACTTTACTCATAGATATTTCCTACACAAACAATAAACAAGCTGTAACACGTACTACTCCCTTAATAAACATATGAAATTGACATTTCAGACAGTTCATAAACCAAAGTCTTTATTGGAGCACTTCCAATACAAAGATTAATTAATCAGTAACAATTCTCTGCTTTCTATTTAATGGCTTAATAGCACAACCAAATAAGATTTATGAACAATCAAACTTTGCCAATGAGCAATGAGTGCCGAAGTTTATATCACAAATCATTCTGGACAGCCAGCATTTCTTTCATACATATCTTCTTCAATCAACAACAAATTTGAAAATGTATGCATTTTAATCTTCAGTGTACGGAAGGTATTAAACACTTTGCTGCTCCACAAAAGGAAAAGAAAAGATGTACCGGATGTTTCTATAATGAATGTCAATGAGAAAGCACCCCCATAATAGACAACATTAGATTAGTGTCCCAGACCTATTCAACAGGCCAAAAAAGAACTTAATAGAAACAATGACATCATTAAGGTTTTCCTTCACCACAGCCTCTTCTGCTCCAGTCGTCCCCTCATCAGTACCTTTAAGATGAAAATTAAGCCAGCTAAAAAAAAAACACATGCAGCAGATTGAGGACGAGACATATTGAACAATTTTGGTCAGGTGTGGAGAATGCCTGTGTGGGGATATGACCCACTTCTTGTTTGTGTTGTCATTGTCAGCTTGCCTGCAATGGATGACACAGGTTGTTTATGTGACGAGGATGATGAGGATAAAAACAGGACTTAAACCGCCTGTATTCAAAAAGCTGTATTTCTTAATCCAAAACCCTCTACTGATATACTTGTTACATGTAGTATTTACAAGTATCTTTGTAAATACACTGATTAATTTGGGCTTCCAAGTAGAATAATACTGTAGCTTGGACTTTTCTCTGGGATTTTGTCTCGTCTGACGTACTGCACAGGAGCAACCGCTCATCAAAAGTCTGTCATATAGTTTGGTTTCTGCTGCCCTACATCTGACTTAAACTGCTGGTGATCCTGCTGCTTTCCTACCACACAGACTATTATTTCTTCCATTAACATCGTGTGATTCATTATGCAGTGTCACACTGGTGCAAAGCCGCTTCACACAAGATAAATTGAGTCAGAAGTGAAAGCTCTTGAGGTGTAGTCAGAGGCAACCATCAGCCAAGCCAACCTAAAATAAACATCTGCATGATGCAGTGATGTGGACTGGACTCATTGTGTGAAGTAGTTGATTCAGCACATCTGGTGCCCACACGCAACGTGTCCTGCAGTTTCCTCTGAAGGTCACAGACGAAAGTTGTTAAACAGCAGACACACACACACACACACACACACACTACGGGTAGCCTACTAAACGTAAACATTTGCCATCGGAGTGTGAATGAGCTGTGTCCTGAAGTTACCTTTCACATCTCATCCTCGTCAGTGACTCTGGCTTCTGATCTACTTCTTCTGCATTATATACTGTATAGCCATTGGCTGGGAGATGTTTCCCGACGATGCTGAAACTTGATGCCTAAAATGCAGAGGCATTCAAATCCTAATCCTAATCAGTGTTACACTACAAAGCACTGGGTATTAATTACACGACAAAGCATTTCTGCTATCTCGGGGTAGCCTGAAGTAGGTAACTTACAAGTCATATGCTATATCAATGCCATGGACTGCTCACTATGAATAGCATTGAATATAATTTCATGATGTATGCCCAAAGCGTGAATCAGTCTTAACTTCCTCTCAGAATCTATGAGCCTGTTATTCAAATGAGCAAATGAGCTGGATGACTTTGCCAAGCCTCAAAACTTAGGTTTGTCTGTCGCTCAATACAGATCCAAACAAGCATTTTATAATGTAGAGGATTACAGTGATACTTCACATCATTTGTTGATATTTTTTCAAATAAATGCAAATTAAGTTTCGGCTAAAAAGTGGAGAAATATCATCTTCCGCTTAGTAAAAAACAAAAAGATTAAACCAGTTGCAGAATTACCCAAATGTATATGTCTCTGCCCTGTCTCCTATAGCACAGCTGTCTCCTTTTTTCAAAGACTGTCTTCTTCTTTAGCTGTGAGCACTGCAGGCTCTCTGCATGGGCCGTAAAATGACAAACAGGGGTGGGAACAGCATTTCTATGAATTAGCACTGTAAGCAATTTTGCGTTGGTTTCTGTGTCAGTCAGTCCGGCAGCCTGCCTGTTGGCTGTTCCTCCGTCTGCATTTAGGAACACACCAGTGACATTGTTCAACTCAGCAGAACCTCAGTCTGGCACAACCAGCCACTTTGACGACATGAACATTGTTTGGACGTCAACAAGCTCGTTGCTAAGTAACCCCGCCCCCTCCATCCCAAGTGTTCTGGCCTGTGAATCCATACTTATTACCTCTAGGGTAGCTAAGCAGTGTATGTGTGTGTGTGACGTGTGTGTGTGTGTGTGTGTGTGTGTGTGTGTGTGTGTGTGTGTGTGTGTGTGTGTGTGTGTGTGTGTGTGTGTGTGTGTGTGTGTGTGATTCTCTACACACATTACTAACACGTTTGTATGTGTGTGTGTGGGGGGGGGTACAAGTTGCTTAATTGCCTCATGATTTGTCAGTATTGGGGATAAAAGAGTTGGTGCATTGTCTATGGTTGAAGCATGCGCCCCATTTTTTTGTTGTTATCTAAAATAATACATAATACTTAGCGGATATGAGAGTCTACCTTAATGGGCAACTTTAGCATGAAACACAACAAAACAGCTACAACTAACATCCATATACAACTTATTTAAGGACAACAGCACGTTGCCTGAATTAACAACCCCCCCCGACACACACAAACACACACACACACACACACAGACACACAGACAACAGCGTCAATGCTGTGGGGCTGAACCTCTGTCATCAAAGTGGGCTGTTCTTTGGGAGGAAGGGGAGTCTGTGTGAGGAGGAAAGAGGATATGAATGGCCTGGAAGGGTTCAGGGAGTTCATGTGTGAGTGAGGGGCTCGGTCATTGAGTTTGTCGCTGTAGGGTTCAAGGTCAGCGTGGCTAACAGAGGGGGAAGGACGGTAAACGGTGGTTGAACATAAAGGAGTGAGCAGAAAGAGGATAAAAGAAACTGGTCAACCGTCATCTGCATATAGAAGAACTCTCTGCGCACACATAGTTTAAGTGAAACAAACTATGCATTTTTAACATCATTAGACATTAATATCTATACTTCTCACATCATAAACAGCAGTTTTGTTTTGCATTTGCTGACTGGTTAGTGTCAGAAATAATAACGTGAATTTCACAATAAACTATTTTTAATAGGTAATGGTCATACTGTATGCAATATAACGAATAACACCACATATTGGTCTCACAGAATAGCTGAAGATGTACTATAGTTCCAGTTTTAATAGGTTTTTCTTTTTTTATATAACAAGCTGCATATGTTAAATTGTAATTGTGCTCGTGCTCAACAGGGATGCAGCAGGGTATTTCAGCACTGTTTACATCCCTGTTGTATGTAATGAGAAACGGTAAAATGATTCATGTTCCACAGCGCAGACAAACAGATGTGTGTGTGTGCTTGCTTTACGCGAGGAACGTTGCTCTACAGGTCTGCTGAGCAGACCACACACACAGACACACGCACCCTCACGCACTCAGACAATCAGTCAGGCATTCCCTGTGGTTGGAATGTGTTTTTGAGGGAGAGTGTGAAAGAAGAAGTTTTGGTGAAGAATATGTTATTGAAAACTAATAAATGTGAGTAGCCTATGTGCACATAGATGAATTCCTATTGTATTCATTTAGATTAGGACTGAACCTACAGAGCCTACAAGGTTTATACATCCAGTTTAATGACTTTTGTCTCTGAGAGCTATACATTAGTTCTGTGAGGGTTCTCTCTTAAAAAATAACTGCTATCACTGTTGCTCTCCATCTCAGGATATCCTTAACAGGTTGTCACAGATAAACCATATTTGTAAATAAAAGGCATACAAATTCTGTCCCTAACACCCCTTCTGGCAAAGCATCGCAATCATTTCTATCAAGTTCAAGCAAAACCTGATTGGTAAAAACCTCAAGATTTCTCTTTTGTTTTCTTTTTGTAAATTGCCTTTCAAGAATCTCTTGAGTGCGCTATTTACTCTATGCTCCAGCTGGAAGTAATCTGAGCCGCAGATTTGAGAGTAAAGAGGCAGAAAGAGAGCTGGTTGATGGAGTAGGAGGGAAGGAAAGAAGGGGACGAGGGCAGGGGGAAGGGGAGAGAGAGCTAAGCGGATGGGGGAAGGGCTGTTTGTGCATGCTTCGAATTCCTTAGGTGTTATCAGCATTGCCCGCTCCATAACTGTTCCTTTCGAAGAGGGAAAAAAGTACAGAAACTGTACGACATTGTAAACCTTCCTCTCCATTTAAAAACCAAAAGGCGGGGGGGGGGGGGGGGGGGGGGGGGGGCTTTGTTGTTCTTGCATGGTTGGAGATTAAAATCAAAGATAATGTATGGCTCTTTTAAAAAAAATCATTTATAATTAATAATGCATTGTCAGCCAAACAAATGTTCAAGATTTGAATAGAACCGTGACTATTTGTCATGGCTTTTTTATTTCAATGTTAAAATTGATATAGTTTCAACTTCTTATGGATGTACATAGACTTGCCAAAATGTATCAAAATCCTAAATCTTTATATACTTGTACTTGTCAATTTTTATAGTTTTGAATTATTTTTTAAATTTAAGTGGGTTCTTTACAGCAACCGTAAAAGGTTACTGACATCCATAATGTGTCAAGGCCACTCAACGCCCTCAACCCTCCCCAGACACTTTGATAATGCAATTATCTCAAACAGCGTTACAGAGTCTTTCGTGCAAGAGCGAGATTAGCGGTTTCCTGTGCGACTCCCTCAGAATGAGCAGATGAATAGAAAGGAATGATAAGTGATTACTTGAAACATTTTTTTCGGGGGGTTATTAGAAATAGGCTGCAGTGAGTACCTCACACTGTTTTCCTACTGAATGGAGACACTGCATTGGTGGGACACACAGGACGTGATTCTGGGAACTTTGATTGATGAGGTAATCCATCTGGCTCTGAAGCAAGGGAGAGGAGGACGAGAGGACCAGCGAAGGGAGGGAGAAAAGGATTGTAGAAGATGAGTGATGATGGAGGTCCGAATCATGATGCAGTTTAGAGATTTATGAGATTGTGTGTAAGTTTGATATGAAATGACCAGATATTGATATTAATTATTTAAACTGTCCATACTTGGGGAGTTGGGTTATTAGAAACATCATGTATCTTTAAAAAAATTCAGTGTGAGAACCATCACTGACCTGTTTCTCCTCTCTGGACTTCAACCTGGCTTCCATCACAGCTGCAGGGATCTGGGCGGAGGGGCATCATGGGCCTTAGCTGTGGATGAAAGAATGACGCATGAAATAGTTGCTCCAGTCATGACACAAACCAGATGAATGGTGTTTTCACTTACTCCGACAGTAAAATCGCCCTGGAAAGAAACTGAGCAGCAGCTCAGGAGTGGTCTTTTTACTCCGGAGACTAATAACCAGCAGGTCTCTGATAATTTAGACTGAGACGTGAAAATCAATCTCACAAGGACAGGAATGACTCAGTCAGTGTCTATCTTTTGAGATAGATTGTAAAGAGAAAGTGAGGGATGCTTCGCTGCTGCGCTTTTGCTCAATGATCCCATACTTTAATACATCTTGCCTTAAAAGATATTGGGGACTATTTGCATCTCGCAACTGGCTTTATTTTTAGATAGAAATGTTATTTATTTCACCTTTCACATTGTCTCTGTGCTATTCAGTGTTTTTAAATACTTTAATTTGAAGACATCAAGGGAGGTATATCAAAGAAGGCAAGGTTATCACAGTACAATGATTTGACTGGCAGTAGAGACACTCATCCTGACAAAGAGAATGCATTTTGTCCAACGACGCGTGTCTAAATCCTTCAAAACTGCAGCGTAACACTCTCACTCTCTATCGGAGTCATTCAACAGATAGAGTATGATGTTACAGCATGATGCTGCAGAGGCACAGATCAATACACCAGCGCTACAGATATAAGAGAAAAGTGCCCAGAGATGGATGAGTAGAGGCATTAATGCTGCGCAAAATGTCAGTATAATGAAAGCTATGTATATGAGTCACCTTCTGATGACTGCAGGGTCAAATATCAGCATAAGTCATTAGAGCTGATCTCTCTCCCTGTGTCTCTATTTCAAACACACACACACACACACACACATATATAAACACACTTACTTGTTACTAAAACATGAGGGGAAAATATGGCGTATAAGAGAGTGATCCTGGGAGGTGGATGAGATAGCCACTTATGATCGAACGTTAACAATCTTTTACATTCTCAGTTATTATTGTGAAGAGCCATATTCATGAAAATATTGTCATCTATAGAAGACGTTGCATATAATGGGTAACATTAACATTCGTACAGATGTACAAATACATGTGTCATTTTCATTGCTTTACTTTTTCTCTTTCATTGCTTTTACACATTCTGTGAAGCAAAGAGATTGTGTTTTCCAAAATATATCAAATTGAGACTCAAATTCAGTTCACATATTGTTGGATTATGCTCAAGACTGAGGCCTGCCTGTTGGAAATTAGATTGAAATGAAAGGGATGTTTGTAGGGGCCCTGGACGGCGCTCCATCAGGATGTCTGTCTCCTGTGTTATGCTTCCATCTGCTGGTAGATCGTGTTGAACATTTCTCCATGCCTCATACTCGGATGAACATTTCACTTTCAATGAGCCAAAAATCAAACAAACAGCAGGATCATTGAGTCTTGTGCTCAGTATGTGTTACATAGCTTCACGCAATCAATCATTGCTTTAAGTGGTGAGTGGTTCCCAATTTCTATTCTTTGCATGTGACTCCTTGACGTGAAGTCATGTTGTGACTCCTCGACACAGGCCGTGTTCCATGTCCATGAGTGGTGGACTGCTCAATCAAAGGCTGATTTTCCCTTTTTAGATTTGTTTAATTTGAATAATCGTTGTGAAAAGGTAAACTGACCAAATACCATATATAAAAAGAAAAAGCAAAGCTTAAAGATTGTTTGAAAGAAAAGTTTTAAAAGAGGGTCTGAGAGGGTTCCAAATGGGATGAAAAACATTACTAGACTAGTGAACAATACTGACAGTAACATAATGACACTGAATGGTGGAAGTGTTGTGAAAACGGAAATACAGTAAGAAAACAGCGCCACCTTGTGGCAATCAGATCACAGAATTAGGCAAAAGACCAAATGAGTGTGCGTCACACATGCCTGTGGTGTGTGTTGTCTGGTTCTGTATGTTTGGTGATGTCTACTGTGTTTCTTTTGAGCATTTATTTTGAAAGTCTTTGTAGCTGTCTTTCCCTTTTCTTCCACTGAATGTCTGTTTTTAGTTTAGTAGGGTTGCGTAAAAGCATTTGGTATGAGGACATTTTTGGACTGGAACTCAACATTTGATATGTTAAGAATTAGTGTTGTGGGACTGTTGCTATGTGAGCCATGCTAAAACAACAAAATAAAGCACTTCAAGTCTTGCCAATCACCTCAGTGCAAATAAAAACATTTAAGGATGAAGAGAGAATCGGGGAAATATCTTACAATCCTGATTGAATCGACACAACAAAGATTGTTTAAGCGGCGTCTTGTATGCCACAACCTCATTTCAGAAAATGAAAAGCTGTTTCTCTTTACGCTGCCTGCGGTGTAATAGATGTAATGGTGGCGAGATAGTTACAATAACATTCTCTTTCTCCAAAGTGTTTTGCTGGATAAAGTCTGTGATCATGACTCATTTTTCTCTTTTGTATTTTATCATAGTAAAAAGAAATCTCTGAGAGAGAACAAACTGAACACATTGGCTTGAGAGATAGAAAACAACAGTGTACTTAATGGTCCTGTTCACCACAAAATCAAAATATACATATTTGTTCCACTTACCTGTAGTGCTTTTTATCAATCTAGATCAGGGGTCTTCAAAGTTTTTCAGGCCAAGGACCCCCAAACTGATAGAGAGATGGAGCAGGGACCCCCCGACTATATATATTGTGTAAAATTGTGTTTTATATTAAACTGGGCCTAGTGCCATGTATAAAACATACATCTTTACTGTGCATTCAATACTAAGCTATTCAAATAATACACAGGTTCATATATTCATTCATTTTATTTTAAACATATGTAAAGGAACAGTGAGTAGGGGGGCCGTGCCACTGACATTTATAAACATACCTTATCAGCTGATACCAATGCCAATATCAACATGGTCTGTCAATTGCATGATAATCATGCATACCAGCTATTCAAATTGATGTTTTCATTTTAAATATAAATGTGGAAACGAAAATGAGTGATGGCCTATTAGTGCCACTGCCATGCATAACCATACCTGTTATCTTGCATACAATACTGAACTATTAAAATAATGGACAGATTCATGTTTTAATTTTTTTCTTATCAACCAAAGATTTCGCGGACTCCCTGCAGTACCTCCGCGGACCCCCTAGGGGTCGCGGACCCCCTGTTGAAGACCTCTGATCTAGATTGTTTTGCTGTGAGTTGCAGATATCACCATTACTATGGGACTATATGGCACTCGGTTGGTGGTGCTCAAAATACCCCAAAATACCTTTGAAAAACTCAACAGCAACGTCTCTTTCCAGAAATCATGCACTGATTAGTCAATAAAATCGACATACATCTTTGTGAGCAGTTTCGTGCAGGAACTATGGTTGAAAGAAAATGTTTACCCAAACATTTTAGATTGATGAATAACACTACTGGTACAATTCAGCCCCAAAACATTTCTGTTTTGGGGCTGAATTGTCCCTTTAAGACCAAAACTCAGTTTGGTGCTTTGTTAAATAAAGGCCTTTTTGACACAAATAACCTATTGTTATTTAAACTGAAATAAATTGCAGTGTAGACCCACTAGGTGTCAGTGCTGTGCAGCATTTCTCAGACAGGTCCGCTTGGCTGTGGTGGTTATTCTTACACGATTTGATAATCACACTAAACTGATGAACAACTAAATCATATACGTGTTTACATAATACCAGTGTATGTCAAATCTGCATGATAAGGATGCTTCTGAATGTATGTGTGATGTTGTCTGTGTTTGGAATAGAATTACCTGAAAAAAAAAGATTTTCACTTGTGTTTCTTGAACATATTAGAGATGTAGATATGATTTGACTAAAATCCCTGATCATGAACGCTTACTCATGAGACTCCAGATAACTAACCATGGTAATGAGATGTGAAGACAGAGATAAAGGTTGCTGACCAAAGATGTGGACTCGCACGTTGGGTCATATGATTTGGATTTGAGACAAATTCTAATCCCAAATAATTTCAGACATGAAATTAATCAACAGACTTTGACTTGGGACTTTAGCCTTGAATGGCTTGTTACTCTCCCAAAGCCCAGAGTAGAGTAATCTTGGACTAAAACAAAAATATTCAGAGACTTTAAAGGCTAGAGGTCACTCCAATTACTTTGTTAGTATTTATATTTTAGAAGCGTTTTTTTTTCAGTGTGGAAAACACATCATGACATCCTTCAGACTCAAGGCTAGGAATTGGGATGTGACTCAAAGACATAACTCTTTTCAGATGGCTTGTTTATGATTATATCTTGTCACATAACATGTAAAAAAATAATACAACACAAGGATAAGCGTCTGCTTTTTGTGATAAGTACTATCAAAACTAGCAGTATGTAACCTTGGCCTTTTCTTACAAGCTGTTTGCCGAGGCTTTAAAAGGACCCTCATGTATCTGAGCTTCGAGAGAAATATGATCTCATTTTGGCCTTACGTGTAAACAAAGCATTTATGTGGAAAGACATAATTTGGTCTCTGCAGCTCTGATCCAGCACTGTTTTACTCTAGATTTATGGTTTGGCTTTAACTCACATCCCCACTTGTACTTAGATGGATAATATACTGTATATAAAACTATAATCAAAGCAATTAGATCACTCAAAGCATTTAAAATGTCCACCTTTATAGCTATAACGTCATATGCTCTACTGTGCATAATGGTGTATCTTTCACAACAATCATTTTTTGTTAGAGACGCTTATGTAAATTAGAAGATCCAGGGTCATTTGTAGCACAAAAGGATACGTTTATAGGTGGAAAAGGTTCTTCTCCCCAGAGAGCTCTTTGATAAACCTTTTGCAAATTTGTGTTCCTCAAATCATCCAAGAGTTGCCACCTGCTACCATTTTCTACTCTTTGCACACCAGGGACTACAGTACAGTACATTACATGCTATCACTCAGTGGACTGGACTTTCTTCTCGATACTGCACCCTACAGCAACAATCAGCTTGTACATGGTAATGTAAAGTGATGGTGAATCTATAACAACATCATTAGGACCCTGAAGAGTCTGCAGACTCCTGCCAAGAATCTTAACAGTGCACCGCAGCAGACTTCACAGGATAGAGAGTATTTCTGGAAATGTCTTTTGGGAGATTTAGTTTGGAGCCTTTACCAGAATATTTTGACCGATTTCGAGAGCTGTTCAGAGAAGGGTAAATGGGGTATGGGACGCAATTTTGGAGCTACTTTATTGTACAAACTAGAGAGCCTCAGTCTTTACAGTTTTTTTCAATTGCTAACAAGCAGTGTTCAATACTGAAACCACGTGTTCAAAACTCTTCACACATTCAGCGACACACTAGTGTATACGGACCAAACTGTGAATCATTTTTCATTGCTTTCAGACATTCAATCACCACATTTTTCAAAATTCACAAACACTTTTGTCATTCATACTCCACAAACTGCAAAAAACGATGTATTTGCAGAATATTTTTCATATGCTAACACACTGCTTTCAAAACGGATAAAAGCACATTCAAATCAGAATGATGGCAAATTTCAAACATTTCTGCAGTAATAATTTTGAAATATAGAAAATGAAATAATAATCATTCCAAGCTAATTGCAATTTCAGCTCAAAGCCAACCCAGGTGTCTTGCTTTAGTAATTTTCCGGCAAAACAACAGGTGAGATGATACATATTACAGTACAGTACAAGAGGAGGAGTTTTTCTCTGCATGGAGGTGGAAGGTTTATGACCACCATCCACATGACCAGATGACTTTACTGGAGGTAATGAATGCGGGGTGTGGAGACATTTCTCCTGAAGACTGCCAGGGTTGGATTAGACATTCCAAAAGATACTTTCCAAGATGCATTGCCAGAGAAGACATCAGATGTGATGTTGATGAGAACATGTGGCCTAATCCAATAGAGAGGGAGGACTAGAACCATCACAGAACTTTACAATGAGTGATTAGACTACACGTGTTGTTGATGTGTTGACTTTTTCTTTTTTTTGCCCTGGAATTTCAGGATTTTTTTTTTCTTTTGTCACCTATTTACAGTATTTTCACAAATACAGTTTTTTGTCGCTGAATGTGTGAAGAGTTTTGAATATGTGGTTTCAGTATTGAACACTGCTTGTTAGCAATTGAAAAAAAACTGTAAGCAGTTCAGTTGGAAGTATCTGCACCTCACTGTAGTTTATATGTATACTTGGGTGTCATCAGCATAGCAGTAGAGAGATGAGATGCATTTGTAGTAGTAGTATCCCTGATTTGATTATATAGTACATTAAAAAAATATGTTTGTAGGTGGGAAGCCAGTAAGGGATCCTTGCGATCAGTTGTTGCTGTATTGGTGACCCGTATAGGTTTGTCATGGCACCTACACGGATGAGGGTTGGATGTGGGAAGGGTTGCACATCCCTTGCTCGTATCATCTTCCATGTAGCTCTGGTAGGAGAAAAGACACTGCTGACACTAGACGCCATGGAGGCAGCACTAGTACTTCCTCATGTCAATTTTGTCTTGGGTTTCTTTTATATCTTACTTAATGTCTTTATTTCTTATGTAAAGCCCGTTGAATTGCTTTGTCGCTGAAAGATGCTCCACAAATAATCTTGCCTTGCCTTTTTTTCTTTTCTATGAAACCATTTGTACCTGGCACCTTTTGACAGGGTGGTAGTTTTGAATTTTTTTCAGTAAATTACTAGTAAATTAAGTAGGAGTGGGTGATATGAACAAAATCAATATGGAGTCCTTATTTTAAGATCATGTGCATCATAATAGGTAAACAAAGTTATTCCTAAAGCGCCTTCAAATGTCATGTATTTGAGCCTTCTTTTGCCAGAATTTGAAAGACATTCCTAGTTATAGTCATCAATATCCCAAATTATATTTGCATACATGGTCACGATAGTTTTGTTCCTCTTGAGACTGAGGGCAGGATTTTGTGATGATGCCATCTGGAATCCTCTGTGGACGCTTCACCTCATTTGGGGCGAGGCTTTCCTTCAGCGAGAATAATGTCCTCTGAGGCCCACATTAAGGCTGCATCCTTGGAAGGAGACAGTCCCTGAAATGGGAGCCAGATTGCTGCTTCACATTATAGTGGCCTTTAAAAAATTAATAAGTCAAGCTTCATGGATCCACCACTACCTACAATATTACGGCCAAATGGAAGCACAAATGGGGATCCAGGTGGTAAATGCATATTGAATGAAGTATGCACCTTTCACTTTGCATTATTAAACGGTGTGGTTGAATTATGTTTGAATAAAGGAACTGGTTGTCCTGTTTTTTAGATGTGTACTGAAATTGACTTTGTGAATTTGGAGATCAAGTCTTCTTGATTGGTC
Source organism: Pholis gunnellus (assembly GCF_910591455.1). Classification (NCBI taxonomy): domain Eukaryota; kingdom Metazoa; phylum Chordata; class Actinopteri; order Perciformes; family Pholidae; genus Pholis; species Pholis gunnellus. The sequence goes on along the minus strand of NC_136529.1, from coordinate 16,760,566 downwards.
TCGCTTAAAATACTTTTAATTCTTCTTGGATGTATTTTATTATTCATACATCAACTGTTAAATGTATTTTGATTTTGTATTGACAAATCTGATGAATAGCTAATTTGATTAGGCTACCTTTTTTATTTTTTTATATCTTCAATACGTTAATTGTTCCCCCCCTTAGTGTCTATATGAATACTGATTGTAGATGTTCTCTAGCAATTAGCAAAGCTCTGGAGGGGATAAGCAATCATCTTTTATTATTATTGTCATTATTATTGTAATTGTCATTGTTGTTTCGGTAGTAATAGTAGGCTTAAATGTAACCATGATCATCATTAGCACAACAAACACAGTTGCAAACTACTTGCAAGTGTTAATGAAAGAGAAAGAACAATAAATACTTAGAGGAATCATTGAATACGCACTTAATAATTAAGCCTGGGGCTGAGACAGAATCCGGAGCATTGTTGCAGTAAGATTACAGGGGAGTGTGTGGTTTGATGGGGGTGGATCGGGAGGTGGACTGGGGGAGTGGGGTGCTGGAGAGAGGGGAGGGCCAGTCGAGCTACCGCTGTTGCGACGTCACTCAGACCGCTGACTGACTGAGCTCCGGCTTCAGCCTCAATCTGCGGCCAGCAGCAGCAGCAGCAGCAGCAGAGGTGGTGGGGAGGAGAGCAACGTTTGATCCACTACTTTGTTTCCTCCCGTGGCTTCTTTCACTTGGGCAGGGAGAACAAAAGACGGACAACTGCATGATTAGAGGCGCCAGCTCTCCTTCATCTCGACTGCAAGCCAGGCTAGCTTGATGCTCAGTTCAGCCTGCTAGCCTTTGTGGCAGGGCTGTCCATGCATCCGAGGAGCCCCTAAGCAACCCCGGGCTGGGAGAAGCCCTCGGCTTTTTTTTGCCTTGACAGTCTGCAAAAAAATTCAAAAAAAATTCAAAAAAAAAAAATTCTCTGAGTGGGCAGAGAGCAGCATCTCTGTCAGCTTCATTGCGCAACCAGAAAGCGGGTTTCCAGTGAGGAGCATCCCCGCCTGGGCACGGTTACACGTCGTCGCCTGTCTGCAACCTCCAGCTTGACAGGACCAAGAGGCGATTGATGACTAATTTTCTTTTAAGATAGGCTACAATGTTGCGCACCGCGGCCAACGTGTTGGCAACAGGATTGCTCTTCTTGGGATTGTTGCACAGTTTGGAAGTATTCGCTCCGACGCGGGCTATTGATGGTAAGCAGGGCTGACTTAAAGATAACCACAATATTGTGTACAATACTTTAGAAAAACAACTATTGCCTGTAAGTGTGTGCTATGCCGATTGTCACAGGATTGAATGTGTTGTGTGTCCGCATGCGAGACGAGTAGACTGTGCCCTGAAGGAGCCGCTGCTCGGCTGAGTGAAGCAACGTGGAGCGGTTGAAACCGAGGCGAGACAATTAAAGCGGTCTTTTGTTTCTGTCTCCAAGTGCCACATGTGAATATTGCAATGTCACAGCTGCGAACGCACATTTCCTCCCGTCCTTCCGCTGTACACGAGCGCTCGCACACATTCACGCTGACGTTCAGTGATGAGACTCGTAGCATAGGCCCCAGTACCTGCTTAAAGCACTTGTTTACAGATCGATGCATTCATATTTTTTTTTTTTTTTTTTTTTTTAAAGCAGCAGCAATCAAATGCGTTACTTTTAATTGCTCCAGTGGCAGAGAGGCCAATACATGATCGGTGTCATGTGTTTTATAAATGTCAGCTCTCTGAGCTGTAGTGTACATAATGTGTCTGTGTTTTTAAGTCGGTTCACGTTCAACAGATCTCACTGAGCGGTGTGCTGATGTGATGACAGCAGTCGTGCTATTCCTCAACAAAACAACACTGTGATGTTTAAGTCTATATATATATATATATATATATATATATATATATATATATATATATATATATATATCTGGGGAAGTCAAAAGGGGCTCTGTGGTTTTGATCTCTTGTTGGAAAGTGTATGTGACTGACTGCTGCTGTATTGGATCAACTCAATGATGCTTAATTGGAACAATACACCCATCTATGGGGATTTTCTGCAAGTAAGTTTCCTCTATAAGCTCAGATGTTTAGTGCTGCCAGCACTGCGTCATTGTTGTGTGGTTGTTCAGTTTATCACCTGGGCTACATAGGACCCCCCTCGAATACCGACAGTCGTACTGTGATCTGCAGTCAGATAGTGAACCTTTCAAAACAGCTCCCCCCTACGACCCCGTGAACACATACCACCACAGACTGGAGCCACTTCTGGAAACTATTAAGCCTCACAGTCCCACTCACGCGCTCCTCTGTTTGGTAAGAAAGGAAAAGGGCGTTATCAAAGGGGAGTTGGTGCAGACAGATTTGTTAAATTCTTTGCAGGTGAAAAGGGAATGTGGGTTTATTTTTTTTCTTGCAGCGATATAATGCTTCTCATTCATCTTGGGAATGTCTGACCTGTGAACGAATGCTAAGAATATTTTTAGACGACTTTTACTGCGAGAAAAATGCCTCCAATAAGGAGCACTAGCTGCTGTGAAGATAATCAGGGTTCTAAATTTGACATTTCATTAGATTCAGTAGGACTCGAACATGCCTGACTGACTTAAACCACAAGCTGCATTTTGTGAGATTCATCGTCGAGCCATAAAGGCTTCCCTCTGCCTTTGAAGTCGTCTCATTGCACTTGGCAATCCAGTGCTGTGAGTTTCTTAGGGAGCAAAATCCATATAAATTACCACCTTGAAGATAGACTCGGATAGCCTGCAATCACCTGTAGTTTCTCCCTCCTCCTTAAATCTACAGCAACTGCTTTAAAGCAAACAGTTTGTGCCTTGACATACTGTTATTGTTTCAGTGAAATTTTCCTCCTTCTCAGTCTTTAATGCCTTGATTTGATGAGTCAGCCTTGTGCAGTTTACCAGAGGACATCACCAAACCGTAGCTTCACTTGAAAACCCAGTGGGATGCAGAGGCTGCTGAGCTTGTCAGAGCGTCTTGAGGAAACAAACTGAAATTCAGATTAATCAGTGAGACTGAATGCGAAACTTACTCAACTACTTGGATTTTACTGGGTGCCTGCCTGTAATTGTAACGTCCACATTTTGAAGCCAAACTCACCAGACCTCAGCCAATATGTCACTTGTTGTGTAGGAAATTAGACTGCATGTTACTCCCCTTCAAACACAGCTAAATTACTTTTTTTAAACCCTCTTTGATTGCCCCTTTAATTTTTAAGGCCCTTTGAACCACATATGTTACTAGTAAAGTTTTTTTTCAGACTTGCCTGGAACTCTCCTTTTTCCATTTTCTAGACCTCTAAAGATTTTTCTCTCTCTGTCTCTGTACTGGAGCCAGAGCAAAGACCCTGGGCCACCAACAAACCCTGAGTTTAATTGGTTCTAAACTGCTCTTTGTTTCCCAGAGGAGACCTCCACGAACAGTCTCAAATTGTTCAGAAGGCGCTGCTAATTGGGGGCCCTGGTGGAAAAGGCCCTAATGAAAGAATTTGCATCGTTTCTCTTCATGAAAGTACTGTAACGTCACTACAAAACCAGATCACTAGTCCTCAGAAATGGACAGTGCTGTCCTTCAAGGCTTTAAGTGGTGTTTCCGCAGAAAACCTCTATTTTTCTCATTCAGATAATCATTTAAATGTTTCCTTAATTTCCTTAATTTCCCTGCCTTAAATATTAATCTTATTCATTAAGTAGCACAGGCTCCTTTTTTCTTAATTAACTTGCCATGTAGTGCTTCTGCTGGCACTTTCCCCCAGTGGACGTCTCTGCAGTAACATTTGGTGGAGGCCTGAGCACTGGCCCAGCATTTGGCTGTTATTGGGGTAATACTGCTATCACAGCCACATCCACATGGCCGAAAGGTTACCACTTTATTGTTTACTGACAACTGAGGGCAATATGGAAAACAGAGTACACTTGTTAGGTCCTTGTCACGGTTGACCGTAGTTAAAAGCAGTTAGTGCAAATAAGTTTATACAACACTGCTATGAATTCATGGTTTAGATCAGTGCATAACTGCGTGTTGGTTGCTGCCTAAATGCCTTATATGACACACTGAAAACCACTGCATAACTGAGCAGGTATCAAATCCAGTACTTTGGTCAGCAGCTTTTCCTGGGGAAAAACAACTCGGAGGCTAAGTAAAGTTCAGTCACATTATTACACTGATGGTTTATGTGGCTGAATGGTTATAATGAAATTCTGTAGCCATAGATTTCCAACTGGCACACAAATGACAATACAACTGCGTCCCACCTGATGTGAAATCTTAGTGGCATTTATTTGTAATGATCTGTAAATACACAAAGCATTGGTAAGTGCTCCTCTTATTCCTTTTTTACTGTTTTTTTTTTAAATTCACCTTCTCGTCGAGAGATCTGTTTAATATGTAGCCTGGCACAAAAAACACTAATCTTAGCATAAAGACCAGAAACAGCCTGAAGTTATCAAAATCCAGCTTCCAGCACCTCTAAAGCAATCAGAGGAGAATACAGGAAGTCACTGCTCACAGACTAAGAATTGTCCCACACATAACCCAGAGTAAAGCCACACATTTTTGTTTGACACTTTGGTTTTTGTACAGATTAAACAATGATATAACATGTTAATCAGTGAAGAGATGCTTTATGCTAAGCTAAGATAACTGTCCCCTGGATCCAGCTCCACACTGAACAGACACATTTATAGATGCATAGGTATAGATCTTCTCAGTTAACGCTGAACAACAAAGAGAACTTTAAACAAATAAAGTCCCAACATTTTTTCAAAATGCGCTGTTTATCTCATTGTACTGTATCAAATTGTATTCATAAAAAAAGAGACCTTTTTTTCACAATTGCCGAAAAACACTGCTGAAGTCTTTAAAAGCTGACGTGTATTATAGCTAAAGTGCTCTGGGTACATGTTGCCAGGCTTTGTCAGCACAGCCCTATAACCCACTTTAGAGCAGTGAGCCACTGACTGAGATACACTATCTAGAATAGATGGAGCTAATTTAGGATTGGAGATAGAACATGGTCTAAAGAGGCCCTCTGAAAGAACATGAGCAGAAACCTCATGTCTATATTCACTATACATTAGCCAGCAACTTCAGACATTGCAGCTATCAATACATGAAGGCAAGGACAGGGGGAAAAAAATCACTCACGCAGGCTCAGAGAAATGCTAAGCCCTACCTGCCAGAAGGCTTTGATTTAGCTAAAACCAAATGCTGAGGTGGAGGCTGTATTGGCTGGAAAATCTGTCTTACTCAGTGGTTATTCTCTCTCTTGGGACAAAACGACAGAAATCCATCCTGCATGATGACTTTAGGTTTAACATTACATATTTAACACCAAGGAAGAGATGCCATTTTTCTTTCTAGACTAGAAATAACTGCCTTCGAAGAAAAAGAGTATTGCAGAATACTTCTAATGAGAATAGAAAAGGAGAGATTAACATTCATGTGCTGTTTTTGCAACTTCCCACCTGCAAACACTCATGATTGTATTTGACAGGGCACATGGTCAAGCCCGGGATTGAACGCCAATCCCTGTGGGGCCGGGTTCACCCCTGCATCCCCTGGTTGCACCACATTTTTTAAATTCAGAGTTATTATATCTGTCTTTGTGGCACAGTGTGGGGAAACACTAGTGATAGCTTTCCATTCTCAGCTGTTGAAAAATGTTTTGTTGAAAAGAAAATTGGGTCACGACTTTTTGTTTGACTGTGCAAATGTTGTCTAGCTTTAATAATAACTACAACAAATATATATTTACCTTATTCAGGTTTGTGCTTTCTAGTGAGCTGATGACATTTTTTTATTGTTTACCAACAACCAGTTGACACGCTCACACTAATGTGCAAATTTCAGCTTTTAACCTGCAATAACCGCTTGGGGCAGCAGAATCCAGCTGTGAATACTACACCGACAGATTGTCCCCTTTTTAAATTGATGTGTCAAACCGTTGCCTGCACGGGCACCTGGTTATGTTCCAAAATTGGGGCGCAAACTTGGAAATTTTGGCTCCTTTGCAAACATTTCATCTCCACAGGCGATTTCTGCTCAATCAGCGAGCTAACGTTAGATGGGATGGCTGGCATTGTTAGCTACCGCTGACTTGCAAATTGGTTATATTATATAAAAGTTATATTCAGCGACTTAGCAATCCTACTTTTTGCTAATTTAAAGTTTGGCTGGAGTCAGTGGGCCAAGCAGGTTTAATCAACATACTTTAGTCCATCTCTTCCTATGTTCCATTTCCATCCATGATCACAGTTAAGCAAAATGTTTCTTATCTTTTCAACAATCAGACTCTTGTATAGATTGACAGATTGTGATTGACAGTCAAAGCCTGCTGTGGTAAGCGACCAGTTCGACTCAATAGAAATAGTAAAATGATCATTGATATAGGCTGCTTAAATGTAATCACCTGATTGCTGTTTAATAGCAATCAGGTGTTGAAGTCCAAAACACTGAGGAAGAATGTTTTGTCCTGTAGCTGCTTTGGTGAAACGTATTGTAAATCTAAGTACTAAGAAAGACATCACTTTGACTTTATAACCGTAGCTCACATTTCCCTTTATGGTGTTAAACAGTACATCAGTCACTGTTATACTGTTAGCAGTTAGCTTAACTGCTAAAGCTCTGACATTGTGTAATTCTGCTTTTGTCAGGTTTATCACACTTAAAGTGTGAACATCAACAATTGTTCAACTCAATTGTGTTTCTGTTATTTTTGACTGTATATTATATACCTAAAGTAACTATTCTATATTAAAGAATCAGAAACCCGTGTTCACCCTTTAAGGCTGAGGCCAGGCAGTGTCAGGGTCAAGTTGCATGATTTGCGTTGAGCCGTTCACACCAACAGCATACATGGGCTTAACTCGCTTACTGTGTCAGTCTGAAAGGGCTGTTTGTGTTGGGAAATGCACAATGGAGGATATATATTGGTTATTGTTGCTGCATTAGATTGAACTGTCTATTCAAATAATTATTGTACATGACAAATTCCAAGCGTCATTTTACTTTCCTGTCGCAAATAACGTTGCTTTTCCATCCCAGCTCCAGATGGAAATCATCTTTTTTTTTTTTTTGCTCATAAAATGTTTCCAATCTTGGTTCCTCCACCAGATAAAATGCAGTCTATTTTCAGCATCAGCCCACACAACAAATGGATTCATTCACATCCATTTAAGCCATTGCTACAGGCTTTTCTGGGACAAAAGTGTGTCAGAGCAGACTTGCACCTATTGTAGATGACGTATGAATTCATTCATTGTAGGATGAAAACGCAACATCTTCATTAGGAGTCCCCGCATCTGACATTTTCAGATACGTTACACTTGCAAACAATGCATTTTTAATGACACACACGCTCAGCATCAAGGTCACTATTCTTGCAACCGTGTTTTAGATTCATTCCTAAACTTCTAATCCTAAACACAAAGTCCCCAACCATAACCTTGACCTAAGCCTAATTGTAACACTAATCCCTCAAGCAGGCATTCACCCTTCACTTAGTGGCTGAAATCTCCTCACATGGACCCACAATCATTATTTCGGCCTAACGCCTGATCAAAAACACAGCATGGGTGAGAGATTGTTTGTGGTGAATACTTGCCAAACATTTTAAAGCTTTATTGCAACCAACTGCCAACAAAATTACCAGTACATAGCCCCTCTGAAAACGACGAAATTTGTACAAAAAAACGTTTGTGTACAGATTTAGCAAACAAGATTTATATTTGTCAATTAGTGAGCTTTAGAGGTGCTGGTAGGCAGATTGTGTTTGGCCAGAGCCTTGTTAGCTGTTTCTTCCTGTTTCCAGTCTTTATGCTAAGCTAAGCTAACCCGCTGCGGATGAGAGTGCTGTCAATCTTCTCATCTTTCACTCTGCTAGGAAGTGAAACGTTAAAAAAACTCTTTAGCAGTGCTCGGGTTCCTTTCGCACATTCGTAGGAAATGTGAGAGAGCGTTCCAGAGAATCAATTCTCGTTCCAACCAGCTCCTGCGTCACACTTGAAACTTGTACCGGTCTTATGAAAAGGCACCAAAGAATTTCACATAATCTTCTTTAATATGTTCCCCTCGGCCGCATACTAAGTAGGCTTAATTGTCATTTTTCTCCCTGTGCAGCTATACGTTCAGCGGGTGCTCTGGCAGTGGTGGGGCAAAGGGATTTGTCTGAACTGACTAACTTGATAATAGCGGATCACACCTTGTGGTTATCTGCGTCGTCCCCAACTCTCCTGCTGAATTTGGTAAATCCTTATGTGGCAGTGAAGGAGGTCGTAGCCCCCTCCCTCAGAGCCGCCACACTCCCTCTAGTACAAATAGCAGTCGTGGTTGATTACCACTCTGGGCCAGAGACCTGGTGAAATCTCAGCCAGACATCCAAATAGCTCTTCATTAAATTCACATTTGATTACTCTGCTTGGCTTAATAGGTTCTGCCTCTCACTGCCACGGAGGCTCGTGTAGATTGACTGTGTTCGTGCTCAGGTCTGACCGTCAAGATCCAAGCAGTTGCAGGCAGGACTGTGTTATCCTGCATGACGGAGCCGTTTTACTTGGCAACTTTCACCAGACATGAGCACATTCCTGATGTTAATTCTCCCCAGGTCTAAGTGCAGGTATAACACACACTTACGTAGACTTGCAAACACATAGACTGTCTTAGAAACACACAAAATATCTCATAAAAAAAATAAAAAATGATACAGTCATCCAGAGGGTGAGCAGTTGAGTGACTATGCACGCAGACAGAACCATCCCCAAACGTTGACTCTTGTTGCTATAATAATGGTGACTGCTATGTAAATACGAATACGCTTTGTCGTCCATTCTCTGTGGTAATCATGTCGAAATTCTGTCTGAACTTTTGTTTAATTTGTTCACGGCCCGACTGCCTCAGCTCCTCCAAACTCGGCCGGAAAGGTTTATTTAAGAGGCACAGCTGGGGCCCCTTTTTCTCTGTTTTGTAAAATGTCAAATTGGAAAACTTTTTTTTTCCCCTCCCTCATCTTTCTTTTCACTCTCCTGCATTACAAAAATCCTGAAGTGTTCGTGCCTGGGCTGTGACGAGGTGGCAGGCCACAGCCAAATAGGCCAATATAGACACTTCACTTGTTTCCTGGCCTTAGCAGGACCCCCTCAGGTCAGCCCAAAGGTCAGCTAAATAGTCCCCCTGCCCCCCCCTCTCTGCTCTACATCAGTCTCTACCTATATGTCTTCCCTTTTGGCTTTGTTGTGGGAGCTTGCTGTCTGATTACTGGTTAATCAGGGCTCTAGTGCTGCTGAACACATAATATTAAAGACATTTCTTTGATATTACTTGATATTCTTCATGGACTGGTCCGAATTGTTTGTTATTAATTTAAACCTGCAGCTTTTCTGATGTTTAATTCTTTTGCATTCTGTGAAGAAATGTAGCTTTGAGTCGATGTTAATTAAACTGGCTGTGTTTCAGTGGTATTCCAGTCTGTGGCCCTCTGAACAGTTGAAGTGCATATAAAGATTTGGCCAAGTGGGCCTCAATGTCGAGATTGATTACACACAATTCAGGTTGTTTATCCTGCCCTTTATATAAACCTCCCTTTCCTAAATACTTGAAAAGATAATGAAGCTTTATCATGTCTCACGGTGGAGAATATTTGGGAGAGTGGAATCATCTTCTCTGCTTGAGTAGAAGTGTTTTATTATTGCGAGTACACGCTATCTTCAGTAGTCTAAACGACACGTTTCTTTCCTCCAGCAGACAGTGCAACAGTCCCTGAAAGCGTCTTGAAAAACTTCACGATGCATTTACTTTACCCAACACACCCACCTGGTGCTTTTGTTTGGCCTGCCATCTTTATTATTCTCAATAGTTAGGGCCCGAGCCACCGACAACGTCGGGCCAGCGAAGGCCCTATTGAAATTGTAAGAGTTATTATTTTTCTGATTTTTATTTTTCCTCTTTGGGAGCTTTTTGGGGATACTTGCCATGCATGAAAACTCACCAAATTTTGCAGACTTGTCAGGTCTGGCGAAAATAGAGGTGTGATATAGGTGCCATAAATGTGTGGGAAAAAATGGCTCTCTAGCGCCCCCTACAAAGCGGATCGGCGGCGCCCCTCGGCCAGTTTGTCCGATTGACTTGAAATTCAACACACATGTCCTAATCCACTAGATCTAAAAAAAAGCCTCTCAGACCCCGAAAATGCGCATACTTAAATTTTCCGCCATTTTGAATTTAGTGAAAAACACATCTTTGCGAAGTTCTCCTACACGCTGGCTCCGATTGCTACCAAAATTGCTGTGGATCATAATTGGATGTAGATCACTCAGATTTATCAAAAGCTTTTTGATATCTCTTTGCGTTGAGAAGATATGGACCAATAAACTTCCTAAGGGCGTGGCTTAATATCAATACACATAACTTCTCAACCCATTGTCGAAAATTCGCGAAACTTTCAGCATATGTGCCCATCGCATACCGCAACATACCCTGAGATTTTTGTTGCATTCAACCAATAGGGGGCGCTACAGTAAACCCGCAAAGTTGTGTTTTTTGGCACTTTTCGCATTTTGCAGCCTTCGTATTTTAACGAACTCCTCCTAGAGCATTTATGCGATCGACTTCATATTTGTTCAGGGTGCTCTTAAGACCTTTGTGATTAAAAATTATTAAAAGCTAGCGCTTTCGTCGAAGAACCTTGACGTGGCGTGGCGGCCATTTTGCATCATTTTTATGAAAAATCAAGTTGTTATAACTCTAAGGTACATTAACCAATACACACAAAACTTCTTGTGCATGAAGCCTCTTCAAGCATGAACACACACAAATTAAAAAAATTTCAATAACTCATAGCGCCACCTACTGGCTGAAGGCAATGTTTTTTTTTACACTTTCATTTATTCCTCCTAGCCACGTGACCCGATTAGTCTCAAATTGTGCTAGGATGGCTTAAAGACATTGATGAAGAATCGCCATAAGTATTGTGCGTTTTCGTTGAACGCTGTTGCCGTGGCGACGCATCGTTCGCCATGCAAAATTGAAGTTGTTATAACTCCAAGGTACATTATCCAATTTGCACAAAACTTCTTGTGCATGATGCCACTTCAAGCCTGAACATACCTGATTTGAAAAAATTCAAAAAACTCATAGCGCCACCTACTGGCTGAAGGAAATATGGTTCAATAGGTTAGGATGCTCAAAAATTCCTAAAACTTTGCACATGTGTCAAAGGCATCGGAGGAAATATGAGGTATGATTTTTGGCCTTGTCTGTTTTAAATTGCCTCTGTAGCGCCCCCTACAATATTTCAAAAGAGCAGCCCCGGCGCTACGTTTGAGCTACATGTACGAAACTTGGTAGGCACATGTATCCTGTGGAGACTTAAAAATAAGTCTCTTGGCACCATGCTCTAAAACCTACCAAAGTCGGCCATTTTGATTTTGGTGTCATTTTTCCATAGCATAGTAGGTTAGGATGCTCAAAAATTCATGGCACTTTGCACATGTGTCAAAGGTATCGGAAGAAGTATGTGGTATGATTTTCGGCCTTGCCCGTTTGAAATTGCCTCTGTAGCGCCCCCTACAATATTTCAAAAGAGCAGCCCCGGCGCTACGTTTGAGCTACACGTACGAAACTGGGTAGGCGCACGTATCCTGCGGAGACTTAAACATAAGTCTCTTGGCACCATGCTCTCAAACCTACCAAAGTCGGCCATTTTGATTTCGGTGTCATTTTTCCTTAGCATAGTACTATCTGCAAAGCATCGTTTCCAGCATCAGGCGGTCCCACGCGGGATCGACGACGTCTCGCTCACAGACGCGCAGTCCAGCGGTCGCGGACGTTCTCCGACGCACAGGCCGGAGTCCGCCGCCGGCCCCGACGCGCAAGGGAGGCGAGGGCCCGTTCATCACTGCTCGCAGTTTTAATTTTGGATGAATCAGTGCCAGTTACAAAGGATGACCTCCTCACATCTGAGCGGATGTATCCTGAGGAGGTTTTTCCAGTGTGTGTATAAAGGAAAGCAGCTGCTGTCATGTAAAAGCATTGACTTTATGCATGCGCAATTAAAATTCCATGCCTGCGTTGTATTTCTCCACCTCTCAGTCTCTAACAGTTAGACTGACATATACAAGGTGTGCATGTGAGATTCCAGGGTTATGAAATGAGAATCATTGCACAGCATTCTGCAAAAGAGTATTAGATTAGCCTTCTCAGCCATGCTGGCAGCATGTCTCTATGGATGGCAATGTCTGTCAGTCGGTTCATCCAACACTTTGGTGCAAATATCTTGAATATTGGATGGATTTGGTACATACATTCATGGTTTCCAGTGGAAGCATCCGGATGACTTTGATGATTCTCTGACTTCTCCTCTAGTGCACCGTGAAGGTGAACTTTGTGGCTTTAAGTGAAATGTCTTGTCAACTATTGAATGGATTACCATGAAATTGTTGTACAGACATTCATGTTCCCCTCAGGATGAACTAATTGGATTGTAGTTGTCTTTTCATCTAGCTCAGGTTAATATTGTATTGCTTTACTTTGTGTTTAGTCCTAATGAGCAAATGTTAGCATGCTAATATGCTTAACTTAGATGCTCAACATGATGTTAGTACTAAGCTCAAAGCACCGTTATACCTATGTTCAGCCTCACAGAGCTGCTAGAATGGCTGCAGATTCTCTATCTTGTTATACTGGGACAGATTGATGAACATGGGTTTGCAAGTTCGCAGATACTTCACTGATCCCTGACATTCTGGTTTGTGGTCTTCCTCTACTGTGAGCACCGGAAAAGGTACGGAACAGCAGCCATGGAGCTGGTGCAGACTCCACTTGAATAGTGGAGGTCCAGTTGAAGGTGCGATACCTTATGCGGCCGGCTTTGAAGAACGGATTCCATACTGCTCAAGCTCCCTTTCAGCACGACTGTTGACAGCACTTTAAGTCCACCTTCACCCCAACCGCTGTTGAGTGGTGCGTGATGAGGCGCTAGTCTCAGTGTCTGCTGGAGCTTTGTAGTGCCCTGGCTGATCTCAGAGGGCAGGCCTCCAACTTATTTATAGCACTGCTGTGGGTGTCAGAGGAAATGGGGCTGTGGCTGGGGAGCAAGGCTTGTGTTTGCCTTAAAAAAGGACTCTTCCTCCCAACCAGACGGAGCTCATCTTGGAGAACCATCAGACAGCGGCAGGGGGCAGAGGGCAGTGGATTTGTAATCCGGCCCAAATGGCGATGACCCAAAGCATTTTCACTCAGCCACCACTTCGGTAAACACACAGGCAGTTCATTGATAGCATGTGTGACATTCCTCCATCCCATCTCAGGATCCCAGCCCAGCTCAGTCTGTTCTCAGATCTTCAGGCCTGCCTCCAGCTGTGAGAGCCCTGCCCCCCTTTGACTTTTAGACCCCCCCACACCCCCCGCCTCTCCATTTGCTCTCATTAGCTGAGTTCACCCAGCTTGTTCTCTTATGTCATCCTGTGTGATATCCATCTGTATAGCATCTTTTTTCTTTGCTGCATCCTCTTCCTCCCTGCATCATTTCCTTTCTATAAAAAATACAAACCTGTTGAAATCTGACGTATTATGCACACGGTTCACAAAAACGTCAGCCTTATTTAGATATTTCTAACGAGATAAATCCTGATTGAGTCAAGCACAGATTGACTTTAAAGTGGCATTAAAATGTTTGTCAACATCTGTTACCAGAGAGGTATTGTTGGTGTCCTGCTTTACATGCGAATACAGTAGTTCTGTTTGCTAAATTCAAATTCAAAGGGGCGTTATAGGCATGAAAGTTTCAAGAACAATTATCAAACAAATTATCATAATACAAAAGAATGTCCACCAACCCAAAGCAATAACATCCATAAGGTATGGATCTGCTTAGGATGTTTGACCCAAAAGTAATTGTGCTGCTATAAGAGGTTGACCTGACATTTTTCAGTAGTCATTGTTGGTGTGCGAGTATATACTTCCAATTTTTAAATTTTTTTTATTTATGACCATCTGTTTAGAATATCTGGATAAATGTTCACTGTAGGTCTGATTTTAAAAAGGAAACCATAAACAACTTTAATCATTCATCTTTTTTTCATAATCTGCCATTTCAGTTTGGAAGCTGTATTACAGACAATATTAAAGTCATTAAAGGCAGGTGAGCCTTGTTTTCCAGCATAAATACATTTTCACTCGGTGTGTTTCCAGTCAGTCACATATGACGCCCCAAAAGTTTCTCATCATAAAGTTTATTATTAAATCTTTTGAATATTAAGAAAAGCAGTAAGCGAGATGCGACTGTTTGCCACCTCGACCACCAGTGTGCTTTGTGCCAAGAAAAATGGCCCGAAAAACATTTTTCTTCTGCCTAAATGATATAAAACAATATTCAACACAAATGCAACTATGCCTACTGTATATTATTAGAAGTCGTGTGTGATTGAATGGCCCGAGGCTCACTCTGTACATCGTCTGTGTCTGCTCCCCCTTTGCGTCTCTCTAACCCTCACAGCTAGCTGAGCCAGAGGTAACCCTTGTCGTTGCCTTCCTTCACCCTCAGCTACCTAACCTCCTGACCTACTTCCTATGGCCCCTTCCATGTTTCTGTCAGCGGCATCCATTATTGGAACGCGAGTTAACGGCATGTCGAGTAAAAGCGTGTCTCAATAAACAATATACAGACGCACGCAAAAAGCTGCCTGCTGAGGCTAGTGGTGACACCTCAAAATAAACAAACAAATAAACACACGCACAGAAGAAGAAGGATGAGGAACAAAGAGGAAACACTTTAACACAAGCCTGGTTGCATTTCATGAATAATTCAAGTCCTTGTGGTGCCCCTCTAGACACACACACACACATATGCACAAAACCCGCCCACCCACTCTCTCTCTCTCTTACACACACACACACACACACACACACACACACACACACACACACACACCGATCACAGCGGTACACAGAAGAGGATAAGTGGGGAGTGTGTGTGTGAATGTGTGCAGCGATATGTCAGGTTGAATTCATGGTATTTGGGTTGAGCTCCATTTCAAGATTACCTTCGCCGCTGGAGTCGGTGGCTAGCATTAAATGTAAATACAGTCATCCTGTTTATCCTGCTTGATCCCATCATCCACCCCTATCAATGCCATGCTCCCCCCCCCCCCCCCCCCCCCCCCCCCCCCCGTCCTATTCATCATGCTATATGCCTAAATAATCGAGGGAGTTACAATAACATCACCGTCTCCAATCTGTGCTTTATATTCTGACCCGAGTAGCTCAGAAAGTGTCTGTACAGGGGAGACGTCGACGGCACCACACCTGATGGCCAACGTGATGACAGAAATAAACGAAAGTGCATATAAAAAGATGTTTAGAGAGAAACAAGAGCTCAGATGATACGAAAATCAGCTCAATCACACTCTGGTGATGCATATTTAAACACTGAAATATCCAGTGAATTCTAATTACAGTGTAGTTTGGGATCGCCCGTTGCTCTCTTTTAAATGTCAGCCGGTCAAATGTGAGTTTTGTTTTCATGAATTAATAGTTTTGGAAGAATGTTTTATGAAAGTAGCACTTAAGGAAAAATACTTCATTAGATTTGTTTTGTATTCGGTTGGTCCTCTAGTGTCCCCATCTGTTGCTATACACCCACAATATGACAAGATCCTGTGTGTCCTCCATGCTGTTAACTCTACGTTCCTGTGATATATGACCACATATCATATAATAAGGTCTCCGTTTGTTTACTAGTTCATTAGACATTTGAATTATTTAGTGCAAAATAACTCTGGGGGTCATGGGAATAAAAGGACAACAGGACAATATGAATAGCACAGTCTTAAGTAGCCAATCCATTACTCTTTGCTTTTCTCTACTTTTCAATGACGGCTCAACACCTGCTTAATGAAAGACCGTTACGAGGCTGAGGTCAGCTCTTATATTCACAAATAGAGTTCGTAGAATCCCAAGCAGTGAGTACACAACATAGTGTACTCATTTACATCCTGGACATTTATTTTTCTTACTGTTAGAAATGATTTTAGCTACACAAATAGTTAAGTACACAGCTGTCTTTCATTTTTGCTATGTATTTCCCAATCAGCAGTAAGTCTCTGTATCAACCTCCACTCGGTTTCCCCTGAATTCCCCCGGGTGACTCAGGCTTGTCACTTGTTCATGTGTGTTGTCAGAGTGTTTATGTGTTGTTCTAAGAGGACTTGAGTTAGTGTGGGTTTGAAAACGCTCCCCCATTTGGCTGTGGGGAGCAGTTCTTCCCCCTCTCTTTGAAAGGTTAGAGAGTGAAGGGGAAATGGATGATAGGGGGCAATTCACAGAACAAGATGTTCTTTTATATCCTCCAGACATGTTGCATCACGGTTAGTGGCCTGGGAACGCTGACCTGGATATTTAGGTGCAGCAAGTTTATGCTAAGCCTGCATGAGAGTGTGTGTTTGGGTTTTGGTGTATCCGTTTTCTAACCCCTCCAGGAAGTAGTTACTTTCCAGGACCTAATTAGAGCCAGTGAGGGCCACTATTGACTCTGAATCCAGCAGACCCTGGTTGCTAATGAGACCTCAGGAATAGAATAGAATCACCGACACAAAAGGAGCTGTTCTTTTATTTTCCAGAAATCTTTTAATTAATTCACTTTTTTTTCTTTGACTCTTTTCAGCTCCAAAGACCTGCAGCCCAAAGCAGTTTGTGTGTAAAGACGGGGTGACTTGCATCTCTAAGGGCTGGCGCTGTGACCGGGAGAAGGACTGCCCAGATGGCTCTGACGAGGAGCCTGATGTTTGTAAGTCTTATAAAGACAGTACACTATATTGTGTGTATATATATATATATATATATATATATATATATATATATATATATATATATATATTGTATTGACACTTTAGGTTATCTTCTTGTGTGTGTGATCCTGCTGCATATGACTTTCACAGCGGAGTAAACTTATTTAAACCATTCAGGAAAGATTATTGCAGCCTTGAGAGGAAATGCTTTTCAGCTTACTGTATGCAGATCCATAAATGTATCATAAGCACTCCTAGTCAAGTGGGTTTTGGACACTTCTGTTTTATGTGGTAGATGTGTTTGCTCATTTAAGTCACAAGTATGTGGGATAGAAGCTCTCACTGCTTATCTTCTCCGATGTGAATACAGGAAAATCAAATATTAGCTGAACCTTTCGTTTTATTCATCTGAACAAATACAAACTTAGAGTTGGTTGATGTAACATCTTCAACATCTCTGTGAAGATGCTGTTTTGGCAATGTGGGCATTATGTAGATTAATTTGACTTGGATATTATTCAACAGGTGCAGTCCTTATGCAGAACAATCCCAGAAATAGATCAAAAACCTGCTGTTCTGGCTTTTGAAAGCCATTTTTTTGGTATGCTGATATTTCACTGGAGCGTTTGATCCCTCCACACACATTCTATATGCAGTCTCCAGACTGAGCTTGTTGGCCTATTAGATTTATTTGGCAAACCACAGCCAGGCTGGAGAAAACAATGGGGTGTTTTATCAGTGAGTGAGAGAGGTCATTCTGCCTTTAAACAGTCCTGTCATGCCCAATTAGGGGATTTACAAAGTTTGTCTTTTATGATAGATGTGATTTCTTTCTGCATTCAGAGCCACAGAGGATGCAGTCATGAGACAAACTGAAAGTAGGACTGAAAAAAAGGCAAAAAAGCTGTCATTTCAAAGTCTTCATTAGAGTGGAGAGGCTTTGAGAGGCTGAATCCCTGGGGAGGGGATGAAAGCAGCAGTGTCCTTTTGGTCAGCCTCTCCGACTGAAATGCCTGTAGTTTTCAGAGGGCTTAGTGTGGGTAGGGGGGACAGTTCTGTGTGTGTGTGTGTGTGTGTGTGTGTGTGTGTGTGTGTGTGTGTGTGTGTGTGTGTGTGTGTGTGTGTGTGTGTGTGTGTGTGTGTGTGTGTGTGTGTGTGTTATGGGGGGTGTTTGGCTGGAAGAGAGTGAGCGAGGCCAGAGTGCTGTAGCTGCAGTCTAGACGCAGAGACTGTATGAGCGTAGGTCTGGAAGTCATTAGAGACTCGCCCAGAGCAATGGAGAAACCTGCTGTTTTTTCACAACCTGCTCTTTCTCCCCGTTCTCATCTGTGGGCCAGCCTCCTTCCATGTCTCTATCTGGGACAGGAACAACAGTGACTCCGTATTCTGTCTTCTGCTCCCTCGAGCTTATGCCAAACTCCTTCAAAAACAACAGTTATAGGACCGATGCTGTACAGGGACCTGACTTTTCACATGTGTCACGGTGGAAAACCCAAGAATGAGTCAGAGAGACAAAAAGGCCAATCCTAATCTTAGCTTTCCTGGAATTGAGGTGTGTTTTTTTTCAAATTAGAATGGGTGAGACTGTTATTAAAGAACGTGGCAGGTAAAAGTGCATTACAAACACTTTTATCTGAAGTCTAAATAGTCTGCCAAGGGGCTTTTCATTGGAATTGTGACTTTCTTTTTTATTGGATTGAAATTAAAGGATAAGTTTGTTGATATTCTTTTTTCCAAGAAACCTCTTGAAAAGACCATAAACAGTCAATAAATAGATCCTATTAACAAGTTTTGCCTAAGTAGCTTTGTTGTTGTGACATATTACTTCATTACGAGGAACATGGGCGGTGTAGTTTATTTGATTCAGTCCCACATACACCGTCCTGCAATTAAAAAAAGTCTCCAACAAACACACTATTTACTCTTGTTTAACGTTTTTTTTTTAAATAATTAAACATTTACCTCTCCATCATTCAATTCAGGCCTTTGTAGCATGTCTAGCCTCTCTTGCCCGTGTTTCCTGAGGATCTCTACTGTCAAATGGTCAAAACTTAAAACAAAATGCTATTTGGAAAACAAAGCTTAAAAATATGATGTTTGGTGCAGAGCAGATGTTGGGTGTTGAAGCTGTGGAGCACTGAATGAATATCAACCACTTAAAAATGGCTGGTTGATTAGCATTTTTGTAACTCATTAAATGTATACAGTATATAAAAAAATAAACAGTAATCTACTTTTCTGAGCTGGAGAGGTGGTCACAAGGACTGAAAATGAAAATGGATTTAAATACCATATCGTCATATGGTTTTATGAGCATGTATCCCAAACTGTATGTACACCACCCATACACTCGGTAGTATTTTTAGTTGTATTGTTGTGATAAATGTGCTCTTTGTGAAGGTGCTTTTGCAGATGCTTCTGGTTGAAACGATGCATGAGAGGTTTATTTATTCACTCGTGTGGATGGGGCTTTGTTAGTGTGTTGGCTATTGCCAGTGAAGTCAGTCACTGTCCAGTGCAGCTGCTTTGCCCTGCTGTGTAACCCCCACAGTGCTGTTCTTTGTGCCCCGGGGTGCTGGGTCAGACTGGCATAGAGGGATACTGAAAGAGTAAAACAAAAACAAAATGGTTGTTTTGGGCATATGACCTTTTTATACAGCGCTTTGATCTCCATTGCTAATCAATGAACAATTGAAACACGGGAGATACATGTGAAGATTATTTGTCTGGAGAGCCCTCGGGTAGGGTGGAGGCTCTGGTAGAGCTGCCGGCTCCTCAGGCTGTAGACTTTATTGGGGTCCTGAAATATTCCCACGTGTAGTGAGTGTGCCCTGGAAACACAGGAAGTGTGTAACGCTGAAATGATGTCCCCTGCCCCTGGCCTGTAATAAGGGCAGTTTTACAGACAGTTCCCACCTAGGCTGCAATTAACTCTTTAGGAGATGAGGCACTTTTGTAACAGCCACTTTCAGAGTGGAAAACACAATCATTCGTGATGTAATGTGCGTCTCACTGACTCCCATCAAAGTAAATGAAAGACGGTCTTGAAAATAAGTTTTTATATTTTGTATACTTGCTCAGATGTTTGAGTACCAGCAGTTGTAATGAGATCTAACAGGGATTTGTTGTTTGCTGTATATTTGTTCAGTGGTGTCATTTACCAAAAAGTCTGTTTTTTTTATCCTGTTCCGATATAGAAGAAGTGATGTGTTTGATCCTGCTACTGTCTCCTAAAAGCCACCACTCAGTCCAGATAGCCACCAACATGACGAGGAAAACAACCGTCGCTGTTGTAGAAGTGTTGCCTTGCAGCTCCTTGTCCCTAAAAGAACCTGATGCAGGTGTGAAAGCATCTGCACACAGTCCGCTCCCTTCTACACACACACACACGCATGGTTATGTGTTGTGATGTTATATGAGCTGATGCAAGGATGTGCTGTAGATTAATTATTTCACGTGAAATTTGGGTAAAAATGCTGTCAACTGACATATTATCGCGTTAGCTACCTTGTTATCAAACAATTGCCTACTTACACATCCAGCAGGCACAGAGCAACATTGACTTGATGTGTGAATGTAACACTAACTTTCTTTTTAGCTCTGTTTAGGTCTCCATCAACCTCTGATGAAGATATTTGGCTTAGTTGCTGAATGCTCCACTGTTGTTAGCTAGCATAGTTAGCTAGTTGTGCACTTGTCTTTTTGCAGGTAGTGTACAGTTAGTTTATCAAAGGTTTTCCCTTTAAAAACAGCCGTGTGTTGTGTCTGGAAACAATGCTAATGAGAGCAGTTAGACTGAAATGAAACAATAAGGTTTCAAACTATGACCGGAAAGATGTTAAAAGGTTCCATAGAGCTGAGGGGAAAGGCAGAGGCAAGGGGAAAACTCTCTCTCGGTACACATTTTTTCCATTGTTTGAATTTAGTTTATTATTGATGTTTCCCCCCCCTCAATTTCACATTTCAAAACCTATGACTTTTGACAAGGATAGGAGTAAATGAAAACAAAGGTATCCTTCGTTTGAGCACGTCTTTCCACCAGTGCAAACCCATGCGAGTCGAAGATTCTTAAGGGTCCCAATTTATCCCAGACAGCGTGTGTGCAACAGTAACAGTAAAGACAAATAGAGAAACTGCAGGAATGATGTATACATGTTTTATTTAAGGGTGCGGTGAGGCAGATGTGATCCACAAGCCACCAGTTGGCCATTTTTAGATGAGGACTTGAGGCTGGGGCATTAGAGAGGGCAAAGCTGGCCCCTTGAAGCAGAACAAGAGAGCCGGCCTGTGTTCAGCCAAGAAAAGCGTGTCAGGGGTTTACGTTTTAAAAAGACCATTATGTAATCTCAGCAGGGCTCTCTCAGAAGGGAGTGGGGCGGGACAGAGGGACC
Organism: Pholis gunnellus; assembly: GCF_910591455.1. NCBI lineage: Eukaryota > Metazoa > Chordata > Actinopteri > Perciformes > Pholidae > Pholis > Pholis gunnellus. The sequence continues at coordinate 16,739,381 of NC_136529.1, read as the reverse complement.
CTAGTGGGGGTGGGGGTAAGGGGGGACAGGGAGCATGGCTTAGAGCAGGGTTTATGATGTGGTAGAATGAGGGACATAAACAATAACAATATGATAATTGAAGCCCCCCCCCCCCCCCCACCACCCTGCAACTAGAAGCTTTTGACTCACAGATGCTGAACACCTGGCTATGCCTCGTGGCTGCTCTGTCTGTACGGCAAACTGCCGTGTGCCTTATAAGTAGCGGTAATAAATGACTACATCCCGTATGCTGTCTTCTGCCGTGGATGTTTAACTTCGGTCTCCTCGGGTTTCTTGGCTTGAACAGCGACAGTTACACTCGTCATCCTTTCTGACCCCCTTGGGCCTTTCCTGTCATTTGCATAGCTGTTTTTTTTTAACGTGATAGTTAGTCGTCTGTCCTTTTGAATTGGTCTTCTAATGCCCTACGTAACAAATGAAACAGACTGTCGGAAGAGGGTCTTGGCGCTTAATTTCTGATGAATAAAGCTTGTCTTGCTTTCTGGGTAAGAACTCTAATCCAAAACAATCATTCTGGGACAGCAGCATTGCCCCCTCTCGGCTCTTTACGAGGAAAAACTTGCACAATACTAATAGTTTTAAGTTAATCCTCTGCCCACTGTGAGGAAATAAGAGGCGAATGAATCAAATAATGAGTCTTTTCAATCTGAGAAATAGTCACTACGTAAGAACCTTATTCAGTCCGCAATAGATCTATTTTTCTGTTTGTGTGAGAAAATGGGAGAAAGAGTTTGTCTGTGTGTGTTATTTGAACTTTCATCTTCCCTTTTATGCACAAGCTTAAGGAAATAGGTGTGCATCAATGGATGATATAACTTCTTGAAATTCCCCTTTGGGTGTATTTACTTCCTATTTCATAACCAATACCTACATAGGCGCAATCTATTTATTTGGTTGTGCTATCTGGTTGTGTTGTGCTGAATGAATATTGTAATTCACTTTGCTGATAGAACTGTTTGCTTAGTGGCTTCTGTGCCCTTAGGGGCAGCAGTGCTGCTGTGTTTGGAGAAGGCTCAGTTTGTTGTGCTTTCGAGAGCTGGATTTAGACCTTCCTGCTTTGCTTGTCGCCCTGCCAGCCACCACAGAGGCCCCCCCAGGAAGCAATGAAAATCTGGTGTTGATATCTTGGAAGGAATGGGGTGAGCAGAGAGAGCCAGAGAACATCAAGTGCAGAGAGGGCACACAGTCTGCCGCCAGGGTGAAAGCCAGAGATGCTTATAATAAAGAGCATTCATGCTGTCAGTTTGTATAAGAACATTGTTAAACTGAGGTGTGAACGCCTGGACAAAGGGAATCCATGTAGCTGTAAATAAACCCACTGTAGTAGTTGTAAAGGCCCTCACAGGTGTGGTTGGAGTGGCAGGTTAATGTGTTGTTTTCCACCTGCAGAGTGAAGTGTTTATGGGCTCGCTGTCAGAAATAAACAGTGTTGTTACCAGAAAACAAATGTTGGCCTCTGTGCTCTGCGGCTAGCTGTGGCTGTGCCTGCTCTTTTGCTGCCTGTGATCTTTTTCACAAGACTGTGTTGAGTAGCAAAATCAAAATAACACACTTCCATGGTAGCCCATACGCCTCAATGGAGCTCTGGTGTTGTTGCGTCTTTTTTTTTCTTTCCGGTGTCCTAGTTGTTTGGAGTTTCGTTCCTTTGGCAGGGCAGACGGCGGATGGAGGTCAAGGGGCGCCTTGGGGCTGCTTGGGCAAGATTCGGGTGCTCTGTCCAAGAATATGTCATGTTCACAGGGACGGCCAGCCGGTTTGTGGGGACATCAGTGGTCAGCGAAACCCAGTATTGGTATGTCATTAAGAGGAGCTGGCCGTAAACTGGTGCAACACTATTTATTCATGAGGTATATTTATGGATCAACATGTTCAATTATCCAGCTGTATGTGGATGGTTGATGTCTGTGAAAATGATTATTTTTAATCATCTTGCTTGTTGGCAGCATATGTATAAGTGTATTTCTGCCGTTGTTTATGCTGTAATAGTAACCTTGTTGCTCTCTGGAGTTGGCCTCATTCTGGCCTACATAGAGTCCCTTTTATGTTTTCGCACTGGCAGTGTCTTGTTATTTCTTTGTGCGTTTGTTATTGGTTGACTAAGCATTGTGTTGACTTGCATTTGGAGTGGAGGCATGAGCTAGTGAATGGAAAATCCCCACAGCCTGACAAGCTTTTTGGGCACGGGGACAGCCTGATCCAGACCCAGATCCTGACTCCTTCTCAGTCAGCTGGACCTCCCTTTTCTTAAAACATTACTTATGAAAGAAGAAAGTCAAGAGTCGTGAAAGTATAAACGGTCTTAGGCGAGCAAGGAAAGTGTGTCTTAAAAATATTAATCCTAAAACAGCACATAATTAGAAGGTGCCAGCTCCCCTTTCATCACTGTGACCCCCGTGGGCCTTGCCGTGTTGCCGGTTCTCCCTCCAGGTGACCGCGCTACAGTACAGATCAGGCTTAGCACGAGACGCTGCGGCTCAGCACTGCGGCTCAGCCTGCTTTGTAGGGGGTCACAGCCGATTTGTGTGATCCAAACAATGGCCTTAGTTTTCTTGTCCCCCCCCCCCCCCCCCCCTCCCCGCGCTCCCTCTTTCGACACCCCCTCTGCTCTCACTCCCTAGCACTGGAAAAGTGCATGTGATCTACTTCTATGTGTACCGGCTTAAATACTCCACTCGTGCAAGGTGTCTGAAATCCATTACGCTGTCTTGTTTTGATGGATGCTTAGAGAAGAAAAGCTTTGTTTGGCTCTAATGGTGATTTGGTGGACTACAGAAAAGTATCCATCAGGTGTTCCTATTGAATAGGTTGATATTGAAGGTTGAAGCTCTTTGCATCTGGTTGTACATCCTCAAACAAATTAGTTGCAGCAGACAGGCCTATGGAAGAAGTGAATTCTGTCCTGGTATCTGCTTACGTCTTTGTGACGTCTGTAGCAGAGAGAAGTGAAGCCTTGGAACGATCTCAAGCTCTCCATAGGAAAATAATAGTTAAATCTCCACCCTCGGTTTCACCCACTGGCTCTGACACAGGGATAGCCTGTATGGGTCGATGATGGGAACACCAGGATGATTTTCCTTTTCCTTGGGCACTCTAATTGAGCTACAGAACAGAACAGTTGAAGCTGTACCAGCCAGCTTGTGTAGATCTTTCACTGAACCGTACAACAAGCTGTGTAGAGAAACCGAGCAAATAGAAACTTCTCAAAGAGAAAACGGTTTGGGCCTGCTAACCTGGCTCACTCACAGTAGAGGAATGTTGAATAAAAGACCCTGTTTAATTCAAATTAGCAATGCCTTTTCCACCGCCGACCGCTGCCAGCTCGCTTAAGAATGAAGCCTTGTGGGGCTCTGTCCACTTCCTGTGGATGAGGTGTTCCACTCGGTCTTCTATGTCTACTCTCTCACTTTCTCTTTCTCTCTCTTTGTGTCTCACTCTGTTCGTTTTCCACACACTGCCCTCCCTCTTAAACACTTACTGTAAATGGGTCAACAGATGTTGGAAGAAAAATGATGGGAGGAGATAGAGAAGGAGAGAGAGAGAGTGAAGGCCAACAGTTTGACTTAGCACATGGGCTGAGAAAGATGAGCCCTTTAGAGGAGCGATGTGTGTTCAAAACAAAGTTCATGCACCAAAAAAAAAAAAGAAAAGAAAGGAAGACGTTCATGCATTTTGTTTGCATTTGAGCAACTTTTTAGTTATAAAAGAAATAATTATGCTCATTTGCTTTCCTGATGAGCGTTGGATGAGAATACCAATCCCGCTTTCATTTCTATTCGCTAAATATGAAACTAGAGCTAGCAGGAGATTAGCTTAGTTTATCAGCATAAAGACTGGAAGCAGTGGGAAACAGCTAGCCTGGCTCTCTTTTCAAAGTTCAAAAATACACCTACTTACTCCTGTAAAGCAGACTAATTAACAGGTAATCATGTTGTATATTGGTTGTTTAAACCATCAGCCATTGAGACCATTGGCCAATTTCAGGGACCTCGAGTCTTTCACTGCTAGGTTGCCAGGCAACTGGTCACCAAGAAAGAGTTCAAGCACGTTTTCACCTTGAAAAGAGAAATAATTGTTGGTACATTTCTGTTTGTATATGAAATAAACACACAACATACAATGAGGTAATAGGGGAGCTTTAGAAGTACCGGTAAGCAGATTATTGAACCAGGGTGGCTGTGTGCTTTCTTTGTACTTATTGGGCCAAAATACAGTCACTGTCTCGGCGGGTATACAGTTCATTAGTCATCTCACAGTCCGTAGACTTGGACGGTGTTGACAGCAGTTTGTACATACAGAACTGAGTTGTTGGCAACGCATGGACAAGTTGGACATTCACTTCTATATTGAGTTAAAGCTGCATAGATTTAGTGTCTTGGAGGGAGCAGTTTTGGATAAACTCATATTCACTCAAGATGAATATGTTTTTTTCCCCCCCAGGGATCCCAAAGTCCTCTCTTAGCACATACTACTATAATACCAGGCTGACATGCCACTACACTGGCGTGCTTATTGTTTTGCCTCTAGGATGGTTGTGTGCATGCTGTGAAGGTAGTTATTTAGCCAGTTCCAACTAGGATAATGGTGTGTTTGTAGGTCCTGCTAGTTTTCTCTCGTGGCCATCTTTCGCCGCCACAATGGTTCTTTGAATTTCTGCCTTGTGGTTCTTCCTGCTAAGTTGGCAAGAGGAAAAGATGAATATAAATCCAGGATAGATGAGAAGGGGAATGCTGAGCTGTTGGGAAACAAGGTAAAAGAACAAACTGGCTAGTGTTGGGGAAACGGGGGGGAACAGAAGCAAACAAACATGCCGGTTTTCTTGAACAAATCATTCCGATACATGCAAATGATTGTGATTTACTCGCAGACACAGTTTAGGAATGTTTTCAAAACTTGCTTGCAGACTTGGAACAATAGGAGCTTACACAATCTAAAGCGTTTCCCAATTTGCACGTCTTCTCTTATTCCCAACATTACGACACGCAGCTTTGATTAATTACTGTAAAGTGAACGTTCCCTGCTGAGTCGGACAGATTTATTTACTAAGTGAAGGTTTATACAATTGCCTTACTCATTAAATATGTGGCCTTCATAGTCCATCTGTTGCTCAGGAATGTCTTTAAGACCATGATCGTCTTTGATAGCCACATGGAGAAATGTCCCGTGTTGTTGTCCCGTACTTGAATGACGCTATTTAAAGGTTTTTCCAGTTCATATGCCACTAAGTTGGCCTATTTATTTCCAATAACGGTGAGCATGAGGGCTCTTAGTGTGATCTGTGTTTAGTGTATTGATAGTCTGAGTGTTTGCTGCACACCCACTGCAGGTTACCTCTGTCTTGTAACTGGGTGCCTAATGGTTTGTGATGAGGCCCACCACAGTGGTGCCATCCACAAAAATGAAGTAAACAGATTTGCACTCACAGGGGCAGATGCTATTGAAATATTTCTGTGTTGCTTCAGTCTTGACAAATATGTTGTCAGACACACGTAGTCGCGCTGTCTTTTAGAAAATCTGTCATCCACTGGCAGGATGAAAGGGCAGTGTTTTATAAAGACTGATTTGAGAGCATTTCTACTTCACCGATCAGTGTGTAGTCGGGACAAAATGGATGAAAGAGAAAAAGGGAGCTGGCAAGGGTCCCAAGGTAAGATCCGTCTTAGGAAGTACATGTTGTTGTACTGTACGTGCCGACATGGCTCCAAACAAACCCATTTGTAACTGGGTGTGTGGAGTTGCACAGCTGGAGCTGTGTACAGATAAGGTGCTGCAGTGCAATTTTGGTATCCATTTTGGCATGACAGTGCACTTGTGTTTCTGCCCGCTGAGAATGGTTCTTATTGCAAATCCAATCAGAAAGAACCATTTTAGTGACACACACAGACCTCTCCAAAGACAAACCAGGGCAAGTTAAGTTTTGTATTACTTTGATGTACTGCACAACCTGAATCTAGTACACATCCAATATATATTGATCTAAAGTGAATAATGCTACTGAAGAATACTTTTTGGGTTAGATTAACGGTATGTCTTTCTGGTTCAGTTGATTTAATATGTGTAGCCATTTTTTGCAAGAATCATACATACTTGGATTATGTAGTCTCTAATTTGCTTGGTGCTATGAATACAAGTATGCCCGGCTCAAATGGCCTGTTTAAAATGAATAGATAATTAAATGATCAATAATGGGAAACAATCACAGAACCAGGGTTAAAGCACATTTTTGAAATGTTACCGCTTTTCTTTAGAAGATAACATATTTGTCTCATCCGTACTGTTTCTGTAGAGTTTCGAGGGTGTCATGGCTGAATTTCACAAGATATTGAGTTGCAAAACGGACATTTATTCATATATACAAAGGATTATTGCACTACTTAATTTTCAGTCAACCATAATTGTGTGTGTGTCATCCGCAGGTCCTCACAGTACCATATCACGGTGTCCTGCCAATGAGTACCAGTGTGGAGGAACAGATCTCTGCATCCACATGAGCAAACTTTGCAACGGGGCGCCAGACTGTACTGACGGCTGGGATGAGGGACCACACTGCAGAGGTATCACTGTCGCACACGCACACATTTAAGGGATATGCAATATGAATGTAGAAGAGTGTTCTGGTAAATAATACAATTCTTGTTGTAGTGCAGCCTGACTGTGTGAAAGATATGGGTAGTGTGGAGTCTGGCTGGATTTCTGTTCTGTTTGTTGCTTTCGTATTGTTCAGTTCTCTCCCCTGGAATCTTCACACTGAAGTCACAGTAACTGATTGATTTATCACACCAATGTGAAAATATTGTGTTTTTCTTTTGTTCTGTATGCTGTTTTGTACAGCCTTGGCCAAAGGTTTTGAGAATGACAAGTTTTGGTTTTCACAAAGTTTGCTGCTTCAGTGTTTCTAGATCTTTTTGTCCGATGCTACTATGGTATGCTGAAGTATAATTACAAGCATTTTATAAGTGTCAAAGGCTTTTATTGACAATTACATTAAGTTTATGCAAAGAGTCAATATTTGCACTGTTGACGAGAAGTTCCTCTCGGAGGATGTTTTGGTACCATTCTTTATTCATGGCTGTGTTCTTAGGCAAAGTTGTGAGTGAGCCCACTCCCTTGGCTGAGAAGCAACCCCACACATGGTCTGTAAGGATGCTTTACTGTTGGCATCACACAGGACTGATGGTAGTGCTCACCTTTTCTCCTCCGGACAAGCTTTTTTCAGGATGCCCCAAACAATCGGAAAGGGGATTCATCAGAGAAAATTACTTTACCCAAGTCCTCAGCAGTCCAGTCCCTGTATCTTTTGCAGAATATCAGTCTGTCCCTGATGTTTTTCCTGGAGAGAAGTGGCTTCTTTGCTGCCCTTCTTGACACCAGGCCATCCTTCAAATGTCTTCGCCTCACTGTGGATACAGATGCACTCACACCTGCCTGCTGCCATTCCTGAGCAAGCTCTGCACTGGTGGTGCCCCGATCCTGCAGCTGAATCAACTTTAGGAGACGGTCCTGGCGCTTGCTGGACTTGTTGGGCGCCCTGAAGCCTTCTTCACAACAATTGAACCTCTCTCCTTGAAGTTCTTGATGATTCGATAAATGGTTGATTTAGGTGCAATCTTACAAGCAATTCATCTGATCACTCTTCATAAGATTCTGGAGTATATGCAAATTGCCATCATAAAAACTGAGGCAGCTGACTTTGTGAAAATTAATAGTTGTGTCATTCTCAAAACTTTTGGCCAAGGGTGTAGACACAACCAACTGTAGGTTTGACTCCCCGTTAACATTGCTCAAAATGAAAGCATATCTATTGCCTCCACACATCTGTCAACTGGGGACAGCTGAGCTGGTGGCTCGCAGCTAACAGAGCTAAAAGTGCTGAGTTAACGGAGCTAACAGCTGCTGGCAGAGCTAACAGAGCTGACAGAGCTAACAGAGCTAACAGTACTGATAGAGTTAACAGAGCTAACAGTGCGGAAAGAGTAAACATAGCTAACAGTGCTGATAGAGTTAACATAGCTAACAGTGCTGACAGTGTGAAAGACCTAACAGAGCTAACAGTGCGGATAGAGTTAACATAGCTAACAGTGCTGATAGAGTTAACATAGCTAACAGTGCTAACAGTGCTGACAGAGCTGACAGTGTGACAGACCTAACAGAGCTAAAAGTGCTGAGTTAACAGAGCTAACAGCTGCTGACAGAGCTAACGGTGCTAACAGAGCTAACAGTGCTGACAGATTTAACAGTGTTTACCTGAGGAGACCAGAAATTGGGTGCTATGCTTGCGCCAGAACGCTGTCAATCGGGTTGGCGTTACCAGGTCTAACCAGCGCTGTGCAGAGCTGTTGCCGTGAGCTTGCCAGTGAGGGTGCGCTCACGTGCACCAACATGCACTACAAGTCACGCACAGCGGGGCCCGGCAATGTCAACAAAGCAAGGAGAAGCTTGAATTCTAACACACAGAGTGAGAGTAACTTCATTCTCATTATTTCACTATACAGCAAATAGCTGCTGAATGCACTGAATTCATTCTTTTAACAGAGTAAATTAAGGAAGTTATTATTTTGAAATCCAAAACTAGGAAGTAATTTATGATGACCCTAAAGAATGTAATGTCCTTTACCAGAATGTGCTGATCAAGTTGACCACACTGAGTGAAAACAGAACTTGATTGTGCAAAAGACCTTAAAATCTTCTCCGGATAGATGGATTATTACAGGAAAGGACGAAGGTCGAAAAGGAACTGAGGACTTCCTCTATTTGGGAGTCATGTCAGTTAAAAGGTTAGCAAAGGAACACCACTGATGACAGACAGTGAAATACTGTCCATCATGCTGCTTTGTGTCCTATGACTGGTCGCATAGATGTTTAAATAGCCGGCAGGCATCATTACTGCTGTTTCACTACTAACCCTGAAGTATGTATTAATGATGGATTTCCAAAACTGCCTTTCCCAACCTGTACAAAATCCAACAACTAAGAATATTACTGGCCAAAGTAAAATGTTGAATAACAATTTCATCCCTAGGCTCTTAGATTTAGATTGGTACAGTGTGCAGAATTAAATATCTAATCTTCCTCTCCTGAGTGTCAATCTTCTCCTTTACTGAGGCAGGCACTTGTCTTTTCTCAAAGACAAGATCTCTATTTTTTTCATCTCCCGACTACACCTTCAGTCAAAAAATGTGTTAGGATAAAATGTCTATTAAACAAACACGGAGAGAGGCTTGGGAAAGGACATCAAGCTTTCATGTACTTTCAGGCTTGGCTGGACTTTGAGGTGGGAGTGGACTTTTGTGTTTGTGTAGGTGCGTGTGTGTGTGTGTGCGTGAGTGTGTTTGTTTTGTATTCACCACAAATATCTGTCCACAGGTGGGTCGCACACCAGCTTTCTGGGGACACACATGGGGTCCATTACTGTTTATTTCATGGTTTTGGTTTCAGGGTTAAGGTTAGAACTAGGTTTGGGGGTTTTGTGTGTATATATATATGTCTGTAATATAAATATCTCTCGTTGACATCTTTTGTTTTATAAGAGGTCATCTGATTGATGTGAGTGGTGGTGTGCACTCTGAACCAAAACAGAGCAATTTTCTGTACTTTTATTTGCTAAAAATAAATATTTTGTGGCATGTGTCACTGTTGGTTGTTTACATTGTTGCCCATGTTGGCTTTCTAAACACATCTCGGTTGTTCAGTGCTCAGACTTGTTTTGGAAAATTCCGGGCATGTCTGTAATTTGAACTGTGGTTGTCCCAGCAAGCCTCTGGAGAGCAGCAGGAAGACGTGTCTATAATATTCAATGCACTGTATGGATCTTTATTCTCATATGATGCAGATCACTTCAAAGTCTGGGATGATAGCTGAAAATGAACAGAGAGAAAGTTGCTGATATGAGTGGTTTAGCTTTTTCTTGCTCAGCAGTTATAGCTGTTTGGAGCTTTTCAGGTTCAAGTTTAATTGTATTATTGATTTAGGAAACTCATTTAGTGCAGAAATACAACATGCACAATACAGTACCGCAGCAAAACTGTGGGCTTTTGTCTCTTTAATCTTGAAAGTGTGGTGAGCTTCTCTTCTCTCTCCCCGGAGGTGCTGTGTAAGTGTGAATTGTCTGCCAGTGTTTTCTGGGCAAAGTGAATCACTTGTGACTGATAGATCTCATCCTGGTTTGACATGACTGTGTCTGTTTGACTATGACTCACTGTGTCTTGATTTATATCTCACAGGATGTGCAGTGCACTGTTGAAAACTCTGCTGAGATTCCATTATGTGTCGGTCAGCTGACTGGAAGGTGGGATTGTAGCGGGTTGTGTTTGTGCCCTACTGTGTTTGATGTGTGTGTTGCCTTAGAGATGGTCTGGGTCAGCGGGGAGGTATTGATTGTTGGTGCAGGGCTGAAGTATTTGTTGATTTTATGTTGTTGCCTTCCATTTACAGACTTTGTATCGGATATTTGTTTTATTTAAAGCAAAAATCCACCTAAACGTCACTTAAGAGGATGTCGTATTTTGATGATTTAAAATATAAAAGTGAAAAACACATTTGATGTCACCAACTGAAAATCAAAAAATGTAAAGTATTTCTTTCTAGACTCATATTTCACTTTGCTGAAAGTCAGCAATTGCATGTGTAACTCATTTAATAATGGAAACAGCGTTATTAGTGTGTATATATAATAAAACTATTTATAGCACCTTTCAAAACAAAGTTTAAAAGTGTTTTACAGAAAACATTAATACAAGTAAATATAAAACAATACAAAATAATTTGAACTATTACAACAAACGCCATCACAAAGCAATGAGATTAAAGTGAGTTTTGAGAATAGACTTTAAAGGGGGTACTGAGAAATTGGAGAAAGTCTTGATGAACTGAAATAAATGAGAGGCGCAACATTTCACAACAGTAAAACTATATCAACTTTTCATACTTTACTATATACACATGGTTGCACGGATGTTTGGACATAGTTTTGATTTTGTTAAACGCCACCGTCCCCATTTACTCAAGTTGTTGTGTTTTGGGTGACGTATTCCTTTAATTGGTGTGATGTTGCATTAGCTAGTTTTCCAATTCTGAACTCATCACTCACAAGTGACACATTCATTCAAGAGATGTTTTTTCTGTTTGTTTTCCGGGACAGTTTAAGGAATTCTGAGAGGCGTTTGTTTTCTGAAAGTCACACTACATCCAGCCACACTTACTGTAGATCACATCTTTTGCCAGTTCTAATGCTGATGATGAATTGATGGGTGACTAATGTGACGCTAGATGTTTTGTACTTATTATTTATTTTCGTCAGGAGGAGGCCGCAGAGAGTAGTTCAACAATTTAGCTTGGCGCATCAAGTATTAATGCCCTTCAGCACCCTGCTAAACTGTAAATATTCTACAGAAAGTGTACAATGGCAGTTTAGTACCCAGCAGGGTGAATGAAATGTGTGATCACGGTATAATCTGTGGGTTTATAGTGGTATGTTGAATGGATTATTACAGAATTATGCACAAATACACCTTTTTATTAGAACCACTGATGCAGTGTTTTTAACTGAATAACAATGTTGGTAACAGGAAAGAAATAAAGGCCTTATGTCTTAAATCACTCCTTTTATACAATGTCTTCTTTTCATGTGCATTCCTCCAAAAACTCACTCCTGTCTTCGGTTCGCCTCGCCTCTTTTGTCTCCCTCCAGAGTTTATTTCCAACTGCTCGCACATGGGTTGTCAGGAAACCTGTGCGGTGACTCCAGCAGGGCCTGCTTGTTACTGCAAGAGTGGTTATGAGATCAGCGCAGATGGAAAGACATGCAAAGGTGAGTTTGTCTAATGGCCACCCTCTGTGATAACTGCAGTTCAGTGTATGCTGCAAGTCCTAAAAAAAATAGTAAATCTTTGTATTTTATTCCTGGCGAAATGAGAGAAATGAACTCGCTTACCTTGTCCGGTAACAATGTTTACTCAGGTTCTGGAGAAGCGGAATTAAGTGCAGAGCACACATTGGGTAGTTCAGGGGTCCTGGGTGTGTGCTGCATTTCCCACAAAAGACTGTTTGGAAACATTCATATCTTTGCAGGCATTGAGATAATAGAGGAGTCACAGACATTGATGAGCAACAACCTCGCTGATACAATGGCTATTTTATGCAACACATCACCTTTAATGAATCACTAACTTAATCGGACAAAAATAAACTTAACAGGAGACACAGAATTGTTGTTTTTTAATAAGTTAAATCAGCATTTTTATGTCTCCTCCGCAGATATGTTTAGGTTTTTATTGTATTTTCAGTTTGTAAAAATTCTGAACTAGAATTTGTTATTTGCTATACCCTAATAAGACCATCTGTGGCTTCTGTGGTTCAGATTTTGACGAGTGCGGTTTGTATGGGACCTGCAGTCAGTCCTGTACCAACACTGAAGGCTCCTACGCCTGCTCATGTGTGGAGGGCTACTTGTCGCAGCCAGACAATCGCTCATGCAAGGCCAAGAATGGTAAGTAAGCCGACATCGGCAGTACTGAATGTAATCCAGTTTTGACTGAGACTGTGCGAATGTTCTGTTCATGTTCCTCCTGTCAACCGGTAGCTGTGTTCATGTCACGTTTCAGTGCCAGTAGACCGTCTGCCTGTCCTGCTGATCGCCAACTCCCAAAACATCCAGGCCACCTCGCTGAGCGGCACCACGGTCCACAGCCTGCTGTCCACCAGCACCAAACAAACCACAGCCATGGACTTCCTTTACGCCCAGGAGACTGTCTGCTGGATCCATGTAGGAGACGCCCCCTCATCCACATACCTCAAATGTGCCAAGATCCCCAATCTGAAGAGCTTCACAGAGGAGAGAGTCATCAACATCACCCTCAGCCTGCACCGTGAGTACACCGCAGCAGCGTAGAGCTTCACCCAGGTACATTTAGTACACAGCAGAATGTTACAGCCCCGTTCTCAACACATAATACTTCACACGACAGCAGAACATATTGCCTAACTGCTGACTTCATTAGGTTGCGTGGCAAGGCCGGAAGAAAACACTGGACAACACCTGTGGATTCACAGCAATCTGACAAACATTTTTTCAGAGGAGGAAGCGTGTATTTGTTTAGTATTTCACTCATTCCATACTTCTATGTAAGTCTGGCTAAAATGAGGCAGAGACTTGATAGCACAGATGTGCTATCAGCACAACAGACATCCATTCTGCCCACAGCTTCTTCAGCACATGGACCTTGAAACTATCAAATACGCTGACTAGAAGTTTGTTGCGACACACGCACAATTCAAAAAACACTTCCAAACCCTAATCACTAGAAATAGGCCTTTACATAGCCAGGTAAACGCAGTAAAAGCACATTGAAGCGAATGTTTCCAGGTTTGTTTTTGGTTTAGTTGCTATCTGGAAATGAATGCAATTGGATTTAGACGTCTGCTGGAGTGACGTTCTTCTAGCTAATCTGAATTTTAAGTAATTCTAAATATCCTTTAGCCTTCCAAGGTCTACCCCACCTATCAGTAGCAAAGCCCAACCTTTGACTACATGCCTCGGCTGATCCTCACCTTGAATTATTACGTTTGTCTGGTTTGCATCCTTTGAAGATGGCGATTTGGCCGGGCTTGTTGGTCTGAATTGCTTCAAATGTGTTTCACTTTAAAAGTCAAATGTAAACAGGTGGAGAAAAAATGTCCAGAAATGTAGCCAAAACTGAACAGAGCATCAATACCGACGTGCTTGTGCTCCGCTTGTGAGTCAGAAGTATTGTGGCAGCACATTAAAAGCAGCTGTGTTTTTCCATGGCTTAAGTTTCGTTTCAGAAAGAGTCTGTTCTCCTGTAAAAAGGGAACTAAAAGACAGACCTTGGAGATCTAAGGCGCACGAATGAGTGCAGACGTGCGTATGTGCGTGTTCCTGCAGACAGGAGACAACCTGCTGGTCAAAAGCCTCCACACCCACTTCTCCTCCCTCTGTTTATCTCTTCGTTGCTTCAAGTTCCTAGCCGTGTTGCGGCCTGGTTTTCGGGCTCCCTGTCTGCACTGTGAAAGGGAAAGTACAGAAACAACACATTCATCCACACAGAGGCAGCAGGAATGCATCCTTTTAGGAAGTTGGTTGACAGATGGTTTATAACTATCTGCATTGTCATTCTAATCCACAAACAATGAATGACTTTGCCTTGAATTAAAACAGCGTTGCATTTTACTCACTCACTTAGTCGTTATGTTCATATTCTCTGCCCACGTGCTTCCTGGTTCGCTCCACAATCCCTTAACTCCACTTTTAAACACTGTACACAGTACTTGGGCTGTAATGCAGACATGCTTTAATTGTCTTGAATCATATAGCTCAGCTTTATTCCTCTCCTCTCTCTTTCTTTGTTGCGTACTTGGATGCAAGTCTTGTGACCTATCACATTCACTCAGCACGCTGCGGCTGCTCTCCATTGACGTCCCTTTTCCATTGCGACTAAAGAATGCGTTAACGTGACAGAAATGACTTTCTCAGCACAGACCATCGCAGAAAATGAATAAGCCGAATCATGACAGTCGGGCAGCTCTGTCTTGCACATGCTCGCACAGTGCGGTGTAGCTGTCATTTGGAAATATGTTCATTTCAAACCAGATAATATCAGGCAAGCTTCAAATGATGAAAATTATGCATGAGGCATTTCGGTGTCCCTCAGTATTAAGAGGAAGATTGAGCCTGATGCACCTCTCTGTCTGTTGTGAAGCTTGCTAACGCCACATCTGTTATTAGCTAATTATTGAGTACAACCCTTATATAATCGGGCTCATACAGGCAAAAAGACATCATAACAGCCTCCTCGAAATTACAGAAACATTGCCACACTGATATGGAGTTTTCCTATAAGGAAAGATATGTATTTGCGCTTAACATTATGATTTAAGTAGGATTATCACTAACCAGAACCTCAACAATTTAAGGACCAGAGGAATTTGCAGGAAATTCCAGCAGCTTCAGCTGGTTTCTCCACGGCCGCCCCCCACACACACTGCAGCTTGGACAGGATGTGCATGACTGATGAAGTAGGCTTAAAGCTGTATTGCTGAAATAAGGAAGCAATAGAAGGGCACTGCACTTCCTGTGGTGACATTATTATTACTATTTTGTGTCCGTATGAGTAACATGAGAAGAACATGTCGCTTGAAGACAAATTGACAGAGAAAATGAAGTGTTGGGTGTTTCCTGGCGTGACGGTTTTGCACAATAAACCATATCTCAGGTGTAGACAGGTGCTAGATATGACACGAAACATAGACAAGAGAATCAGCCTTTTTATTTGTGATGACTCAGACAAACAATGTCAGGAACAAATCTGACAATGCAGAGGACCCCAAATACTTAACGTCAGCGCAAAAAAAAAAAATATACAATGCAAAATGGCAGATTTTTCTCATCTGTTCAAGTCCCTAATCTGGAGCGACTTCCCAGACAGCAGAGTTGCTCTTTTGGACAAGCTGCTGGCGTGTGAGCGTGACAGAATAGGAGGAGCAGGTTTATGCTTACAGTCAACATGTGAAGGAGCCAGCAGCGACCAATGGCAGGGGTGAACATACAGGAAATGATGCGCGTGTGGTTGGAGTGACTCATGACCTCAGTATGCCACAGATGAGTTGTCCAGATGTGTTGTGTCCCCCCCAACACACACACACATACACACACACACACACACTTTCTCTCTGTGTCTCGCTCGCTCTCACTTTCATTGCATTCCCTCTGACTTTGTTTTTTTTTTACTCCCACTTTCCTCTTCCAAATTTCATGAAACATACACTTACTCTCATGCTATATTTGTCAATGTATGTTTCTTGCCATGGCTAATTCTACCAGTCACTCACTTCATACAAAAGTCGTAATGTAAGCCCCACGTGACTATGGCATTATTTTTCACTACTTTTAGCCGTTATTAAACAAAAAATAGAACATGCTCACAATAATAGCGCTAACATGCTGCTGTTTTGCAGGCATAATGTTTACCATAAACTAATTCAGTTTAATGTGTTCGCATCCTAGCATTTGCTAATTAGCACCAAACATAGAGTACAACTGAGGCTGATGGGAACCAAACTATTGGGCCAACTCAAATGTTGACTTGATGGCGCTAGATGAGGGATGAAGGGATCCTCAAAGTGATTGCAGACCATCCTGAAGGGAACATGAATGTCTGTTCAAATTACATGGCAATCCATCCAAAAGTTGTTACGATATTTTAGTCTGGACCATCATGGCTAAAGATCCAGATTAAAATTTGATTATATAAATACCCCTTGTAGAGCAAACACAATGCATCAAAGACATTTGCTGTTGTTTTAAATGCCTTTTAGGGACTCTAGCACATGAACCATATCCAATTTGCATATTTTAATAATTATAGTTGAAGCATATTCTGAATGAGCTGCGCTTGTCAGACGTCATTTATTGTAAACTGTGGTGACGAGTCCCTTATTGCAGCAGGAAACAACCATGAAATACCTATAGTACATACAATATAGGTGCAAATCAGTTTAATCAGTTGTTCCTAACATATGGGCGCTGAGAGCTCTTCCCAATGGGAAACCTAGAAATGAAAGATAGATTAACATTCAGTTGTACTAGAGGCTGCTGCTCCACACTGTGCACAGGAGGGCTGATCCTAGAGCAGTCACTAAGCTTCCCTTCCCTGCTTGTACTGTAAGAGCTACAGTACCTGCTCCCCATGCGCAGTGAGCTACAGTGTGCTGCTTAGCACAGACACTGACCTGAAATCTCCTTAAGAGGTTATGTGGTGTTAAAAGGCAAGTCAGTCAGCACATTTTCAAATCTTCTCTCCATTCAACACTGCTGAGCTTTAAACACCCCTCTCTCTCTCTCTCTCTCTCTCTCTCTCTCTCGCTCTCGCTCTCGCTCTCTCGCTCGCTCTCTCTCTTTTTTTTCACACATTAAAGGTACTATATGGAATTGTCCTTGTTATTAATGTCCGCAGTGGCCGTTAAGTGAACTGCTGTCAGCATTTGGCTGGACTGGCTTGGTCTCAAGAACACTTTTTGAAGGTCTCTTCTCAGAATCGGCCCTATGCTGTCCACCGTCTGATTTATTTATCGTCACTGAGTTTATTAAGACATTCCTTATATGCATACACACATACAGCATACATGGCATTAAAAGAGGTGAATGGCTCAGTTCTTAGGTTGCATTACAGTCCGCTCACACATTGACATTATAAAGCGATTTTTACCTTGAACCATGAAATGCATTTCAGTCACCCTACACTGTTCACACAGTCCCCAAATTATCCAATTGCATTTCCCCTCTTGCCTTGTATGGCCTCTGGATCTTAACAGAACCACACTTTTTTTTTGTTGTTTTTCGATTCTCCCCCTCGCCTGTGTGTTTCTGGTGTGACGTCGTTGCCAGATGCTTGAGGGAGTGTTTTGGACTGCGGGAGGTTGGCGAGGGGAAGTGGGGGTTGGGGTGTATGAGCGGGTGGTGTTAAAGTTTCAATCACAGTTTTAAAAGTGACAGTTCTCAGGTATCAAAACCATTTAAAAGTAATGCCACTGATATAACTACACTATTCATCCCCTGCGTAGTAAGCGCTGTGGGTGCCTGTGAAGATGTGTGCCCCTCACTTGTCCTCCTACATACAGTTATAGGAGTGAAACTCTGCCTAGTTATGCACTTTGAATACATTATCTAGACATTCCCTCGGCTGTTGTTTTTCTTAGACCAACAGGGAGCAGAGAAATGAACGAGGAAACACGTCGAAAACAAGTTGTTTAGAGAGAGTAGGAAAGAAATGAAGAAGGCGGTCGGTTGTGTTTTTTCAATTATGCTGTGTTGTTTTTTTATAGCATAGTTTGAGACAGACAGAGCTGCAGTTAATGAATCCAGTCTGTTTTCCCACCTCTGAGGAACAGACAAAGGGGAGGGATAGGGGGATGATGCATTGAGGAGAAGGAGGAGAGAGAGAGAATGGGAGGAGATTGAAAAGTCTTCATTGGAGCCATTTCTGTTAAGCAGAGGTGGAGGAACATGGAGAGTGGGTGGTGTCAGAAAGCAGGGGACGGATATTTTTTCAGTTCTTTCAGTAACCCCCCCCCCCCCCCCCCCCCCCCCCTTTGTTTACCCATTGCTTAATCAGTGAATCAGAGTGTTGTGGGGCAGCTGGAAGCATTTAAACAGAGAACTCTGTGTTAAAAATGAAGAGTACCTTTGGGAATATGGCCCCTGATTCCCATAAACCTCAGAAATGCTGCAGCACAATGGCCAAGTTTCCTTAGTGGAAATCAGATCTCTCTCCCTCATTCTTCTCTCTTCTGTCTTCTTTCTTTTCTTCTCACTTTTTTCTTCCTTTGCTCTCCCTCCATCTGCAATTTTTTTCTTTAATCCGTTTTCCACTTTTACTTGAACCAAAATATTTGAAAGTGATCCATCTCGCTCCCTTTGCTAGCCCGGCTCTTCAGAAAAATGTGTCAGTTTATCTAAATCCAGAGGGTTCCTCTGGACTTACTGTCAGATTTATTGGTCCATAGCTGGTAAGCTCTCACTATGCACACTTTTATTATGCTCTCATGCCAAGGAATCTGCTTCGTCATTTCCCCGCACTCAAGCTTTTCTTTCCGGGTTGGAGAAACCGATCCTCTGGTCTGCCCTAAATCATCACAGTGACCTGCTCACCCTGGTAAACATACCCCCATATAAGACCTCCACCCTTAGCACTGAGCGCTGCATGTCCATGGACTCCTGCAGCACGACTTTGGCCCTATATCCGAGGTGTTTGTGTATGTGTGTCAGTAGGTGTGTGTGGATAGTTCTGTGGAGAGCAGAGCTCGTGGCAGCTGTGAAAATACGAGTCTTGTGGTTTGTGAAACCCTCCTCCCAACTCTTTCTCTCTCTCTCTCGCTCTCTCTCTAGTCATGCAGACATATAGTTTTCATTCCGTGTGAAGAATAATATTTATGGGTACGACAGTCTGTGCTGGAAGAGGTATTCAGATGTTTACTTACATAAAAGTTGCAATACCACAATGTGGAAATACTCAGCAAGTAAAAGTCTTCATATTCTTCAAAATGCTACTTAAAGTGGCTATATTCAATATTTTTGTATTAACAGTGGATCACAGGACTACTGTGTGAAAGGGGTCACTTGTAGTGACGAACCATCAGATAATTGTCTCTGACTCTGAATTCTCCTCAGCTTTATGGAGCGTCAGCTTTTAGCGTCTTTCAGCTCTTTGTTTTGGTTTTCCGGCTGCGACTTTGCTCTGTTTACAAAGTAACCAGTAACTGCAGCTGTTAAATGAATATTGTGGAATTAAAAGTACAATATCTTCCTTTGAAATACGGTGGTGTACAAGAATATAGTGGCGTAGAATTAAGTATGTTCAAGCGCAGTACAGTAAATGTACTTTCCATCACTCACTGCAGCAAATATCCTCACATTTCCTTTCCTTTAGCTTTAACAATAGCTTTCTGTCTCTGATCCTTGGCTCGGCCTCAGTGTGGCTGAGCTGCTATTTGAGGAGAGGAAGGAAGAGGAGGGAAAGAGGGAACCAGGGAGAGGGGTATATTAGTGTCTCATGTTATTCTTTTCTTTTTTTTTTTTTTAAATGTTCTGCTCTCACAGACCCTCGCTGTGTGGTCCTGCACCACATTCAGGACAGTTTGTATAGAGCAGGGGGTATTCCAGTGTTTTTCCCTGTAAAACTTCCATAAAGTGTGTGCTGCCATGTGCACGCGTCGAGGTGTTTGATTTTCATCGTCGGGTGGGGCACCGGTCTTCCCCGTGATCTGAGCCTCAGGAAAATAAACGCAGCGGAAACCACACGCCCACTGTCGCTTAGCTACAGCTACAGCAACATCTCACTCCTCAAAGCAACAAACAGCCTGTCTCATATTCTGTCTGTCTGAGTGACTGGAAACCTGGAGTCCAAACCTGAAAATCTGGACTGTGTGTGTGTGTGTGTGTGTGTGTGAGAGAGAGAGAGATAGAGAGAGAGAGCTGTTGAACACACAGTATTGCTGACTAATTTACTTCATCACATGACTATGAGTCAAACCTCTTACCCATCTGTTACAAGTATGTACGACAACAGCACATGCTCAAGCTCTTTATGCGTCAAAATCAATCAATTCAGTTACTGAAAACACTGTGTTGGCCTCCCCCTGCCCCTCCTGTGTCTGTGCCCCTTCTTACCCCCTCCACCCTTTCTCTGTCCAGATGTGGAGCAGATGGCCATCGACTGGCTCACCGGAAACTTCTACTTTGTGGATAACGTGGACGACAGGATCTTCGTGTGTGACAAGGATGGGCAAACATGTGTCACCCTCCTGGACCAGGAGCTGTATAACCCCAAAGGCATTGCCCTAGACCCCACCATGGGGTCAGTTTGATACCTTACTTTCTGTGTAATGCATAAACACACTGCATGCAAATTCATTTTAATCCCATGAGAACAACTGGAGTCAGACTTCTGTCATCTGCCGTTGTTACCCAACTTTAAACCGTGAGGTGAAATGGAGGGAAAAGGCTCAATGGAAGTTTGGATGTTGGAGTAATTGAGTGCAGATGTTCTGTTTGCACTGTGGTACGCTGACTGTATAGGTTTTGAATGTAAACGCATGTTTTTTTGTTACAGCTATTTTGTTTATGACCAGACTTTCCAACTGAATTCCTGAAAGTGTGTGTGTGTGTGTGTGTGTGTGTGTGTGTGTGTGTGTGTGTGTGTGTGTGTGTGTGTGTGTGTGTGTGTGTGTGTGTGTGTGTGTGTGTGTGTGTGTGTGTGTGTGTGTGTGTGTGTGTGTGTGTGTGTGTGTGTGTGTGTATCTGTGGTGCATGCTTGTGTGAGTGGCTGAGAGCTTGTGTGTGTTGGAAAGAATTAACAGCAGGAATGTGTGTGTGTGTGTGTGTGTGCTTGCAGCTTCCACGCAATTTCCTTGTCCGTAATTGTTTTTTCCAGTAACAAGGTCAGGTAGATTCACTGTAGCTGCTTTTTTGTTGTTGTTGTGGTCTGCAGTGTCATTAGAGGAGGAGAAAAACACCACTAACAACAATATAACATCAAAATTCATCCTTTGTGGTGCTGTTAAATTAGTTACCACGAATCTTTCAATATATCCGACAGTGACTGTTTACTGTAATGAACCTCAGAAAAGTTACTGATTATTTTACTATCACCCCACTATGACAGGATTTTGTGAGGCTTAGTTTCGACAGGGAATCTGACAGGGAAATGTGTTTTCCAGCTCATTTAGCACATATTTTAGAAAAAGAGATGTTGCTTGCCAGCACCTTTTCAGGGACTGTGAGCGTGATTTGTTATTTGAAGCTTTAAATAAGTCACTATTTTTGCTTTGGCAGCTGTGAAACACTTAAATAATGATTATGCTCTGACACACTATTTGTGTTTGGTTCTAAATCAGATTTACAGTGTAAATGTGTTCCTTCAGAATATAGCTGGTCTTTAAAATTACAGCTATTTCAAAATAAACTCCAAATGTTAGCTCTTGTGGTATAGGAGACTTGCTGAATACAAGTTGAGGACTTTAGACATCTTTGTTTTGTCCAACCAGCGGTCCAAATATATTTTGCAAATATTCAGCATTATTACTTGAAAAATGACTTAAACAATGAATGTAGCTTGCTGTTTGCTAGCAGGGATGTCGCCTGCTTCTTTTACCCTACTGAATCTAGATTAGTATTGTCTCCCTGTGATGGAAATAAGGGCGATCAATCAATTATAACAAAGCCAGATGGGCGGAAAATACTATTTTCCGACTCAATTGGTCTATTCATCCGTCTGTCCTCAATCAGGTCTGATCCTTTGTTTACACAGGAAGGTATTCTTCACAGACTACGGTCAAATCCCTAAGGTGGAGCGCTGCGACATGGATGGCCAGAACCGAACCAAGCTTGTGGACAGTAAGATCGTGTTCCCCCACGGCATCACGCTGGATCTCGTCAGCAGGCTGGTGTACTGGGCCGATGCCTACCTGGACTACATTGAGGTGGTGGACTATGAGGGCAAGAACCGGCACACCATCATCCAAGGCCTGCTGGTGAGAACAGCTGCACAGGATGCACCCCACTCCCATTATTATCAATTAGCCGGAAGATAATCTCCCTTAAATTAGCTGTCTTTGTGTATGCCATTCATAATGCTCTAAAAACCCCAGAGTGCTTTATAGTTCCCTATATATCTGTAATACACCTTATGTTTCTCCTGTGTACTCCTGTAATGTGTTCTTGCTCAGTGAGTTATATGCACAGATAAGACCGCGGACATTTGCCTTTTCATTAAAGCCGCTGATTAATAGTGTCTGATGCTGAGGCTGTTGTTGATGTTGCAGGGCTGTTGAAGCACAGTGGCTCTTAAACCTGTAACCATGGCTTTTACTGTGATCTGTGGAGAAGTAATGGCTTTCATTTACTCACTGAACCTAAGGGCACACACACAGGTGCACACACACACACACACTAGCATGTCTTGCTTTGTGCGTGTGAGCACCTGTGATAGGGCCGAAGTACATTCACATCCTCCAGGTAAAGGGTAAACGTGTGTTATTGATGGTGCTGAGTTTGGGCTGTGCGTGTGTGTTTATGAAGGCCTGACATGCTCTCGTAAAGCTGCACAGGAAACTCTTTTGTTTAAAAAACAGTTATTAAATTGCAGAAAAAATGTCCATGCTTGCTTATAGAGACCCTTTATATGCATTAGATTTGGAAAAATTCAGTTCTGATGTTGATGTTTTTCTTGGCTGGATCTGTGAGTAAAGGTGACATAGTGCACAGTCATGTTTCCTTACAGTCTGATGCTAATAGGCATCTATTCACTGTATAACCTCAGTGGGCATTGCCCTTGAGCCTATGACAATAACCCTTTTTATCTTTCTGACTGAGTCTCTATGTGGCCTGAGATGCACCACAATGCCATCTCAGGTTTTATGCTGCTGCTGCTGAAACAGCCTCTTGTGGCACTGAGTCACTGGCCTGAATGTGTGTCCAGATCTGAAAGTGTTTGCCTTGCTTTCCTTCCTGATTTTGTCAGATAAAAGCTAATTTGTCCATGAGTTCTAACTATTTTGAGCAGTTGAAGTTTTGCTGGTTCTTCTCAGTCACTGCTGCTGCTAAACACTTCATTTCACATCATTTCATAATACCACTTTGTACCACAGAAAATACTAGTTTCTGAACCAAAGGCAGGTGGCTGTTAGAATTGTGTATCAGGACATTTCAAAAAGAGGGTGAACTGTTTAACCACCACTCTACATGCACATGGTTTGTTAAACTAAAAGTAACAATTTAAACATCAACTCTACTTTATGCTACATTACCAATTACTCACTCACTAAAACTAACCATGGAGAAAAATGACTAAAGAGAATCTCCGAAACATGGAGGATATTTGGAACAGAGCCATGGTAGAAGCGCGGTAATGGACTCTGAGGTTTTCAGATATAGAAAATAATGGACTTCATGAAATAAAATGCCCCGCCACACTGAATCATGGTCAATTATTTTCATATATGAGGACACATAATCATGTATTACTGCTTGCATAAAGACAAGATACTGTATTAAGGTGAGGCAGGGTGAATAAATCAATGAAAAAATTTAAACGCAAAACTAATGTGTTTTTGCTTACACAGCCTTCATCAGAGCCTTTAAAGCTCTTTACAAGCTCAATAAATATAGCACTGGTACAGTATTTCTGTAGAAGCACTTATTTATCTTATTGTCATGAGGCACAGCAAACCAGTGACTGTAACTGTCAGTATTTTATGGAAAAACTTAGCTTAACTTCTTAGCTAGACTACATGTATAGTTAATAATTAATTTGAGCACTCAACGGGGATTGTACGTTGGAATTAATACCATCTTCCTCTCCTTCACTCTTTCCCTCATCACTTCTATCATCTCCCCACTTTCCATTTATTTCTCTTCAAGATTGAGCACCTGTACGGGCTGACTGTCTTTGAAAACTACCTGTATGCCACCAACTCAGACAACGCCAACATGCAGCCTAAAACCAGTGTGATCAGGGTCAACCGCTTCAACAGCACAGACTACCAAGTAGTGACCAGGGTGGACAAGGGAGGAGCGCTGCACGTTTACCACCAGAGACGCCAGCCTCCAGGTAGACCACACGCACACACACACACACACACACACACACACACACACACACACACACACACACACACACACACACACACACACACACACACACACACACACACACACACACACACACACACACACACACACACACACACACACACACGCACACACACATGCTTTTATATAATCTGATATCATCTGAATACTGTATTGATGCTTTTAGTTTTGTGACTTTATTTTCCACCTTCTTGGTGTCCAGTACGTAGCCATGCATGTGAGGTGGACCAGTTTGGGAAGGCTGGAGGCTGCTCAGACATCTGTCTGCTGGGGAACGGCCACAAGACCCGAACCTGCCGCTGTCGCTCCGGATTCAGCTTGGGCAGTGATGGCAAGTCCTGCAAAAGTGAGTAGGACTATAAGTGTTACGAAAACAATTACGCTTCAGCGGCCGTAAATACAATTTTATTTAAATATGTGAATATTGAGTAGGCTGTAGCACAACTGAAACTAGTAAGCAATCCTATATTTTGAGAAAAATAAACAGTCATGACTCAGCAAGCAAGCAAGGAAGAAAGCTCTGAACCATCAGCTTAGCTAACAGAGCTAAAAGTACTATTTTAAATACAGGGTTGAAACTGATGACGAACTATGAATTAAAAAACATAGTAGGAATAGTTATCTAAACGCAATGACTAGACAGTTGAAATTGTTAGCTGGAGGCAGCTTAATGGATACATCATTAAAATAGACCAAACCGACCTCAACATTGACAGTTCAGATGTATGAAAACATTATTGTTACAATATCTTCCTTTGTATCATTTTAAGTATTAAATATCAGTTTAAAAGTTGGGTGCATTTGTGACATGGCTGGTTGTGTCAATGAGCCCATCATGCTGTGGAGGTACATCTGACAAAAGAACGTTTGGTAACCACTGCACTGTAGCGCACTGTAGATTCATTACAACTGTGTGCGTGCAGCCAGCAGAAGTGTAAGTATTAAGTAAGGAGCCACAGTGATTCAGCTTTATAGACCTAAAGCCAAGGGCAGCCAAGGTTGGACCAGGGATGTGGTTCTCCCCTGGGCAATAGACCGGGGAAGGGCTGAACAAAGTAGCTGAGCAACACATAACTTAGTCTGACTCTCCAGCTCTCTGCTAACCTCCCCATAAAGCTTTCAGCCTGATTCAGCTTGTTGAGAGAAGGGTTTTGATATTCTATTAACCAATAATAGCATTATATTGATCTGCCTCCTAACAATAGACTGTTCTTGAAAATGACATAATGAATATAAGTAAAGACGATCCTCCTCATCCTCATCCTCATCCTCATCCTCATCCTCTCAGTTAAGATAACTTAGTTTACACTTTGGGCTTTTGCCGATCTTGCACCTTATTTACGTGTTTAAATCAGTACACATTATTTGGGGAAACAAACAGTCATGAGTCAGCGCAAATTTAAAATGTCAACAGAAATTGTGAAAGAACATGATATAAGTAAAATAAGTGTAGTGTTAACTGCCTCTGTTGAATTGTGTATATATAAATTCAGCACTAAGCCACAGACTTTTGTTTTCCTGTGTTGCTGCAGAACCCGAGCACGAGCTCTTCCTGGTCTATGGTAAAGGTCGCCCAGGAGTCATCAGGGGCATGGACATGAACGTCAAAGTACCGGATGAATACATGATCCCCATAGAGAATCTGATGAACCCGAGAGCTCTGGACTTTCACTCTGAGAGCGAGTTCATTTACTTTGCCGACGCCACCAGCTACATCATCGGGCGACAGAAGATTGATGGAACAGAGAGAGATACCATTGTGAAGGAAGGTAGGGTAATGACAACTAATTTGACAAAGGATTGTGAAAATGAAATTCCATTCCTAAGTGATTTCTTTCCCAGGTTACACATGCATACTTGCATTCAAGTTATAAGGATTTTGCCCAAGTTTGGGCTGTAAATACATTGGGCAAACATTTTCTCTTGAGCAAAAATGCATGCATGAGATTATATACAGGTTTACAAGAGGTGATAAACAACAAGGTTATCCCATTGAGTACAAATGGACTACTTTTGAAGTGTTTCCACAAATTTGAGTTGGCAAACATTTAAAAGTCTTTTTTTTCTCAATGAGCTGTATGAATCAGCAGGCAGCAATCCTGTAACAAATCAAGGCTGAAATAAAAAAGATATAAAAAACGCAAATCCCGGTTTACACTTCTTCAAAGAATATGCAGTCAGTAGTGTTTTTTATTGCAGCAGCAATAGGCACCAACAGTCTGTGTTTTTCTCAGGAATCCACACAGTGGAGGGCATAGCTGTGGACTGGATGGCTGACAACTTGTACTGGACAGATGACGGGCCTAAGAAAACCATCAGTGTGGCTCGGCTGGAAAAGGCTTCACAGACACGCAAAACCCTCATCGAGGGAAAGATGACTCACCCTCGAGCCATTGTAGTGGATCCTCTGCACGGGTAAGACAAAGAGATCGGGGGAGGGATGGAGGTGGATGTTTTTGTTCCAAAGAAAAACAATACAGGTCATTGAGCAAGGCGAAGAGGTGAGAGGTGATGGCAGCAGTTATAATAATGTCGACTTTGAGGTGGCAGTATGTGTGATGCATGCATGTCTGTCTGTGCTTATCTGTGGTTCGGGCAACATAGGGTGAAGGGTGATGATTGGTGGTCATTTCAGATGACTCAAGTGCTTGGTCACTCACCTCTCAGCATAGTCTCTCCACTCTCTTTCTGTCACAGTTTCCCTTATCGCTTGTGTATGAGCTGTTTATTGATTTTTACAATACACCACTTGCATCCCTTTTTTTTTCTCTTCTCTGTGTCTCTTCACAATTTCCAGAGTTTTATATTTTTCATCACATCTGCGTGGTTGACCATTACCACCCTGAAATGTAACGTCCCTTCTGATTTCACTTATCACGCGCTATTTATTGAAACAGATGGAGCCTTTTGTGCATTACATGGTAGATTTCCTCCCCAAGCTTATTAACAGACACCCATATCTGTCTCGTACTGTTTCAAATGGTGCTTAATCTTGCCGTGTATGAGTGTGTCCTATTGATAATGACCTCCTGGGCTGTGAGAAGCACACGCTCATAAACACGCACACACTTTTGGGATTGCAAAGCGGCAGGGTGTGATGTGTGTCCACACACTTCCCAGGGGAAAGGCACTCGCCTCCACTAATGCCTGTAATCAATCAGGCTCAGCGAGTAGAGGGAGGAGAGGGATAAATTCAAGAAAAGGAAGAGAAGCAGACAGATGGAAAACGAACTATGAAATGTTAATGCTAATGTCAGTCATATTCCTGGGGCGGGGGGGGGGCACAGTGTTGTAGACAGCCAGTACTCACAGGATGAGCCTGGAGCAGTGAGGGAAATTGACAGGTGCTAAAGTACCTGGTGGCAAACATTTGTTTGCCTGTGGGCAGATCTCCGTAGAAACGCGGTGGAGCCGCCTCACTGGATGCTCCGTGCTTTAGGGCTGCTAGATGAAATGTCATTGCCTCTGTTAATGCCTAGAGATTCTTCAAGATGCCCCAGCAAATTATCCCTTTTCTGCCTTACTATCACATTTCATTCAGTGCTTGTACCCATGACAGTTCTCTTGTTGCCTCCTCAGGTGGATGTACTGGACAGACTGGGAGGAGGACCCTAAGGAGAGCAAGCGAGGGAAAATTGAGCGGGCTTGGATGGACGGCTCCAACAGAAACGTGTTCCTGACCAGCAAAACTGTGCTGTGGCCCAACGGTCTCAGCCTGGACATCCCTCAGGGCATCCTCTACTGGGTGGACGCCTACTACGACCGGATTGAGATGGTTTACCTCAACAGCACCGAGCGCAAGGTCAGCACTCGCTCACCATCATCAGGATTATTTTACTGCAGGCTAGGGGCAGCGTAGTTCACAGGAATCAAGGCGGAGGATTATTCTGACATAACGAGCTGTGAGCGAGCTACAGTACAAAGGAATGAGTTTTACAGCAATGGAGGACTGTGGGTGGTCCATCACAATGCAATTCATAGTCTGCGGGCTTGAGCCCTTATAATACTGGTCACTCCTTGTGGCTGTATTGATGATATTTTGTTTTCACTGGCCTGTGTGTTGGCTTGGTGGTGTTTTTTTAAGCATTAAAGATTTTTAATGTTATGGTTGACATAAAATTCATGAAATTTAAATATGTATTTGCATACTCTGAATACCACAGAAAAGGTTATTTAAGGGCCACATACTGTAGATTTATGTTCTGCTTTATAGCACCACCATTGCTTTGATGCTTATTATTTTTTAGATTTGCAGCATAATTAACTCAAATGATAACCGGTAAAAAACAAAGAAGTTCCATCAAATTAACACAAACATGTTTTGGTGCAGCTGTTCTGGAGCACACAGTGCTGTAGTCTGCTTTTTAAAAAGTATACTTTACCATCATGTTGCTTCTCTTACATCATCAGACGGTGTATGAAGGTCAGGAACTGAACCACGCCTTTGGTCTGTGCCACTATAAACACTTCTTGTTCTGGAACGAGTATCGTAGTGGAAGCATTTACAAGTTGGACACCACCACTGGCACCGCCACCCTGCTGCGCAACGAGAGACCGCCCATCTTTGAAATCCGCATGTACGATGCTCAGCAGCAGCAAGGTGACTGGAAATGCATTACAAATTGATAATTCATCCATCAATCCATGTTAATCAAGAAACTATCATTGTCCAGTGTGAATATTATTGAGGCATAATTTGTGCTAATTTGTGTTTTGCATTAACCTTATGTATCTGCATAATTATGTTTGTTCATTCGCAGGCTCTAATGCGTGTCGTGTGTACAATGGCGGCTGCAGCAGTCTGTGTCTGGCTATACCAGAAGGCAGGCAGTGTGCCTGTGCAGAAGACCAAATACTAGACCCAGCTGACAACACCAGCTGCAAAGGTAAATTCAAACATGAATGCTTTGTATGTTCTACTGAGGTGGTGTGAGACTGAAGGGTATTTCTCATGGCTCTAATTATGTTCTGCTACACGTACAAAGTTTTATTTCCAGTATGTTGGACAAGATGAGTCAAGCTGTGTGACTCTGACTCTGTCTGTTTTGTTGGAACTGCTAGACAAAAATATTTGAACAAATGTAGACATACGGGGGGGGGGGTGGTAACAACAGAAGCACCTGCATAATGTAACGCAGCCCAATACAAACTCTTAATGAAGCCTAAAATAATCAAGGTGTTCCTAATATTTTGCCCACCCTCAAGTTGCTAAAAAAAATCAATAAAATCCAATCTATTCCAATACAACACCACAAAAGCCATAGCTATGACCCAGTCTCATTGAAAATCAAACAAAAAAATCTGCACACTGTATTACAGATTTTTGCAAATGCTGAAACACAATCTCTAAGCTAGGGCCCTCTTTACACACAAAAACAAAACCAGATACACAAAATACAAAACATCTTTTATCTTCAAACACTTCATTCAGAACTATATAATCTTCTAAAAATTGTATTTTTGCATCACAACTTAACACACAAGCACAAAATAAATAGCCCTTTTATTAGATGCCAACTGCACACTGATATGCTAAGTATAAGACACTAATATCTAAAATCTCATTTATTATCTTGTTGTTTTGTCCACCCCATACACGGCATGTCTTTTTTTTGTTATGCATTTGCTAGTCTGCTCAGCTTCAGTCTGCAGTAGGTGAGGTGGATTTTCACTTATGGATTTTCACTTTTCTTTTAATTGCTCGTTTCCATGAACCCTCCATTTTTGGTCATTCAAAACTGTGTTTTTCTTCATGCAGTCGTATTTCACATTCCTTTTATTCCTCCTTTCCTCTACTTCTCCTTCCACAGCCAACCCGTCTTACGTACCCCCTCCTCAATGCCAGCCTGGGGAGTTTGCTTGTAAAAACAACCGCTGCATCCAGGAGCGCTGGAAGTGTGACGGAGACAACGACTGTCTGGACAACAGCGACGAAGCTCCTGATCTGTGCCGTGAGTTACTGCACACACACACACACACACACACACACACACACACACACACACACACACACACATGCACACACACACGTAATCTAACATGGTTTCTAAACAGCTACCCCGCCTGTACTGAGTCAGATGACCTCAGACAGTCTGAATTTGACAGTCTGGTGATGCCAGAATGAAATGAGAGAGCAGAATCTAGTGAGTATCTGTTTATATGTGCGAATGTGTGTGTGTAGCAATATCCCTGGATCTGGAAAAGCTCTCTCTCTGCTTGTCCGTCCGTCTGTCTGTGTTTGGAAACCAACGGTTGTTCCCGTCCCAGACAAATCAAACACCCGTCCAAAACAGCTAGAATGTTTGCTCTCTTTTTCACTCATTTGCAACTGTCATCTCTCCAGTCTACACATTTTCTCTGTTTCCTTCTTCTTGCCTTCTTAACGCGTCCTTTCCTCTCTCCAGACCAGCACACCTGCCCTACAGACCGATTTAAGTGCAAGAACAACCGCTGCATCCCTCTGCGTTGGCTGTGTGACGGGGACAATGACTGCGGGAACGATGAGGACGAATCCAACACCACTTGCTCAGGTACACAAACCAGCTTATTCACCCTGCCAATATCTGACGGGTCCTTTTCAGTCGTTCACGATGTGACGTGAGCTCCGCTGTCTTGTCTTTTAGCTCGTACCTGTCCGCCTAATCAATACTCGTGTGCCAGTGGGCGCTGCATCCCTATTTCTTGGACATGTGACCTGGATGATGACTGCGGCGATCGGTCAGATGAACCTGCATCCTGTGGTTGGTCAACTTCAGTGGTTTGGTCTATAGCTGAGGGGTGATTTATTGCTGTTATTGGAGGTTGTTTTAACGTTTAATGTCTAAATTGTAGTTTTGTCCACAGCCTACCCCACATGTTTCCCCCTCACCCAGTTTACCTGCAACAACGGACGCTGCATCAACATAAACTGGCGCTGTGATAATGGTTAGTGTCTGTTCTGTACCTCTTCTCCTCTTCTCCTGTATGCCCGTTTACAGTGGCGACCACTTGCTTTCCTTTGTCACAGGTTTGCTGTGCATGTTTTACCACCACCCCCATATTGGCACACACGCTTCTTTTTGTCACCTTGTACGTTTTGTGTGTTTTTAGCTTTACTGTTTCTGCTGTCTTTTGTTGTTCTGTGTTGTTGGTTTTTGTTGTACCGTGTTGTGCTGTTCGCCCACTCTGCTGTCTTCCGTTGGTTCTGTCTTTCAGAAAAGGATTGTGGGGACGGCTCTGATGAGTTGAATTGTCCAAACCTGACCGGTTAGTGCATAGATCAACATGCACCACAACAGCCATGACGCTAGCCTAGTTCTAGGACTCGGTTCAGAAACAGTTAGGGCTGCTTTTCGGCATTGAACGTGGCCACACGTGCCAATACCGCTCTCCTTTTATTTACTGTAGTCTTCTGCACATAGGTTCGAAGCTGAATTAGATTTGATATATCGTAATGCATTATTCAGTCAAGCGAAAAGTCTAGTCAAATAATTTATTGTAATACAATATAATTTGGTAAAGATTTAATAGAATGTCAGGCTGAATGATAAAAAGTAGTTAAACCACAGAGTACGTTTCCCTGATTACTATGAAATTAAATGCTGTGAAATGCACTAAAGGTTTTACATCAGGTTGCCCTTTTACATTAGTATGGGCATAAAAGTGCTTAAGTTATGATGCTCTGCTGCCAGGCTCAATGTATCAGTGCTCGGTACATTCCCTCATGGTGCATGGTCTGATCTATGCAGTTTCTGTCATTATTTACTTTCATCTCTCATACTCTATTTCATTTGTATTTCATTGTTTTCTCTGTCACTGTGTTAATTGTGAAAAAAAAAAGAAAGAAAAGCAATTACTTTCTGCATATTTATATTTACATTTGTTCCCCTTGAGGCAGTGGGTGCCTCATAATGTGAGAGAGTGGGTGTTGTTTGATTGTGTTTGTTTTTCAGATAACGACTGCGGGGACAACAGCGACGAGGCAGGCTGTAGTCACTCCTGCTCCAGCGCTCAGTTCAAGTGTAACAGCGGCCGCTGCATCCCAGATTACTGGACCTGTGATGGAGATAACGACTGTGGGGACTACAGCGACGAGACACACGCAAACTGCACCAATCAGGGTCAGTGTTCCAACATTGCCGATCAGGTGGAACAGTTAGGAAACAGTAGTAACATCTAGGAAATAAGGATTTATAGTCATTTTCTTTTTTTTTTAAATTAAACCACCATGCTTGCAACAATGCTTTTCCATTTGCCAAGAAACTTCATATAAAAAAATACAGCGCTAATTCTTGGTCGTTTTCAAATATGTCAAGAAATGTGAAGAACAAAATTATGCCTAAATAATAATAATAACTTTTCACTAGTTTTTAGTCCACAGCTGCTTTCAAAGAGTGCTGGTTTTGCCTCGGTGTTGACTTTCTGTCCTTGTTCATAAAGCACACCTGCAGGACGATTCTATACCCTGTAATTAAGACAACTGAACTTATGTGTTCAGTATAAAATCTATAAACACAGTACCCTGGTATGGTTTATTTGTGCATAAAACCACATCTCAGTAATTATTTGTGGCAAGATTACGTGATCATAAATATGAGTTGCTGCAGCTGATGGGACTGACCGCAGTTGATACCAGCCGCTAATAATGCATGTTAATGCATTCACCATTCACAAACAAATAGCCGCTGGTCCTTTTTTTTAAACAGTATTCAAGGAACACTGCTGAGACGGGTGGTCGTTATTATCATGGATGGATGGTTGCATCGCCAGACTGTTTTGTCATTTATTCCCTGGACTGCACTAGGCACTGAAATCATAGCCTAGTATTTACATTGTAGTCAGTAGATGTAACAGGTCCCTGGTCCCTATTAGTCACACTGGCACATAATGAATCTCCCTAGTCGTTTAGTGAGTGATATAATAACTGTGAAGATATACCTACTTATAATGATCTATTCAGTATTATGCTCGTGCTGTTAAGAGCAACGTTGAAACAATAACACAAATGATTCATTGGCAGCTGGTGTTTATGACTAAAGCAATGGCCCTCTGTATGCATACTTGAATCTGGTCAGTCCTTTCCCGTTGCTAAGACTTGTTACCATCCAGAGTTCCAACAAACAGCTCATTAGCTTTTGTATTCACAGTCTTTTGATGCTGCCCATTGTCTCTGCTCAAGACTGTGTGTCGTGATGTAATTAATCCAGGCAAGGATTGAAGACAACTTTAGAGTCTTAATGACATCTTTCTCTCCGCAGCCACGCGTCCCCCTGGAGGTTGTCATACAGATGAGTTCCAGTGTCGTATGGACGGCCTGTGCATCCCCCTGCGTTGGCGCTGCGACGGAGACACCGACTGCATGGACCTGAGCGACGAGAAGAACTGCGAGGGCGTCACACACATGTGCGACCCAGCTGTCAAGTTTGGCTGCAGGGACTCTGGTGAGGGGATACCATACTTCAAATGAACGAGATGTACGTGAAGTCAGTTTAAGTAGTTATTTTGAAGGTAACCCCCGCCTTCTGTCCTCAGCACGCTGTATCAGCAAAGCCTGGGTGTGCGACGGAGACAGCGACTGTGAGGACAACTCCGACGAGGACAACTGTGAGGCGCTGGTGTGTAAGCTCTCTCACCATGTGTGTGCCAACGACTCCACCATCTGCCTGCCTGCAGAGAAACTTTGCGATGGCACGGATGACTGCCCAGATGGCTCTGATGAGAAACTCTGCGGTAAGAAACAACAGTGTCCCAGGCTGCGTTTCAGTACAGGGAACGCTATAACAGCAAGTAAAAGTCTGCATCTTAAAATAACAGTTCTGTGTAGCTATCACGTAGGCTTGTGTCAGTCCTGATCTGATGTTCTCTGTTTTACAGACCTGTGTTCACTGGACAATGGCGACTGCAGCCATAACTGCACAGTGGCCCCTGGCGAGGGGATAATCTGTTCGTGCCCACTGGGTATGGAGTTAGGGCTCGACAACAAGACCTGTCAAATCCAGAGCTTCTGTGCCAAACACCTTAAGTGCAGTCAACGCTGCGAACAGGACAAGTTCAGTGTGAAGTGTTCTTGTTACGAGGGCTGGGAACTGGAGCCTGACATGGAGAACTGCAAGAGCACGGGTAAGGGCCCGAGGGGAACAGTACAAGAGGGGGAGATGGTGGGCGGGAAGGATCAGGGGAAGGCGAGAGACATCAGTGAAGAATTTAAACATTTGATTGATTGTAGCTGTACAGTTAGGGAGGACGCTAGAGAAGTGACTGGGTTCTGGGCTTTGTCCGGGTTCAAGGCTGCAGAATCCAGAAATGTGGTGTGAGTTTGGGATCAACCGAAGGAGAGGCCGCCCAAGCAGGAAACTGTGGTTAGAGGAGACTCAGTATGCCAAAATGTGATACTCCTTTGGACAATAGACGAAGCACTGGAGACAGAAAAGAGGAAGAGCTTAAATACTGTTCACGTGTGTAAATGACTAAGAAAACGTAAAAAAAAAAAGACATGGGCATTGGTTTCTAGCTGTCATTGTTATTATTTTATGAAAAGACAGAATCTGAACGATTAAAGAATAAAGTGAAGAACAGATAAGCGTTTTGTTTAAGTCAGAGAGGGGACAAGATGTAAAAAAAAATGGAAACTGCTCGGTCACAGCAAATCAACTTGGAATTTTATTATCCACATATAGAATATAGTTCTCTCCCTGCAGCAACTCGCCAATGAGGCAACATGAATTTATGATTGTGCTCTTCACTGCCAGGTCTTAGAGGCTAGCCGCCAGCACCCTGTCATTCATCTGGCTGCCTGTTAGGTACAGATAACTCCTGTCTTATTTACTCAGTGTTTTAATTACCCAGGATTAGAGCCACTTTCAACACAGCCCCTCTGTCATTGGACAAGTCATTCACTGCAGTGTAACATGGCTGCGATGTTTTCCACGCTGTAAAGCAGAGCTGCTCTGCAGTATTTTGAGTAACAAGGATTTTAACCCTTTACCATCTGCTTTGTTCTTCACTGACCTATCTTGTTCATCTCCCACAGATCCTTTCAAGCCCTTTATCATTTTCTCAAACCGCCACGAGATCCGCCGCATTGATCTGAATAAAGGAGAGTTCAGTGTGTTGGTACCGGGCCTGAGGAACACCATTGCCCTGGACTTCCATCTCAGCCAGAGCGCCCTTTATTGGACCGATGTGGTGGAGGACAAGATCTATCGTGGGAAGCTGTCCGAGAACGGCGGTGAGCATTATTAACACATTCAATATGCTTAAAATACTTTTTTGTACCATCTATTAATTACTATTAAATATATGCTACTTACAGATATTTTACGTTTTGATGTAAAAGGAAGGTCCACCATATAGATTTCTTCCAGAGCTTTCAGCCACATCAAGTGGTCTTTGTCAGCGGATAGAGATTACATCGGTGCACATTTGTTGTGGTTATTAACATTGAATTTAATTAACAACATCAGATAAAGTGAAGATACACATTTGGAGTATTGAATGTCAGAAGCAGTTACTGGACTCCTATGAGTCATAACGTTGTAATCTCTAAATATGGTGTTGCACACTGGGAACATATATTCTAGTTCTGTTGAGGTAAACCATTTGTACTTATCAATTTCAATGATAACTACTTTGTTGTGATTTAGTGGTTTTTGACAAGGCCCAGCAGGCAAGAATATCTGGTAAACTATTCAGGTTTTTTGCATGTTGGTGTCGATAAGATGCACTGTCGGTGCTGTTACAGTGGCTTCTTGTGAGCAGAAAATCAGATGTGGTTTCATAAAGGCCAGACCAGTCAATCATGACCAGTGTGCATAACAAACAACGGCCTATCACCACCACAGCAGTAATAAATGAGCAAATCATGTGTACAAGTCTGCACTTAAGTCGTGTGGCATTCATGTATTTTTCTGTGCATGTAGTTGTTATGTGCCACGTTTCCTTTGCAAAGCTAATGGGCTACATACAGTGAGTGTGTGTTTTCATTGCTTCAGACAGGATAATGACTCATCTCAAATAATTAGCCCTGTCCCTTTGATTAGGGACCCAGTGGAAAATGAAAGGGATAGAAAGAGGCTGGAAAATGTGTCTCTTTAGCCCAGCAAGGCACCACATATTTAGTTTTTTTTCTCTCTGAATCACAACCCCTGCTGAGCCACTACTGTGTTTATTTATGTTTTCATGTATCGCACTGACATGTGATTTCTCCCAAACATAGCTAACAATTCCATTAAAGGAATCACAGATGTGATGCAATGTTAGCTTTGAATCCTAATAGCTTGATTACATTTACATCGTCTGTAAATACTTGAAGCAAAGCGGATCAGTGCTTCGGGTTACAGTGCAATCTGAAATGTTGCCATCAGCAAATCCCAGCCTTCGAAGCTTTCATACATACATATTGAAATACTGTGTGAATTCATTAAGAAACTTAAGCGCCCCGAAGGAATCTTTATTTTACTGAGTAGCAAGTTGAAATATGATTAGAGTTATCTTAAACAAAGATGGATGATGCCTGGTAATTCTTTCTTTTCCACTATGTTAGATAGATTTCACAAACAATCAAAGTGTACTGACATTTAGTTGAACTTGTCAAGGATTAAAAACTCAACACTGTTTGAATTTCCATTGTAGTCCTCGTAAAAAAGGGATACGATGACATATCTTCAAGTCAAGTAAGAACGTTTAAAAGACACACAAAACAAAACAAAACATGTTTACCGTTTATCCTTTTCGTCTGTCCTCGTAGCTTTAACCAGCTTCGATGTGGTAATCCAGTATGGGCTGGCTACTCCCGAGGGCTTGGCAGTGGACTGGATAGCAGGAAACATTTACTGGGTGGAAAGCAACCTGGATCAGATAGAAGTGGCCAAGTTGGACGGCACCATGAGGACCACGCTGCTGGCTGGGGAGGTGGAGCACCCTCGCGCTATCGCCCTAGATCCCCGGGATGGGTATGCTTACTGAACCTCCTGCTGGCATCAAACAAAACACATTTACAATTAATGATGATGGCATTTAAAAGCGTATTTAAAGGGTAAACATGTTTGTGATTGTGGCGCTGGCTTCACACACTCATCCTGAACCTATTGCAGCATAATCTTTTGATAACTGCATGTTGTGGAATGACGTTGCAGGATCCTCTTCTGGACAGACTGGGATGCCAGCTTGCCCAGGATTGAAGCTGCATCCATGAGTGGGCAAGGCAGGAAGACCATCCATAAGGAAACCGGCAACGGCGGCTGGCCAAATGGACTCACTGTGGATTATCTAGAGCGACGCATCTTCTGGATCGATGCCAGGTCATAAAAAGGGCACAGACATGAACACGCTCACACAAACACCTTCATTTGATGCACATTCGGTGTCCTTCAGTCATACCCAGAAACTAACGGAAAAGTTGTGCTGTATGCAGGTCTGATGCCATTTATTCAGCCAAGTACGACGGCTCTGGGCTGATCGAGGTTCTGAGGGGACACGAGTATCTGTCACATCCCTTTGCCGTCACTATGTATGGCGGAGAGGTTTACTGGACGGACTGGAGGACCAACACGCTGGCAAAGGCAAACAAGTGGACGGGAGGCAACGTCACTGTGGTCCAAAGAACCAACACACAACCTTTTGACCTCCAGGTCTACCATCCATCCAGACAGCCGCAGGGTGAGACACAGTGTTACACGTGAACATACACATACTGCCGTATATTAAAAGTGTTTGGAAATTAGGGCTACAGAAGCAACTAGTTATTCCTTTTAACACTAGTATATTCATTATGAGAGCGACAACTCGATAGTATAAATGCTGATTTATGAGATGGTTCAAGTCTACATTGTAAATAATCTTTTCCATACTCTCTTCTCCCTAGCTCCTAACCCATGTGCGGCTAAAGATGGCAAGGAGCCCTGCTCTCATCTATGTCTCATCAACTACAATCAGACATTCTCGTGTGCCTGCCCTCACCTCATGAAGCTGGGCCCTGACAAACGCACTTGTTATGGTAGGCGTGCGCACACGTGCAGAAATGCAGTCACTGTAGTCAACATACTCTTTGATTCCCCTTTGAGCTGGCGGACAATTTTCCTCTCTGCTTGTCTTGGCAAGTTGAATGCCACAGTGTAGTCCCAGTCCTTACAGAATTGTTTATTTCCGTGTGTGTGTGTGTGTGTGAGAGAGAGAGAGAGAGAAAGAGAGAGAGGATTAAACAATCTAGACTTTTTTCACTTTGAGTTACTATTGCTTCGACAGCTTTGGAGCGCATTGAAGTGTCTTGTCTGTGAAAAGTGAGAGCGGGCCTGTTTATTCAGTGTGTGTGAGTTTAGTATTCAGGGTAGCACTTTCTATTATCTTCAGGGGTAATGGAATGGAGAGCCCCCTTTCTGTGTGATGCAGGCATCAGCCACAACCTTCCAAATCCACCACCTAGTCTGGCCTGGCCGATACAGCCCTGACACTGTCATTACTCTCCCCCTCTCTCTGTCTGCTTCCCTCTCGCCCTGTCTATCATTTAAGCTGCACACAGTTGAACGATGATAGGACTGTTGAGACCAATGCAATTGTAACGTCTCTGCACTGATTGAATTTACTCTCGCTGTCACGGCCGTGCTATTGCGTTAGCCAGCCAGACACAATCATTCGAGTCAAAGATGCAATTGGATTAACGGTTTGTTCGAGTGGCAGGAATAATGCGCAGATGCACCCATCCACGCTGCAACCACCGATCCCAACGACCCAAGCATTTGCGTCCACTCATGCATTTGACTTTTTGTCTTGAAGCTGCATTTAACTCCCGATTACCCCCATTGAATGCCGAAGGTTTTGGGAGTTACTGAAGGATGCTTGTCAACATGTTCCCCACCCTACAGAGTCTCGTCAGTTCCTGCTGTATGCTCGCCAGATTGAGATCAGAGGGGTGGACATCGACAACCCTTATTACAACTACATCATCTCCTTCACCGTGCCTGATATCGACAACGTGACTGTGGTGGACTATGATGCTCTGGAGCACCGTATCTACTGGTCAGACGTCCGCACCCAGACCATCAAGAGAGCTTTCATCAATGGCACTGGAGTTGAGACTGTGATCTCTGCTGGTACGGAGGAGGCAACACAACAAAATACACACCTGACTAGAGGCTCATTGTTTTCAGTATTGACAGTTTTTTTTTCAAACAGGCAGATTGGTTCGTATATCCTTCACTTGGATATTATGTTCATGTGTTTTTAAAGCAGTGTCCTGCTCCAAGAAGACAACTCGTTACAGTTTGCAAATTGAAATGTACCGTTCGTTAAACCCCACCTCCAAACATGAATTATCCAGTCATAGCTTAGTAACTGAAACTAGGCACTTGCCAAAGAAAGTGCATGTTGCCACACAAAGACTTTGGAAGGTAGTGTCTTCTGATTAATGGCTCTGTGTGTATGTTGTATATCTTTCTTCAGATCTGCCCAATGCTCACGGCCTGGCAGTGGACTGGGTGTCAAGGAACCTGTTCTGGACCAGTTATGATGCCAATAAGAAACAAATTAATGTTGCCAGACTGGACGGCTCCTTCAAAAATGCTGTCATCCAGGGCCTAGACAAACCACACTGTCTAGTGCTGCATCCAATACTAGGGTTGGTCGTCCACACACACACACACACACACACACACACACACACACACACACACACACACACACACACTAAATCTGTCACACTTATTCTAAATAAAGCTTTCAGAAATTGTTCTCAGACACCCTCCTGATTTCATCTTTAACCGTACTACACATTCACATAGAAGTGCGCACACACAATTATACACACTGAGGCGGTGTCTGGCTGTCTGGCCCCCTTCTGTTTGCAGTCAGCGATGACAGGCAGAGTAGTTTGGTATAGATGGTTGCTGACCTCTGACTGTTACTTCGCTCAGGATGTGGTTCCAATTTTTCTCCCCTCGTGTCATCTTTCTCCTCCGTCGCTCTCTTTCTACATCCTGCTCCATTTCTATATTTGAAAGATGGCTGCTGCGCTCAGATATACAGTCTATAAATTATTCACTGCCCGTGTCTCTGTGGCTATATGTCGCTATTTCTGACCCAGTGTTTATCATACATCCTGTCCCTTCCTGCCTTGTTTAGCAAATGTCCATTTTCCCTCCCTTCTTCTCCTTGAAACCTCATCCCCCTT
This sequence comes from Pholis gunnellus, assembly GCF_910591455.1. NCBI lineage: Eukaryota > Metazoa > Chordata > Actinopteri > Perciformes > Pholidae > Pholis > Pholis gunnellus. The sequence goes on along the minus strand of NC_136529.1, from coordinate 16,699,062 downwards.
CGCTCCCCAAACAGAACCTGGCCTCTGTCCCTCCTCTGTCTCAAGAGCAGAAACAGACCATCTGTATTTATATATTTAGTTCTGTCCTGCAGGAATACGTGTGCTTTTGAGTATTTGAGGTGGATGAAGAAAGGATATTTTCTTAAGAAATGTCCCTGCCTCCTTGTGTTTTTTTGTGTACTCCTTCCTGCTTTCAAAGACTTAGCCTACTTAAGCGGAGGAATGTTTCCGATTTGAGCATTGTTGGCATGGGGGAAAATGAGAAGCAGATGCTGGATCCATATGCTGGGGCTGTCTCCTCTTTCTGGCACACAAACAAACTGCCCAGAATACGTCCAGGAGTGGGTGGGGGCAAAGAGAGTCAGGGAGGGACAAACTCAAACTTGCGTGTGCGTGTGTGAGTGTGTGTGTATGTGTGCAAAAAAAAAAAGAATGAGGGCGTTTAAATGCTGCAGAAACTTTATTTAAAGGCATGTTCACAAACAAATGAAGGGTGTGGTGGATGTGGTGGGATTTAACAGGAAGTGGGTGATGGGAGAAGATGGATACCCTTTAAACATAGATTACACGCAGTCTAAACACAGTGACACACAATCACATTGTCCTGTATACTCCGCATTCATGTGTGAGGACTTTGACCAGTTTGAGAAGCAACGAAGTTGAAGGCAATGACAAGCCTGAAGTCATTTTTCAGCTGCTGATTTGAAGTGGTTCTCCATAGCTTTTAAAGCTGCTTCATCCAACTTCTTCAGCCTCTGTTGAACTTGAGCGACATATTGCGACATTTCTTTTTTTAACATTCCTATTACAGTCACACATGGTATGATTTGCAGACCAGATTTTCAGACCATATGCTCAATAGATTCTACAGGATTGTTTTGTTACTATTCCTAATACTATTATAATACTATTATATACTGCTATATATTATACTTACCCATTTATAAGACCATGCTGTCTTTTTTTAGATCAATATCACTTTTTCAAGAGAGAAAACATTTCCTAAGATTTGACACAGAACCACAAAACCAGCCGACAAACAATGACCACAGATAAACTAAAGGCAGCCACCCAACAATCAACCAACGAAATATTTAAAAAAAACTATTACAACAGTCATGACAAACATCACAAGATAAAACTTTAAAAACCCCAAGGGCAATAAAATAATTTAACTTGAGAGCTGTTTGCAATTCAGTTTCAATTAAATCCAGTTCTGCCACGGTCATTGTTTATACGCGGTATATCTAAAGTTAAGAAATTATTGGAATGTGTGCTGTAGTTGTGAGATTTATTTGAGGTTTAAATGGGAGAAGAGGTGTGAGGTGTTCAGTACGACAGGAAGTTCAGGCAGCGAATGTATTCCCTCAAATCATTTATTAAACTGTTTTGTCAATAAGAAAGCCCCTGCTATTGAGCCATACAATGAGCAGTGACATTTATGTATATGGTGAGACTTGAGAGTCCTATTAGGTGGCCTATTTACTATGTTTAGCCTATAAAGTAAGTTATGATTTAAGAATGATTTAGAAGTTCTCTCTCTGTCTGACCCTTTCAGGAAACTCTACTGGACAGATGGGGACAATATCAGCATAGCTAACACAGACGGCAACAACCGAAGTGTCCTCTTCACTGGCCAGAAAGGCCCCGTCGGTGAGTGACATACTGTCCCTCTTTGTGTGACTGCGTGAGAGACAGCACACCCTAGTGAAAGGGCGTGTCATTACATATCGGCTCTCTGTTGGTTTTCCAGGTCTCTCCATTGACTTTGACACTGAGCAGTTGTACTGGATCAGCTCAGGAAACAGCACCATCAACCGCTGTAAACTGGACGGCTCTGGACTGGAGGTGCTTGACGGAGTAAAGGGCAAGCTGACCAAGGCTACTGCTCTGGCCATCATGGGTACGTTTCCAGAAAATGTTCATTTTAGCCAGCCATTTATGCAGAGAGAGCTCCAGCCCTGCAATATGATCACGTTATTGTTTAATGTATGTGTGCCTTTTAAATGTTGCTCTTAGTTAAGGTTGAGGGTTCTTCCGGTGTTAGGTCGGGTTCTGATGGAGAGTGCTAAGCATCCTGTCCTCTGTTGTGTCCTTTAGGAGACAAGTTGTGGTGGGCGGATCAAGGAACAGACCAGATAGGAACCTGTGACAAGAAGGATGGTGGCAACTGGACAATCCTGAGGAACAGCACGTCCCCCATGATGCACATGAAAATCTACAACGAAACTGTGCAGAAAGGTGCAGAGCTGGTTAAATTACCGTTAAATCACTAAGCAAATACATTTTTAAAAAACAAAGGGAGGAAAATATGTCCTTGTCTCATTGAAGGTCTGTTTTGCGTGCTGCGTGTAGACTGTTTATCTATGCCAAAGCACATCTGTTTATGTCTCTGTAACCCCTCTTTGATATGTTTTGTGTATTTGTTTTCGTGCTTTTGTGTTCCCAGGCACCAATCTCTGCAGTAATAACAATGGAGACTGTTCACAGCTGTGTCTCCCCACCTCCCCGACCACACGAGCCTGCATGTGCACTGCAGGATACAGCCTGCGCACAGGGCAACAGTCTTGTGAGGGTAGGACACATTCATACATGTTTTCTTGATTTAGCCAAATTTGGATCTAAGAATTTATTAAAGAAATGATAAATGTGTGATGTAACTCAAAACATGGAGTTTTCTTTTTTTTTTTTGTCTGTAGGTGTTGGCTCTTTCCTGCTGTACTCTGTGCATGAAGGCATACGTGGTATTCCTTTGGACCCATTAGACAAGTCTGATGCCCTGGTACCAGTGTCGGGCACATCCCTGGCTGTGGGCATAGATTTCCATGCTGGTAAGACTTTTTTACAACAACAAACATGACTCTGAAATATCAGATTCATTTACCAATGCATTTAGTATGTGTTACTGTATTAGGGTAAAGGAAAGTTCTGTTCAGTCCAACTCTTCCACTTGTTTTTACAGACAATGACACTATCTACTGGGTGGACATGGGCCTGAGCACCATTAGCAGGGCCAAGAGAGACCAGACCTGGAGAGAGGACGTGGTCACTAACGGCATCGGCAGGGTGGAGGGCATCGCTGTGGACTGGATAGCAGGTGAGAGACACCACAGACATGTCAAAAACATAGTGTACATGACCGAAATTGTGGAATTCAAACAGCATCAATCATACATACTGATAAAACTAAGTTTTACTTTTGCTGTCAGTATATCTATCATCCTTTTTGTTTTTCTGTTACCACGCAGTAGTAAGGGAGATGAATATAAAGCAAGGAGCAAAACCTATTGTACTAGAAAACAGGAAAGAGATACACAAAGAACAGACACAGAAGGGGAAAAAAAATTAATGTTTCTCCTTCATCCTCGACAGGAAACATCTACTGGACGGACCAAGGCTTTGATGTGATCGAGGTGGCCAGACTGAACGGCTCTTTCCGCTATGTGGTGATCTCTCAGGGCCTGGATAAGCCTCGGGCCATCACTGTCCACCCTGCGAAAGGGTGAGAGGAAACAACACTCCAATTACTGCTGTAGCTGTCTGTAGCTTCTGCTTCTGTAATCTCTCTCATTATTGATTACTGAGGAAGTTGTCTCTGTGCTTTGCTCTGTGTGTGTGTGTGTGTGTGTGTGTGTGTGTGTGTGTGTGTGTGTAGCTACCTGTTCTGGACAGAGTGGGGCCAGTACCCCCGTATTGAACGGTCTCGTTTGGATGGCACTCAGAGGGCTGTCCTGGTCAATGCCAGTATCAGCTGGCCCAACGGTATCTCCATTGACTATGAGGTGCAGTATAACGGGCCATCCTTGCATTTACATCACTATATTACAGCGCAGACAGGGAACACTGCATCATAACATCATCTCAACCATTCCCGTCCGTGTGCATGTAGGAGAGTCTGCTGTACTGGTGCGATGCCAGGACGGACAAGATTGAGCGCATCAACCTGGAGACTGGAGAGAACAGGGAGGTGGTGCTGGCCAACAACAACATGGATATGTTCTCTGTGTCTGTGTTTGAGAGCTACATCTACTGGAGTGACCGGTAAGACATACCCACCTCATTTGTCCCTTATTCATATTTCATTCATCTAGCTTCATTTCTGTTTAATTTTTTTGTTTAAACATTTGAACCAGGACACATGCTAATGGCTCCATAAAGAGAGGCAGCAAGGACAACGCCACATACTCTGTGTCTCTGAGGACTGGCATCGGTGTACAGCTCAAAGACATCAAGGTTTTCAACAGGGCCAGGCAGCAAGGTAAGCGCCACGGCGTTCGTTTTTAAAACTGTAAAATGTCTTTGGTATTTTGACATAATCATAGTTAAATACTTCATAAATGTCACACATCACATTTGTTGTGCAATTCCATGTTGTTTTGAGCAATTTATTTGTAGTTGATGATTGTTTCATGGATTTCATGTCTCTGTGTACAGGAACAAATGTGTGCAAAGACAAAAATGGCGGGTGCCAGCAGCTTTGTCTTTTCCGGGGCAATGGACAGCGGACGTGTGCCTGCGCTCATGGCATGCTGGCTGAGGACGGCTGCAGCTGCCGCGACTACGACGGCTACCTGCTTTACTCGGAGCGCACCATACTAAAGAGTGTCCACCTGTCGGATGAAAACAACCTGAATGCCCCCATTAAACCATTTGAGGACCCCGAGCATATGAAGAACGTCATCGCACTCACTTTTGATTACAGAGGAGGTGGAGGAAAGGGAGCCAACCGTATCTTTTTCAGCGACATCCACTTTGGCAACATCCAGCAGATCAGTGACGACGGATCCGACCGCAAGACTGTGGTAGAGAGTGAGTATTCCCTCGTTTTTAAGTCTAACAGCCACTTGTCTTTTATCAGACAACCTCCCAAATGTGATTTTGGACACTGGTTATTTGTCAAGAGTTATTTATGGTTACTCCACTTTATTGGTGAATAACAAAGAACCTTGTAAACATCACACCCCCCCCCCAGTGAGAAATCTTCCGGAGGAGAAAACCGCTGTTTTCCAAAACACTCCCAGCGAACCTAAACACAACCAGGAAGCTTTTTATTCTGAAGTTGTTGCCAAACTAGCTAAAAACAAATTGAAAGCTTTGAGAACAGAGTGTATATTAGTATCAACAGGCCTACAGATTCACAGAGGACCTTATCTCAGCACAACAAAACACAGGTGCACCGTTAATGTTTTACCAACGTGCCTTTACTTCAAATTGTTTTACAAGGAATGCATGATTCAGGATTGTTTGTCCCACTGTCGCTGGGGAGCGGCAACTCCCAGAGCTACTGGTTTGATCTGCTTTTACAATATCCAGACAACCAGTCTTGTCAAGAGGCAAAGATGTTGAATGTTGCCTGCTGTTGTGAGTGTTTTCCTTGTTAAGTAGACTTTTCTCATGAGGGTAATGATTGTGTCCATTTTTTTCAAGTGAGTCTTTCAGCAAAGCTGCTCAGCTTGTAATTGTTTTACTGTGATTCCCATTAGGATTTGCCCAGTGGCTCAGATGTTTGGGCATATCAAGCTAGTTGTTGATGGTAAAACACTCAGGCAGCTACCATAGCCACAGCAACACTGGCTCTTTGCCCTCCTCTCTTGAACAGCCTTAGTAGGTCTTGTCTGAACTTTTGGGACATCAGTACATATAGGATGGGGTTCATCACCGTAGACGAGGTCGCCATGAGGCGTGCAAATACACTGAAGGGGCCGTAGCGCGGAGATGCACCAGTGGCCTCTGAGCTTTCATCCACCAATAAGGCCAGTGTGAGTCCATAGGATGGCAGCCAGCACACGGTAAAAGCCAGCACCAACATGGCCGACGTCTTGGTCACTTTGCTCTGGTAGCGCTCTACTTGGGGAGTCCTGCCGGCATGCTGCCTCCGCCACAGGAACATGTAGATGCTGCCGTATGCCACCGCAATGGTGACCAGTGGAAGCAAGAAGGCCACGAGGAAGTGAAACAATCCGTAGATCAGCTGGTCTCTGTGGGACAGGAAAGCAAAACACGCGAGGCCATCGGGGGTTCCGAGTGGGATTCCCACAAAGCGAAAAACCAGCTGTGGAGTAGCCAGGCAGCAGGCCGGGACCCAGAGGAGCACAGCCGCTATAGACACACGGCGAGGGGAGAGGAGGCTGAAAGCTCTGGCAGGTCGCACCACAGTCAGATATCGAGACGCAGCCAGCATGGCCAGCGTGAAGGCGCTGGCCGAGGAGCAGGCCGATCCCAAGAAGCTCACCAGACGACACATGAAGTCTCCGAACGGCCATCGCTGCATGGCTATGGCAACGGTGTGGAAGGGAAGCATGGAGAGCAAAAGCAAGTCTGCAGCGCTCAGAGCCAGCAGGAGGACGTCAGTTCCTGTGCCTTTCATGGAGCTTTGAGGAGACTGTCCAATATGTCTCCGCCTTCCACACAGGATCATCATCACCATGGTGTGCCCGCCAACTCCCAGCGTCAGAATCAGTACATCTAATACGGGGACGAGGACCTGCTCCACATTACCCGGCCCCGTGTCGCTGCTGTTCCCCAGCAGATCCTCTGAACCATTGGAGCTCAACAGCAGCATCTTGCCTTCAGTTATGGAGATCGTCATACTGCCACTGTTTGCTTTTGGTTGGGTTCAAATATTCCCAAGCCGGTCATAAAACTACTGATAATACCAGTGGGAATGATTACTCATACTGTTGGTATGACAAATCAACTAAGTTCCAATAACTTCCTTAAAGGTTGATGGTAAAATCTACCAATAGAAAGGACTGAAGGTGATTCACATGAGTAAATACACATCGATTACATACATTCATGTCTACATTGTGAAATGACATTCCCTTTAAAATGGATCCAGCAAATGACCATTTTCATAGTAGAAATCAAGCTGCTTCCAAAGTGCTGTATGTAAATCAAGCCACTCCTCGCAATAAGCTCCACCTGTGATTGGCGGGATGGTAACGTGAGTGAAATAACCTCAGACTCCTCCGTTGAAGTCAAGACACTCCTGATTTCTCAGTTGCTGGGGTGTCCATCCATCTCTCGTTAAAGCGTCCAAGTGTTGAGAGCTAAATGCCGTAGATTGTGTGATTTCCTGTCACCTCAGAGCAGGCGGCTACTCCACATGACATCTCAATCAGGCCCGTGCTCAGCAATCCAAATTCGGCCTCGCTCCTGCCTCCAAGGAACGGATGTCCTGAGACTCACAAGTCTGGCAGAGGAGGAAATGAAAGGGGGTGAATAGCTCGACAGTAAGAGAGGATGACACGGAGTAAACGGCAGGTGAACTCTGGACTGATTATCATAGAGCAGGCGAGAGATAGGCTGGCCTGCTCTCTGTGGGAGGGATTAATAAGGCCAAACATAGTTTTTCCCAGGGTCAATTGTGTCGTTATCTGAAAGGATCTGTATATTTTCTCGGAGTTTTGTCCCTGCACACATACATACAGAGAGAGACAGTGAAATTGTGTTTGCCTTCAGAAATCAGGGTAATTATTGACTGCTGGTCTGGTAGCAAACACTGAACTGCTATCACACCTCCTGCAGATAACTGCAATAAAGAACTATCAGTGTCAGTTTAACCAGCTGAGCTGAAGAGCTGTAAATCCAGCTTGTCTGAATTATTGTAAACAGCAAGAGAAAATCTACAGGAACCCAAATAGGCTTAGGTCAACAATGCAGTGTGAAGATAAACAAAACTGAAAAGCAAGAATTTGAGTCGAGAGAGCTGCAGGCTGGTGCTTTATAATTCATTAACAGCACCAAAGAAGGAAATAGGGGTGAATGGATTTCAAGTTGCTCCTCATCGATTTTTAGCGCATTGATTTACGAGCACGAGAAGCAGTGGGGAGTTGTTTTTGTGTCATGCCTTCGCTCAGCTCTCCTGTTGCTTTGGTTCATTCGCAGTGTCCTAGCATGAGCCAGGCAAATGTTGATTCATGTTCGCGGCGTTTCACTGGATATGTTGAGGTGTAGTGTTAAGTGTCCCACCTGGGAGTGAACCTCACTGATCCTCCGGCCCGAGCTGATAGAGTGAGATCATACCCAGCCCTGGAAAAAGGCCGCTGCAATCATTAGACCCTCTCTGTTCCATTGCAGTAACAGTAACAAGAAGGCAACTATTATCAATTATTTGGCATTTGAGCGATCTGGTGTGTTTTCAAATATACTTCTCCTGAAGTACACTTGTGTGTGTGTGTGTCTTTTTTCACCAGCAGTGCAGCTGTTCTCTATCTGCCACTGCAGAACTTAGTGTTCCTCCATCTTGGCTGACTCTTGCCTGTCCTCTGGCCTCTGTGCAGGCTAGAGGAGCTCATAACCTCTTACTCAATTCAAGGCTGTGTACCAGAAAAAAATGACTTTTTACTTCTCATCTGTTGATGAGGTAGCGCGATGGAAAGTAATACGCAAGGCTGCAACTGTTATTGTGACCTTTTTAGTGAGCTATTTGCTGGATAAAAGCCTTGAATCACACTGTGTTCTTGGTCATTAATACCACTCTGTCATGTCCATAGCCCTGACTCTGTGTTGCCCCACAGCAGTCTGCCAACACTGAGCTGCTGCCAGACAGTCCACATTTGGCCTTTTAACACAGAAATGGGATTGACGTGCTTCTTTTCCTTGCCCTCTTTTCTCTCCTGTCTTCTCCCTTTTTGTGGTTCCCTTTCTTGTCCCCCATTTCTCTCTTTTTTTTATCGCCTGCTCTTCTCTCTACTCTTCATTCTTTTTCAGATGTTGGCTCGGTGGAGGGCTTGGCGTACCACAGGGGCTGGGATATGCTGTACTGGACCAGCTACACTACCTCAACCATCACCCGCCACACCGTGGATCAGAGCCGCTGGGGTGCCGTTGACAGGCACATCGTGGTCAGCATGTCGGGAGATGACCACCCCAGAGCCTTTGTCCTTGATGAGTGTCAGAGGTTAAAACGAATAAATTAATTCCCACCACACCTCCTCGCATTCAAAACTAAATTAGGTCCAAAAAATTCACATGCACATTGCTGTTTTTTATTTTCTCTCCGCAGCCTCATGTTTTGGACCAACTGGAATGAGCAGTCTCCCAGTATTATGCGTGCCACACTGGCTGGTTCCAACGTCCTTGTGATCATCGGCAATGATATCCGAACCCCTAACGGCCTGGCCATCGACCACCGCGCTGAAAAACTTTACTTCTCTGACGCCACACTAGACAAGATAGAGCGCTGCGAGTATGACGGCACTCGCCGCTATGTGAGTAACATGCACGCTCACATGCAGACAATCGCGGTGTACATTGTGCTGCGTAATGGAAACATTTATACTACAGTATGATTGTATTAAAGGGTTGCCTAATAACAGCTTGTTTATCTGTTGCAAGGCTGACATTTTCTGAATGCATGAGGTCGTGACTGTGATTGTGCTTCCCCCTGCAGGTGGTGTTGAAGAATGAGCCGGTCCATCCGTTTGGCCTGTCCGTGTACGGCGACTACATCTTCTGGACCGACTGGGTGAGGAGGGCCGTGCTTCGGGCTGACAAATACACAGGAGGAGACATGAAGGTGCTACGTGCTGACATACCTCAGCAGCCAATGGGTATCGTCGCTGTGGCTAACGACACCAATAGCTGTGAGTTTTTAGTGAGGGGTGTGTGTGTGTGTGTGTGTGTGTGTGTGTGTGTGTGTCTGTGTGAACGAACTGTGTGAACTGTGTGAAGACAGTGTAACAGTGTTTTTGAAGTCCATAATGCCTAGCACTGGGCAATATGGATAAAGTATCACCTGTTGATATTTTCACAAAATCCACTTTCATTCATAAAACACCTTTGTATGAATGACTATTATGATTTTCTACATTTTGTGCAAAAATCAATTGATAAACTTTAAATACAGAATAAAATATCTAAACAACGATGCCTTTTCTTTGGCTAATCCATCAAATGAAATACCTGGCAAGTCAAGATACTTCATCACAATGAAACATTGTAAAAGGAGGTTTGAAGTGCATTGCTAAAACATTCATGAGCAGTAAATGAGGTGACAGAAGTAATCTAGGCGTGACAATGGAGAAGATGAGTTGATGACATTTTATAGAGTGGGCCCACCTGACATTCACAACCCCAACATCAGCTCCATATCACCACAGACACAAACACACAAGTGGCCGCTGAATTGCTGGTTTTTCTCTGTAATACTTCTCCACCTCCTTCTCAAACTCATCTTGTTCTGCATCTCCCATTGTCTGTATCCTTTTAAATCAATGCAGCCTAGCGGGGGTTTTTTTCTCTCTCTACCATATCGTCAGCCATCCTCTCCCTCAAGTTGCCTCATTCAGTAAACTCTCTCGCGCTCCAATACCCACAGCGACCATACAAGCAGAGAGCCTGTGGTAATAGCTGCAAATCCCATTTAGATTGAGTCACATTGAAATATGCATTCAGTGGAGGCAGAGCCATTGCCACATTCATGCAAGCATATCTGTTGATGTGGAGGCACACGGGGGAGGGTGTGTGTTTGCTTGTGTGTCGGGAGGGTGGATGTGGAAATCCTTAGCTGCCTCACTCGTGTGTGTGTGTGTGTGTGTGTGTGTGTGTGTGTGTGTGTGTGTGTGTGTGTGTGTGTGTGTGTGTGTGTGTGTGTGTGTGTGTGTGTGTGTGTGTGTGTGGATATGTACAGTTTTATGTGGCTAACCTTCCCTAACTTTGCTCATCTCTGCATAGGTGAGTTCTCTATGTGCCGTGTTAACAATGGAGGGTGTCAGGATCTGTGTTTGCTGACCTCTGAGGGGAGGGTCAACTGCAGTTGCCGTGGCGACAGGAAGCTTCTGGAAGACAATACCTGCATAGGTAACACAAGACAGGAAGTGAAAAGGGGTTATAAAAAAGTTAAAATATATTTTTATCAATAGACTGAGATCAGGCTTTGAATGGATTTGCATGCCACGGGGTAGACGACGCTTCCTAAGTGCATTTTTCTGTCTTTGTCTCACAGCCCTCAACGCTACATGTAACAACATTGATGAGTTTGAGTGTGGAAATGGAGATTGTGTTAACTACACTCTGACTTGTGATGGCATGGCCCACTGCAAGGACAAGTCCGATGAGAAACAGTCCTACTGTGGTAAGTTGAACCTTTTGGCTCAATAAAAACAGCTTCAACCGTGTTCTTGTTGTTGACATTTGTGGTTTGAGTCTGTATCATTTCCTGCCCGGTCCTCAGCCAACCGCGTGTGCAAGAAGGGTTATAGACGGTGCGTAAACAGCCGCTGTGTGGGGCATAGCTCTTGGTGCAACGGGCAGGACGACTGTGGTGACAATTCTGATGAAGTCTTCTGTAACAGTGAGTCAAGTCTTCCGATGAAACAAGTTCTTCTCTCCTGCAGTCATATGACATTTACAAATTAAATTCCACCAAAACACCGTCTCTTGTTTTTGTGTTTGTCAGCTACACTGTGCACAGCCGATCAGTTCCAGTGCAGAGATGGAGGCTGCATCTCCAACTCCAGCAAGTGTAACCAGAAAGTGGACTGTGAGGATGCCAGTGACGAGATGAGCTGCAGTAAGTCAAATGATCCGATTCATTCAGAATGACTAGATGTGGAAAAATGGCACGACTTTCTCACTGGCTATGGTATAAAATAGTGCTGCTCTCTTCTTTTAAGCTGCCACGGACTGTTCCAGTTACTTCCATCTGGGAGTGAAAGGAGTGACATTTCAGAAGTGCGAGTTCACTACACTCTGCTATGCCCCTTCATGGCTGTGTGATGGAGCTAATGACTGTGGAGACTTCTCAGATGAAAGAAATTGCCCAGGTATTTTATACTCACAGCATACATTTTCTCACAGCATGCAGTATTCAGGGGAAAATGTGAAAAAGAATGTCGACAGAGAGATTAGAGCAAGGAGTCCAAATTGGATTAATCCAAATGGAACAAAAACAATGAATGCTTTCATCCATTAAATTGGGGTTTGGGAGGAAATTCTCCCTGAAAATTATTGCAGTTCTATTTCTCTCTTCATACTAACTTAATTCTTTAATGTTTTCTCCATTGACTTGACACTTTTCCGTCGCTTTGCCAGGGAGTGGGAAAACAAAGTGTCCAACGCCCTTCTTTGCCTGTCCAAGTGGACGCTGTATCCCTATGAGCTGGACTTGTGATAAGGAAAATGACTGTGAGAACGGTGCAGACGAGGCTCACTGTAGTAAGTTTAGATACTCGAGCCCAAACAAGCTGAAGTGCAATAGACAGTTACTTTGTTGTGGCGCTTGTATTTTGCACTTCATACATTCTTTCTGGACCTCCTAGATAAATTCTGCTCAGCCTCTCAGTTTGAGTGTGGGAACCACCGCTGCATTCCCAACCGCTGGGTGTGTGACGGAGCCGATGACTGTGGTGACAGCAGCGATGAGGACAGCAAGTGCAGTGAGTGTTGGGCACAAAGCTTTAATGAATACAAATACAAGATATCAACATACATTATTAAACTTGGAGGATCCTCGTTTGTGGATATTGTGATACTCTTAACTAGAGCTTTAATTCATCTGATGACCACTACACAATAGTCAAGTGCAGTATAGACTAAAACATTGGCATGTATGCAAATGATTTAGGTTTTTGTGATAGCTTTAAGCAATCATGCTGCCATTTCCAAAATATAATTATCTGAGTTTGCGGTATATTCTCAAATACTCAGGGCAAACAAAGGCTTCAAAATCATCTTCAATAACCTCTTTCACACACAGAGACCAAAACCTGCAGTCCTGAGGCGTTCCAGTGTCCTGGATCACATAAGTGTATCCCCCAGCGTTGGAAGTGTGACGGAGACAAAGACTGTCCTGATGGGGCTGACGAGAGCGTCAAAGCTGGCTGTGGTGAGTGCAGGCCGGGCTGGATTTAGTCAAAATAAGAACATTTTAATAACCCAGACAAAGCAATACATCAATCTGTATCTTATAGGGGTCTATTTGCATCATTCACTCACCAAATATGTCTATGTCTCAGTGTTCAACAACACGTGCAGCAGCAATGAGTTCATGTGCCAGAACCGACAGTGTATCCCCAAACACTTTGTGTGTGACCATGACAACGACTGCAGTGATGGCTCAGACGAGTCCCAGGAGTGTGGTGAGTGGAGCCATGCCCTGTTATTCCTGATGCGGCAATTTAAAAACCTCCCTTTTTTCCTCCTCGCTCTCAACAGTTGAGTTCAACTGTCCTAAACCCTCGCGCCCTTTCTCGCTTCAGAATATCCGACATGTGGACCCAGCGAGTTCCGCTGTGCTAATGGACGCTGCCTCATCCAGAGTTCATGGGAGTGCGATGGAGACTTTGACTGCCATGACCACTCGGACGAAGCCCCCAAGAACCCACGCTGCACTGGCCAAGGTTAGTCCCACACATGCACTCCAAAAGCACTTTACTCTTGGACAAACAACATTATAGCATTTACAGCAGATCAACAGTAAAGAGAGCAAGCCACGGAAAAGGCACATCCAGTATAAGAACGTAAGAAGTGAATATGGCACCAATGCTTATCTTTTTGGCAATTGGATAAGCACTCTCTACAGCTGTGATTTAAATGAATTCCTGAAATGATATCAGCCCCACTAGTTGTAGGGATACATCTATATTGGGTCGATAGTGACTCAAATAGCTGGATCGGGTATTGCTGACAAAGGGGCCGATGCATTCAATTCTATGTAAATCTTTATCTGGATTGAAAAAGTCAGATCCAACTTTCTTTCTTTCTTTTTACAGAGAAGAAATGCAACGACACTGCGTACGCCTGCAATAATGGAAACTGTGTCAATGAGACATTGCTTTGTGACTATAAAGACGACTGTGGCGACGGCTCCGATGAGCTGAACTGTTTTATTAACGAGTGCCTGAACAGCAAACTGAGCGGCTGCTCCCAGCTCTGTGAAGACCTTAAAATAGGCTTCAAGGTAAATGAACGCCATGAAGTTCTGACTTCAGCTTTCCAGTAATAGCATGCGCTGTTGCTTTACCTGCTCTGTACTTTGTCCCCTCACAGTGTAGATGCCACCCTGGTTTCCGTCTGAAAGATGACGGGAAGACGTGTGTCGACATAGATGAGTGCACAACCACCTATCCCTGCACGCAGCGTTGCATCAACACACATGGCAGCTTCCACTGCCTGTGTGTGGAGGGTTTCCAGCTTAGCCCTGAAAACCCCACCATATGCAAATCCACTTCTGGTAAGAAACATGACAAGATTAATAACATCCAGGAGGTGTTTCAGGAAAATCCACTCACATATGATGTCTCCCTCCCTGCAGATGAAGAACCCTTCCTGATCTTTGCCAACCGCTACTATCTGAGGAAGCTCAACTTGGATGGCTCCAACTACACACTGCTCAAACAGGTGAGACTTGCAGATAAAGTATGTCCCTTTGAAGTGCAGAGAAATCCTGCAAACAGGGATTTATAACTGGCTCAGACTGATGCAGCTACTGTGCTTTGACAGGGATTAAACAATGCTGTGGCTCTGGACTTCGACTATCGCCAGCAGATGATTTATTGGACAGATGTGACCACCCAGGGCAGCATGATCCGCCGCATGAATATCAACGGCAGCAATGTTCAGGTCAGTGTGTATAGCGGGCAGAGAAATGTGCTGAAAATATCTCCTGAATCTTGACAATGAAGCCTGTAATTAAAATCAATAATTAATCTTGATTTGTATTCATGCATGTGATGTAAAAACCTCGGAAAAATAATTGAATCGCTGATTGTGAGGCACAGTTTCAGAGTATTCATTCAAGTATGTCCCGCTTGCTCATTTGTTAGGTGCTTCATCGCACATCACTCAGCAACCCTGATGGCCTGGCAGTCGACTGGGTAGGAGGAAACCTGTATTGGTGTGATAAGGGACGGGACACTATCGAGGTGTCAAAGCTGAACGGAGCGTACCGGACAGTTCTGGTCAACAGCGGCCTGAGGGAGCCACGTGCCGTGGCTGTGGACGTTCGCTATGGGTAAGAGTGAAGATCTGTGTCAAAACGTAGTAGTTCTGTGAGCAGGGAGACTTTGTTTTATTCTGTTTGGATGCCAGAGAGGGTGCATTTTACCAACACCATCAATCCATGCACTGCTCAGTTGTCAGTTACATTCAATAATTGTCTACTGGATTGACTTTTAATTACTGTACTTTTTGCGATTTTGCAATGTGTTTAATTCTGATTTGTTATGAGCAATAAACCTAACTAACACAGCACATCCCCGACAGGTACTTATACTGGTCAGACTGGGGTGACACCCCCCACATAGGAAGGATCGGGATGGACGGCTCCAACAGGAGTGCCATCGTGGAGGATAAGATCACCTGGCCCAATGGCCTCACGCTGGACTTCATCAATGACCGCATCTACTGGGCCGATGCTCGAGAGGACTACATCGCATTTGCCAGCTTGGATGGAACCAACAGACACACAGGTAACGCACGCATGAACTCAATTGGAGTGTGCACTTCTCCAGTTGTCGTGACTAACTTATTTGTCTTTGTGCCTGTGCGCCTGTAGTCCTTGTTCAGGATATCCCCCACATCTTTGCTATGACTCTGTTTGAGGAGTACATCTACTGGACAGACTGGGAGACAAAGTCTATCAACAGAGCTCATAAGACACTGGGAATCAACAAGACCGTGCTGATCAGCACCTTACACAGGCCGATGGACGTCCACATTTACCACCCGTACCGCCAGCCTGAAGGTAAGACCAAGTAACCGTCATTCATAAGTGCCACGTGTAAATCTTCGTCTGTGTCTTGGACCGTGTCTGATCATTTCCTTGTTCTTCAGTGGCCGGCCACCCGTGCCAAAGCAACAATGGAGGATGCAGTAACCTATGTCTGATCTCACCTGGAGGGGGCTACAAGTGTGCCTGCCCCACTAACTTTTACCTTGCAGCTGATGGTAAACAGTGCTTGTCCAACTGCACTGCAAGTCAGGTGAGCCAACCTGATGCTATTGTTTGAGCCCGTATCACACATTATTTTTTTTCATTTCAAAAAAATATATAAATACTTTTCTCTTCTGTTCCTTCAGTTTGTTTGCAAAAATGACAAGTGCATTCCGTTTTGGTGGAAGTGCGACACTGAGGATGACTGCGGGGACCGCTCAGATGAGCCTGCAGACTGCCGTGAGTGATGATTGCAGCCTGTCTACAAAATTCATGATAACAAATCAGTATTGTTTGTTCCAGTTAATAACGATCTGTGTTTTGCCTCCGTAGCTGAGTTTAAGTGCAGACCGGGCCAGTTTCAGTGTGGTACAGGCATCTGCACCAACCCAGCCTACATCTGTGATGGCGACAATGACTGCCAAGACAGCTCTGATGAGGCCAATTGTGGTACGCGCACCTACTCATACTTACAGAATTGCAATCTTTTTCTTAGATGAACCCATAATAACCCATATCCTTTTATTGTCGTCTTCCTGTCTCCAGACATCCACGTATGCCTACCAAGTCAATTTAAATGTACCCACCCCAGTCGCTGCATTCCTGGCATCTTCCGTTGCAATGGACAGGACAACTGTGGAGAGGGAGAGGATGAGAAAGACTGTCGTGAGTCTCATTGCCCTTTATGTTGCTTGGGCCTTCTGTTGTTTTTTTCTCTTTTTGCCCCGCTAGTGGCCTAAGCATTCATTTATCTGAACACGTTGGTCCAGAGCAAGGTATCTCTACAATTTCAAGCATGACTACATTTTGTCCCCACCGGATGAACCCTACTATTTATAGTGAGCCCTTTGACCTTTTCTCTATCACCCTCGTAAGCCACAGTTTCTACTTACATACGGTATCTCAAAATCTGATGAGCAGATAGGACGGCTGAGCACAGTCTCTAGGAGCCGCTAGCTGGACTTCAGCATTGTAGTCATTTTAATTTGTGAAATTTGTGATAAGGTAGCTCTTCTGTATTTATTGGAGTATCTGTTTGTTTCTTCTGCAGCGGAAGTGACATGTGCCCCCAACCAGTTCCAGTGTGCCATCACCAAGCGCTGTATCCCACGGGTGTGGGTGTGTGACAGGGACAATGACTGTGTGGATGGATCGGATGAGCCTGCCAACTGCAGTAAGATACAGCTCATTACTGAACAAAACAGCACCGCTGCTTTAGAAATCAGTCTCTACAGCATGAACAGGACCTGACTGATTATATTGATGGGAGGCTCTGGATGTCCGTAATAGATACAAATTTAACATGGGGAATATTGCATTGGATTTTTGAGTTTAAAAAGGAAGCTTAGGTTGCTTTCACACCTGTAGTTCGGTTCATTATTGGTATTAATAGACAAAAGAATTACAGTTAGAGACAGGACACTGGATGAAGCGTCTTATCCGGTATTGATTTTGGGCGTTTTACTCTGGGAATGCGGTCACACACTTTTAATGGACTTAATTAACTGACAAAGTACACAGAGTCAACTTTTGACCTATCAATCAGGGGAAATACCCACACTGACGTGCATACAGTACATGGCCTTATGCACATTTAATTATATCGCTTCCCAACAGGTTTCATGATTAGCGGATAGATTTATTAGTAGTAAAGCTTTTGAAACAATGCTAATATCACATATCTGCCACCATAAATCTGCCGCACCAGAGTCTGCTTGAAAGCGGCCGAGAATCACCTTTGCAAGCGGTCTCTGTTTGGTTGTTAGGTCTGCAACAGGGTTGGATTGACAGCTTTCACACCAGCTCAAACTAAACGTAATAACCGGGCAAACGGACTTAAGTTTGTTTTAACAAAAACAGGTTATGTGTGAAAGCCCCCGTAGAATTATACAGCCACAACAGGTTATTCAGCAGTCTATTATTCAATTGGTCGTTATTATAGCTTAATGATAACAACACTGTTATTTATTTTGTTACCTGTTAATGCTGTTCCAGAAAGAGAGCATAAAAGCGTGTATTGCCATGTCGAGTTTCAGTGTGCCTAATCCATTAAATCCTTTCTATCGCAGCCCAAATGACATGTGGTGTGGACGAATTCCGCTGTAAGGACTCGGGTCGCTGCATCCCGGCACGCTGGAAGTGTGACGGAGAGGACGACTGTGGCGACGCTTCGGATGAACCCAAGGAAGAGTGTGGTAAGGACAGAGTGGCAGATGGAGAAGGGAAAGAAAGGAAGTTGTTAACAGGGCCACACTTGTACTTATCATGTCTGTTTGGTGCTCAGACGAGCGGACATGTGAGCCATACCAGTTCCGCTGTAAGAACAACCGCTGTGTGCCGGGCCGCTGGCAATGTGACTACGACAATGACTGTGGGGACAACTCCGATGAAGACAAATGTGGTAGGTTCCCCTCTGTTTTTCTGCTTTGCTGCTCGCTCAAACACCTACAACCAACACTCATTGTCTGTATCAAAGCTAACCTTTATAATATGATATGAGCTCTACTGTAAGCACACTGTTCAGATGCAACGGGTTGGAGTGGTAAGCGATGTATCACCTTTCACTGTTTTTGTCCGTTATATTTACACAATTACACGCATGGTTGAAACTTCTTTTTTGCGTTAATTAATCCTGTGTCCATTTGCACATCTCACATCATCATCTCATGTCTATTTTGCATTTCACACTGGCCAGTTGATGTGAGCCAGAGGTAGGTGTTTTCACAGTTTCAGCTCAACCATCCACAACCTCAGCTTCCCAATCCCTCATGTGCCCCCCAGCTTCTCTTTTGATCTGTGAGCCTTTTCTTTCCTTTTCAATCCCACTAGCTCCTTAATTCCTCCACTTCATACAGTAGAGAATGTTGCGCCATCCCCACCTCTGTGCCCCATGAGTCAATCCCGTGATATGAATGATCAGCCTTATTTTATTCTTGTATGTCTGGCTCTCAAGAGAGCACCCTGCGCTCTTTTTCCAGTCTGCTCTATTCCCACCTTTCTCGTCTCTTTTGCCTTTCCTTAAGCCTCTCCTTGCTCCTCGCCTCTACTCTACTGTTCCTTCTCAATTATCCTCCTTCACCCTTCTAAGCTGTCTTCTCTCTGTCCTCAGTGCCTCGAAAGTGTTCGGAGAGCGAGTTTTCCTGCACAAATGGCCGCTGCATTGCTGGGCGCTGGAAGTGCGATGGGGACCATGACTGTGCTGACGGTTCAGATGAGGTATCGCTCAGCCGTTTCCATTCTAATCGACATTCTGCCTTGAAATTTGACATACTAGAGGCACTAATGAATATAATCCTTTGGTTTGGTCCAGAATGGCTGTGATGTGAAGTGTGACAGTGATCAGTTCCAGTGCAAAAACGGCCATTGCGTCACCATCCGCTGGCGCTGCGATGCTGATGTTGACTGTTTGGATGGCAGTGATGAGGAGAAATGTGACAGTGGCGGTAAGGAACACACACTTATTTTCTCCTGGATGTTTGTGAATCAGCAGCAGATTTTTCTGTGTCATTCATTCCTCTTTCCTCTTCTCTCATTGCCATTCTTTCAGTGGGTAGACACTGCCCCCTCAAGTTCCAGTGCAACAACACTCTTTGTAAACCTTCGGGCTGGAACTGTGACGGCCAGGACGACTGTGGAGATAACTCCGATGAGAAACCAGAAGAGTGTGGTGAGAATCACTGTTTTTCGACAGTCGTCTGTATTCTTGAAGACCGCTAAATACCTCCTTCCCTCTTTCTTAATGTTTCTCTCCTTCCGTCCCTTAGTTAACTTCCAGTGTCCACCCCAAAGGCAGTTTCGTTGTCATAATGATCGCGTGTGTCTGCCTATATCAAAACGCTGTAATAAAGTCGACGACTGCGGGGACAACAGTGATGAAGTCAACTGCCGTGAGTCTTGTTTGTCAGTCTATTTAATCATTTCAAAGAGAGACAGTGTTAGCTCACTGTGAAGTTACATGAAAAAGTCAAGAATGCATTTTTATTTAAATTGCAATAGGATAGAACTCTAAATCATGGAGTGGGGTGATTCATGCACATAATATTCATTAGAGTGATGACCTCTCTGTGACACCTGTACTTCTATAGCACCGGCTCCTCCCACACCAGTGTGTCAAAAAGATGAGTTCCAGTGCTTTAATGGCCGTTGCATCAGCTCTGTCCTGCGCTGCAACTACTTCAACGACTGCGAGGACTATGGTTCTGATGAAATCAACTGCAATAAGAAAGGTGTGTGTCACCGTATAGATGTCTTAATAGACGGTGTAATATTGGTGTCTCTGTGACTTCATGCAACCTTTTGATGTGCTCGCAGACACGGTGCTGAATGACTGCCACAGTAACAGGACAGTGTGTGGAGATGGAGATGAAGCTCATTGTGTGGTGAACGGCACCGACTCGTTCTGCTCCTGCAAGCCCGGCTTCCAGTCCAATGGACGTAACAGATGTGAAGGTACGGTTTCCTCTGACCTTGCTCCATTTGCGTGTGTCATTTTGTGTTGTGGTTGTAATCTGCTCTGGAAGACTTAAAACTATGCGTAATGTGTATCATGTGGCCTCTGGGTGTTTCACAGATAAGAACGAGTGTAAGCAGTTTGGAGTGTGTTCCCACATCTGCAACAACACAAAGGGCTCCCACAAGTGCACCTGCCACAAGTACTTCACCAGAATCAATGACACCTGCAAGGCTGATGGTGAGTACTTTCACCATAACTGACATTTCTTTCCAAGCGTATGTATGTACTCATTTTGCTTACCAGTCTTCATTTTCTCATGTCCCTGCTCCACTACAATGACCTGTTTGTCCTTTTCCTTGCCTGACATGATTTCCTGTACAACCCCAGCTCCAAGACAAGTGCTCTACATCGCTGACGA
Source organism: Pholis gunnellus (assembly GCF_910591455.1). NCBI lineage: Eukaryota > Metazoa > Chordata > Actinopteri > Perciformes > Pholidae > Pholis > Pholis gunnellus. Next base: position 16,678,311 of record NC_136529.1, on the reverse strand, counting down.
CAGTGAGGTACGCAGCCTGGACCCTTTGATGCCAACCGGGCGCTATGTGCTGGTCGTCCAGGGCGACGCTAACGTGCGCATTGATACCATGGACCTGCATGTCACGGAGGACCGCATTTACTGGACAAACTGGCACACAGGGCGGATCTCTTGCTATGATTTGCCTTCTTCCTCCTCCTCCCCCAATAGCAACCGCAACCGACAACAAAGTGACTCAAGGATCACAAACGTTGAAGTAAGTGTGTGTGTGTGTGTGTATATATGTGAGCTTGTACTTATGCATGCATATGATGTAAACACAAGCAAAACAGATGTGTGTCCAATTTTGGAGGGTCTTAGTGCTGTGTCTCTGTGTCCAGATCCCTGATCTGAAAATGCCCCGTGGCATTGCTGTGGACTGGGTGGCAGGGAACTTGTACTGGACCGACTCTGGTAGAGACGTCATCGAGGTGGCCCAGTTAAGTGGAGCACACCACCGCAAAACACTCATCTCTGGCATGATCGATGAGCCTTATGCCATTGTCGTCGACCCACAGAGAGGGTGAGTGTGTCTTTGGAGACTGGAGGGGCGGTCACATGGTGGTGACGTTATAGCTACTTGTAGAAAATCCAGAGAATGCAAATGAAGATTTAATTGTGATAACAGCGTTGATAAATGCATTCTTTTCATGTTCTTCGTTAGAAAAATGTACTGGGCAGACTGGGGGAACCATCCCAAGATTGAAACAGCTGCTATGGACGGTACCATGAGAGAGACGCTGGTGGAGGAAAACATTCAGTGGCCAACCGGTAAAACATGCACACACACACACATACAGTAGAGACTTGTCCTTACAAGGTTCATTTATTGGTCACAACACAGGGTTGCACCATGACATGTAAGTTGTAGTCCATTCATGCTACACACATATCGAATATATATACAAATATTTCAAATACAATAAAAATAGATAATATAAAACAATATATACAGTAACTTATATGCAAATCATTTAAATACATAAAGCTTGTCTAATACTGCGCTCCCCCTCTCTCTCCGTATAGGTCTAGCGGTGGACTACTTCAACGAGCGTCTATACTGGGCCGATGCTAAACTCTCCTTGATCTGCAGTGTGAGGCTGAATGGCAGCGATGTGGTTGTGGCTGTAAACAGCATTAAGAACAGTTGAGTGGCACATTCTGTAATCTATACAAGTTGCAATCCACACCAGTGATCAGTCTGTATTAGTCAGGAGTGGGAGCACAATGTAAGAATGTGTACTTTTGCATTTAACACGTCTCCTCTGTTTCCACTCAGAGCTCCATCATCCCTTCGCCATCGATGTCTTTGAGGACTACATCTACGGCGTCACCTACAAGAACAACTACGTCTTCCGAGTGAATAAGTTTGGCAAAGGCCCCGTTGAGAACCTGACAACTGGAATGAACCACGCCACAGATATAGCTTTGTACCACCGCAACAAGCAACCTGAGAGTGAGTAGAAATCAGAAACGTCTGCCAACAGCAGTAATGTTCACTGAATCTAAGACAGTGAAGAAGAGACTAAAGCAGGCAATTTTTTTCCTATTTTTTAATACTGGTTCTCTTCCTGCCTTTGTCAGTGGCCAATCCCTGCGACAGGAAGAAATGTGAATGGCTGTGTCTGCTGAGCCCCAGTGGACCAGTTTGCATCTGTCCCAATGGACGCACGCTGGACAACGGCACATGTGTGGAGCTGCCCACTCCCACTCTGTCTCCTATCTGTGAGTAAACACACACTCCCACATAGAGAACACACACGCTGGCAGCTGAACTCATTCTGTATGATGAAAAAAACTACATTGTCTGCAGCTCCTCCCAGTGGTCCCTGCTTGGTCCAGTGTATGAACGGTGGCAGCTGTTTCCTGAATGCCCACAAGCAGCCCAAGTGTCGCTGCCAACCGAATTATGGAGGAGATAGGTGTGACATTGACCTGTGCAGGGACTACTGCAGGAATGGAGGCACATGCACACCTTCCCCTACAGGTAAGATATGGGCATTTTGTGTTAAGTAATGGCTTTATAGACCACGTTCATGTTTCCGTTGGTTCTGTAATATGACACATTCTTGTTTAGCCTTCCATTTATTTATCCCTTCATATGTCTTGCCTTCCACAGGTTCTCCTACCTGTCGATGCCCGACAGGCTTCACAGGGCCAAACTGTAACCTGCACACCTGTAAGGATTTCTGCAAAAATGGAGGCAATTGTACAGTCAGCGCCGGAAACCAGCCAACCTGCCGTTGCCCCCTTTCCTACCTGGGCGACCAGTGCCAGTACAGTGAGTGTTCCTACTATCTAGCCGACATGCAAGTTTAAAAATGTTCAAATACTTTTTTTGCTTTCGCAATACCTGATGTGGTTGGTTGGCAGTGCACTAACATGTTTATGTGTGTGTGAGCAGGAAGCTGTGAAGGCCACTGCCTGAACAAAGGTACATGTCTACAGAGTGAAAATGGCTCCAAAATGTGCCGCTGTCTGCCTCAGTACACTGGCAGCACATGTGAGATTGACAAGTGTCACTATTGTCGTGACGGCGAGTGTATCCCCAGCAATGGTTTCACATCTACAGGGGACTTCACCTGCCGGTAAGACATATCATTTACTCAACACAAACAGACGGGCACTTGCAAAGATGTCTTTGTCTTTGCTACTCACAATTTGTTCTGCCTTCTACAGCTGCGCAAATGGAAGAGTCCAGCCCAGCTGTTACACATGTGACACAAATGAGTACTGTGCAAATGGCCAGTGCTCCATTAACTCCAGCACCCGCCTTCCAGAGTGCAGGTAAGGAGCAGAGTCTGGATAGCTCAGGTGCACTATTGCATACAAGCAGAGAGTGCATATGTCCATTTCCTCTCTTCTTGTGTGTTTAGATGTTCACCTGGCTGGGCAGGGCATCGCTGTGAGTCCGTAGCCACCAGTGACAGTGCCTCAGGTTCAGGTGGACGTAAGTCGACACTTAATTTACTAGAAGTATAATAGAAGTTCATTGAATGTGATACAATTCTCCATGCACTATTCTTATGTTTGTGTGTGTGTGTGTGTGTGTGTGTGTGTGCACGTAGGAACAGCCTCCATAGTGATCCCTGTGCTGCTGCTGTTGCTGCTGGTTCTGCTGGCTGCAGGAGCGTTGTTCTGGTATAGAAGAAGGATGAGAGGGTGAGTAACGCTCTCATTTTAAAACAAGAGACAGTTGAGACCTTTTCGACTCCGTGTTCCCTCTATCCCTCCCTCTTTCTTCCTCTTCCCTTCTTTCCCTTCTTCCGTCTACACGTGTCCTCTGTAATGGCATCTCTTCTGCTCCTCAGGTCTAGCCGGCCCAACAAAACCGGCTCCAGGCGCTTGCGGTAACGGTTGCCAGCGTTACACATTCCTTTCATAACCTCATTCAGTTCTGCATCCTGATGCTTTCTCTTTCTCCGTCTCTCCGTTACCCATAAGTCTTGGTTGCTGTGCAGTGTTTGGTCCTGTGTTGAATGTCGCGCCATTCTCTCAGATGTTCGTGGGAGCTATAGCTCATCCCGCTCCTACAGTATCTCTCCTGTATAATTGCCCTCTTCAGAGCGGCTCAAGGGCAGATCTATTGAAATAGATGCATTGAATAGATCTGTCTATGCACTAGCCAGTGCTGTAGATCCGTCATGCTGTTGTCCATCATATTGTGCCATATTGTACTTACTGTGCTGTGCTGTGGTTTGTATTGTGGTAGTGTCTCTCATAGTGAGAGATGGACAGTGTGACAGCATTCTTTCAAACTCAGATTGGAAAATGCAATGTGTAAAATCCAGCATTTACCTAGAGGTAGATACCATAGACAATGCAGACATTCATAGCATATTTAGGAGGATTTAATATGGCTTTAAAAGATAGTCTGTACATTAGCAGTCCTCTATCCAGGTCCTCTGTGTCTGGATCTTGTCATGGGCTACATGAATGCTGGGTTTGTGTTGGTGCTGTGGCTTAGTTCCCTCAGCCTGGATGGTGGTGAGAGCCATGTGGTGCCTCTTCCCTCCCTTCATAATGTGGCTGTCTCCCTGCTTGCACTGTTTAGGCTCTTATAACCTTAAATGAGACACAACGGTTTGACTGTGCTCGTAATATGTTGTGTAGGGCCAAGGGCTTCCAGCACCAAAGGATGACCAATGGGGCCATGAATGTGGAGATAGGAAACCCTGCCTACAAGATCTACGAGGGCGAGCCGGATGACGATGCCGGGGAGCTGCTAGACGCGGACTTCACGCTGGACCCAGACAAGGTAGAAAAGAAATACCAGGCATGCATACATATACACAAATGTTGTAGCCTCTGCTCATACTGTATGTGTAATATCTAATGGATGACCCTTTTCAGCCCACCAACTTCACAAACCCAGTATACGCCACTCTGTACATGGGAGCACACAACAGCCGTAACTCTCTGGCCAGCACAGATGAGAAGAAGGAGTTGCTATCACGTGGCGATGAGGAGCCCCTTGTGGACCCCCTGACATAGACTGTCTATTGACCTGGATCACAATATTCCAAACACACCCCTCTTCTTGCCTTTTAAAGAAAAACACATTTTAAAAAAATCGATCAAAAGTGTGAGAGAAAATTGATTAAAAAAGTGTGAACACTGTATAAAATGTACAAAAATGAAGGACTACTTTTGTATGTGATTGCAGTATTATATTTTGTTCTTTTGAGATTCCTCTGGTCAAAAATGAATAACATTTTCTATGAGAGATTTTTAATTTACACTTTGTCCCTTACCCTTTACCTAAATAGCCACTACCTCTGTGCAAAATGAAATGGAAACAAGAAAATCTGAAAAAAGATGCTATCATTGGAGCAATTTTAATTTTTTATTTTTGTATGAATTGTATAGAAAAGAAAAAAACATTGTTCCATTTCACCAGTGCCAACTGTTTGTTGTTTGTGTTGACTTTGAGCGGGAAAGGCAAAACTCAAAGTTTTCTAAATCGGTACATATGTTGTCTTGCTGGAGTGTCTTGGCAAGATTGTGTGAGACAGATTTGTGATAGCACCGTTTGTGTATAGCACATGGAAAATGTCAATACCAGATGGCAACTACAGTATTTCCACATAATTTCTTCTCAGAGAACAATGTTCATGAAATGATTGTGTTGTCTTCCTTGCACAGAATTCATATTTTACGGCATAGTGTATACTGTAGGCTTTATACCGTAAGATGTAAAACAGGTATGTTTGTTTTTATCACATTGTATGACAGTTGGAGCTCATGTGTTGCTGAAGTGAGAGGGTGAGAGGGTGTTTTTGCTGTGTGATTATGGAGTTGGAGAGAGATGAAGTTGGTCATGGGTTAAACATTCCAGCCAGAGTGGTGGGTGGAGATTACAGATGTAAGGAGATGGTAGTTCTGTTTTTAAGAGTCGTCCTTCACAAGGAAAGGGAGGCTGCAGTTATGGTAAAATTGAAAGAAAAGATTCAGGTCTTTTCTTTGTCTTTTATTTCTTCAGTCCATTTTTTTTTGTAAAGACCAGATATCATCCGTCTGGCTTTGTGTGTAGATTTATCTTTCTACCTTTTAGAGGATCAAAGTCTGTACGTTCACAGTTTTGTAATCACTCAGTCTTAAGTGCATTATGTTTATTTGGTCTTTTACATTTCTCTACTCTTCTTGAGCTCTTTCTAATCTCTCACTCTCCTCTGTGCCCTGCTGCTGCTAATGCTACCATTCTGGTCGCTCTGACACGTCCTTTACGCTCAGCCTCTGTCTCAAAATGCTGCTTTCTGTCAGAAATGTGTCAGCCATATGTTAATGCATGTGAAAAGTAACACCAATCTTTAATGTAACTACAATAACAAGTTTTTATTTTGCTTACCCGTCAGCAAGTGATATTTTACGCTGTTGTATATGTTTTGACTTTAATTGAGAGAGAAGTACAATCATTTTACCTAAAGGACATTTTTGCAAAATCATACATGCATTTTCAGAATTGTTTTTGATTAGTCCTTGTTTTTTTTCTAATGAAAAATGACACATAGCTTTTATAGTACACGATGCATGGAGGCTCAGACTTTCTTCTGGAAAGAGAATAATGTTAAATCTTTGCTGGAGTACTTTACAAACTAAATAACAGATTGTTATAAATAAAAAATTTAAAAATTGTACAGAAAACAAACCAATGTGTTTTGTGTTTTTTTTTCCACAACATGCGTGCTGATACAGTGATGAATACTATGACTCAGTGTGGGTTGGTTTAATCATTTATTAGGCAAATTGTAAATCAGATTGTGTACTGTAGACATAAAGTTCAGTTTATGTATTCAAGTGTCATTGTGATTCTGTTATAAGTTGAGAAACTTTATCAATCAACAAAATAATGAGGAAATCCTCCATCAAAGAAAGCTTAATAGGTGAAGATAATACATTCTGCTAAATCATAAACTCTTAAGATATAAATGCTGTCTGACACACCTCAAAACATCCCATACTGATAATATGAAGAATTAAAAGAGAAGAAGAGACACAGCATAAAATACAATGTGTGCATTCCAGTAATTGCTTGATCAACATAATCGTATAATTTTTTTTTTTGTGTGTGAAAACATCTCTCCTCTGCTACTTTGTACAGAAGTCTTCACTTGACGCCTTTAGCCTTCAGCTCCTCTTTGACTCTGCTCAGGTAGCCAGGATCAGGATACCCAAAACTGTGGAAGCAGAGTATGTACAGGTGTTAATGCATAACATTGTTAACATTTCAGCAGACTTGACGTCAAAAAAGAATATACATTAAAAAGAAAGAAGAGATTTGGCTAATATACCTCTGTGATCCTCCTGTAGTGTTGGTCTTGTGGTGAATGTCGTTCCAGGTCACTTGGTCCTCCATCCCAGTCGTTCTGGACGTCCCAACAGTGAAAATGAGCTTCTGGTCAAACGCTTTCTTCAACAGGAGCAGCACTTCTCTGCCCTCTTTGTTATCTGGCAGATATGCTGTTCTGTGAATACCATAATAGCGCTTCCCAGGATTTGGATGCTTTTCCTGCAGAAGGAAAACGAGAAGTTTTAAAATAACTTACAACCATATTAGAAATAAACTTAAAAGTTATCAAATTGACAAAATGTCAAAAAATATTTGAAGGCATTTACCGTCTGCATTCCACCTGGAATATCATAGTTGATATGTATAGTGCCGCAGCCTGAGAATCCAGGGAGGGATGATGCAGTTTCATAGCTCGTCATGTTTCCATCCGGCTGGTCTCCTTCTATCAGACCAAAGACATCTTTGCAAACAGGACATATGTCCCCCATGCTTTTTCTTGCTTTCACCAGGCATTCTTCACAAAACTCATGTTTACACTTAAGCCGTTTCTTGTTGGTGAATTTGTCCATACATATAGGACAGTCTTCGTCTTCTGCTGTTGCCCCCCCTCCTGTGGCTGCTTCAGTGTTGTATCCTGGTTGTCCATTCAACCGAGGTCCACCGGAGGCTCCCTCTGGCTGCAGGCCAGTCAACCCAATAGCACCACGTTGTTGGTTGAAGCTCATTGGTGATGTGGCAATCTTCTGGTACAGATGAAGAAGAGCTCTGATAGCGTGGCTCTCCATTGACGCTTTTTCTCCAGATTTTTTGTAGCAGGCTTTGACTTCGACTTTGCCTTGACTGATGCGCGATTCTTTAAAGTCCACACTAAACTTAGTTTTGATCTTAGCTACTTGTTCATCATAGGAAGTAGTCATCAGCTTCCAGTAGTGCTCCTCCATGGTGAGTCCAGCATTGACAAGAGGGTCTTTGATGCTCATGCCAATGTTCGGTGATTTGTCTTGAGACGGCCATGTAGACTCTCCAAAACAAGTGCTGGTATTTGTTGTTGCGGTTAAGGACTTTCTGATGGCATCTTGACTTTGTCTTGGCCCACATATGGTCGTTTCTTCAGAGGACACAGTAAGCAAAAGCTTGCTGTCCTTTCTCTGGATAATATTCAGTGTGTCCTTGCACTCTTCTGGATTCACTTCCTTGAGAGGAATGACTGAGACATCTAATTTACACACGTCCTTCTGGACAAGGCTTGTGAACTCAGAGAGAGCTTTTTGTGAGTTTCCATTTTTCTGGTCTCCTTGAAATGTCACATTTACTTCTGCAATGAATTTACCTCCATTCTCTTTCTCTATACGTTTAATTTCCTCCTTGTAGATGTGGTTCACGTACCAGAAATTGTTCACAGAACAAGTGCGCTGCTCCCCTCCTGCTGCAGAAACTGGACTAGGCTGCACCATAGGTTGCACTTCCTCCTGAAAAAAATACAATGAACTAACTTAGTAAAACGCCTTAATTTTCAATGTAATTCATTTCCTGCAGATTCACTACACAGTACATACATTATCTTGCTCTGACACAGATGGAGGAAGCTTTACTGAAGGTTCCTTTGGTGCTTCCTTTGGTGTCTTAACCTCTCGCGGTGTCAAAGAAACAGACATTATTGTGACTGTTTCTCCATCTTTTCCCGTCAGTTGTTGTCCACTTAGTTTCTGAAGCTCACTCAGGGCTTAAAAAGAAAAAAGAAGACAAAGACAAAATGAATATATTTCCAAAAAGATTGAAGAAAAGAACTAATAAATATATATATATATATAAATAAATATTTTCAATTTGTAACTTTCCTACTATACCTGGAGCAGGTTTAAGACGTATCACAGCACTCCCATCTTCTGAGAAACTTAACACTTTGCAGTCTCCACGGTATTCATTGTTGTTGTTGGCCCAAGTCTGAAGAATCTTCTCCAGTTCAGTTTTACCTTTCTGCTGTTGAAAACCCTCTGACCGCTCGACTGAGAGAGTGACTTGAACTTCTTCTTTGTTCTATTATAAAGTCATCAGAGCCAGAAAACATGTTAATGTAAATGCATTATTAATCAAGATAATAGGTCTGGTTTGAAAATAACTTTCTCTAGAGCAGGGGTCTTCAACGTTTTCAGGCCAAAGACCCCCAAACTGATGGAGAGATGGAGCAGGGACCCCCGACTATATATATATATTGTATAAAATTGTGTTTTATATTAAACTGGGCCTAGTGCCATGTATAAAACACACCTCTTTATTGTGCATTCAATTCTAAGCTATTCAAATAATACACAGGTTCATATATTCATGTTTTTATTTTAAACATGTGCAAGGTACAGCGAGTAGGGGGGCCGTGCCACTGCCATTTATAAACATACCTTCAGGTGATACCAATGCCAATATCAACATTCTCTGTCAATTGCATGATAATCATGCATACAAGCTATTCAAATTGACTCTTTTATTGTAAACATAAATGTGGAAACGAAAATAAGTGATGGCCTATTATTGCCACTGCATGCATAAACATACCTGTTATCTTGCATACAATACTGAACTATTAAAATAATGGACAGATTCATGTTTTGAAAAAATAAATAAATAATGTAAACAAAGAAAGAAAATTGTCTAATCAACCAAAGATTTCGCGGACCCCCTGTTGAAGACCTCTGCTCCAGAGAATTGTAAAAAATAGTGAATAGAAAGTGAAGGACACCACCGTCAACAGAAAAACAGCCAATTGATTACTTTTTTGTCATATTTTGTTTGTGCATGTTCAGCATATGACACTGATGTCATGTTATTTATATGTATTAAACGGTAATGTTTTTTTGACTCAACTAGTATTGCTTCAATTACGTTACAGCTATACATAATGTTGATGACCTAGTTGCAATGCAATCTGTTCATTGAATAGAATATGACCTAAGCGGACAGCCTCAATACAGCAAACAGTAACAGCTTTGATCGAACCTGTGACTCATTTACATACTTTCACTTTCACATACACTTTACAAAACAAACATACACCGTGTTTAAAATGTATAAAAACTGCTCATGTCTTGGAAACGTCACCGCCACCGTGTCCACAATCCGCACCAGTATAATAATAGGAACCTGGATTTGAAGTTCTCTGTGTTATTGAACATTTAAACACACTCACGGGTTCACACAAACACCTACCTTAGCACACTCGTCATGAGATGTCGAAGCTTCCTGCTGGTTGCTGTCAGAAGTCTACATGGTATTCAAATAAAAGAGACAACTGCAGCATGTACAATTACATTTATAACTTAACACAGTCACTGTAAATATTCACACAAAATACCACAACTCCCTAACCAGTTGTGTTTCAAACTTTTCTTTACAGCTACTCACGTCCATGTCCTCCACTAGGTCGTCGCCTGACATGTTGAGTCTTCTTCCTTGAACACAGAGCAAATAACATTAACAGATGACCGCAGTGCGTGTTGTCACACTGCCAGTTCGAACAACCAACATGAATTATTATGATGTATCGTCATAAAAATCAGCCTAATGTCAACATTATGTTAAAAAGGAATTGTATCGCTCCACTTTCGTTTACGGACGGCACGCTAAAGCTAACTTTAGTGGGTCATAAGTTCGCCTTCAACGGATTTTTATTTCCTACATTTTTCACACGTTTTGTCACAAACTTTACATCAACTTTTTGAACATACCTACAGCACCTAAAGTACGAGTTATATGACGCATATGAGTCGACTTACCTTCACCTCGCTCTACGACTTAAAACGCAGCTTCTTCCTGATAAATGAAAACGAAAGTATTGCAGCTCCGCGAGACGAGAAGAGTGACGTCACAATGTGGACTCGACACCAGCGCCACAGAAACACAGAAACTTTATAGGCTCTGCTCCTCACCACAGAAATGCAGCTGCGGACTCTACACTTATAGAAAGCGAGGTCACATAATATTACAGAATAAACAAGACAAGGCTGAAACACAAGAAAAACTCAAGCCAAGCCTTTTTAAAATAGTTTTGGGTTTTGTGTGATGTTTTTTTTCTTCTGAAAAGTACATTGTAAGAAAAGTGACATATAAATAAAGTTCAATAATATTCTTATTGCTGCAACCTGAGCTCCCCATTGACTTCAGGACAGCAGGAACTCACTACATCTTCTGTTGCAGACTGAAGACTTATCTCATCCGACTGCATCTCGGCCCATCAACTAATATATAATCAAAGAATATCTTTCTCCGTCTCTTATTGTTGCTAAATGTAACACTTGATTGATCAATTGATTTTTATAACTTTTAATAAATCAACACTGGATCACAACAGGAGTGTTACAGCATGAAATGGAAGAAACAAAGACATAAATTTCAGTTTTGTTCATAGACTTTAAATCAGGGGGCCGTCTGTCTGGACATTTTCAACACTTGGATGAACACACAACTCTAAGAGTTCAATCTACAAAACAAAATGTCAGACATGTTTTGCTTTAAATAGCTAAATACACAAATGTAGGCGTCAAATACAATTCTTATACAACACATTTGCATGACATGTTCAGAGTATAAATTACATGTTTCATAGCCAGCGACAGCTGCAAACTGGACTTCTGCACTGGCCCAAGCACTTACAATGTGAATGGTAAGTAGCTCATTTTCAGTTTTGTGAGTGGTGGGAACTAATGGCTGAGAGGTTTAGAGAGGTCAGTGGCTTAATTAAAAAAAATGACATGGATGTGAAACAGAGATCCTGCCGTCCCCCTCTTCAAAGCCTTCAGCAGATCTGTTGTCATTTATGTGAACAAGATCAACAAAGAACACCTAATTTTAGACCAGAGAAATGACTCAGTAAGAAAGGCTGAAAACTACAACAAAGGCAGAAGCGAAAATATCAAATCACAGCTCCCCTGTCTTGACAAACAAAAGCTCTATGAAACAGTGATCTAACTTCTCAGATCAAATAGCTCATGATGATAGAAAACTGGTCTGAAGACTGGAGGAGTGGTGTATCTTGAGGTCCAACACAGATAGTCAAAAAGTCAAATAAACTATTAAACAATCGTCAAGTGTGTCAGATTAGACAGCTCAGATTGATAGAAGACTGGGCTAAAGACTAGAGGTTGTGGGATTGATCATTATGTGGTGCAGTGACTTTCTAGGTCTAACAAGCCCAATGAAGAGGTCAACAACACGAGAAAATAGTTGTAAATAAATTGGTGTGATATTGGTGGCGTGGTTGGTAAATTCCAGGTTAGGAAGGCGCCAAGGCCCGGATTGAGTCCTCAGCGTGACCACACCAAAGTCCAGAGCACCAACCACCACGGAGGTGGTCAAGGGAGTATTAGACTGCGTTTCCTCCTGGTGTTTTGGGTAAATAAAAGGAGGGGGTTATGGAACAGAAAACCACAAATTTGAATGATTTGTTTATTATTTTGGAATGTGTGGCAGACATGACCCCTCGTGACCTTCTGAGTACATTCATACAGTAGAAGAAAAAGACGTGGATGAAGCGAGTGAAGACATTGTGATCCTCAGTTTTTTTCCAGCAACTCTGCACACATCTGGGGAGAAAAGCAGAGAAGGACGACACAAGAATTTGCATCACATTTTCATACATGTGTACTATACTGTGACATTTTTATGACATTTCATTATAGTCATTTAGCAGACGCTTTTGTCCAAAGCGACTTACAATACGTTTATTCAACATAGGTATTCAAGAGAACTCGTCACCAGAAGTCATAAGTGCATCTCCTTTTTTAAACAGGCATCTAAGAGCATAAACTAGAGCAAAAGTACAGTACAGAAACAAACTAATACAAATGCAATAATAATATGAATACAATAAGTGCCAAGTGGAAGGCTCAGGGAAGTACTTCTTGGACATACTATGACTTTTTTTAAGAGCTGCAAGGATTAGTCAACTAACTGATTTATTGAAGAAAGTCTCAAAAATGGCAACAAAAAAATGGCAGAATTTATTTTTTTGAGCCTCTAAAATATGGAGATTTTATATCCTATTAAATTAAGAATGACAAAACAAGACATCTAAAACTAAATTATGACTTTTTTGAAAACATGTTTTTCATGGCATACTATACTATGAAGCTTTTATGACATTTTTATGGAATAATACTTTATTACTTTTCATTATATACTATACTATGACATTTCATGACATTTTATGGTACAATATACTATGAGTTTTCTTTATGAAAAGCTACTTTGATAGTTTCATGACATTGTTATGGCATTGGCTACTATATCTATACTCTGGTAGACGTCAACAATTGTACAGAAAACAAACCAATGTGTTTTGTGTTTTTTTCCACAACATGCGTGCTGATATAGTGATGAATACTATGACTCAGTGTGGGTTGGTTTAATCATTTATTAGGCAAATTGTAAATCAGATTGTGTACTGTAGACATAAAGTTCAGTTTATGTATTCAAGTGTCATTGTGATTCTGTTATAAGTTGAGAAACTTTATCAATCAACAAAATAATGAGGAAATCCTCCATCAAAGAAAGCTTAATAGGTGAAGATAATACATTCTGCTAAATCATAAACTCTTAAGATATAAATGCTGTCTGACACACCCCAAAACATCCCATACTGATAATATGAAGAATTAGAAGAGAAGAAGAGATACAGCATAAAATACAATGTGTGCATTCCAGTAATTGCTTGATCTACATAATCGTATATTTTTTTTTTTGTGTGTGAAAACATCTCTCCTCTGCTACTTTATATGGAAGTCTTCACTTGACGCCTTTAGCCTTCAGCTCCTCTTTGACTCTGCTCAGGTAGCCAGGATCAGGATACCCAAAACTGTGGAAGCAGAGTATGTACAAGTGTTAATGCATAACATTGTTAACATTTCAGCAGACTTGACGTCAAAAAAGAATATACATTAAAAAGAAAGAAGAGATTTGGCTAATATACCTCTGTGGTCCTCCTGTAGTGTTGGTCTTGTGGTGAATGTCGTTCCAGGTCACTTGGTCCTCCATCCCAGTCGTTCTGGACGTCCCAACAGTGAAAATGAGCTTCTGGTCAAACGCTTTCTTCAACAGGAGCAGCACTTCTCTGAAACTCTTTGTTAGCTGGCAGATATGCTGTTCTGTTAATACCATAATAGTACTTCCCAGGATTTGGATGCTTTTCCTACAGAAGGAAAACGAGAAGTTTTAAAATAACTTACAACCATATTAGAAATAAACTTAAAAGTTACCAAATTGACAAAATGTCTAAAAATATTTGAAGGCATTTACCGTCTGCATTCCACCTGGAATATCATAGTTGATATGTATAGTGCCGCAGCCTGAGAATCCAGGGAGGGATGATGCAGTTTCATAGCTCGTCATGTTTCCATCCGGCTGGTCTCCTTCTATCAGACCAAAGACATCTTTGCAAACAGGACATATGTCCCCCATGCTTTTTCTTGCTAGCGGTGTAGAAACAGACATTATTCTGACTGTTTTTCCATCTCTTCCCGTCAGTTGTTGTCCACTTAGTTTATGAAGCTCACTCAGGGCTTAAAAAGAAAAAAGAAGACAAAGACAAAATGAATATATTTCCAAAAAGATTGAAGAAAAGAACTATATATATATATATATTTATATATATATATATATATATATATATATATATATTCAATTTGCAACTTTCCTACTATACCTGGAGCGGGTTTAAGACGTATCACAGCACTCCCATCTTCTGAGAAACTTAACACTTTGCAGTCTCCACGGTATTCATTGTTGTTGTTGGCCCAAGTCTGAAGAATCTTCTCCAGTTCAACTTTACATTTCTGCTGAAAACCCTCCGACAGCTTGACTGAGAGAGTGACTTGAACTTCTTCTTTGTTCTATTATAAAGTCATCAGAGCCAGAAAACATGTTAATGTAAATGCATTATTAATCAAGATAATAGGTCTGGTTTGACAACAACTTTCTCTAGAGAATTGTAAAAAATAGTAAATAGAAAGTGAAGGACACCACTGTCAACAGAAAAACAGCCAATTGATTACTTTTTTTGTCATATTTTGTTTGTGCATTTTCAGCATATGACACTGATGTCATGTTATTTATATGGTATTTTATTGTTTTTTTGACTCAACTAGTATTGCTTCAATTACGTTTAACGTACATAATGTTGGTGACCTTGTTGCAATGCAATATGTTAATTGAAAAGTTGAACATTTTTTAGTCACTACAAATATTCACACAAAATACCACAGCTCCCTAACAGTTGCGTTTGCTGATCCAGCTACTCACGTGGTCGATGCCTGACATGTTGAGTCCTTGAACACAGAGCAAATTACATTAACAGATGACCGCAGTGCGTGTTGTCACACTGCCAGTTCGAACAACCAACAATGAATTATTTGATGTGTCTTCATGCCAAATGTCAACATGTTAAAAAGGAATTGTATCGCTCCACTCCACTGTCGTTTACGGCACGCTAAAGCTAACTTTAATGGGTTAGAAGTTCGCCTTCAATTTTTTTATTTCCTACATTTTTTTCACAAACTTTGCATCAACCTTTTGAACATACGTACAGCACCTATAGTATGAATTGTGTGACGCATATGAGTCGACTTACCTTCACCTCGCGCTAGACTTCATACGCAGCTTCTTTCTGATAAATGAAAGCGAAAGTATCGTAGCTCCGCGAGACGAGAAGAGTGACTCGACACCAGAGCCGTAGAAAAAAAAAGATATGGCTTTTTTTTTTTTATTTCATATATTTTAAGAAGTTCATAACAAATCTATAAAGGTCTTTAATAAAATCTAGTTTTCATTCTTCAACATTTAACACAACACGGCTGGTAATGAGAAGAAATATCCCACCTCAGAGCTTCAGCACAGAGAAGATGTTGTCTCAGTTGATCTGAATCAGTCATCCATTGAGGTTGCATATCTAAAAGTGTGACAAATAAACGCACCTATCCACTATCTACCTACATATCTTAGCATTCAACACAACTGACAGTTTAAGTAAAAAACAGACAACATTAATACACTTTTAAAGAAGTAGTAGTTATATAGCCCCATGGCCATTTGTTCTTAATGGCTGTCTCCTACATTTGAAGTTTCTCTATCATTTTCCATTTAAATTCATTTTCTATACTCAGTTATCAGTGGCACGATCTTTTCACCGACAGTATACCCACAGTATATCTGTCATATAAATATATAAGTCATCCACTATCACTGCAGATCAATTTGCTCTATCAAACAATTTAACAAAGAAGGGTTAAACATATAAACGGTAAAAGATTTGGTATTAAATGTATTAAAAAAAAGGTGGATAAAACTGTTCAAGTCTAACGCACACAAAAACAAAAAGGTGAGGTGTGCAAAATCTCTTTATTTTTGTCATCCCATCTTTCAACAAACAGCATTGGATCTGATCCAAATTCTTTGCAAATATACACAAAATCAAAGATGATATAATTGTGACGTAGGTGTAACTAATACATGTCTTGTAAAAAACAAAATTGTATAAAAATGATTTTCATAAGCAATTTCAAACACAAACATAGCAAGGTGTTGTGAAATATAGAATAACTTCAATGTTAGCCTGTCATAAAACAGAACCCCAAAAAAACTGCACTTCAGACAAGATACTCTCAGATCTAAAACATTCTTGCACCAAGAAAAGCAAACAAAACAACAAAATATGACTTCATTCTTTCTGGATCTGTTCTTCCTTCACTTGCTACTCAATCTTAAAACTATTTTCTCTTCATATCGTAAAGTAACCTTCAGTCACTACGAACTTTCACTCTGTCCTTGTCAACTTAGCTACATCAGCCTACTTATCTTTGGGGAGAGTATTGATGTACATATGTGAATATACTGTGCAGTCCAATTCTATACTTTATGGTAACACATGGAGAGCCGGGTGAATGCAGGTAAGGCTGCCACAGTGGTACTGTGTGCAGAGGTGGGAAGGAGAAGGCATCATTGTGAGCTGCAGCAGTGGCACAATGCCAGGGTGAGTGGTGACATCGTCGTTGTACTTTGACACTAGTGAGCAGAACGACTATTCAGCTTCATCTTTCAGGGTGAACCTGGAATAAATAGAGGGACAAAGACAAATGAAAACTGACTATGAATTAAATCATCAACAATCAATTAATTGAATGGTCATCATTTAACAATGAAAAAGAAGAAGATGGGTGCACTGTAAAGAGATACTCGACAGAAACGTCTTGAATTTCTCCTGCATTATAACCAAGTTCTTTGGTATCCATGTGTACTTTACACTCGATATGTTACAAATCGTCACAGTTTCTTCAAAATACTAAATACACTGCTTTGCCC
Organism: Pholis gunnellus; assembly: GCF_910591455.1. Lineage (NCBI taxonomy): Eukaryota > Metazoa > Chordata > Actinopteri > Perciformes > Pholidae > Pholis > Pholis gunnellus. The sequence continues at coordinate 16,661,162 of NC_136529.1, read as the reverse complement.
TCCTCAAAGCTCCACAGGAGGCAGTGTACTTAGCCACTTTGGTGAAACACTGTTCAACTGAGCATATGGATGGATAGGGCCAGCCGACAAGGGGTTTATGCTTTTGGAGTAGTTCACGTAACAAACTTGCACACAGTCTGCTCACCATTCTGTGACACCAGAAATCAGGTCAACCTGGGCCAGCTCGATCTGCACCTAAAGAATAGGAATGACATGTCAACATCAAGCTGTACATACATCTTTGTTGTCATATTTGCAGTATTTCTGCATGTATTCCGTGCACTTCAGAGTGAAAGAATTTAAAAGCTAGGAACACACTATAAAACAGTTAAAAATCACTAAGCAGCCTAGCATTAATGCACAGCTTGGCCACATCTCTATAAGTGTGGATTTAACAAAATGATCTCAATGTGTGCTGTGGAGGAGGCACATACAGTATGACACTCTTTGGATACCCTGATGGTCACTTATTAGCCTTTAGAAGTCTCACACTGACCTGTCCAAGAATGTCGTGGCTCCTGAACGAGGCTGAGTTATTCTTCACTGATACAATGAGGTGTTTGAACCTCATCTCATCCACAGACAGATCATACTCAAACCTTAAAAAAAATCGAGAAAGATGATTCAATGTGAACACTAACAAAGCTCTTAAGAGAAAAAACAAAAAAACAGCACAGGAATGTAATGATATTACAATTACCTAATTATTTAATTACCTCTCATTGTATTCTGGGTTGAGGTCTCTTTTCTTCACAGCTGTCTTCCTCTTGGTGGCCTTGCTTTTGTCTGGCAGCAGCATGAGGGAGACATAGCTGTCTACTCCATCCTTACTTTGAGACAACAGACCTCTGTACACAGAAAGAGAACGCATATCTCAAACAACTGTTGAACCGTAAGTATATTTCAAAGTCCCAGTATATTAGAGCAATATAGTGCCTCTTTGCTAACTAGAGCTGTTATCCACAATGTCCTTCACTGTTTGTTAAGAGGTAGGTTCATAGACCCGTCTCCAATGTTACTATAAACATAAACGAATATCTAGGAAACAAACTTGATATAAAGCCTGAATTGGAAAAAACGACCTTCACAAAGCCTCAGATACCTGAAATATCAACGGTTTGTCATTGGTGAGAACACAAGCCGACTAAAACACACTATTTGAGGAAGCACACCTGCAGGCATGGACGATGACGATGAGATGTCTCTCCTGCGAGGCGTAAGAAAGAGACAACTTCACCTGCCCAGATCCACACGGCAGAGTCCCTGCACTGATCATATCCACCATTTTGGATTCTAGAACCTATTGAACAGGAAGAACAAGTGACATTTGTTGTTATGTATTACTATACGTGTGTGTGTGTGTGTGTGTGTGTGTGTGTGCGTGGGCCGAAGTGTTTGTCACCTTGAGTTCACCCCTCAGCAGGATCTGACTCTCAGATGCGGCTCCATCCAGATGGAACCACTGGTCCAGGACCAGTTGTGGCTCTGCAAGCAGCTCCTTCACAGGAATCACCAGTGATCCCATTGGCTGGTCCCACCCACTGGACAACTGCAATGCAAGAAAGAAAGGGACTGAAGAAATCACTACATTAGTGCTGTGAAATGTGAGATGTGAGAATAAATGTAAATAAATGTCTTGCCTTTACTACAAGCATCTGATGTTTAGGGTCGTGGACCAGGAAGTAGAAATACTCATTCCACTGAGGATTGGTGCTGCGCTCACACAGCTTAAAAGATGATGAAAATATATGATAGAGTTGATACAAAAACAATGTATCTATCAGACTGACAATAGAGCAACATGCATCAAAAGTCTCACTTTGGTTTTGTAGGTTGTTTCACCCAAAACAAGTTCAGCTCCTGCTTTGGGTTCCTTTCCACTCTTCTTCAACTATCAGCGGAGAGAGAGGCATTCAAGTTTTATCACATGAGAAATCATTTTTTATTGCATAGTATGTAAATACACTAGAGGGGACTTACAGGTAATGAATGTGCTCTCTCCAAGTGGACAAAAAGTAGAGCAGCGGAGGAGACAGCTTTGTTTTGATAAGACTGGAGAGATTGAAGCTGCAGCACCTGTGACATGGAGCAGAGCCAGGAAGGAAGTAGATGATTATTTGCAACGTGCAATGTGTCCTGCGCGTTGTCATGTGACAAGATAGCATTATCTAAGAGGCTGCCTTGCTATGGACACTATGCACAACTAGTGCTTGTTTAAAGAGTGTTAGATTAAACAGTGGGTGATAGGGCGGTAAACACAAGTAAGGACCGACCTGGTCAAGTCTGACTGAATTTGACACTGTAGGAACCCATTCCAGTATCAAGTGGACCCGACCAGACTTCACATCATTCAGAGTGTACCACTACAACAGAGAGAAAGTTATTTAAAGAAACAGGGCAACGCCCTTTAGATAAGCAAATTACACAGAACAGTGTTAAGAAATCACATGGCACGGCTTCAGATCATGAGTTATTGACTAACCTGATCTGTGTACTGAGATCTGATGACCTCATTTAGCTTAATACTGAATCTGTGAACATGAAAACAGGTAAAGGATTAACAAGATGTCTTACTTCCAGAAACAAAGATTCCCTATGTTGACGTTATGGTGTATATTGATAGAACTTAATGAAAACTAAAGAAAATAAATCAACCCCCTGGATTAATAAAGATAATTTACAGGTATTTGTAAATACCCCTCCTGTAAATATTTCATAAACCCACCCACATCAAATATTAAGTCTATGTTAATGATTGGCAGCTGCTGGACCCCACTTTGAATGGCTATTGCATTTCAGTGCAAAATGATGTAAGATCAGAGGTGTAGCGCTGTAATAATTCTTATCATGCAGATCAGCACACTCAGTATTTCTTCACTTCTTATCTAAAGTACTTATATAATTGACTGATTAACCAACAATAAACCACATACCTCCCAAGGAAGTCATCAGAATCGAAATCCTTATCAAATGCTTCAAACGTGATCTCCTGGACGCTGCGCCCACTCAAAACCAGCTGTTAAAAACAAACAAAACACATTTTTGTCCAAAATACTGTACATGCATTGAAATCCAGACAATATGCAATGCTTAAACTGAGAATACTTCATACCTCATACATTTCCTTCCATGTTGGGTTCAGATTCTCCTTGATGACATGACTTTTAAATGCAACTCCCCCTATGTTGATCTTGACATAGGGGTCGCTCTTGCCCTTCACCATGCCCCCCATCAGGTTATCCTTGGCAACCAGATTCTGGGCCTCCAGCAGGTGAATCCTCAGCAGCCCCTGCAGGATGAAGACTGTAAATGTTACAAAGCATAAAGCGAATCACTGAACACACAACATAGTAGCTTGGTAATGTGACTCTACTGTATACATATTAAAGAGCAACCCAGATTCCTGCACCTTGCTGTACACTGCGAAAGGAAGTGTTTTCTTATTGTTTCAAATAATACAATTATACAAAAAAATCAAAAAGGGGCAGTGACGAAGAACAAATACAACAGTTCCACTCGGCTAATCAAGGCATGAACCCACCTCTTCACCAAAGTCCTGGCTGGGGGTTGTGTGTGGTTGAAGAACTTCTGTGACCTCTGCTGGCTCCAGGGTGTCAGTGGGAAGACTAGTCACTGTGGCTTGAGCAAGGTTGCCTAAACCAGTACTACACAGACACGGTGCAGAAATGTAAACATCTTTCTTATTAGGTCCATTATAAATATTATAATTATGGATCTTTGACCCAACATTTAAGGGTAAAAAATATATATTTTCTTATTTGCAGTGACGTGGAGCTCACCCCGCTGTTTGCATTGGCTGCGGTTCAAAGTCTCCTTCAGCTGCTGTGTCTGACTGTGTGGGATGCTCTTCTGGATCTGTTAGCTCCTCCACCAGCTGAGCACAATTACATGAAGGTTATGAAGGTGTAAATAGACTGGTTAAACATGATAACAACTGACTATAATGCGCTATGACTCACTGCAGTGTGAATGGCAGCTGGTTCAGCGGGAGCAGCATCTCCAGCGGAGGCCGCAGCATCTGCTGCTTCAGAGTATCTAAACTGGCTGGATACGGCAATCGATCTGAAAATACCCACTGCTGTTACAAAACACCACAGCCTGACTCCTGACTGGAACTATCAACGGAGAATATTAGCTTTTATAGGAGCATATTCGCCTGTACATACTACCAACAGCCAGGCACTACATTTTTTATTTCATGTTAATTAGTGCTAGTTTATGTTTCAAACTTGTATTTATTTCTATTATTTTGAAAATAGACTAAGTGTTACATAGACCAAGTTACAGTCTGAAGAGTTTTATGTGTATTATTAAACCAGGCACACAACACTCACTCATCTTTTGTCAGCTCTGAGCTTTTTTTGTCCCCACTGGCAGCGGAAATAGCCGTGTCTTCCTTCTTTGAACCAGTCGCAGAAGGCTGTGGAGCCTCAGTCATCCTTGAGCTCAGGACCTGTCAACATGACATTTGCATGACATACTATTCTGTATCAATGACAACGGTAACAATGCCCTGTGTGTGTGTCCTCTCTTACCTTGAGTTCAGCCCTCAGTAAGATCTCACTTTCAGGCAAGGCTCCATCCAGAGGCATCCACTGGTCCAGGACCAGCTGTGGTTCAGAGAGCAGCTCTCTCACGGGGACTACAATAGATCCCATTGGCTGGTCCCATGCGCTCGACAACTACAGAGATAAGGACGGATGAATAATGCCGGTCAGAGCGGGAGATGTTCCTAACAGCGGTCTTTAGCTACCTTTGTAGAGTACACTCACTTTTATTATGAGCATCTCCTCTCTAGGGTTGTGAACCACGAAGTGGAACGCCTCATCCCACTGAGGTGATCTGGAGCGATCACATACCTTCAGATAGAAAGAAAGAGGAGGGGTAAGTTGGGCAAGGGGTTGTTATTTGTTTATACAGTTATTGTAATCTGATTAAGTTGTTACTTCTCTTCTTCTCTTGCCACTGGTATTTTAAACAGCCTAATAAAGGTATTGACAAGTATTACTGTCAAGCCTTATGTCTTTTTCAATACCACCAGTGGGGGGCGGCAATGTTTTTCAAACTTTAAACATAGTACCCTTTAGTCATCTATCCCATAAAATGTTGAACCTAACAAACTGGTTAGGTTTCTTGGAAATTATGATGGGGACTTCATAATGACATTTTATCGATTAATGATTAACAGAAACATTCATTAGTTGCAGTCTATGCTGGTTCAGCAAAAGTGTGGGTTTGTTTAATGTCTTTATCATCAGTCTCATACCTTGGTTTTGTAGGTTGTTTTACCAAAAACAAGCTCGGCCCCAGCCTTGGGCTCCTTTCCACTTTTCTTAAACTGAACACAGAAAAACATATATGTGACATTATGTGAGTAGTTTGTATTCTCTCACTGTAATTACGGCAACAACCGTTAGAGTCAACTTCCCTTTCTTTTAAAAAGATGAAACATTCCTGAATAATTGAATCACATAGTCCAACAACAGTGACTGCTGCGCAGACTTTTGAATCCAGTGAAGACAAAAACATTATCCTAAAGAGTGGGAGTTTTTCACTTCACGCCAATAGAGCTGTTCATCAACATGTGCTTTCCAAATGGCTGTCCATCTATAACTCTGAGAGAACACACTGTTATCGTGTTTTTCAGTACTAAATTACAATGGACTCACAGGCAATGAGTGTGCTCTGTCAACATAAACAAAGAGCAAGGCTGCAGAGGGAACAGTCTTGTTCTGGTAAGACTGGAGAGACTGCACATGCATCACCTGCAGCAGAGAAACACATGAAAAATACATTAAAATGACTCAGAACTGATGTGCATGGCGAAATACACAGGGTATCATTATGGAATAGAACTGATGTGGGAAGAATAGGCAACACAATTGATAATGATTATAGATATATGCGTGAATAAGGGGATAAAACAAATAATAAAAACTGCACTAACTTGGTCCAGGGTGTCATTATGCGACACTGCTGGTACCCACTCCAGTATCAGGCGAACACGTCCAGACTTCACGTCATTTAGGGTGTACCACTGAAACAGAGAGGGACACTGACTGAATTAAAGCCTGTGATGACACTGCAGCAATGACTAAGATACAGTAAGGCAATACGGACCTGGTCTGTGTTCTGGGAACGGATGATGTCTGCCACACTGATTTTGTATCTGCTCAGAATGAAAACATTTTTTTGTACATTTTACACAAGACAATGTGAAAATGAAGCCAGACCCTTTAAATGCACTACCATGTTAAATCTAAATTATTAATATTTTCTAATGCTGTGAAAGGTTTGTTTACATAAGAAATGGAAGTAAACACAGAAGAAATAAAACTAGGACGACTCGATAAACACCAAATGCTGATTTCTCCATAACTCAAACCAGACAGAAATATACCTGTAATTTATGCTTATGGTGAAATAACTACAGTTTGAGCGTGTACATGTTGACCCACTGAATACCATGCTGAGGTAGAAAAGCATTCCAATCATGGGCAACTAGAAACCTCCACATTAGCCCTTACCTGCCCAGGAAGTCATCATTGCCCATGTCTTTGTCATACAGCTCTACTTGCACCTCTTGTCCTGACTGAGGCCTCAGCACCACCTTAGATAACACAAGAGTTAAAACAGATAAATCAATAAAAAACGAGGTGGATAGCTTAAAGTCCTATCATTGCAATCCTATTTGAAATCATGCTCAGAGCAGATCAGACTGTCATTTCATACACACCTCATACATCTCATTCCAGACTGGGTTGAGATTTTCCTTGATCACATTGCTCTCAAATGCAACTCCTCCAACATTGATCTTGGCATAAGGGTCACTCTTGCCCTTCACCATACCACCCATCATGTTATCTTTGGCAACCAGACTTTGGGCCTCCAACAGGATGATTCTCAGCAGCCCCTACAGGAAGGGATCATTAAACTGTATATTTCTAGTTCTTTTGTATTAAATGTGATTGTGTCATGCCGTGGTGCATGTATCTGCTCCTGTAGATCACTATTTTGTGATAGTACCTCACTAGCAAAGCTGAGGTCTGGGGAAGTGTGAGGAGGTTGTACTACTGCGGGGCTTGGTAGTTCTTCCACCTTCTCTTCAGTCACAACAGCTGCCGTTTCCTTTACGTCAACATCTTCATGTAAGGTCACTGAGGAGGCAATAGTCTCCACACGAGGAACGTCTACTGAACTTGACCTAAAACCCAAAGAGTAGCAACACAAAAATGTGAGTGATAAAAGGGCCAATGGAAAGTATGGACAGACTTTGTAAGTTAACTATCTCACCTAAGCACTGTGTCCATTTCCTGTTTTCTCGGAGCCGGAGAAGGGTCTGATGCTGAAGTGACATTGGCCTTATCAGTGGTATCCGGACATTTGCTGGGAATCAGCATCTGCAGTTGAGTAAACATTATTATTGTTTCACTTTGTTAACCAGCTTTGTATCTAGTAGAAGTACAAAATTAACGAACTGCCTCAAAAGCCTCATGGCAAAGAAATAAAAGATACAGAGACATATAAAAAGAAAGAAACAGCAAAAACATGATCCAAATAGTTACACTGAGTAAAAATGAAATATGGAAAGTATGAACACAGATAAAGATTTAAAGAGATATTACAGTTACACACTGAAAGTAAGATATATGGGCATAGAAGGAAACAGAGAGAATGAATTAGAGAAAGGGACTTCTCGTAAAAGTGATAAAGAGATAGCGATAAAGAAACCTAATGGACATTTATAGAATATTTAAAATAATTCAAATAGAGAAAATGACAGGGCAACTACCTTGAGTTCAGCCTTCAGAAGAACCTGACTCTCAGGTGAGGCTCCATCCAAATGGAACCACTGGTCCAGGACCAGCTCTGGTTCAGAGAGCAGCTCTCTGATAGGAACCACCAGGGAACCAATGGGCAAGGCCCAGCTGTGGGAGAGCTGGAGAAACACAAGGCAGGGTGTTAGCATAGGTAGTATTTATATATCCCACTCTATTTACATCCGTATGAGCGACACTCTTTCTGTTCCACTTTGATTGTGCACTGTAGTGAGCGTACCTTAACAACAAGAATATCTTCTCTGGGGTCTCGAACCAAGAAGCAGAATGCTTCATTCCATTCAGGTGATGTGGTACGATCACACACCTACAGAGATGCAAGAGACAGTTCATATTACTGACAGATCTCATGCCAATCTTACAATCAGTGCTTAGAAAGTACCTTAAAACATAGTAATATCAATTCCAAGCTAAATTAAGTTTGTGGTCTTACTGTTGTTTTGCGGGACATTTCTCCAAGAGTAACCTCTGCTCCTACTTTTGGCTCCTTACCACTCTTCTTAACCTGTAGAGAGACAAACAGGCAATAACAATAGAAGCATGTGTATTCTAAACAATAACTGCATAACCTGACATCACCCTTAACATCAGTAGAAAAAGACTCACTGGTAAGCCATCCGCTTGCCCCATGAAGACAAACAGTAGGCCTGCTGAGGGAACCGCCTTATTTTGGTAGGACTGCCTGGAATGGAACTGAAGAACCTGAAGACGCAGAAAGAACCAGTGAGTATGGATTAAGTTTACCAGCAAATGGCCCATCAATCCATGTCTAGTCTGGGAATACCAACCTGGTCCAATCTGTCTGACTCTGAGGCTGTCATTACCCATTCCAGTATCAGGTGAACTCGACCAGACTTCACATCACTGAGAGTGTACCACTGAGAGAAGAATTTCAATAATTTTAACACAGGAAAAGGGTTACAGATGTATATCTAGTGGATTAAGGGTCTTATCAAAGTGAGTTGGAGCCCTGCGCACCAACGGGAGTTAGACCCAAGATATGGCAGGCTAAACATGCAGCAATGTGTCTGGAAAGGAAGATCCCACCTGATCAGTGAACTGTGAATTGATGATGTCCTTCAGGCTGATCTTCAGCCTGCATGTTGGGATATATGAGATTAGAATGTATCTCTAAAGCCATACATTTTATTTCACAATATGATTATTTATAGCTCTTTTACCTGCCCATGAAATCATCTTTCATGTCCATGTCTTTATCAAACACCTCCATGTGCAGGTCTTGGCCAGGCAGCTGGGTGAGAATCACCTGAGGGGTGGACAAATGTTGCAAATGTAAAAGGACTGAAACCAATTTACAAATGCATGCGAACTTCGGCCACTTTTTCTTTTCAACAAAACTGTTAACTTTCAATAAATAAACCATGTGTTATTTACCTCATACATCTCATTCCACGTGGGGTTAAGATTACTCTTGATAACCTGACTTGTGAATGTTTCGCCCCCGATGTTAATCTTGACATAGGGGTCACTCTTGCCTTTTACCATGCCTCCCATGAGGTTATCTTTCGGAACAAGGTTCTGTCCTGCCAATAGGTGAATTCTAAGCAGTCCCTGAAAAAACAATTGCAAACACATTAGAATAAGCACGTGCAATTTCAGAAAACACAACCTTAAGTCAAAATCACAAGTGTAATGTCCTCCATTACCTCTGTGGCAAAGCTAGAATGAGGGGCGGTCTGTTGGGGCAGCTGTCTGGACATTCCAGACTCCAGATTAGATGACTCATCAGATGGAATACGTTCCTCATCTAACCACAGGACCTATGTTACAAAAGAAAAGAGAAGAGACCGCTAAAATACACAGTTGGGACATCATTATACATTATATCATATTCTGATTAATAACCTCCAATATTGTGCTTTATTTTATGATGCAGTGAAGGATTAGTGAATGGATCTTGTTGCTATTTACCCTGAGAACTGTTTTGATATAGATGCGACTGGCAGATCCAGAGTTGTCCAACTGGAACCACTGGTCCAGAGAAAGATTAGAATTGGACAGCAGACGGGACAACGGGATGGTCAGACTGCCCAATGTCTGCACACGGTCAGCGTCCTTCACCTGGTTTATTTAACATGGAGGAAAGCCAAAATAATCAGAATACCAAACAGAAAGTTCAGTGCAGAGAAGCTAATCTTTTGAGCGGTTACCTGAATGTCTATGTCCTGCTTGCGAGGATCCTGGATGAAGAAGGTAAAAGCTTCCTCCCACTCTGGATTAATGGTTGTGTAACAAGTCTGAAGACAAGAATAAAGTGGGCGTATAAAATAGAAATAAATGAAACACAATCTATAGTATTATAATGTTTTTTTTCCCAATAGATATACCTTGCTCTCTCTAGTGATGTCCTGCACAGAAAACTGCACCATGGGATTGGGCTCTTTATTTCCCTTCTTCATCTAAAAGATACACAGTTAAAGACAAATATGAATAGACAGTAAGGCATGTAAAGAACGGCATACCGTAACCAAGAGCAGAGCAATAAATAGACTTTATCCTACACCCTGACAACACGTGGTTGATGTGAATAATAGTGTGCACAGGGTTACCATAGCAACAGCACAAATGACTAACAAGAAGTACCACACCGCATGGTATAATCAGGAAGTATAAGCCTGCATCGACAGAAAACACAAAGACAGAGTTTCATTCCAAAGATTCTGTCACTATTGTTCCCTTTTGTTTATGAATCGACACAGTAGGGAAGTGAGCATTTAACAGCCTTGGACAAAGTTAGCCACACTCAGCCACACTGAAATGGAGGGCACGGCAACAACTTCGTGGAATGTCATGACAGCTGGCAGTTACAGCTCTGCACCAGTTTAACCACCCACAGGAAGCAGCTCTGTGCAGAGCAGGAACGTGGGCAGAGAGGGTAGAGCTATTTGACTCACAGGAAGTGCCTCAGCCTTGTCCAGATATACAACCAAGATGGCTGAAGAAGGTGGATCGGCAGTCTTACTGGTGACGCTTTCATTCCTCTTTAGGATCTGAGGGAGAATTGCAAACAGGTGATTTTAGAGTACAAGAGATTTTTGTTAATGCATCAGAGCAATGCATTAGTTGAATGAGTGTGAGTGACTCAAACCTGCTCTAGTCGATCAGTGCTGGGCAGCAAGGCCAACCACTCCAGTCTGAAATGAACCCGTCCCGACGGAGTATCTTTCAGAGTGAACCACTGGGAAGACAGCCACAGTTACGTTAACAATCCAAAGATTTAAAAAAATGCTAATTCAAACTGTGACTGAGACGATAATAGCTGTTACTTACATCATTGACGACTATGGATTTCTTCACAATGCCCAAATCCAATTTGGTCCTATATGGAAGAGGAGTGTATGACAGAAATAAATAAAAAGAAGAAAATGTATCGCGAAAAACAAAAGGATTACAGCATAGAAAGCAGATGGTGTAACTTTAAAAGTACAGAGACATGCTTCATAAAGAGGTGGTGTACTTTTTCCAACTGGCCAGGAAAGATGACAAGTGAAAGGTGACAATGCTAAATTGAAAATAGGCACACAAGAGACATGAATATGCATATCTACCTGCCCAGGAAATCATCCTGGTCTGTGTCTTTATCATATACTTCCACCTCCAACTCTTGACCAGGCACTTCATGGACTATAACCTGATGTACCAGACACACACAAGGACATGAAGACTGACAGAGGGATTTGTATGGAAGCTGGCTGTGGCCTCATGCGACCATGAATGAAAATGAGCATTCCTCGCGCTGTCAGTCTAATCCCTCAGAACAAAGTGAAATGATACATGATTGAGTCTGTGCAATGATGACACAAATATGAAGCTTTCCATTAAACCTTTCATTCTTTTTACCTCATAAATCTCTTCCCACTTGGGAGAGTCTGTGTTGTCAACGTGTTTGGAGGTGAAGCTCTGAGGGCCAACCCTCAATATGGCATAGGGGTCAGACAAGCCATTCATAACCCCTTTCACGTAGCTGTCCTTGGCTGCTAGATTCTGTGCCTCCAGTAGGTGGATGCGTACCACACCCTTAGAAATAAAAGGGGGGGAGGGACCAAGATGAAATGTACTGGTGTTGACGAGATGTGGAAATTATATAATAGTCTTCCTCTATCTGTAGGTGCATATTTAGGCTTTTACCCTGGGCAAAGGAGAGCGTAGTTCGGCCACATGCAGGTCTGGAACCAGGGGGATAACCAGGCGGTTGGGCAGCACCAAGAAGGAGGCAATGGCATCCATAATCATGCTGTCAGACATGATACTGAGACAAAGAAACAGCATTTTAATGGAAATGTACTGCTGTATTGACTTTATCATCTACTATTCACCGTGTAATAAAACATCGATACAAATATTGTGAAGTCGGGTGTATTATAAGGTTGTGGATATAACCAAATTAAATGAAAATTTCAGCATGACTCACTTCAGTCCAGGGATGTCCAACAAATTAGTCAGTCCAGTCCAATTGATGTCTAGTTTCTGTTAAGAGATAACACAGAGGAATGTGCTGTATATAGCAAATCAATCAGGATAGATGTGAAATCAATAGCATGAGAAGCATACGAGACTCTATCGAGCTACATGATGTTCACAGGACAAAAAGAGGTGAATGTAGACGGACGTACAGGCCGCTGGATGAAAAACATGGTGACCGCACCCACTATGGGCACATCTCCAATCAGGGGCTCCAAAATCACCCGCATCATCCCATGTAGCTGAGGACAGAGGAGCACAAAAACATGGATAAACACTGACAGAGTGGCACTCTGTATAATTCGGTTATCCATTTAGACAGGCAACATCTTTGTATTAATGACATGCTACTCTGTAATTCAATCTCATAATACTTTTAACCTTGAACAGAAAACTGACCTGTATTCCATTGACTCCAGCTTTGCAGAAGTATCTCTTCACCTCAACGTCGATCTCTACATTGCCAACATAGCTGAGGATACAATGACGAACAAAATGTCATCGACAGTAGGGCCTTTTAAAAGTTGTGGTACCAAGGTGATGGTGTTCCCAAATCCAAGGAACAATCGATAAACATTCACCTAATATACAGATCTAGCAGGACTTGTCCTTTGTCATTCTCCGTGTGTGCCTTGATCCCTACAACCTTCATGGCCTGCAGCAAACAGAAAACACATTTTTAGCACAATAAAAACAGCATTCATAATTTGTGTGAATCTATACGGCAGTGTCATTTTATACTTGCGCTATCAATGGCATTACCTTGTCTCCCATATCCACTTTTGTAAAGCTGAGGGTTTGGAGGTGGGCACTTGAGGCTCGGATAGATGGAGCAATGGTTTCCACCAGCAGCTTCTCAAGGTATTGGCCAACAAATGGCCACACCTGCTGCAGCACCTAGGCAGGCCAACAAGGACGAGGTTATAAGCTGCTCTTATTGGTAAGACGCATACCATGATATGCACTGTACATCCCTGTAACCAGAGACTACTTCTGTAAGAAAACGTTGGCATTAAGCCAGACTGTCGCAAAAACGGTCTTCCAAATGCCACAGCTTCCATAAATGACAAGAGACAGCTGTTGCCAGTAGTCTACTTTGAGTCCTTACATACACCACAATGAATCCTTTGCTCTTCATGTGTTCATGTTTGAAACAATGTTAATGTTGCTACATAAACATGTTCAGTTGTTAAGTCTTTATTCTTTTGGTGAAAGAACCAAAAGCACTGCTTGTTTGTGCGACTGTGTAAAAAAAAAGAAAAAAAGAGTTGGTTTCAGCCTAGCATAAGTGGAGAGTGAGTCACCAGCTGCCTGCTCCTGGAAAGGAAGCAGCCTGAGCAACAAGGGAATCTGCTGACCTCCGGTTCAGTAAGCAGTCTCAAATCACTGCTTTGTCTGGCTCTCTGATGCTTAGATCTCGTGGTTGAGTATGAGTATATGAGTATTTTTGTTACTGTGTATCTTCATTAGTTTGTCTGAGCTACAAAAAGCAAAGGGGGTGGGGGGAGAACAATGGCTGCATTTTTATGAAGTTTGGGGGCTGGGAAGCTCCTCCTTCCTGTGAGCTAGCCTGTAATGAAATGGAAATGTTGAGAGGGTTTGCCTGGCACTGGGCCTGCTCTCTGCAAGACAGACAGAGTGGCTACACTAATGGGGGTGTGGCCTTTTCTGGAACATGGCAGCAACAGCAGCAGTGCTACCAGCTATTAACCTAGCATGCTGCACAGAGTGTCAATCAGCACAACAGCTGAACAGACAGACGTGCGTTTGCTGTGGGCTTAACAAAGGAGGAAACACTAGTGACTTTGTATAAAGTAAACAGTGAAAACATGAAGCTAAATATAGGGAAACACTGATATTTTACCTTATTCAGCCACTCGACCTTCTCAACATCTGGAAAGCTTACCTGGAGGAAATAAAGACAATGAGTGCACATACTTAAATTATGCATAGGGCTCGCTAAACACACAACAGGATAGGGAAATGATTCAGTCGTAGTTTATTCAGTTCAGGAAATGTCATCAATAGCACTGTTGGTATTATCCCTGTGCTTGTTGCACCCAGTTGTAGACTGTATAACTATTACCAAAAGAAAAAAGAAAAGCAGATAAGTGCAGCAACTGCCAAGGTAACGTTGAGTGACACAGTTTGCTGTTGTGTGTGTGGTTTATCTTTCACGAGGGACAAAAAACTTTTACAAGATGAGTGTGCAAACTCAAGAAAATCCTAACACGTGGCCACAGATGGCCCTTTTTTAAAATACTTTAATGAGGAGTATGGGCATGCTGCCTTGTTATGCAACCTGAACTGAAATCACTCAATGAAAACGAGTATCCACAGGAACCGCATTTGGGTGTGGCCAGATGTTCTGTGTCAAAACAGGCCCATGTGGGTTTCAGCGTTTCCATTTTGGGTTGTACATCCTGAGAGGATGTACAACTTGAAAATCAAAGCTATTATACTTCATGCATAACTTCCTGCCACCTTTAGTTAAAATTGCACCAATGATTAGTTGGTTTGAGTCTTGTTCTCGTTGCTAATGCACCCAGAATTGCATCATTATACTTTCAAACAAGTTTAGTCTAGACGTCTAGGACGTTTGCACACCTGGTTGCCTGTTTCATTTAGTACCAACTGCATATTTTATCGGTAACCTGTATCTTAATGTTGTAATATTATGATTCTGCTCACTGCCACGTTTTATCTTGCTATACGTAATTTAAGGTTATTCTAGGTCATTGTGGGTTAAGGAAGGATAGTGGAAAGCTGGTGAAAACGGAACCGTGTTGATAGATGACATTAGACGCACGCTGACAGTTGTAGGGTCTTTCCTTACCCACGCCGGGAGGCCTCGCTTGCTTTTGGACACTTTCATGGACGTGTACTCCTCCTCGTTGTTGATCAGCTGCATGGCTGACCTCAGGCGGGTCTCCTTGGCTTCTCGGGCATGTTTCCAACCCGTGTAGACCATCATCCCGAACACCAACAGGCTGGTGCTGACCCGGTAATAACCGGCCAGGTAGACGGGTAGCAACGCGCCCAGACATTTCCCAAACGTCCAGAGCACCGCGACCGCACTTATCCCTTTAGGCTTGGGACCGTCCGTCTCCACGACGCTCAGCGCTTTCTTCTCCGGGTCGCCTGTGCTCGCACACTCGGCGCCCTTGGCCACACTCGGCTCCGATTTGTCACCTTGCATTCTGGTATCCTCTAGAAAACGGCCACTAATGTGTTACCGTTGGATACTTACACTATTTAAGAGTTTAACAAGAGGATTTAAAAGGTTAAGTTAGTCTAACGCCACATTCGTAGCGTCAGTCAGCGACAGTTTGAACTAAACGCACCGTACAGTACGTCGCTTGTAACGTTACCGTTAGTTCACCGTTGGTCCGTGTCGCATCTTGAATACTTTATCGTTGAATTGGAGCAGTTTTAACTGACGAAGCACGGGTCCAGTAAAAAGCGTCACACGATTTCTTCCCCCTCGCACAGTCCCGTTATCTGGATGAAAACACGCCCACTCTCTGAAGCTAAAAACCGCATCTTTGACTCTTTCGCTACTGCGGCAAGACACTCATCCAATTTGTAGTAATTACCGTTATTACTGCAGCATTACGATTTTTCACTTACTTATACACATACAACATAAAGTGTACCAGTGGGACAATGCAGACTATTTCGAATACGTCACTTCTTCCTGTCAAGTCGTTAACCCACCAGCACCCCTGGTCAATGGTCTTTCTGCTGCTCCAGTTTATTTTAAAAACAGCCGAGTGGACATTCTCCTCGATCCCTTAGATCCGGTGAGACCGCACAATCACCAGGCCATGATTCCCATGGTACACCAACACCACACACTCCACTTGTTTAAAGAGTCACACGGATATGAGGCTACTGGAGAAGCAACGGGTATTATACGTTTACACAGTGTGACTCCACCCAAACAACCCGAGCAACGGGATGTAAACATGAGCATTTTACCTGTGAACTGAATATATACACACAAGTAAATGTGGACTGAAGAAGGCAGCTGTAAAAAAAAGTAAAACAAAGTGACACATAACACAGGAGTCATTGTTGAGTTGCTGTTATTATTTTTGTAAATTTACACCAGAGCAATCCACAACAATGTGAACACAAACTGCTTCCAAAATGTCCCCACAAGGACTGCAAAGCAGTGTTGCAGAAATAGTTCGAACAGTATGGATGACCTCATATATTTTCAATTTATCGTGCAGGTGTTTGAAAAGATCTCTTTCATACCAAACTCTTCACAGGTAAGTCAAGTCTGTAGGAAAAAAAGTCTTTGTAATGTTGCCACACAACACCGACTGAGGGGAGTCTTCATATCGCCCCCTGGTGGAGAAGTACAAGTATCTACTTCTGTCATCAGTTCAGCACCGTGCACATAAAAGAAGGCCATCTATGTTAAAAATCACAGTTAAGGATGCTACAGTCCTGCCCTTTAATGAGTTAATGAGGCAGAGTGGTGATTCTCATGCTTTGACTGGCGATGGGGTACGACACCATCGGGGTGGTGGCATGACTCATGGTGATGCCGGGCATGGGCTGCGTCATGGACACAACCACCGGGGCCACAGATACAGCCACTGGCGCCATAGAAACAGGTGGCGCCATCACTTGGGCAATGGTCTGTGCAAGAGCGGCGGAGAGCGGGGTGATCTCAGGGTTGAGGTGAGGCGGAGGGGCTGTCGGCGGGGCAGCGTTACTCTGGGCAGCTGAAGGGGCGCCGGTAGTTACTACCAGGTCGTGCTGGATGACAGAGCGAGGTTGCAGTCCGGCGTTGCTCAGGGTGGTGTGAGTCTGAGCGATGCTATGATTGTAGGAACTTATTGCACCCAAGGGGGGCACCAGACTCTGCTCACTGGGTGAAGGAGTGGAAGACATCGTCATCACCTTGGCCTGGCTTCGGAACTGGGCGTTCTGCTCCAGAAGAACCTCATTTGTGGCAATGAGATTTGAAACCTGAGACACACACGAGACATGGATTAGAAAAGGACCGGGCTCAGGGAAAGTCCACTGCCAGAAACCTTGGCTTTGTGTCCGGCAGAAAGAAAGTTCTTATAAAATGATACTTCTAAACAATATAGCTAATTTAAGTCAAAAATAATTGTTTAGACAGCCATCATTTCTTTACATTTAGTATGTCAACTAACAGCCGTGACCAGAGCTTTTGCAGTTGCTGATTCTACAAGTATGTGCAGAATGATTAAGCACCCTTTAATCTTTAAGGTGTGTGTGTGTGTGTGTGTTTGTGTGTCTTATGATGTCTTTTCCTATTATTAAATGTGCCCAAATATATTCATTGGGGTTTTAGTCGGATGACTGAAGGTCAGCTGCTTCTTGGCCTTAAAACGGGTCTGACATATCTCTGCTTGTTAAGGGTGATTAGTGCATTTATTACAATACTATTCTCTTGTGCTGTCATCTCTTATCAAAGACTATTTCTATAAAATGTCTAAAAGAAGCTGCAAAACTTCACATTTGAGAGGCTTAAACTACATTTTTTACTTAGAAAAATTACTTAAACAATAATATTACTAATATAGTTTCTGGTGACAGACTAATTGTTTCAGCTCTACTTCAAACTTTTGGCCCTAATAGCAAGTTTTGTTCAGTTCATTTTTTCCATTTCATCTATCCAAGATGTTCACTTGGTATGCTGGTCTTCGGATGCTGTGGGAACTTTAGATGAGAAGTCTTGTGTTGGATCACAAGGATTTCTTTGTTAAAATCACCTCTCAGCTCCTCTAAGAAACTTTACTTTGCGTGTGATTTGGCAGTGAGCTATAATAAAACTGTCCTTGTGACTAAAGTTGTTATAAAATAGTCCTTTCACATGACATGATCATGATTCATTCAGTAAAGCAAGTTACATTTGGGCCTGCGATAAATTCCTTTGTGGTTGTTTGTTGTTAAGACTATGACTTTGTTAACATACTGTATTGCACTACATTATGTAGTCAAATGTGTTATTTTGCACACCATTGTATCTAGTATTAGTTGTACAAAAAGCTGAATTAGCATTTCAACAACATTTTTTTTAGATTTGACTGAAATACAAGTGCTATTAATGTCAAGGCCTACCAAAATGTTAGTTTTTTACCATCTCTCATTCTGACCTGCTTCTTTAACTCCTCCACTCTCCTCCTCAGTAGGGAGTTCTCCTCCTCCAGGAACCTGAACTCCAGAGAACGCGGTTGCAAGGTGGCTTGAACTCCCAGCTCGTAGTGCGCACCTCCGCTCACATCTGCCAGGCGCAGCCCCTCCAACCGCCGCCTCTTCAACTGTAGAGCAGTGTGGTCCATGGAGGCCTCTAGGGAGCTTGCATCAAACAGCCCGCTTTCCAGCAGAGGGTCATACACTGAGCATGAGCTCCTGTCAAAGCGCCGTGGCCCTGTAGAACCTATGGACAGACAAGTGCTCATCCCACCTCCACCTACCCCCCCAACTCCTGTGACACCTGGATCTCTGCAACCAGCCAGGCTGGGGCAACCCATCCCCATCCCCATACCCATCCCCATCCCCATCATGCTACTTCCACCTCCACCTCCCACAAGTCCTTGCATTCCTCCACAGGCACCTGCTCCTCCCCCACCACCTATCCCTACCCCAGCATTCACCATTCCACTGGTACCTTGCCCTATAACACCACCCACTCCAACCCTGGATGGCTCATATTCATAGTCTTTTTGGACATGGCGAAATTTACACTTATTACCCCTCTGGCACTCCCCCTTCAGGAAGTCTCTGCAGATAGGGACTTCCCCACGGCTGTGGGGGAGATCCATTGGGGACAGGCCCAGTCGTGCTGCAACTTTCCCTCTTAGTCTGAGGGGTAGCTCTCCTGATTTCTTGTAATAGTCCTCATCCTCTTTAGATCCATGGACAAAGCGGCAGCTGGAGCGCATACACTCTTTGTTCTGGTGGTCATGACAGAAGACAAATTCATTCTTTTGCACTCCCAAGTCCGGCACCTCATTAAAGTCTGGGTGTCTAAAGCGGCAGCGCTTTCCTCTCTTGCAGACATTGCGTATGAAGTCCCTGCAGACACCGCTCAATTCCAGTCCTGCACCTTGCCCCCCACCTCCACTGTTCCCGTTCCCGAGCGCCCCTCCACCCCCCATGCTCCCAGAGCCAGAGACGTTGCCTCCGAGACTTCCTCCTGAACCACCTCTGCCCTCCACCGTGGCCCCTGCCAAACCAGAACCAGGTCCTCCTTCCTCACCCAGACTACCACCACTCCCACCGCCACCTGACAGGTAGGAGCTGTCCCGGTCAGGCATAACGCTTGGCCCAGCTCAAGGAGAAAACAGCACTCATGGGTGGGAGGGGGGCGGACATGACCTGCCAAACATTCACAAACAGAGTTAAACAAGTCATGATTAGCTTTTTCCTTGGAGTACTGCAATTTCCTATTCAAAGATCTGCAAGACAAAAACATAAACCCATGATTAGCTATTAGCTTTCAAAGTGGCTGGCTCATTGGCTGAAATGTTAGGCTAGTTTGTGATGAGCCAGGCCAGTGCAGAATCAATCACCGGCCATCGCCGCACAAGTGGGTAACTGAAGCCCCATAAGATAGAGAGCCGCAGTTTATAGAGCAAGGCCCTGCAGTTGCTCTACACCAAATGAAAGACCCAGGGCATGATGGGAAATGCCTGGCTGTCGCCTGATCAAAGAGCTGATTGGCCCTTGGTTTTGAAAACAAACACCATGTTTTAAAGAAAAACATAATTTTCCGTGTAGATGTAATATTTACTGCTAGATTGTTTGCTATTAGTCTCACGCTGTGCAATGAAGGTAAATATATTGTGTGGTTGATCATAACAATAAAGGTTATTCATATAGCACTTACCAAAACAAGGAGCAATGACAAAGTGCTTTACAAGGTAAAAGAATAGAGTACAATGTAGATACAATTCCACATGTCATTACAAATTATCCAAACGTGGTCTGCAAACTACAGGTAGCCTACAAATGACATCTAACAGGATGTAACTATTTCCATAACTTCCTGTATATCTTTGCAGGTTAGTGGAAACTGTCTGACTCGACAGCAGCTTTTTAATCATCGCCCCCTCCTGCTGCCGCCTCCTGATATCGTACCCTTTTTTTGTGAGTCGCAGTTCATCTCTAACTAGCCTTTTAGCACGTGACAAAACCTGGTAAATAATAAGTAACGGCAGCATTGTTGTTGTTGTTGTTGCCACTGGTTTGGTGAAAAAAACGAAACATTGGATTAACACCATGCGAAGATCCACTGTATAGGGTAACGTTAGCTGTCAGTAAATAAAGAGCACCCGGATCATGTAACGTTAGCCTACCTAAATAAGTAGCTAAGCCTTCCCATTTAAGACTTACACTAGCTAGCGAATGCTATCTAGCTAACTAGCTAAATGCTAATGTTGTCTTACCAAATATAAACTAGAAACAGGATCCAGAGAATAGCCGAGGGACTCCCACGCAGAAACGCCCTGCTCTCGTTCACTGAAATGTATATGGCTGCAACGTCAACCAGACATGTGTTTTTCTTTTGTTGTTATGGCAATTCCTCAAAGCCCTGGTCTGTTTACCACATTATTGCATATTTTACTACCAACGAAGAAGACGCTCTTCCTCTCCGTTTCATCCAGGTGTCATTTGAGTGCTCGTCCGCCCTCTAGCGGCGATAATGCTGCAGTGCACTGAAGTATATTAAACTTATTTTTAAAGTTGTAAAGGTTTTCATCGTATACAGAGGTAGCCTTATCGCGAAACGACGGCGAGCTAAGCTAGAAACAACAGCTGCATATTAAGAGCATTTAATTTGATACACTTTCACCATTACGTTTGGGCTGAAATATGCGGAACATAGTCTCAAAGGTGTCAGCTGGGTTAAATTGACTATCCGTGTGTGCGCCTTGGGGTTTAGACAGTCAACAAGGTCTGCTGAGCGCTGCTACGCTGACGTGTAGACTGCACCCCAGATAGCCGTAATAACAAGATGTGTTGTCAAACCGCAAGACAGCTGTAGCCCACTTCCAGAGAACGTCTTTGTGTAACAGTTCCTCATCTGTGCTCAGAAGCCCAGCATGGCAGCGCAAGGTGTTTTCCGCTGGATGCAAGCCTACGTGGTCATGCTGTACTGCTTCACCGAAGCCCTGTCCGCCGCCGCCTCAGACTCCAGCAGAAGTTACTACGATACTCTCAGTGTTGAGCCATCAGCAAGTGACAGCCACATTAAGAAGGCTTTCCGCAAACTGGCCATGAAATACCACCCAGACAAGAACAAGAGCGCCGATGCAGAGAAGACTTTCAGAGAGATTGTTGAAGGTAACACTTTACCATAACCTTTGTTTGTATTGCAATCTATTTTGTATGTAATTTACACAAGTGACATGGATTGTACCACTTCCAAAACAGATGCTTTTTTTTATTCTCCTGATCCAGTCAGCTGCTCACAGCTAATACTGATTAGTATTAGTATTAGCAGTCTAAATCAACTTCCATGAAGGTTTAGTGTTTAGTGTTATTATGGAGGCTGTAGTTTGTGGTGCTGTTGATCTGTTTGTACAGAGACGAGTTTCCAATAATTGTATTCCCTTATTGACATAAATGGGGAGAAACATTTGAAAAACGTGCTATACAGCAAATGCAATAGAATTTTAACATCACCACAGACAAGTTGAATTAACGCCCCTCTAAAACAGTTTCACCCAAAAAAACGGAATATTATAACCTTCATGAAGTTATTGCAGGACGGTCTTCTCAGACTGTATTTTAGGCAGGTGTACCAGATGAACTTTTCAATGTGCTATCTCCACTAAAGATAAAGTAATTTCCCTGTTTCCTCCTCCCTAGCCTACACGGTGCTCTCCAACAAGGAGAAGAGGAAGCTGTACGACGTTGTGGGCCACAAGGCTTTTGTAAACGACGAGGCCTCTGTTGACCAGGACGATGAATATAAGACGAGCTTCTCCTTTGGTTTTGAAGACCTCTTCGGTGGCTTCGATGGTAGTCCCTTTGTGGAGGAGCCATTCTTCCACTGGACCTTTGCTCAGGATGGGGAGGATGAGAATGGGTTTTATACCCATTACGGTGAAGAAGAGCTTGGCCAGAGTTTTTCTTTTGCGGATGAAGAAGACGACGACCTCTACTACTAGATGTTTAGCACCTTTGACCCTGTATCCTGTGTGTCTGTTTTAGTGTACTGACTTTTAAAAAAAATAATAATAAAGTCTCCATATTTAATTGTTTTCACAGTATCTGTGTCTTGTATGTAGAAATTCAGCTGAATAGACCTTTAATGTGTTTTTAAAGCGCTGCATTGACAGGCACATGGTTCTGAACTGCTTACCCCTATTCCTCTGATCTTCACACCACGCAGTTACAAAACAAAGGGGATTGAGTATTTTTAAATTGTGGAATAGTTTGCCATTAAAAAAAACACCGCTTTCGCCTCCATTGATACCTTTAAAACCCATTGTCTTTTCTTTAGCCATTTTATTTAATCTCTTTGTAAAGCGCGTTGGTCAACGTTTGTTGTTTTTGAATTTGCTCTATAAATAAACTTGACTTGGCTTGACTAAGGAAGCTCTGTGTGTTCTGCCTCTTTTATGAGAAAACGTGTAAGTTCAATGTTTGAGGTTGTAAGGTTGACAGATGGGGGAACCAATCGGACTGCTGGGCCACTTTTCCTGTGTGGGTGTGTCGAAGGTCCTGAGTTACTGACTAACACACAATTTACTCATCTTTTTTTCCCCCTGTGCCAGCACTTTAGGTCTGGCACTGTTTTACTCCATTTCTCACAGGATTGTGCACTTTGACCCAGAGGATATCCTGTGCCTTCTCAGCAGTTGGAGCGTGAGCGCACAAAAGCCAACACAAGACCAAAGATCTTTCCAGCTTTATGCACTTTTATCGAGATAAACGGAGATTTAAGCATTCTACGAAGCAGATAAAAGACATACTGGAACCATTAACTTACAGGCGTCACAATGATGGTAAGTATGCCTGAAAACCTTCTTTTTTGACAGCCTCTGAGTGTCATGTGACTTTCTCTCTATGGAGATTTACAGCATGGGCTGTAAGTGAAGTTTTTAATTCCCTTTAACTTTGGCTTGCACACTAATGTGAATTTACTTCCAGCTGTTGATACAATTGTTTGTCACATTCAATTACAGGAAGAAGTAAACGAAGAGAACTCTAATCTGAGTGTCCATGGTCACAACATCAAGGTTACAGAGGTGTCGATAGACGGGGACACACTTACCTTCCTAATTGTATCTCAAAAGGTGGGTTTGCTGCACGCTACATGAGATCTAGATTAATGCAGAAAACCAGTTGATGTGTTTGAATTATAGTATTGCAAAAACAGACTCTGATGACATGTTGTCTGTCGTCCGTGCCAGCTGTCTGGGACAGGGGAGTACCATGTGGACCGGACCTATGATGATTTTGAATGGCTGCAGCAGCACCTGTTCTCTCAGGAGGATGTGCCCGGGATGCAGGGAGTCATAGTCAGTGCTTCATTTCATCTGCCCACTGTCCCTTATTTCACTTGTAAACTTATTCATACTTTTCTGACAATAACAAGACGATTAGTACTGGAATATCTATATGTGGAGTCGGTGACGATACAAAGCAACATTTGGATTCTGTTGAAAACGTCCTTTTGGAAGTGTGCATGCTGCTTTATGTTACCTTTCTTTCACCCCCAATTGCCTCCCGTACAATAGAATTTGAGCTAAACTGCAGACTTTGTTAACACAAGTGCATAAAAGGATGTGTTCTTGTAACACAGTGCTTTTGTAACTGAGAAAATCACAAATCAAAAATGCTTTCGTCATACAATGACTCAAACACGTGGTTAGAAAAGGTGCTGCAGCCAGCCAAGTTATGTGGAGCAGTTTGTGTCTCTTAAAATGCTCCTCCTTTCATTCTTAACCTCCTCCTTTACTTTGTAACCAGGAAGCTACTTTTAGAGCTGCCATTCTGCCAGCTGGTCCAGTACTGTGAGAAAATAAGCCACAGCTTTGTGGTCTGATTGGATTCTTTCAGTATCCGATCAGGAAGTATTTTTTGTAGACTACCTCTAGTATGACCGTGTGTGCAGTGGGCCTGAGTTTGTCATGTATTGTATAAGATCATGCCGTGTCTGATCCAGGACATAAAGTGTGCATACTGTAAATCCAAGCACTGCACGTTTCAAACGGACTTAACCTTATTGTTGTTCCTCTCCCCAGCCAGGCACCTCATCAAAAAAAGTTTTGTTTGTGGAAAAAAAACTATAGAATAAATCTTGCTTTGACAAACAATATCAAGGAATAAAATCATGCTCTGTTTTTCTTCCAGTTTCCTTCTCTTCCTGCAAAGGCTCAGGTGAACGCATCTGCCAAGGTTCTGAAGCAGCTTGGTGAGTACGTCTGACACCACCTCCATGAAGAAGTAGAAAGTTAGATTTTAAAGTAAAATTAACCAATTGTATGCTCCATTCCAGTGTCTATTGTGTTGCATCGTGTTGAGTGTGATATGAAGTGATGGTGATGATACAAATGTTGATGGTTTCCCTGCAGGTTTCCTTGGTTTAGGAGAGTGGCTGCCATACTGTAAAGCACTGGAAAGCTTCCTCCGGCAGATTGCTGCACACAGCATACTCAGCAAAAATAAAGCTGTGGAGATCTTACTGACGAGCTCAGACGTAAGTGGACACAAATAAACAGCCTGTTTTTTTTTAATTCTCTTTTTAACGATTAGAATTTCATGTCACAAAAGGGCGCAACGTGATACCTTTTTACGAGAGAGGCAGATAATAAATCGTTAGACTTTCCCCGACATTGTTTCAGAAGAGAAAATGGAACAGGTCATGTGACAAATATAGTGTCCTCCACATATAGGGAGAGGACGGAAGGCAGGTTTCTGCCTGTAGTCTGGTACCAGAACTAATGATTCATTCAGAATGATCTTCTGGACACTTTTAGAGGAGCCTTTTGTATGTGGGCCTGTAATCAGTGTGGACTTTAGAGAAGGCAGAGCCTGAAGTGGGATGCAACTATAGCGGAACTTTTGTCTGTAGATAAACAAATGGAAGAACGAAACATTAAACAAGCTGGTGAAGTGTCGCAAAATGAGTGCATTGACCATTTTCAAAAGCGACCGAGTACAAACTCTCAACCTGCTTGATGTGTCTGCAAATAGCATCAAGAGGGTGAAAGAAGATCTCACTTGATGCTTGAATCATGGAAACACATCCTACATTACCTATATACAAAGTATTGATGAGGAATAGTAAGATATAACAATATTAAGAATAAATCATACGGATAAAAGTGTCTCTTTACAAAGCAATGCATGATTTGAACTCTGTATCATAAATGTAATACAAACACATGTATGTATGCAGCCACACACACACACACACACACACACACACACACACACACACAGTAATAGCAGTAATAAGGCCTCTTCACTGTATAAAAGTCAGAGTTTGTGTCAGTGTTGGACGTGTTTCAAGTCCTGCTGATGTGACAGGTTCTATACAAGTCCTTTCCTGTCTGATGATCCTGTCTGATGAGTTTCATCGGATCTGGAATGCTATTTATCGGGTATAAGCAGCTTTTATAGTGACATGGGTCAAAAAACACCCATGACTAATTTTGGGAAGATTTCATATACTGTACATACTGTGCTTGAAGAATGTTGCAGCTTATTTGTGTCTGTGGCTCTAGCCTCCAGGCAGACAGAGAGTAAAGAAAAACATTTTCAACCGGCTGAGTCAAGCTGTGGAAGAACGGAGGAAAGAAGGCCATAAGGTACACAAGTGCGACTCATACGAACAGACTTGACAGCCTCCACACCTCTCTGTTAGGTTTTACTATCGTAATGTGTTGTGTCTGCAGGATGTGGACGAGTTCTTTCAAAGTGAACGCGATCACAACCTTGTTCTAACCGGCTGTGCCAAGACTGCAGCTGAGGTGAGCCAGTCACCTGTTGGTTTTGTGTCTGTGTGTATTTTGTGTCCTCCTCCCTTTTTTTCTGCTCTCACACAACCAGAGACATTGTTCCTGTTTGATTTTTGCACTTTTATTTTTCTTGTAGAGATTCCTAGATGTGGTGCATTCTGAGCAAAGTAAGAACACTTCATTTACATTTGTCGGAGACAAGAAGTGCTTATCGTTTGGCGTTATTTAGGATTTATTTGTTTTTTGTTTCAACAGTTAAAACCCATAGGAGGATATGTAATGTATTAGTGTTCATTCACATTGCAACGCATATTCTTTCTGTCCCAAGTCTGATGTTAGAGTGTGCTCCATGTGCATTCGATTGCAGAAATAGCAGTGGCCTGTGGGCACTTCTCAGCTTCTCTGCATCTCTGTGTGGAACCAGGGGAGGATCCTGACAAACAGGCTTTCTCTAAGTGAGACAGTAATATCATTGATCCAAGGCCAAAAGCACGTGTTCTTCAAATGAATGCGTACAAGTTCCAATAAATAAGCATGATAAAAAAACAAAACACTTTCTTCTTCTTACAGGGTTTGTGTGAAATTATCAGAAGTCTTTGATTCTATGAAGGTAAGTTGTTTGAGCTTTTTAACAAGAATATATTTACAATGCAATGCACCATTGGGTTGGCAAACACATAATGCGCTGGTGTGCGGGCAGAAAAACATGACAAGTGTTGCTGAGAACAACATGAACACTCTTGGGCTCGGCCTGGACATGGAGTCACGCTGCCAGGAGGCAGAAAAGGTGCGTCTTCTTGTTCTAAAGTCATTTTATTAGTCATCGTATGCGTATGTTGTCTCTCCATCTACCATAAATCCTGGCCTTATATTGAAGCGTGAAATGCCACAATGAAACCTCTGATGATTATCATGTCCAAAACAGGAGATGCTCTTCAGGAGAACCTGTAAACTAGTGGAGTTAGAGACCGCCAGAAGGAATGCAGAGAAGGCCAAACCTTTAAAGAAGGCTGCTGTGAGTGTACTCGAGTATCACCCGAACAAACTGCTGGATCAGATGTGCATGCTTTCTTGTGGCCAGCAGGTGTCAGTGACGCTCTGCTGAGTTCATTCAGTAGTAGCCACGGACCTGGAAAGCTGTTGAGAGGATGTCTATTGCAGGTTTAATCCGTATGAAGTGTATAACGATGATTAACATCATGCTCCCCCTAATCATCAGATGGAGGAGGCGAAGAAAGCGGCGGAGACAGAGTTTGATCACATATGTGGAGTGGCTAAACAGGAGGTAAACCATCAAATTGGATTCTCCGTTTCCTCAAGGCTTACCCCGTCGCTAGAGCGTCGTGTAACATCCTTTTTTGTTGACATTCACACACTGTGTTTTTTTCCCAGGTTGCTCGGTTCAAGGCCGCACGTGTGGAGATGCTGCAGCAGGCCCTGATTCAGTGGTGTGAGCAGCAGCTTCTTACAGCCAAAGAAAGTGCTGACCAGTTTAACCAGCACCTGCAAGCCTTCAGGGCGATGGCCTAGTGAACCCACTCTTAATGAAGCATCCTCAGTGTGTCTAAACATAGCACGGGATAACCCAAACATGTCCCTCACGCTGTTGGTGCCATGGTCTGATGCTTCAGTGGATCCAGTGTAAATAAGGAAATGTAATTGAAAGAGAATGGGAAACCTTACTGATAATCAAACAACTCTATAATTTGTACACTCCCTCAGTCCCTCTTCAATCACACTCCACCATTAAAGCCCCGGTAGAAATGAGGGGTTTGATTCGTTAGCAGTAGACTTGTAGTCGGGCGAGGCCATTGTGTGTGTGTATTTGTTCTATTCTCCACTCGTACGCTTGTGCTGAGAGTGTGTTGTGCTGCTCTCCAGCCACCACATCAGCCAGGGTCACGCAAAATAAAGTGTGATGAATTGATTCCCAAAGTACCTGCTTGCCTTTGTGTGTGTTTCTTACTCCTGGATCATTAATCAGTTGGTTTGACTGCTCCGGCAAGGACGTGGCAACAAGGGCGATCTGTGTCGGCTTTTTGAAACTATTCTGGCTTTTTAAATATCTGTTTCCCTTACGCTCGTTGTGTTTCCCATATGATCGTATGAAACCTGGAGCGAGGTCTGGCGTAAAACTAAATAGAATAAAACTATGGCGGACTTAGCTGAAACAAATTCTGCACATAAGCACAATGTAACCCCCCCCCCCCCTTCTGCGTCTGCTGCGGGCTGTAGGTCCATCAGCACTGCTGTGCGCTTCATCTCATCTGTTCTGGCCTGTAATGTCTCCGCTGGGTGAAGGAGGAGGAGCGGATCCCATTTGAGGGAATGAGTCAGAGAGCGATAGATGACTGGTCTCACAAGAAGAGAGGGTCGAGAGGAAGTTCGGCTTATTTGACGATGAAGGACTAGATTAGGGCAATCACGCCATGGAGCGCCCATCTGAACAGAATGAATTCACGGATGGAATATTTTGTTATGGCCTTAATATGAACGGTTGCCTGCTCTGAGCAATGGATGGCACATGTTGTCCTTCCTTTGGGACAAATGTTTCATGATCTTTTTACCTCATATCATTTA
Organism: Pholis gunnellus; assembly: GCF_910591455.1. Classification (NCBI taxonomy): domain Eukaryota; kingdom Metazoa; phylum Chordata; class Actinopteri; order Perciformes; family Pholidae; genus Pholis; species Pholis gunnellus. The sequence goes on along the minus strand of NC_136529.1, from coordinate 16,632,274 downwards.
TATACCTGTATCCTCCGTCCTCATAACTCCTGCCAGCCCTCAGCCTGGGATAGAATCATACAATGTTGCCCAACAACAAATACATGTGTTTCATTTTGTATTTGACCTATTCAAAAAGAGACTCTCTTGTTTATGTGGTCTTGGTCCTTGAAAAATACACAGGTATAGAGTTTAAAAGTCTACGGCTAACGCAAACACGCTGGTGTTTTAGCAGGTATACTGTTGACCATATTGACCATCTTAGCCTCAATTTTGAAAGCATTTAAAGTATTTCAGTTTTGACCTACTGGAAGCGCTGAAGGAAAAGAGGATCACCAAAGTCATTCGTATTCATCCTCTGGGAACCATGAATGTTTATGCAGAATTTTATCGCAATGCCATATTATACCAACAATTGCCACATAATACCATGTTGCATATATTTCAGTCTGGTGGACGGGCACACCAAGAAAGTTCTGTACTTGTAAATGTGTAAAAATAGTCCCAAAGCATGCACGCTAACGATAGTCTTAAACTGTTAAAAACAAACAAAAGACAGCTGTTGTAGGAACCCACTTTGTTTTAGTGCAAGTTGAACGACAGCAGCTTGAGTTTTTTTACAAAAGTTTATTTCACATCTTTGTACCCCATTTTGTCTTGTTTAAGTAGCAACAAAAAGACATTCACTCTCCTTAAAGTGCACACATTTATTGATCATTAATCCGGCAATTTCACCATTTAGGTATTGTACTTTTTTGTGGTTTATTAGTTTTAATGAGGTGCAGTAAAAGTTAAGTGTGAGAAGTTTATGGACCATTTTTATGATTCTGTGCTTTCAATTGTGTATGTTATCTTCCTGAGAGAAGCACTGTGATACAAACCTGATGTGCGGGATGATGAACAAAAAGGCATTATGCTGTACTTACAGTAAGCAACATAAAATGGAAATCTATGTATTTTTCTCTATATTGTAACATTATTCTCTTTGTTATTATCTGAAGCTGTGATGCTTCCATCCCTGCTGCTTGTAACTGCCGTATACCGGAAGAATTTCACAACAGGAAAGCAGCATGTCTGGTGTTTTCATTTTGGGACGGCAGCAGTTAACTATCGCACATAATGAGTGCACACACGCACGCACGCACGCCCACATACACACACACACACACACTAATAAGAGCCCTTCTCTACTGCTGAGAGCATGACCCAGATCAAGGGTGGAGAGATCATGGCAACGCTCTGTGTCTGTGTGCATCCAATCGACAACATCCACTAAGAGCTGATTTGCTAAAGTAGCTCATTACTGGTGGAAAAGCAGCACTCAGCACACCGCCCTATGGCCTGACAGAGAGCGTCTTAGTGCCAAGTGAAGGCAATAATTTGTCTGAATACACAGTGTGACAAAGGCCTTATGACTCAGCCGTGCCAACGTAAAGGCACCACACCAGTTTGATGAGTATGAAAAAAAACAATGAAGTCAGGTCACAGTTGATTAGCAGTTTTGAATCAGTGTTTGCAAAGGAGGGGTTTTATTGTTGCATCCACATTTTCTGGTGTCTGGTGATATATATGTTGCTCTAGTAAATTAATGATTTCATCTTTTGTAATATAAGTCACAAGAATTGTCATGGGCATGTTCTATCTTGACAGAAATTCAAAAGTGAAATAGGATATTGTTGGATGAGATTATTCATACTTGTTCATCTGGTCATTAAATGTAGAAAGGCTAAACTTTGAATCCTGATGAATCACAAGTTAACAACCAGGATTTAATGCAAAAACAAATTCAACATTAATAGGATATTTGTTCATTTGTCTCATACAACTACTGCATGCGTTAGCGATAATAAATAATAAATTCTGTCTTGTCTTCCCCTGGCTGGTTCCCCCTTCAGACGTCTACATTGCTCTTCTCCATCTTCACAGCCAGCTTTGATATCTTTGAGATTCTCTCCCTCCTTGGGAAGCTCTGCAAGGACTAAATTTGACTACAGAATGCTAAAAGCTTTCAACTTTTCAATCGAAACTTGACATCCCTGCCAATTACATGGGTCTTGAAAAAAAAAAAAAATGAAAAACAAACTTTGAGAGCGTTGATTTTTTTAACAACTTGTGTGGTGCTTCTGTCATAAGGTCCGAGTCTCTGTCACAAATGAGTGAGACTGTTGCAGCTGAGTTGAGTCAACCCAAGGTTGTTGGCACCTCATTAAATCTAATCACTGCCGTACACAGCTTACGGCTCATTAAAAGTTTGTAGCTTGGAGATTAAAACAGGAGAGGGAGAAAAAGAGACGGATGCCATAATGCAGATGCCCGAACCATCTGTAGTTTATACAGCTTCATAAGGCACAGCCCATTCTGAATGTGCAGCACGGCACAAGGTGAATGCTACAAAATAGAGTCTCTCTGCTCTAAAATCAACCTTAATGGCAGCACTCCACCGATGATTTGGATAGTGGTAACTGTATACATTTTCTCCCCCTTGCAGTGTATTATAGCATCGCAAAGCATTAGACTTGCTAATTTACTCCATTTCTCTGTTCACTACTGAATGGATCCATAAATATTAATACTTTCACACTCCCCTCCCGGCTGCTTGTCATGCACTGAAGGGATTGCGGGTGATGGTATGATAGCGTTAATTAGGTTTGCAGGAATAATGTCAGCAGCGAACCTCTGGACAGGCTGACATGCTGAGGTGATGACTTTCCTGCCATTCTTAATACCACAACAGTGTTCTCTGAAAATACCACAACTTTGAGAACACTAACAGGAGAAAAAAACTGTCCATCGCCTGATTTCACAACATAATTATTCATATTTTTCCCCCCCACATAAAACCAAGAAATATTAAAGAAGGAAACACATTATCTGAGAAATAGTAACTCAAAAGTTACAGTACAGGGAATTTGAACAAGTACAGAATCCAGAGTTCACACTTACCCACACAGATACAAATGCACCCATTAGAGCAAGATCAATTATTCATCAATTTTTCCACCACAGCTTTGACCAGAGTACCAGGGCACCCACACGCAGTCAGGCTCTCCACTCCCAGAGGTCATTTTGTCACATGTCTTCAACATGTGGCCTGTTGTTCGGCCTCCATCACCGACAGCGTAACCTACAGCACACTGTGTGCTGCGTTGCATGACACGTGGTTACTATAAAACACTATTGTAGCAACAGTTGTTCTGCATGAACACTGCAACGTGGCAGAGGTGAAAGAATCTGCCACGTGGTACATTTTCTGTTTTCCGCAACTGGAAGGAAAGGTCTGTGTTTTGGAAAATCAATGAGGTCTAAGAAGAGACTCTGAACTTTAAGTTGTCTGTCATTAACTAAAGAAGATGGCCTAATGATCTGAGTAGGAGGCTTCGTGTTATCTTTGCTATTCTGCACAACGAAAGCAAATGTATGTTTGGCTTGATTTGTTGTATTGTCGAATCTTTGATGAAAATGTTTTCAATGTAAATCTATTGATTTTTTTAATAGTTTTTTCTAAGCATTTATCTACCCATCAGCTACTTTACTGTGCCCCTGGAGCTGCACAGGATTCACAGTTTGGTTCAAGGACACCTCAGCGGGGTGATGCTCGCTGCCAAACTGGGGGCTCAAACCAGGGCCTAGTTGAAGGACAGACTCTCTGCTCGGTATTTTTCCAAACAAACATACAAGGGCAAAGCAACCAGATGGAAAGTCATCCCATGCCCGGCGGCAAACAGAGGTTGAGCATCTGTTGCAGGGATGTATCCAAGCCCACTCCGGAGCTCAAGACAAGTCCCGCCTCACCTTTCCTGCTGCTGTTACCTCTGACTCCAGACTTGGCAAAGACATACAGATGGGATCTCAAATGCCCCCCTGGATACTGCTATTAAATTTCACTTTGAGATAATGCAAGCTAAAGTCTCATTAAATCCCAGTCAGAGATAATGCATGGTAAACTTCCATTATGGTTTGATTAGAAGGCACGGGGCCTGCCGTCGTGCTGATTGTGTTTTTAATCAGATCCTCCCTGCTGCAGAGCAAACAAGCGCTAAGAGGAGGAAAAAAAGAAGGAACAAAGCAGAACAAGCTGAGCAAGCAGAAACCATTTTTCTTTCTCTGAGGACACTGGTGAAATTGTTGTGTATTGTTCTTGGCATAATGAAAGTATATGAAGGTGGATTTTAAATGGAATTGTTTCTCAGTGTTATTACTGTGTGACTGCATAAAGGAATAATTTGGTGAAACACAAACCAATGAAGAAGCAAAAAGAGCTTTGCATCGGGTTCAATGCCTCAAGTGCTTTCAAAAGAAAAATGTAATATTTGTATTTTTTTTTACACTCTTATAAGAGGCACGGTTTTAGTTCTCATGTGCGTTCTTAATCAGCAACATCACATCAATCATTTAAAAAACATTGTTTAATCTTAATTAATAGCTCATTTAGTCTAAAAGACCCGTTAGTCTGTTTTTAAACCATGTAATACAACACAATACAATGTTATATTAAAGCTACGGTAATGTATTTTAGAATTTTTTTGTTTGTTGTAATTCTCTTTGCATTGAATAGATCGAATACTCTGACCAAAAAAGAAAAAAAGGACCCGGTATCTGTGGATGTCAGGACTGCAGATACTCTGCCCTTCCCCTCATTGCTCGTCATGATGTGTTCACGTTCATAATGATAACTTTGGGGGAGTGGCTTTGGAGGGAGGCTGTCAGTGTTGCTTGACTCTCGCTAGATTTTGAGACTTTTGGAGTAAGTGTTGCTAGCTATACTTTATTGGAAAGCAGTTGTCAACACTGGGCTGGATTTTTGAGTTGGATTTAAAAAAAAAAAATCCAGCTCACTCTTGCTGGTTTCTCCAATGTTGCTGACCCTAGCTTTATGGGAACATGTTTCAGGGAATGAATGGCATGTTTCACAACTGCCTGTAATAAATACAGCTACACCTTATATATCACTGATAATGTCTCTGTATACATCTTAGGCTGTGGAGTGACTTGGAAACAAAAGAAGTAAAGTGAGGGCACGGAAGTGTTAGACAAACTCTTTTAGTTTGTTTGTTATACAGAACCCTCTGTATAGTTTTGCCAGATATTTAAGTAACTATAGTGTTTCCACGCAGATGGCAACGGGCTTTTTTTAGAATCATGGAGAGGACTAGAGAGCAGTCAGCAGCTGTCTCTGTGCTTCCTGCTTGTTCAGACTCTGGGATTTATCATTGCTTCTACCCATCTCATGCTCAGCAAAGTCAAACCAAGTTCATTTGTATTGTCCATTGTCTGTTACGATGTCTAATGAGGCTTTAAAAAGAACAATAACAATGGCTACTATATTAGCTCTCTAAGAAGACAAAGGAATACTTGACAAAGAACCTAAAGGAAAACAAAGAAAGGAAGACATGGTGGAAACCTCAGGAGCGTCAATTCAAGGATACATTTGCTCTCCTCATGCAGCTGGGGGTGCAATAGGAACTAAAGAAGGGTTAAAAGTTAGAAGAAAAAATAAATAAAAAGCACAAATTAAATAGTCCAAATGTTAATATGTACATACTGTTTCCTGAGGATTTCGCTTTGTTCTTGGAAACCAATAGGCCTGCCTGCTGAGGTCTTAAAGCATCTAACGCGACGTGGGAGTTTATAAGAGTTATGGCAGAGCAAGATTATCCACTATTTCATATGCTAGGAGCAGCATCTTAAAATCAGGCCTTTCAAGCCTTTCTTGAATAGGAAGACAATGGGGAGATGAACCCGAAGAAATTTAGGAATCATTCGTCAAAAAATGGTCTTTTTTCATAAAGGTTAGGGTAAGGTTAGGGCATATTAAACATTAAGAAATGACATTACAGCACAGTCTGGAAGCTAGGTGTGTTAAGGGCTCAGATGAAGAGCCTATGTTCACACCTCTGTGCTGGTGTCTGCAGAGACTGTGCTGCTTCTCTCACCTGCTGCCTGAGCAGCGATTCTTCTTTCTGTCTCTTTCAGCTGAGCCTCCAGGGGAAGCAGAGGGCTTATTAACTGGACCCGATAAAAAAAAGATTTTCTGCTGATTACAGCAGTTGCAGCACATACAGAAAGGGAGGTGCTGAGACAAAGGAGAGGGCATGAGACCTATTGAGTTATCCTATTAGGCCTATTTTCCATATAAGATACTATACATGTTTTACCATATATTTTACTCTCCACAACAAACACACACACTGTAAGGACAAGTGAGGCATGTGCTGTAGCAGCAGAACAAAGCAGGAACAAAGACAATTTGAAAAGATCTCTCAGTGGATCAAGATGTGCCGTTTAGCAACTATTATAGAGAACATTATCATACTAAGCACAGAGAGAGAGGGAACAGTCATTTAATATGATGAGCACAATTGTACATTTTTAACAAGCTTTACCAGCTGTGCCCCTGTTTTCTCTCCGCCATTACACGTGTCTATTGTGTGTGTGCGTGTGTGTGTGTTTATAAGAGACTGCTCTATCTCTGCCCTTCTCAAAATGTGAAGCAGCCAATTAGAGGCTGATTGTGGTAAGATGGACATTACAGGTGGAAGACGTATGGGGAAATTAGAGGAGAGGTGGTCAGGAGAGACAAAGGGAGGCGAAGGGAAGAGAGAACAATGGATATGTAATTCTTTTAAAAGAACAAAAAACACACATTTCATGAAAACAGGATTAATTGGACCGTCTTTTAAAGAATCCAAATCTGTCTGTGTACGTGGCAGTGCTGTTATTAATCAAAGTCAAACAGCTGAGTGAATTGTTCTCAGGGAGTGATAATGAATGATGAGGGAGTGTGTCCAGTCTTTCTCTGTGTTAAGATTAACTCTTCATCAGAGAGTTACAGAGCACTGGGGAATACAAGAACAGTGGTTCTACATGAGTCATTGCTACACCCACGAGCAAAAAGATAAACAATGATGGTGTTTAGTGTGATACATTAGCATACCGACTGTATTCTTAAATGGTGATAATTAATATTGTTAGTCATTTTTTATATTTCCAGAAACTAAGGGAGGTTTCTTTCTTGGCACGTTAGCGGCATCTCGCTCTTTTGGACAGTTACCACTTTTGCCCATAACTAAAATAACTAACTATTGGATGCATTTGTTGATATCTGGACTTTTCATCGACTGCCACCATTAAATGTTTTCACTTATCCAGTACATTTTCTCAGCTTCTACTGGCTGGAATGGCAAAACGTTCTCATGATTCTCAGACTTTGTGACCTCATGGTTTTAGTTATTCCCAGACTTTTCATTTAGCATCCAAGTGAGTTTGACATTTTTGATGTGTTTGATGGATTGTCATGGCTTTTGGCAAAGATATTGATGTCCCCCTTGATTGATGACTTGTAATAACCTTTGTGACCTCTGACTTTTCACCTTCCACCACCATCAAGTCAAAACATTTTATCCGTCCAATACTTCGATTTATGATTTGTGACCAAATACCTGAAACACTCAGCCGCAACAGTACTTTGTGCTTAGTAGTAAATCAAATGTGAGCATTCACATTAAACTAAGATGGTGAGCATGGTACTTGTTATGTGTCGGCATGTTATCATGCTGACGTTAGCATTTACCTCAAAACACTGTTGTGCCAAAATGATTGTAATGTACATTACATTACAATCATTTAGCAGACGCTTTTATCCAAAGCGACTTACAATTCAGATTCTATCACATTTCTACACCGTAGGAACAGCTACGGGAGCAATCTTTGGGGTTAAGTGTCTTGCTCAAGGACACATCGACTGTGGCCCTGCTCTCCACTTAGCCACAGTCACCCCTACAATGTGAAACTACAAAAAAAAGTGTAGTTTTATGTATAAAATGAGTATATGAACTGGTATGATAAATTGAAACAAAACAGCAGCATGTTCAATGCAACCTGCAGACACAAATTGGTGTCAAAGGACAGTAAGAGCATGGCAGTCCTCTACCTCCTCACCTAAAACAATGATCCACAGAAACGCACACAAAGCCCCCTCATCTGCTCTGTGTAACCAGTGATGAATATGAATGAGGATATGAATATAGATGAGTAAAAAAAAAAAATTAATATTGATGAAGGCAGTTTCTCAACACTCTGACTGATGGTGTAGGGCCACTGAGTGGAACCAATCAATTATGAACGAGCAACCCCATGATTGGCAGGCAGGTCCGTCGCTCTATGTGTGTGTGTGTGTGTGTGTGCATAGAGATATATGTTTGATGTAAAAGCACAATGATTTTGATCAGAGAAGCCGTTGGTCAGCTGAGCTTTGCTGTGCAGTGATGTCTCAGAAATCTCCTCACTGCATTTGTAACACTTCACTGTAACCTTGCACTGATTTGTCTGCAGCCTCAGTAATTAATAAGAACTGGTACTTGTGTTGGTACATTTGAAGCTGTAAACAAAACGTAATGAATGCATCTACTGATAAACTAATGGCATCACGGCAAGATGTTTGTTGGGATGATAAATTACATGCAAAACAAGCGCATGCATTTTCCTTAATGGTTTTATTGTCATTAAACTGATTAAGTGAACCCAGAGCGCAATGAGGCAAGCCAGTCAGATGGCAGAGGGACTGATGGAAGTTATAGGGTGAGGTCAAGGGTCATAATTTCTTCTTGACCTGCTTCCTGAGCTACCCTGAGGCACAGTATCACTGAAATTGGATAGCTGACACTGCTTTGATCTTTTCAGTATCACACAGCACTCAATCCCCCTGCTTTAACTTTCCATTGAAAAGCTTTCTGCAGGTTGTTGCGTCTTAGTGCTTCATTACAGAGCTAATGCAGCGTCTCCTGTTCCTACCGCTGTGGGATCATTTACCACCTCTTTACCTTGTGCTTTTCCCCATTTACCCCAGGCTTCCCATTCACAGTAATGAGTCAAGAGGCACCAATGGCTGAGTGAATCACATTGTTCCCCCGCCATCTGTGGGATATTGACTGTGCAGCCCTTGATCCCTGTAAGAGAGAAGTGAGTCTTGAGTCTGAAATGTCTGCATGGACACCTACACATTATCGCTTTACCGAAGAGTCACAGTGAGTTCAAGGGCTCTTCATTAGAGGACTGAGGTGCATATTTACTCCTAGAGGAAGTGGCTTTTTACTGATGCTGACCTGATGCTCCAAGTCTTTATGTTAAGCTAAGCTAGCCCGCTGCTGGCCTCACTTTCATATTGAACAGAAAAACACAAGTGGGCAACAGATCTTCTCATCTGAGCAAGAAAACAAGAAGCACATTTCATTTAGCAGGGGCTCTTGTGCAAATTGAATACTTGAAAAATGTATTTTCTCATTTAATTAAGAACTTAAGTGTATCAATTTCGACGATGTCATTTTGTGTCACGATATCTCAATATATGATTTCATCACGATATGATTTCATTGAAAGAAGATCATATTGAAGTGTTTGCTATCAATTAATGAAGCCATTTGTTAACGTCGTAATCTTTAAGATAAATAGTATGATTGAAAAAATATAAGTCTGTGATGAGAAGGCGAGTTGCTAAATTGTGGGTAACTCTAAAAAATCTCCTTCCCCTCTGTAATACAGTAAACCGTCACTGTCATGCTCTGTATTCAGGCTCTAACAATGGTGCGTGTTACAGCAGCCTGTGCAAGAGTAGTTTATGTGAAACAGCTCCTGAGGTTTCATGTGTCAGCTCAATGGACGACATGAAGCAAATATCTATGAAAGCTTGCATGTCTTCTGTATGTGAAGGGAAATGTTTTGTAATTTCTTTCTCTGTGATCTGACATGGAAATCTTTTGATACAATACAGACACTGTCACATATACATACAAGACTGTCACACAAACTTTCACTTCCCTCAAACTAACTTCCTGGATCTGCTGTGACAAGGATTGTATCGACAGAGGCAAGTATCCCTGTGACAAGTGGGATGGTGGAAATTGTGACATGTTTCCGTGGTGGCGGTGCAGAGGGGTGTGACAGGCATAGACAGGACTGTCTACACTGTGTCATGAGATAGTATGTCACTATTGTGCGTGACATTCCCGCGGGGGCACAGTTGGTGTGAAAGAGACACTATAACCACCAATGTCCTATTGAGTTTCAGGACAATAACAGAGAGAGAGAGTCCGCAAATCATGAATGAATAGTTAATTAGATCCCATTGTGCACATAATTTGTGGATCATTTGTGGCCACCCAAACTAAAGTGTGACATGATCATCTCTGAGAGGAACATAATCAGCTTATACGGATGAATCTCTCTGTAAAAAAACCCTCGCTGAAGGCTTTTAGCCTGCCAGAGGCTCCAGGGATGCACATTTTTACTGCTTTACAATACACAAGAAGCAACATTTTCACAATGAGCTTGAGCAGTAGAAGTCTCTATCATGGAAATATATTAACTGGGCATCGCAGACAGACAGAATGGCCTAAATCAGATCATTGAGCAAATTCTTTAATTGGTAAATGGGCTCTAAATTCAGACTTGAGAGAGAAGGATAGATATTTTTAAAGCGAGAAACTGCATTCTCAAGCCCTATAAATCAGAGTTTTTCCCCTCTGGCTGTATTGTAGAGCCAATTAGTCAGATGGATGTGCAATGTTATCTTCACTCTGGCTCATCTCCACTACGCAGGCAGCCCCTGTAAACTACTGCAGCCAAATAGGCCCAGATAAGATCAGTAATAAAGAACCAACATGCTGATATTTCTGCCATCACAGTAGCTAAAAGAGAAGAAGCAGAGGTTACCACCGTGTGGTGTCATATATACTCTCATTTAATCAAATCACTTAGTACCATTCATAACTGGAGCATTACTGAATAGGCAATAAACTGCTTCTGTGGCCTCTACACTCTCTTCCACTGTCGTAAAAATAACAGTTCAGACAGAACTTGAGGCAAATCTCAAGGCAGCCCAACAAGCATACAAGTCCATGAAGAGGTGCGAGTTAATGTGAACTCACAGAGGATGGCCCGGACTGAGGGGAAGAGATGAAAGTGTTTATTAGATTATTATATATAATATTATTATTTATTATAAATGTATAAAGCCATGGAGTGAGTTGTGAGTTCAGTCAGAGGCTTTGCTGAACATAAGCACACAAAGGCCCATGATTGGTACGTCCTAGCAGCCAGCTTCTAATCAGTATAGTTAATAAACACAAACAACATTGTGTGATTGACGAAAGGCAAATATTTGCCTCACTTTCTGTTTGTACACACCTTTAGAGTCTGTAGATCACACACGTCCCACAATGCAACTACCTAGAACACACCATGACGCTCAAGCTCCACACCCCACTTCATAACACAGGCTTTCTGTTGATTTAATTCATTTAACAAATAGACTTGACAAAGCTCCTTCAGAGACATTACACAAATGTTTTCACATGCAGTTGCCCTTTAATGGGGTGGGTTAACATTAACAACACTGTGAAAGAATCGTAAAACTAAAAAATCGATAGAAACACTGTAATCCACGAGTTACTGTACAAGCCTCACTCTTACATTTCTTCTGATTGGTACAGTTGAGGTAGCTACAGTCTCTGGGACTCGCACATCAAAAATGCCAAGCGTAATGAATGATAACAGCAGAGTGGCTGCGAGTAAACAGACGTTGTCATTAAAACTGGCTTCAGGCTAGGAATGAAAAACAGATTTCTTATACATTTATGACAACAGTTCACTGCCTCCACAGCAGGAGCATCAACGCACAATATGTCTGTGTGGGTTGGCTTTGGCTGAGTTTATGGTAGAGCTTCCATAATGGTGATTTATACATAGTATTAAAGATAACAGGAATGAAATGTATTTATTGTTTATTCTTATGAGATTTTGCCTAGATTTTTCAGACCAACACTTTGTTTAGCAAAATTTATTGTAATAACTTAATTTTTTAGAATTTCTTAGCAATCAGTATTGATAAAAACAGATGCCAGATTTAACAAATGTAGATAATTAGGTAAGATTCAGGTGTAGCGGCTATAATTTGAAATAATTTTCGTACTTTCATAACAATGCCGAGCATGTTCTCTTTGAGAAAAAACAAAGGAGGAATAGAGTCAAAATAGACAAGAAGCCAGCAGGTCATAGCTCCAATTTTTCACTCCAGATGCTGTATTGATCAATCATGCAGGCCTTTGATTTACAGTTACTATGTTTACTTTATTTGACTGATAAACCCACTAAACGTTCCCAGAGGTTGGCTGAGCTCATGAAAACATCCTGCAGGGAGGTCAGAGCTCACCGCCACGCTCTTGAAAATTGTTGACATGGTGTGACATCATTAGTTTGATTCGCTGGCTTTGTCTTTGCACTCCCAACCCCAGCCACCCCTCCGTGTGTAGGACTCTGAGTAGTTGGGACAGATGCTCACTTCCAGAGACTACGCCCCGTAGGTGCATGGGAACTCGTGTGAAGGCTAGCTTGAGCTCACACATGGTGTTCACACATGACCAATGCCTTCAGTCAGAGGGTTCGGGTGCTCACCCATGGGACTGTGGAAGGGGGTTGGTGTGCCTGGTGTGATGCGTCTCCTTCTGCCCTCTTCCATATCCTATTGATGTCCTAAAGGATCCAGGTTAGAGGTCAGCCCTTAAGAGGTGGCAGGGTCAAACTTCCATCTCATGAATATGGAGGGCCGCTGGGCTCAGGGAACCATCTGGTCGGCTCTATTGGAAGCTGAACAAATGAGCCTGCTCAGAGGGTGCTGTATTAGTGTAATTACTGCGGATTTCCCAGGCCTAAAAAAACAGCATTAGTTCTCAATGGGTCCCCCTCTGCACCCGGCATCAGCTGGTGGATTAAGACTAAACTGAAACAGAGAAGAAATTCACTGCTAATTTGCTAGTTGTTTGGATTTTGTTAATGTACAAATTCATTGTATTTTTGATTGTTGGATAGAGTTTTTTGTTGGTTTTGGTTTGTTGTTGATGAGGATGATGTTGTTGGGTGTTGAGAAATGTGCATAAGAAATGTATTGTCCCAAGACAATCCTGGCGGCCAAGGGCTTTAAGGCATTTCCCATGTGATCTCAGTGGCTCTGTTTTGAGTCGGACGAGGACCTTTGTTGCATGTCATCTCCCATCTCTCTGCCCTTGTTTCCTGTCACCGCTCAACTAGGTGTTTCAAAGAATATCTGTTTTTCCAAAGAAACATTTCAACATTTCAGCATAGATAGTAAAGACATTACACAAAGAGACACGGAAATGTGTATACCCAAAGGCAGCACATTCAATTTAAGAGGCCATAACAAGCCTTTAAGATGGAGTAGATATAGATATTGTATATTTAGGGAGTCTGACACCTTTTGTGCAAGACAGTTTGAGACACAATTTTGCTACAAAGACAAAAGACCTTTCTATAGGCTATGAATGTAAAGCTCAGATGTCACGTGAATTTGATAAGAATCTCATCCTGTTTGTCACACTGTGAGTGTCTTTGTGGCGACCTTCACCGGAGGCGAATCATGGGTCAACCTCTTGCTGTCATTCTGCTCTCCTTTCCTTTCTCCCTTCCTCCATCATTTACACCTCCCAGGAGTGACAAAAACACAATGCATCTCCGTGTGTCAGTAGCTGGCTGCCTGTACGTTTGTCTCAAGTGTATTTTTGAGTTTGAGTGTGCAGTGAACAATGCTCCCATTCTTTTGCTCACTGATACAGGTGCTGTAGAGTGAATGAAAGCAGAAGCACCAGCCTGCTGATTTCAAAGGGAGATTGGGAGTGTTTGGATACCTCTCTCATCTGACGGCACTCTCTGAAAGCTTGGCAGTGTAGGAAATACAAACATAAGTCCATGAGGGCCACGGTCTACGGTGCAGGTGCAGTTATGTACATTCTGATTTATCTCTTTGTTCTGGATCGAGCGTCCTAAGGGTTTGATCTTGGTAAGAATCAAACCCACATTATCAAAATCATATCGTCGGTGTGTTACATTTTCTTTTGCTTGTTCAGTAAATTTTTACTTTTATGTGGGATTTTATCACTTTCCCCTCTCTTTCATGGGCCAAAAGTCAGAAAAGAGCTGCGACTAACCTTTATGCTCTTAATCGATTAATCTGCAAATCATTTTCTGATTAAACAATGAATTGTCTTGTCTATAAAATGACTCAGTTTCATAGAGCCCGAGGTGAAGCCTTCAAATACTTCTTTTATTTCTGCCCAACGGTGCAAACTCTAAAGTTATGTAATTTACTGTCCTAGAGGACAAAGAAAACCAGCAAATATTCACATTGGAGAATTCGTGCTATTTTCGAGATCATCAAATGAATCATCAAAATTGTCGGCTATTCATTTTCAGTCGATTGACCAATCCAATATTGACTAATCGGTTTATTGTATTTCATATATTATGTCAATATGAGTTTTGTGACTCATTATTGATAATTTGTGCACAGAATAAGTGAAGGATTTTTGGAGGAACTTTGACCCTGACAGGCAGTTCAATGAGTATTGTGCCACACCATTTTAATTTATACACATACAATTAAAATACTCTGAAAGACCGTATATTTGTATGTACTTTACATAAAGGTGTATCGGGGTAGAAGGGAGAGTTTACGTTCAAAGCGGGTGAGCCTGGATCTTGCCTGTCAGGCTGAGTGGCACTAAAGACTCAGAGCATGAATAAATCACCACAGTTTGACCCATTTAAATACCAAATGGAACCATGCTCTCCACTGGGGAACTACAGGCATGCTTGAACACACTGCTTCATTTCCATGATGGCAGCAGGATGCCACTGGTAGACGGTGCGAATATGGGAGTCGTCGTATTATGCAGCAGCCTCAAAAGTACTTCTGGCATGACTGCATTGCCTTTGGCTCAGGGTCAAAGAACAGAGATGTCCCGTGACTGCAGCCTGAGGTGGGTGATAGCACAGTAATCTAATGATACTGTAACCCTGATGTGAACTCAACAATTCTCAGCTGCAGTGACTGAGAGAAAATTCTCAGTCATGCCTTCCTTTTCATTCAGCTTCTCTACGCCCCACAGCATTACCCTCCAGCCTCCATCTCTAATTGGTCACGGAGCTGCTCAGCAGCAAAGTCATCATAAACTGGCTAGCTGTCTAAAGGCAACCTCTGTTCACTTAACTCAGCAGTGCTTCAACAATTCCCTTAATGTAAGCCAAATAGAGCACTTTGAATTAGGAAAGGCTCATTCATTTTTCAGTTAAACATGTAGAACTACATTCATCAATTTCCTACACTGATATGCTTTTCTACTCTCTCTGGGGGAACCAAGAATGTCAAGGCTAACCTTTGGCCCTGATAGGTTTACTCATGCCATGTGACTCCAACCACACTGCTGTGTAAGTCTCTAATGAGATTGTTTGACAATTGTATGTGTAAAATGTACCTTGACTGAGCTGGTTTCCACCCGCCGCCACCACTACCACCGTCTGTGCGACTGTCCCAGAGAGGATGTCATTTCTTGTCAGAGGAGCTGGTTAATATTTAAACTTCATGTTTGCCTAGATGTGATGAGTGACACAAACCACAGCACTGGGAGGGAGGGAGATGGGTAACGGGGCTGTGGCAGGTCAACCCTGTCGCCATAAAAAACGGTTGGCATTGTACGTCTCTGCAAGCCATGGTATACGATGAATGTTGATGTTTCGGAACCAAAAACATGTTTCAAATCCACCCATACCACGCTTGTAGAAATGTACAATGCCACGTGGTTAACATTGGGAAACCATTGTTAAGGCAACAACACTACTTGATCAAGGTTAGAAAAAAGATCCTGGCTTGTGTTCAAATAATAACCTAACAACTAACATACCATATAAACAACATACATATATATATATATATATATATATATATATATATATATATATAGCAATTGCCCCGGGGACATTGTCTACAATGCCACATTTCTTTCCTGCCGATTATCTGGGCAGATTGGGTGAGTGTTTTGAACATACTGTTTTAGCTGTATCTGCAATACAGACCAACTACGATGGACCGTGGAGAGAAAGCTGGAAAATATTTGGGATAGCATGTGCTGTTGAGGCAGAATCATTTTAGGGCAAACATATCTCTAGAGCCACCCTTAACCCCAGAGAAAGAGACCACCAGGAACAGTCCTAGCAGCCCTATAATGTGCTGACGACTTTAAGTTGTTGTTAAGGTTGTGTTAAAAGGTGCCACTTACTTAAATCAGTCATTGCAGACCCAGATGTCAGGGTTGGAGAGGCAGCAGGGCCATGCGTGTTTACTCAAATGTATATTGAGTAATTAGTCACAAGTAATGAGGCTTGGAAGAGTTGTAACACTACTTCACTGGGTCCCTTGAAGAGCAGTCTTTATTGATTTACCTAATGAAGCTACTTTTTTTTTAAATCCCAAAAGCATTCCAATTACTACCCTGAATCATGCAGCTGCAATTAGTCCAGAAGCTGATGTAGTGCAGTAGGGATGTGCACCTGAAATCCAGTTTTTTTTACGCTATAATATATGTTTGGAAACTGTAAATATTCCTGAGGCATCTTTATGTTATTTAACGTACATATACAGCAGCTAAGAGTACGGTTCATAGTTTGTCTTATGTCTCAGGTGGTGTTTTCATAATAGACTCTCTATGTGAGACAGTTGGTGATTGTGTTTGAGTTAAAAAGACTCTTTCAGGAATATTCTCTGGAGTTTTCCCGTCCTTGACACCGTCCACTCCCCCCGCTACTTTATCTCTATCTCCAGCTCTCTCTCTCTCTAGAATCAGCGTGATTTATAAGGGCTAATAGCCGCCCACTCCCTTCACGCTCTTTAACTCTCCATCTATTGATATTAGCCAGCCGGGAAATGGAGCTAGATTATCCCATTCACCAGGTGACCTTAACAGTCCATAGGATTTACCCTCTAAGAGAAACTCTTGTAAATTGTAACATTCCTAAACACCCACACATACACACTGACAGATTTCAACCCACTGACATCTGCTTATGCACATGTAGCAATTTAATTATGCAGCCATTATCACAACGTTATAGAAATAATGATTACGATACAGCTTTTTTCCTCCTAAACTATGGCACAGTGTAGATAACCAGCAATGCAAACAAGCACAAAAAGGCTATCAGGGCTTTCAAGATAAGGTGAAAAATAAGGAAAAGGCAGACAAAGAAGTATTTCATAGGAGAGCAGACTAGTAAAAGAGGCCACCCAACCCCCTCCCTTTGCCCGAATAATACCCTCAGAGAACAGACCGGTAAACCTCTTCATCAGCCCCCAGCCCATCAGTCTTGCCATATATGGACAAAACTGGGTGGAGTAGAAGGGATACAAAATTCCATCACTCTTCTCACTTTTCCTCCCAATGCAAATTCTCTCCCCCCGGGCTTAATCACTCCAACGTGTACTTATTCACCTTGCTTCTTCCCATATGGAACAACCCGGTCATTTAACCCAAAGCTAAACCTTGTGCTCACTGGGCATTTTTTTCTTTGTAAAAGCACTTTTACAAAGACAGCTGCTTCAGCTCCACACGCATTCTGTCTCTATTGAAAATATCTGAAAAAAGGCGCTGATGCTCTAAACAGAAAGCCAGTGGGCACAAGACCTAACATTATCTTCAGGATTATTTCCTCCCCCCCATCTCAGCTACCCATAGACAGGCAAACACAGACACAGACAGACACACACACACACACACACACACACACACACACACACACACACACAGACACACATCAGCGTTAGTGCCACTATCTCTATACCGGCAGCATCAGTGAAGAGACACATTCTGACTCCAAGTCTCAGACAGAGCATGTAGCTAACAAAGAGCAGTTGTCTTTGTTCAGCTGGTGCAGGAGAGGGAGGCGTGAACACGGAGGGATAAGGATGGAGGATGGGGAGAAATGCCGACTTCTCTTTTTTCTGTTTGAGCTCAAAAAACAGCAGGCAAGTCAAATTTCCCCCGCTAATCAAACACATACACAATTCTACCTGTTCCAATCCAGAGTCCTGAGCTGCAAACACTTACTGTGCTTAAGCAGATGGTTTTAAAAACTATGAAATATATTTTTGATACTTACAGTAGTGGTGTATAATATAATGCAATGTATTCCTTTTTAAGCATGCAGTGTATCGCTGCTCTTGAAGAAAGAGTTTAGCTTTATCAATGCTGACAACACTAGGCTCCATAAGCTGATGTGTGAGACAGTACTTTGATACAGTGGCGCTTTGAGCTAAACGCTTAAATCAGCATGCTAATATGCTCACAATGACAATGCACACATGCTTATGTCAAGCAGGTGTTTCACCATCTTATGCTGTTTCTCAACTTGTGCTTATGTTGAGAGCATAAGTTCGTCTACACCGATAAGTATGACAAAATGCAGCGCACTATAAGTAACTGGATGGTGCACTCATAGAGGTCAAAGACGTTAGTGTGGAATGCTGGATGAAAACTCTCAAAGGTCACCTTCGGAAGAGGAGGAGCCACCAAACTTGAAAATATGGCGTCAGAAGAAACTGCAGTGGTTGTGATTGCTCCAGTGAACGCCAAATGTAAGTCGGAAAATATTTTGGGCGAACAACAACTGCGGTCAAATGTTGGTGGTAATGTTCTGTCTGGTTGCAAATTGCAATTAAAAAGAAGACGAAAAAGAAGCAGTCACATTTCTTCCGGTAAGCCACCGTGTTCACACACATTCAACACCCCGTCAAGATCATGCACTAAGCAAGGAAGTACAAAGTGTACACAGTATATGGAATTGTAATGGAAGTATCCAGATAAACAACAACAGCTTATTGAGCTAGCATGTTTGTCAATTTGCACAAATGCTCAACACAAACTACAGCTGAGGCAGAGAGCAATGTTGTTCATTTTGCAGGTCATCATTTAAAAAGGCCATGCAATCATCATAGGTTAATACAATTATGCCCTATGTATGCTAGTTATACCAGTTATGAAGCACACAGACACACAATAAGCATCATTTTGTGATCACTACAGACTATTTCACAAAAAAAACATGACGAAGATGAGTTTTCCTTTTCGAGGGAATATATTGCAAACGGCATCAAAGTAAATTTAATATGAATTTCTTTTTGAATAAAGGCCCAGTTCCAAGGTGACAATCTGAAGCACCATGTGAGCCCGTTCCTCACTCAGCACATTGTTGGAGGGCCCCCCCCCCCCATCCCACGGGCCCCAGTGCAACCGCGCCCGCCTTCACTGTCTATATTTACGCCCCTGCGTTTAACGGGAATGTGTGTACATAATGTCATGGCAATCCCTCCTGTAATTGTTGATATTTCAGTCTGAACCAACGTGATGGACTGTGACCGTCATATTGCTATTCCTAGAGCTGCGCTGCTGGCATGGTGAAAACCTGAGCAAGGGAGAAATGTGAACCATCAACATTTTAACAACCAACCAACAATCACTTCATGTTCAGTTTCCCAGCAGGAAGTAAAGAGACACTAAGTTGTTGCGACCTAGAGAGAACTGAAAGAGCAAAGTAAACTTGTTTCATGATTGACTCAGAACATTTCGTTTCTTTCCTGCTTCGTTCTCTGGAGACACAACGCAGTCGGTAAGGTTCCATGGTCCTAACATACTGTTGATAATTATTTAATCATGAGACACAGATGATTAAGACATCTTTAACACTGTGCTGTCATCCTTTGTAAAGGATTGCATGGAAAATAGTTAAATTCATTGAAGAATATTTTATATTCATGTTTTCCCAGCTGTGTCTGAAATCTGTAGCTTAAAACTTCCCACAAAATGAGTAGACTAATTAGAGCAATTCTCTTCTCCTCCTTTGCAAACATCAGTGAGCTGCGGATGCCACATGTCAATTAAATATTTATGGTCTGGGTTTCTTTTTGTGAAAGGAAGAAAAAACTTTTCGGGTTCATGTTTTTAACATGGGAACATAAGAAAGATGGATTAATAAAATTGATTAACACAAGGCCATTATTGAGTACTATTCTTGCACCACACCCAAGAACAATTACCTTTATTACTAATTTTTGCATAAAGCAAATAAGTAATAATAACGGCTTCCTCACATACACACTTATACAGACAGACACACACACACACACACACGCTTCAGAAACTATTTTGATTTCGATTGGGCCAAAACAAATCAAGAAAGGCCTGTGTTTGACAAATCCAAATGAAAGTCAATCCCCAAGAGCCGCTGCTAAATTGCTTTGCTCAGGAGCAATTATAAAGGGATCCCTTGATTTTGTTGTTAAGTGCCTCGTATTGGTTGCGGAGTGGCAGGCTCTGATGTGGACACTAATACAAAGTGACATGTGTAACAGGACTCAGGACCCCATCACCTCCGTGGCTATTAAGACCAATTCAGATGAGATGTTTCCCACTCACGCTCACCTTGAGCCCTTGGCCAGTGCCACTAGATGTAAGCAGTCAATGCCAGTGGAAGAGCGCTGCCTTACATTTCTACAATGATTGTTCTACAATGATTAACACAGTAAACACATAAAAAAACTTACTATTCTAGAAAAGTAATCTTTCAAAATTCACATATACTGTATGGCTCATCCTGGTTCCAGGCCTTCTCAAACCCCTTCCCTCTAAAGCTGGCCCGTAGCTGACACTGTCACCGCTGTTTGGGCCAATTTGAAGTTTAACCTCATCCGTTAACAAACCTCTTCGTCTTCTGCAGCTGCATATTGTTCGGAATATGTCTGTTTAATTAGACAAATCCTAAGACACATCTTCACACCTTATTGATTTTACTAGGCAGGGTAGTTCAAGGCATCTTATTAGAGTGATGTGTAAGAAAATACTTAAAGTAATAGTTTGACGTTTTGGAAACTTTTATTCACTTTCTTTTCCGGGAATTAGATGAGAAGATTTAAACCACTGTCGTGTTTGACCATTAAATATGAACTGCAACCTGGAGACGGTTAGCTTAGCTCAACATAAAGACTGGAAACAGGTGAAAGCAGCTGGCCTACTAGCACCTCTACAGATCTCTAAAGATCATTAATATTATTCCTTACAAAGAAATTTGAAAAAGTGTAAAATGACAAGTTATGGTTTTAATGGGGAATATGTGTGAGATTACGGGATTCCTCACTGGTTGTCTGGCAGCCTCACAGCGAGGCACACAACCCGCAGATACAACCTGATTTCAACCACATGAGATATAACGTGTTAATTAGTGAGCTTTAGAGGAGCTGGGAAGTCGATTGTGTTACATTTGGAAAGAGCAAGACAAGCTGTTTTCAGGCCTTATGCTAATCGTCTCCTGTCTGTAGCTTAGTTAGCGACATGAGAGGAACATTGATTTTCTCATCTCTCGGCAAGAAAGCAAATAAGTGTATTCCCCAAAATGTCTAAAAACTATTTCTTCCTAAGACAGGTGAAAGCTACATGGTAAACATTATAAGTAGCCTACCACCTGAACACTCCGTTGCAATCCAATATAACAGCCCTGCAATAAATTCAACCACAGTGAAGCTCATAGTGTTCAATTTGTGTTGAGCATGTGGCTGACTCAACTCAGAGGGGATTTTCTGAGGCTGTAGTTTGTGCAATTGTTGTGCTGCATTTTGTACCAATGTTTCTGTGTCCACCAACTAGCACATGCTTTATTTGTTTATCATTCTACAGTTGATGAGGGGAGTCACAGACAGAGATTTCGACCATGACAAACATGGTATTAGGTTAGGGAAAAGGAAATTGAAATACAAATGGAACTGTCACTTTGTTCTTGAGAGTGACAGTGTTTGTCATGTATACACACAAGCATGTTGGTGTGTGTGTGTGTGTGTGTGAATGTGACACATCTGCAGTTTGTCAGCAGTGTTTGCTCTAGCCTCGCAGAAGGTACCAGGAACGGTGTGCTAGTAACATAATGTCACAACAAGGTGACAAATGCGCTACATGTTCAGAGGCAGGGGCATCTGCTCTAGTTACAGCTGTAGACAGCATCAAGCTGTTCATATTAATGCCAGTTAACATCAGATTTAATCTAATCACCAAAATCTAATTAAAAACTAAGAAACATTTATCTTACAAACAAAATCCTCTGTCCTCTTGTACTCTGATAGACATTATTTAACATATCCCACATGAACTGTGGGTGGACTCAGACAAATGCTTCTGGTAAAGATGGCGGCATCACCAGTTCACTTTCAGTGAGTGTGTCTGGGTGTGTCTTTGCCTGCTTGTTATTTTCTTCAAACATCCATCTCATCACTCCTCAACACTTCTCATTTAATATTCTACCCATCAATGACCGAAAACAGGCACCAACGAGAAAACGGACGTACTTTACGTCTTCTCAGTGAAGTGTAAAGCAGCAAAAGGAAAGTTTAAGCGGGGGGGCATGTACGTTTCTGTGTGTTTTCCCAGATGGCCATGTGGAGCGAGCTGTGTGATCAGAGATCTAATAAACCGGTGGATATGCTGCATCGCCTTTCTTGGGAGGGAGTTGTTGCCATAGCAACCACACCACAAGCACTGCAGGTTAACGGTGGGAAATTAGGTTTTGCCGGTTGCAACTAACACACAGGGTGGTTGCTGAATCAACGTTGAGCTCTCTGTGGCGGCAGAACGATACAAGAGGCTCCCACAGTGCAGTTTTCGGATCCCAAAACAATTCTTTGAACGAGTTCCAGTTGGCCTCCAGCAAAATGAATTACATTTCACTAATGTGTTTGTATTTAGAAAGGCTTTACTCTATACTTTGCTCCATGCAGTCAGTCAGCACTAAATCCTTAATTTGAAAGTAGTAAAACATTTAAAATCAGATTACCATCATTTCTCAAATGCCCATAATAATCTCAAAAAAGGAATTATTGTAACAGGTGGTTTTAAGTATTTTCTAAACTCTGTGTGTACCGTGTGATGAAAACATTTCAGATCATAGAGTGCAGAAGGTTACAATAACATGATTTCAATATAGTTAAATACTATAGCATACATTACAGATGGGCCCTACTAGACTAAGGTTGAAGGTGGTGCATTACAGAGCATTTAGTACAGTTAATGTTATAAACAATACAAAATGGAAATAAATGAGTTACTGTTGCATGCCTACTAAACCCTCTTTTACTCAAAGCTGTTTTGCTGAACCTTTTAATGTTTGACTGTTTGTGTTCAGAAGTAACCTTTGGGCTAAATGCATAAAGCTGTTTACTCTTCATGCATTTCATTAATGAGGCGACTGCATAAATGTGTTCGAGCTTCATAGGTTTCTGGATTCCTTTCTGCCTGATAAACAACACAAACACATGAGGACTTTTCGTGGAACATCATAGATGAACCTGCACAGGCCGTCTGAGTGGAATTTATAGAAGAGAGAAACACTGAAATGATGAAAAAATGTTGTTGATCTTCAGTCAAAAACGTAACTTTTCTGCTTCCCACAGGCCGGCACTCTGAACACTTACGATTAGTCATACACTGTTAATAACCCACTAACACCAAAATATCAACTGCTGCCTTTATAGATTATAATTTTAGTTTTAAAAGCACAATGTGTTGCTTAATACGTACATCTAATCTGTCACTGTCAATCTCACACACAGTACATATATACAGTACATATAAATCTTAACTTATATTATAATCATGTATATTCGTTCCTTCAGAATGTATTTGTTAATTTGTTTTGTTTACAATTGCTTATCTGTTCAGCTTTGTTGTTCTTGAGCCCAGCTGTTATTTCCATGTTTGTGTTGTATGAGAGATGCAGAAAATGGGTCAAATTCCTTTTTTGTGCATGATAGGCCAATAACACTGATTCTGATTCTGATTAATTCCAGCATGAACAGCCAAAACATGCACGTGGCATCTGCCTGCAACACTTTCTTGTCTCAACACAGAGTTGATCACATCTCTTCTTGTAGCTATGGATGATGAACCTGTCAGGCAGCTCCCAAAGCAGCAGCTCAAACAGCAAGTGATGAAACGTTGTCATTTTCACTGCTCCCCCCAGAGAGGGAGGAGGGGGGAGGATGCGAAAGAATCCAAACAAGTGACACTTCTGAGAGAAAAGACTTCTCCCTTCCAACATGACTCCTGTGTGCAAGTGTTTGTACATGTGTGTGACATAGAGAATGAGAGAGGCTCACATGATCCACTTTAAAGTCCATTTCATTACCATAATTATATAAATTATGAATTAGCAAGTCATTAAAATGTATATCAACTGTGTCCATGGCACCAAAAAAAGTCGTGTGATGTCCTCCCCTCACACAAGCCTTTTCCTAACTGATGAATACACTTTACTTATGTTGACGTGAGGAGCGACGACAGAAACACATTTTAAAGAGGTCAGCAACAGAAACATTCGAACAATGAGCTCTCAGCGGTGCAGTGGGCTGCGTATTGGTTCGTCCAGCACATTCATCACAAAACTCGCAGCTCGTGGCCGGTAGGGTGAGACTTTTTTTTCTTTTTTGTTCCCATGGTTTGTGATGATGACAGAACAGATGGCGAGGTTGCCTGTTTGGGCACCACTGTTGGTGTCAGACGCGTTTCAGTTGAGCTGACCTGCACCAGGCAGCTGCTCGTCACTGGAAGCTGTGCGCCGCATGCAGCTTTCCCACTTCTGAAGTACCACCGCGTCTCCAGCGCTGGAGATCAGAGCAGATATTCCAACCACGGGGGTGTTTTCCACAGATAATATTTCGTCCTCGTTAATAAGGCTGATTGTTTTCATTCTAATCTTCAACCCCTCGCGCATCATCTTGGAGCTGCGGATACTGCATGGGTCAGATACAGTAGCCTGCAGCAGGAGGATACAGCGCTTCAGAGGTGAGAGCAATGTGTTTATTTCATGCATCTGCTGAAATTGTGATACATTTTTATGAAATATATCAACTGATCTGTTCTTCATTTCCTGCTAAGTAGAAAGGGGGTATATTCGTCCTGTCTATAAAAGAGTGTTAAACTCGTAAAGATGAAGTCATCATTTTTACGTTTTAAGAAATGCACGGATCAACAAAGATGAAATGGAACAATAACGCGTTCTCTCTCCGTGGCGTGGGTCCTCCTGCAGCGCGTGTGATCACCGCAAAGAGGAAATAGTGTTAGCTTCAACAAACAAAGATTTGATAAAGACAGAAGATTGATCCAAAAAGTTGAGCATCTTTATTGATGTATTCTCAGCATTTATCTGCTATGTGTGCGTCGGGTCAGTCTTATCAATCAAATGTATAGAAGTATTATATCTGCAAGGACACTGTGCTCTGCAGTGTATCTATACACAGTATATGATTATTGTGAACCTTTCTCAAGTCAAGACAATTTATGAAAAATATGAACTGATGATCAAAGGAAACAAAAACAACACATAAACAAATCCACAATCCATGCACTGCAATCCTGTGATAATATTTAGAGACATCCTCTGCTCATACGTATACTTACTTACTATAGCCATGAAAAGCCAAGCATTAATGTGAACTCTGAGTCTCTAAAGGGCTCATTAATAAAACTGCAGTCGTGCCAGCAGTCCTGACATTTCACTGCGCTGTGTAACCAGGTTCAACTAACAGTGAAGTGTAACATTTACACAAACTGCAGCATCACTCGCCAGTGCAGAGTGCTGCTGAAACAGCTGAGTAGCCGCAATGGGCTAATATGCTCCATCAAACCTATTTGCATGCCTAAGACTCAGGAAATTGGCAGATGTCTCTGAAATGAAGACACAGTAGACAGAGACAGGGTTCCAGGGTTTCTACTCAGAAGTTGGAGAAAGCAGGGGGAGTGTGTATTGTTAGGGTCACCTTTGTCAATGGGCTCTGTTGTTTCAGCTGCTGCACAGCGGCACCTGTTACTAAGACCACTAACACCACAAAGAATCACCAATATCAGTACACTGTGGTAGATAGGTTATCACGTATGTTTGATTAGGAAAGGAAGAAAATTAGGCACTGCATGATTTGCTTGTTTTCTGGAAACCGCAACCACACAGCTTGTATGTAGTTTACTTTGTCTTGGGAGTAAAAGCAGACAATTGATACAGATGTCACCCAATCGGCTCATTGGGTGATGATATGTATAGGAGGCCGTGGCACCTTCCCCCAATCTTCACAAGGCACAGTGACGTATCTCCTCAGCTGGTAATGAGGAGTGTGAGAACCTGCCAAAACAAAGACACGTCTTGGTGTGTCTGTGCGTATTTGGGTACGAGCCATTGTGAGCCAGAGGGCCTAACTCTGCAGCATGTGTCAGTGCTGGGGTTCCCACAGCAGTGGAGACAAGGGTGTAACAGCTTGACCTTCTCCCTTTGTGAGCGTGATCTGAAGGGAAACATGGAAACAAGACAGGCCATTGTAAGGTTTAGTCAAGATGTTATGACTGAGTCAGCTGTTATGTCAGCCATAAACTGAAAATAAACTTTAATTTTAGATGGACAGGGTGTAAGAAACTTTAATGTTTTTGGATGTGATCAGGCAATATAAAAGTTATAAATCTGGTAAAAAATCCATTTTAAAAGCATTATTAATGACACAATCTTTTGGGGTTTAAAAGCCGTGCAAAAACTGTGCAAGTTAATCTTCCTTGACCTCTGCATTGTTTCAAATAGTGATTCCCCTGAGATTAGAGACCTGCCCCGTCAGTGTGACTGATCGATGCTCCAATGACAACAAATTGGCTTTTCACAGACATTGCAACTGTAAGGATAGATGAAGTGGAGGGGGACGATGAGGGCATAAGCAGGGATTGTGTCAAGATCCATTTCAGTTCCACGGGGAAATAAAGCTACCGTATGGATTTGCAGTAAGCAGAAATGCAGAGACAATTTGCCATGCTGTGACTTTTAAACCTTAATGCAGTCTGAAGAGACATCGTAAAAGTGTGCAGCGTATATGTTTCTTTAATTCCATACGTTGTTTTGAATTTTCTCATTGTACCTTCAGCTCTGTTGCGTTTTCAGTTCATCAGTTTCCTCCTTCTGGCCGTCCAATTTAAGGAAGCAAAGCTCTCCAGCATCTCCCTCCTTACTTTCTCTCGTCTCTCTGACTGAGTGGACAGGCATCCTCCTCCTCTTCGACTCTACACCTCTGCCATCAGCAGCTGCAACGGAGCCCTGTGTGATGTGAAGTGAGACACTTGCATACTAATGGAGCAGAAACAGGATGTCTCTGAGGCAGGCCAGCGCAGTGGAGACATGGAGAAAACATCAGGCAGCACCACTCAGCTTCCCAGCACCACATGATAGCTCTGGGTTGAAACTGATTGTCCGGAAATACTGCTGTTTCAGTGTAGAAATCTAGAAATACATTATTACAATGTGGTGTATGCTGATACAGACTTCTGAGCATTTGTGCATTCCATGGTTGTGCTCACTGTTGTTTTATCATATGGTGTCATACCAGTAGCGTTTCTCACCGACGTGTTCCTTTAGCTGCCTGACGGCACTGATAGCTCTACTCATGTCTTCTCATTTGGTTATGAAACAGACATGCCCGTGGCATAGCCGTTGCTATGGGGATGGCATGTCTGAGAGCCTGTTGTGCGGCTGCTGATTCAGAAACACTGCTTACGTTTTGCGCCCAGTGAAAAGGGCCTTAGAAATAGAGGGGGGGGTAAAAGCAAAGCCTCCTATGAAAAATGATGCAGTGTGTGCTATCAAGTGAGGTCCCTCCCGGCAGCACCAGTGGCACATGGTGAAATGTAGTATTAGCAGCATTGCATCTGAACTCTTAGAAGGTGTGAAATCACGTAGAAGGAAATCTCCTCAGACCAACCTTAGAGACATCCTTTTAACAAGTCCTTCAAAGCAAATAGTCTTTTTTTTTTACTTCTTCCTCTGTAAACAATGACTGCCGCCTGCACACACAAACACCAACATTTCACAGATCTAAAGGGGAATGGTCCTCCCATCTGACTGCACTGCAGGTCTTTGTTTCTTAAGTGACTCTGATTGTCTTCATTGCTCCCTGTATTGTGCAGAGATCCTGTCTTATAACTGGATTTATGAGGCCTTAACATGAAGAAGACAAAGCTCATTATGTCCCACAATTATATCTCGCTGTCATGTTGCAAACCTCAGGGTCAGTGATCCTCCGGTGGAAACATCAGCTACTAGGTGTGTATTTGGAGACGACGTGTGTGTTTTAAATGTGTAATGTGTGCTTAGATTAAAGCCGCATAAGGATTGGGTGAGCAAAGAGAGTAAATCCCTCCTGCTGGAGGCTTCAATTCAGACAGTCAACTGGATAATCCCAAGCTGTTGAGGGATTTTTTTCTGCCTCCTTCCAGTGGTCTGCATATGCATGCATGTCACAGCGTGTGAGGGGAAACTAAATGTGTATTTTTTGGCATTGTGGAGACGGGAAATGGCTTCAGTGTAAAAACACATGTATGTAAAGTAATCAGTTTCCCACCGTTTGCCCTTATCATGTTTTATTTGATCTAAATAATGTAGTCCTTCTAGCACACATACACACAGACATTACCAAATACATTTACAGTATGTTTTTACATCTATCGGTTTTAAACCACTTTGTGAAAGTGGAAGTCAGAGGTGCTGTACTGTACTGTAGGAGATGACACTCACAAGGAGAAAAATGAATTGTGAATGAGTTGGGACAACCAATAAATATGTGTGTTGACTCAGATATATGATAGATGCTGTGTAGGAAATGGATGGATGGAGTGTGCTTTAAAAGTGTCTTTAAACACATGGGTACGTAGTATGTCATCTGCATGAAAGCTATTTGCTGCACAAAGTAAATCATGTGAGATGGAGATGTCTCAGTATAGGCTAAAGAGAAACCTATCCCACACACACTGCAGCAGAGTGGCGAAGCAAACAGGTGGGAAGTCGGTGAGGGGTCATGTATTTGGTTTGCAAAGCTTTCCCGTAAAACTCAGAGGTATCCTTAAAGGAATGCTTTACACAAAAAAATACAATTTGTATCAATTACTCACCTCGTGTTACTGTGAATTCTTGAAGAAACGTTGTTTTTCTCACAACCCTCCAAGGCGAACAAAGAAAAAAGAGTTTTGATGAAATAACTGTAAAACTATTTCAAAACATCTGCTTACAAACTCTCACACGACTTGTGCAGTATAATCCAAGTCTCATTTATCCAGTCGTATGCTCACTAAAACATATTTAAAACACAATTTGTATACTGCAGTGATTATGAAGAAAGCCATCAGTAAAAAAGAGCATATGTGCTCAGCAGAGCTTCCTTGGGTCAAAAAGGTCGACACGTACACACAGTGAGAGAAAGGTGGGAACGGATGCAGAGCCCCGTAGTGCTGCCAGTCTGCCAGAAACCTGGTGCCAGGTGTCTGAGTTTTATGGGCTCAGCATGAAAGCAGTGATTACTCCGCCTGTCTCCTCCAATTTAATACCCGAGCAGTGCCACACATGGGGGAAGAGAGAGGACAGACAAATGTATCCCCAAATTAATCTCTATATTCCAAGCCACAGTAAATCGTAGTTTAATTGAAAGACATTTGAATGGATTATTTGAGAAACTGAATGATGTATGATTAAAGGTAGAACGAGGAGCCACATGTTCAGCAGTTAGGATCTATGAATAGAGCCAAAAGGAGGTTGAGGTCCCTGCTGCCACACTTCAGTCACACTAAGAGGATCAGTTTGATCAGTTTGAGTGTGACCGGGTCATTGCAAAGACAGGCCACCTGATAGCAGACACCATATGTGTTTTTACTTAAAAAGAAAGAAATGTGGATGAGCTGTCATGCTGAAACGTTTAAAGTTTCTGCTCCATATTTACTGTATTTGAGACAAGCTGCTTTTAGCCTGCAGTGCCACTCTTGTTTACATTTCTAGAAACAATCGCATTATGTGTTTTTTCTGCAGAGCATAGTGTTCCATTTTGTATTTGCTGAGGTGCTTTTATACTATTGTACATGCAAATGTGGCAAAGAAACTGTGAGGATGTGTCGACACATCGCAGAGCGCGAACAGACAGCACATGAAAGGAGAGGAAAAACATCTGTATCTGTTGTATGTTAATACTGGAGAAACTTGCCAGTTTTTATGTCAAACAAAATACACCCAACTATCGCTCTCTGTTGCACACACGCACAAACGCACAAACACACAAACACACACACACACACACACACATATTGGATGCTCAATGTCACTATATTTATGAGGATAAATGTGAATTTCTAAGAGTGTGAGTCAAGCTAGAAGCCGTCACTGGGATGTTTAGGGAGTGAGAGAAAGCCGAGAGTCTCTCTGTCTTTCTCTCTTGCTAATGTAAAGAAGAAGCTGAATATTCATTTTGGTTGTTTATTTTAATAATTGGCACTTTTTTGACAGCTCGCTCATCACTCACAATTACACACACCCACTCACGCACACACACATGCTGACAAAGTCATGCCTGCACGGTCAGGAACGTTTAGTCATTACATATTCTTTTGATCACATAAGAGTTTAATACACACAGATATATTTATGGATTTGTTCAAAGAAACTGATGACTGATTCTTCATCCACATTGCTCATGATATCCTATCTTCTTGTGAAAACTGAGTTAGTACCTTTCATCCCTACAGACGTTTCTGGGAGTTGGTGTCATGAAATCGACAAAAAGAGAGCAAAAGCGTAAAATTTTACAATTCCCTTGGGGGCCCAGCCTGTCAGTCCCCTCCAGTCGCTCTCTGCTTGTCTCACTTTGACCAAACCTGGAATAGTACGGTGTGCATGAATCAGTAGCAGCTCTTAAACATCTGTATGACCGCTTTCCATGGACCTGTATCATAAGTAGTGAGTGATTAACAGTGAAGAGCACACACTCCCTGTTTATTAAGCCTGTTGTATAATGGGCTCACAGCCAGAGCTGCCGGCTGTGCCTACACCACACACTCGTTCAAGAGGATCACTGGTACCAAGCTGGTATGGAGATAATCTATCAGGCACGAGAGCGCAAAACATGTTGGTAATCTCTGAGGAGACAGATACGCAACACATCAGGGAAGCAGAGCTAATATCAACCCAATCATCTTAGATAATGAGAAAAATAGTCCAAAACTTTGCTTCACTTTATCCGCTAGTTCATTGTGTTCTAAGGTATCTTTACATGAAGAAACTGCCAGAAATGTTTCACTCATGAAACAGAGAATGGCCAAGCGAATGGCATACTGGTTTAAACATTTCTTTTTTTGGCATGCATGGCCTCACTCAATTTCACTGTATGTCAAGATTCAGAAGTAACTCTTTCTCAAACTTATTCTTATTTTCAAACTGTGTCTGGCCGTGTAGGAGCTCATTAAAAGGTAGGCAATGAATGTCTACACGAGAGCAGGGCAAAAAGACAAATTTGACAGATATATTCTGCCCTGTTGGACACGTCAAGTTAGTCCCCTAAATATCTGCGGGGTGGCACTGTGGAAAACTGCCACTTGCCTCATTTGTTACCCTTCCAAGGAAACCAAATATGTCGCTCTTACTTTTTCACACTCTGTATTCAGCTGTTTTTCTGTTCATCTCATTCAATACGTTTTTGCACACTGATAATCACATAAGTTACAGGCTTTAACATTGTACTTGCTTTCTGTCTTTTTTTAGGCTCAAACCTCAAGGTGAGGAAGTGAGAACAAACAAGACAATCAGCAGAGGTCAAGTTTGAACCAGATGAACTTCTGCAAATAACTTTTTCCTGGATTAGAAATCACCACTGTGGAAAGTGCCAACAGCATTCAGCAAGCAGTGAAGAAGACAAATGCTCATGAACGTTACCTCCAAGCCTTTCTCAAGAACCTCTCATCTAAGCTTTGTGTGAGCTGAAGGAGCAGACAAGATGGCGCTCAGTTCGCAGCCGTGGCCTCCTCTACTCGGGCTGTGTATGGGATTGTTTCTGTCCTTTCTGGCACCCGTATATGGCAAAGAATGTCCACATTTGTGTGTTTGCGAGATCCGCCCTTGGTTCACCCCCCAGTCGACCTACAAGGAGGCGACCACGGTGGACTGCAATGACTTGAGGCTCATGCACATCCCTACCAACCTATCCACGGATACTCAGGTGTTACTGCTCCAAAGTAACGCCATCTCTCACACCAGTGGAGAGCTGGAGGCGCTGTTCAACTTGACAGAGTTGGACCTATCCCAGAACAATTTCAGCACTGTGGAAGCTGTGGGCCTCACAAGCATGAACCACTTGACCACCCTGCATCTAGAGGAGAACCAGATTAGCCAGCTGCCAGACCACTGCCTCGGAAACCTCTCCAATCTCCAAGAGCTTTACATCAACCACAACCAGATAAGCGCCATCTCCCCTCGGGCATTTGCAGGCATGCACAGCCTGCTGCGCCTTCATCTGAACTCCAACAGGCTCCATGTCATAGACAGCCGCTGGTTTGAAGAAACACCTAACCTTGAGATCCTCATGATCGGGGAGAACCCAGTTATTGGCCTCCTAGACATGAATTTTAAGCCTCTCGGAAGCCTGAGGAGTCTGGTCCTGGCTGGCATGGACCTCACTGACGTTCCAGCAAATGCTTTTGTAGGTTTGGATAGCCTTGAAAGCATTTCTTTCTATGACAACAAACTGGTCAGAATCCCTCAACTGGCCCTTCAAAGAGTTGCCAATTTGAAATTCTTGGATTTGAACAAGAATCCAGTTCACAAAATCCAGGAGGGAGATTTCAGGAACATGTTACGTCTGAAGGAGCTGGGCATCAACAATATGATGGAGCTAGTGTCAATTGACCGCTATGCTCTGGACAACCTACCAGAGCTGACAAAGCTGGAGGCCACCAACAACCCTAAGCTGTCTTATGTGCATAGGTTGGCTTTTCGGGACATGTCCTCTTTGGAGAGCCTGATGCTCAACAATAATGCCCTCACTGCCCTTTACCAGCACACTGTGGAGGCGTTGCCTAATCTGCGGGAAATCAGTCTGCATAGCAACCCATTGCGTTGCGACTGTGTCATTCAGTGGATGAGCTCTAACAGGACCACAGTGCGCTTCATGGAGCCCCTGGCCATGCTCTGCAACTCCCCACCGGAACTCAGAGGCCAGCGGGTTCGAGAGCTAAGGCTGCTGGAGTCCCCGGAGCAGTGCCTGCCCCTCATATCCAAGAACACCTTCCAAAGCCACTTGAACCTCGAGCTGGGCATGAGTGTCAGTCTCGACTGCAGGGCCATGGCTGAGCCAGAGCCTGAGATCTACTGGGTGACTCCTCTTGGTAGCAAAATCACAACGGACTCTGTTTCAGAGCGGTACCACTTGAACAATGAGGGGACCCTGCGGCTGTCTCATGTTCAGGTGGAGGATTCTGGTCGTTACACCTGTGTGGCCCAGAACACAGAAGGAGCTGACACGCGAGTCGCCACCATCCGTGTGAACGGCACGCTGCTCGACAGTGCCGAGGTGATGAAAATCTACGTCAAGCAGACGGAGTCGCACTCCATCCTGGTCTCCTGGAAAATCAATTCCAACGTCATGTCCTCCAACCTGAAGTGGGCCTCGGCCACCATGAAGATTGACAACCCGCACATCACCTACACAGCTCGGGTCCCCGTAGACGTCCATGAGTACAACCTCACACACCTTCAACCTGCCACAGAGTACGAGGTATGCCTCACTGTCTCCAACGTCCACCTGCAGACACACAAGTCGTGTGTTAACGTGACAACACGTAGCGCTACCTTCGCCCTGGACCTGTCAGACCAGCACCCAAGTGCGGCTGTGCTGGCTGTCATGGCCACAATGCTGGCTTTCCTCAGCCTGGCCACTGTGGGCGTCTACATAGCTCGCAGATGGAAGAGAAAGAACTACCACCACTCTCTGAAGAAATACATGCTGAAGACGTCCTCCATCCCCCTGAACGAGCTTTACCCTCCGCTCATCAACCTGTGGGAAGTTGATGGGGAGAAGGACAAAGACTGCAGTGCAGAGGGAAAACCCTCTCCTGTTGACACCACACGCAGTTATTACATGTGGTGAGGACTCAGTTAGGAGGCCTGGCTGCCTCTCCAGCAGCACAAAAGACACACTTTTGCCATTTTGGTGCAAAAGTCGAAGTTGCAAATGTTTTTTTGTATTCTTAGCTTTGCTAATAAGAGGCAGAGTGATCAAGGACTGGATTTGTATTAGTATAGCGTATCGCCTTTGTTTGATTCTTTCTATCTTTTAATTGTTTTGGACTTTCCACGATTGAAGCTGTATTTAGCCTCCAGCTTGTCTTAGTTGCTATGCTGTTGTTTCTGTGGTGCATTTTTGACACACTTTCTTTTGGGTTAATAATACAGCAGCAGGGGCCGATGGTCTTCTTGCAGCAGTAGTAGCAATCAGTGTTTCTTTCTCTGTTTTATAAAACAGTTAATCTGTTGTGCACTGATAGATAATGGAGTTTGTATAAACTTCAGTTAAAAGCTGACAGCAGGGTTTAGACTTGTTAAACTGTCTACTGAATGTTAGCAATTGTGCAGTAATGTTGTATCAACTATACCTTTGAACTTTCTGATTTAAATTGCAAGAGAATAGGATTAGTAGTTTACTGATAAATGTGATGTTGATGCTAGAAATATAAATGTTTGCTAAAATATTTTGAGTCTTTTTACTAAGGTGCATTAGAAGCCTTTTGACCCTTTCCCCGTTTACTCACTTATTTTGCTAGACTTTTTCGCTAATTGCTTAGTTTATTATTTTCACATGCGATCTGTATACTGAAGAAGTTACAATAAATACCGTTTGGTTCTTTTGCAGACAGTTGGTCTTGTTTCAATTCCAGTTCTAATCTTTATTATTATTCTATCGTTTCAGGCTGGCACACTCACTTCCCAGTTATACATGTTGTTAGTTGGAGTCTTAATCGCATGTCTTTGAAGAACTTAAAACTCCTAACTGTCTGAATCAGCTTCACACCATCACAGTACTCACTCCCCTGGATCATCCTTTCTGACAGAGCTTATACTCTGTCAGCTTAACTTCTCAATATGCGTATGAAAGAAACACATACTGTACATTCACTCTGGAGACCAATAGACAGACGGATATATAGATATTAGAGCACGTGCTGCCCTCTGGTGGATGCTACACTTTAACTACATAATACACCTTTATATGGTTCTCATATACTGTAGGTCAGTAATGATAAAACACAGAGTAAAAGCAAAGTAGCACCTTGAGGTTTAGCATCAATTAACTAAATCTAAAGTTTCACACACAAATTCAGTGTAAAATTTGAGTCACATTAAGCCAAAAAAATGCTTTTTATTAAGTCATGTTCAGGACACGGACATTACACACAATGTAAAACTAAAATCTTGAAAGAAAGAAAAATCAGGAAATCATTAACTTAACTAATTAGAACACACAATTACACACAAAGAAAACTTAATGGGATTGGTTAGGACCCCATTTGTCACAGATTTATCAGTGATTGTAAAAATTACAATAATCTAGCAAATCCACAGTGTAATTTTAAATTGGCTTTATAGTTTACATAGACTTTCAGTATGTAGATAACTTGTACAACAGCTTGAAACGACTTTTTTTGACATTTACAAGATGCTGAGTTATTCAGTGCTCTCTCACCCTGTGCTCAAAGGCGTAAAAAGAACAGATGTAGAAAAAAACGGCCTTTTCTATTAATTTCTTGGGTAAAAAAAAGCTATACAATTTTACATTTCTGGGAATATCTGCTGGAATGGAAGACATTTTCAACTCCCCCATCAGTAAGATGGCACATATTACATTCGTGTCCTTGGTTTACTCTACAACCAACACTGGTGTAAGAGAACAACTGGAACCCTGGTTCAGGTCACTGTTGACCCTGAGAGACACAGCGGAAACCAAGATTAGAGGCTGCGCTGTCCGGAGTGTTCTGGCTCCGGGCTTCACATCGGTATCTGTAACAGTAAGACTGGAGGGGGGAGAAACGGGGACATTTACTGTGGAATTCATTTTCTCAGCAATGGAAACTGCTTTGTTACAGTATAGTTAAAAAGCATAAGGAAAACAATGGTACAGCCACCACTGTATTTCTGATTTCTTCTTTGATCATCCTGCTCCTACACCCGTTTGTGCACATTCACTAAGCCTGGCTGACTGTTGTCCTCTCCTCCCTCTCATGGTTTATTCATATGAAACAAACTAGACCTTTGTGCTACGTACTTATTTTGCATCCAATCAGTCACATTCCCATGGCAACCAATGCTTGTGGTAAGCAAACTGAAACGGTGACCAGTAGGCGGCTACAATGGTTTTGGAGATAAAGTAAATATACTATATGCATTAACATGAGTTTTCTTGTCCTCTCCATTTCACACTTAAATCCAGAACAAACAGAGCCACTGAACAACAGTGAGTATGAACGAGCACAGAAACGACTTCACATTCCAGAAGAAAAGAGAAAATAAGAGAGAGGCGGTATTTCCCCTTTGCAATCAAACAATTAGAGCAATAGAGAGCTCCTCTTCTCCCTTTGGAAATGCTGATGTCAGAGCTGTTGTTGACTGGATCCAATACTTGCTATGAAACAGGTTTGCACAACCAGCCAAAACTATTATGTTTTTATTGATCCGCTCACATCACAAGAGACTTTACTGCTCATCAAATCCAACCACCCAGTGAGCTATTTTACCAGTTCAAATATGCAAGGACACAATTTCATGTTAAATAATTTAGACGTTGATCTTGATTTTTTTGTTTGTATTAAGCTATAGAGCATAACAGTGGTTGTCTTTTTTTACCTTGTGGCACATGTAAGAGCCTCCCTTCTTCACCTTGTCTGTGCCCGACGGAGGACCCGTCTGAAAGAGAGAGAAATGATCAGATATCAGGGCAAAAACTAAACATGGACAACTCAAAAGCTCAGAGGTATTGTGTTCTTACTGGGTTGTGTTGTTGATCTGTAGTGTGATGCACAGTCCACCAGTCTGAGGTCCATTCCCATGCATTCCCGGCCATGTCATACAGACCAAAAGCATTGGCGGGAAACGACTTCACCTGTATTTGTGTTGGCCAGAATGAGCATGTGACTCTGAGGGAACTTTCCAAGAACTTACTGACAAAAACAATTCATTTAGTGTGGCAATGGCTCATGATCACAGTCATCCAATTCCTCACTAACCTAAATCCCGATGCCCATAACAACGGCATCTCTCAATCTTTAATTTTCTTACCGGTGAAGTTTTGATGTATCCGTCCTCCGCAGAGTTATGGTTGGGAAAATCCCCCTGCCAGAGGTTGGCGTAGTGTTGTCCTTTAGGGTTCAACTTGTTTCCCCAGGGGTAACGTCTACATACAGGGGCAGTATGTCAGGCAATTGACATGTGACAAACCCCAGCACATAGGCGTATTTTACAGTCACATAATGAGTAAATATCGTACCTGTCTTTAAGGCCGCCCCTGCAGGCGTACTCCCATTCTGCCTCTGTAGGAAGTCTCCTGTTGGCCCAGGAGCAGTAGGCTACTGCATCCGCCCAGGACACATGTAGAACAGGATGCTCCAGGCTGCAAAAAACAGGTTGAAAGTCAATGACTGAGCTTGTATTTGGTTTATCAGTTTGCTTTGCCAAAATAAAGAACTGACATAATGAAATAAAAGAGGAACAAAATCTACAGATGTTCTGTGTAAAAATGCCTTTTTGACTACAGCAGTCTGAGTTAGACTAATCAAGTCGGTTTTGTCTTTTCACTGCCAAATTCCCAGCGTTTCACAGACAAATGTTGTAAAAACTGCAGTGGCGGGTGTTGAGAATACTTGCAGTCCACAAACAGGCACAGAAGGCCCATCAATTTCATTGGACAGCATGTGTACGAGCATATCAGGAGCCAATCAGCGGCCTAAGTAGTATATTTGCTTGTTTGATTTTGTAGTTTTTCAGTTTGACAGATACGTGTTGGATGGAAGTTTGTCCTGTTGGATGTATAGGCGGTTAAGTGCGTCAATTAATATGCAAGTATGCTTCAATTTTGTGTCTTCATTGTCAAAATAGGATTGGTAAGTGTTTAGTGTTTTAATGTGTGTAGAATACTATTATTTTATGTCACATATATAAGTATTATTTATAATGAGGTTTTAAACACTATCGAACAGGGGGACGATAAATACAAAATAAAAGGTAAAATTGGGTATTTCTCGTATATGTGGTGTCTTTCTACATGTTTGTGATGTTGGAGTCTGGACCGTCAGGGCGTCTCCAGTTGGCCCCTTTCACTGGAAGCCACCAGGGGGCAGCAGCCACCTAAAGACAAAGTGATATAAACAATGGTTACTGACTGATATTATGCTTCTTTCATACTCTTCATTCCATTTTCTCTGTCACACACATAATTCAGGGATCATCTAGAATTGTCTTTGGCATAAAGAATTGCAATTATACTAATGGTTTCCAGTATTGCCACACTAATGGGTGCACAGCGCCTTCTCAGCCACATGATCAGGCTGCACATGACAGCTGAGATGAAGCAGCAAGTTCCCCGATGTCTGGCTTTTGTCTGTGGGAGGCCTGTGTCTATATAAAGACGAAAGAATGTGCGACCTCAGGCTGGCAGGTTTTCCTGTGCTTAGTACACAAATATTACTGTAAAGATGTTCAAATAAATAAAAAAAACACATTACACAAAAAAAACATCTTTCTTCTCCTCACACGGCTCATGTGCCATTTCCTCACAACTGAGGAATGTCTATTTTATTAGTTTTATTGTTTGGAAATAAATTTAAAGAAGTAACAACATTCAAATGACAGACAGCCTCTAAGAGCAGGAAGCAGAAAAGGCATCTTCTCCCCCTGGCCTCAAGTTGGTAAAAATGTCCAAGGCAGCCCCAAAGAGTGAGCAATAAATCTGTGAACAATGTCATGGTTGTGTGTGGTATGTGTAAGTGTGTGTGTGTCCTGATGAAGAACAACTATGAAGGTGTAAACATTTTGGAAGTGTTTTTACAGAGCTCTAAAAGGCTGAGGCCAATAATCATGGCACTAACAATGCTTCACACTGGCGTGGCGTAAAGAAGTGAGTTGTACAGATATGGCGACAGTTGATTTTTTTATACTTACTGCTTGGGTGATTTGGTTTTTCACACTCTCGCTCAAAATCCCCTCGAATACAAATGAGTCTCCAAATTTCTCTGCCTGAAAGCATGAGGTCAAAAAATGTTTTGAGCAATGACGCCTATTAACCTGGTGACACTGAAATAACCACAGCTGCAGGTTTGCTTTCATAGTAATTGGTTTGACTGATTAAATACATTTGTAATGAATTCAAAAAATACAGCTTGTGGTTTAATCTTTAGATACATACCTCAGTAATGTATCGCGTGGCATTTACAAAGCTCTGGAACTGTTGGTTAGTGACTTCCTGGATGTCCATGTAGAAGGAGTCAACATGCACCAGCCTCTGAGGTCCCTCACCATCTGCAGGGATGCCTGGATTGTCCGTTCCCATCAGGAACTGTCCTCCAGAAATCAGCACCATCTGTACGGAAGAAATACACTCTTTTTTTTTCTTCATTTCATTTTTTCTCGAGCAGAAAAGTGGTTCTATGAGTCTCTTAAGTTTGAAGAAGGTGACAAAATTAAAAGCAACAAGAAACTTGAATGGAAACTTAATCTATTCCAGGTGCAAAGACAGTGAGATCACTCGGCTGCACAATAAACCTAAGAAGCACAATCAAAGGCCATATATATAGTCTTTGTGTTTTGTTGTTGTTGTATATACTATGTTTGAAATCGTATCAAGAGTAATATAAGGTTAATTAATATAACACATTTTGAAATGAAATAAAATGAGTAAATGTATTAAATAACGAACACACCCTAGGGGAGGAGATCAATATTAGGTCAATTTTTTTCCATAGATGATATCAGATTAATTATTATTAGTATACTTGATTATGGCATAAAAGAACAAGTTAGTAAGTGTACAGAAGCTAACAGCAGTAGAGTAGAAGAAGCTGTCAGTATGTGAGCATGCGACAGAGCGCTTCAACTGAGTTTTCATATTTCCAACAGAAAGGAAATGTGTTGCAACAGAGTGTGTCAGTCATGCCTGTGACACGATTGCACAAGTTTGACCAGATTATGACCTTAACCTTCTCCGACCAAAGCCCAAAAAAAAACAATCTAATTGAAGGAGCTTGTTGAAGGACACTGTAGCATAAAGCACATTGTCCTTTTTCTAGTTCATGCTGAGAGTGATTTGTTGCGAACAAGGAAATAAAACTACCATGGCAGTCTTGAAAGGTTTTAATCTATCTCTTCCTATCCAAGTTAA
Source organism: Pholis gunnellus (assembly GCF_910591455.1). Lineage (NCBI taxonomy): Eukaryota > Metazoa > Chordata > Actinopteri > Perciformes > Pholidae > Pholis > Pholis gunnellus. The sequence goes on along the minus strand of NC_136529.1, from coordinate 16,592,166 downwards.
GTAGCGTGAAATAAGCCTGCCGTTATAACCGATGTTCTCCGTGTCACAGCTGCAAAATATGTTGTTATTCCGCATCCCAAGGTTCCCAACTGATTTGCAGTACAAAACTGCGCAGTTGACGGTTTCAGTGTCTTTGTTTACGGGCAGTTCAGCGGGGCAAGTGATACTAAACCAGCCTGCTGTCGGACTGATGAAAATGGGAACTTGTTTGGAGAGTCCCTTATGTGTAAGATGTCAAGATTTATTAAATAAATCAGATAATCCTTTTTTTCAAGTTTGATTTGAAAATGCATGTTTTGTTTATCGAATGTGGTCTGATCGCATGACTGGGCGTTAATTCAATATGATCAATTATCGTATTTCAGCAGAATGATATCGTGATGAAGTCATATGTAGAGATATTGTCATACACAATTGCATCATCTAAATTGACAGTAACAAGCACATAACAACTCAAATCTCTTAGAAAATCTGATTTGATAAGAATTCTGCTTATTGGAATACCCAAGTGTAGTTAAATCAAATTATTGGTTCAATCCGATTACTTTACTACTACTACTGTATTTGTGTTAATGCATGTAAACATAGTCAGTGATTAGCTGGTAATATTATTGTTTTTCTTAAGCGGATGATGTTAATTTTAAGTTCTTAATAAAGAAATAAAACACAAACACTCAGTACTTTTTATTTGTCAAGTATTTCATTCACACTGGAGAGCAAACAAATACAGTATGCTCCTCCATGTGGTTATTTCATGTAGACTATTGAATTACCAGAACACGTGCTATATAGTGATATATATCAAAATATGAAAAGACTTATATCATGATGGTCATGTTGCCCAGACTGAAAAGGGTGTCATCATCCATCTTTGTACCTTATCTTTCAGTTGAGGTCTAAATGATATTGAATACCATTTCAGGATCCTCTGGTGATTAATTGAGAACAAAAAGGTCTCAGAAGGGACCTTTGTTGCATGTCTGCTCTACTGTGAACTGTCCAACAAAGTCAAACGGAGGGCAGTGATGGATTACCTGACTCTGCGTTTTCTTTTCACCTCCCTGAGCCTCGGGCGACCTTTCATTAGCGCCTCTTGAGTATTTGTTAGCAGGGTCTGCGGAAGCTGTCCTGTCCTCCACATGCTCCAGAACAGCGTCTCTCTTCAGCTTGTCACAGCCGCAGCCCGCTGCTCCCTGCGGGACGGTGGGCTCCGGCTGAGCCTCGTATGAACCCTGAATATACAACACTCTGTTCACACAAGTAAAGACGAAAAACAAAACAAAACGGCGCACCATTCTTGCAGGACGCGGCTCAAGAGCTGCTCATTTTTGTTGAACGCTCTCACTTCCGCAAAGTCACGTGGTCAGTCAGCTGCGTGCAATGTAACTCTTTCCTGCCCGAAAGTGAACATTTGTTAATTTCTGTTAAAATAATATCGTTACAATGCAAATCATGTTTAGAGATTGTAAATATAGCAGATGCCTGTTTTGATGTAAATAAAATAACTTCCCTTAAAATACAATTCAAGTAATTGTTCAAACAAAACCAAACAAGTGGTGTGTGTTTGAACGTTTATATCGAATAAGATACTTTTTTTTTTTCGCACCGTAAAAATCAACGCTCCACGGTGTGAGTGATAACACGTCGTGGATTCCCCTGGTGGTGGGTTGGGACCACATGGACATCATTTCCCAGCTATCAACGCTACGGCTGTTTGAGAAGAAGAAGAAGTGGCAGCGAGCCAGGCAGCTCAGCCGAGCCAGTGTGCTGCCTGCCTCAGCGAACACAGCCCCGGAGCACCGACGGCCGCGGGGAGGTGAAAGAGTTGACATAAATAACTGGATTGTTACAGCTGCTGAAGGCTGGATGTCCCCCTCGGCTCGGCGGTGAAGAGGAGAAGAGCCATGTCGTCCAGAGAAAGCTGAACACCCACGACCGAGGTAAAGTTTAAAGTTTTACCATCCTCTCTTTCTATCTCCCCTCGTAGCGGAGGGGGGGACAACATATTTAGTTCGCTCTCCTTAAATGGTTAACAAAATGCTCACATCTCATCATGATGTCGTCGTTTACGCAACAGGGACCAAAAAACAATCACGGAAACGAGTCCGATGATAATTTGGGATTACTGTGAAACGGTGTGATTGCGGATGCCGAATGAAATGACAGCCCACCATTGGACGCGTTTACTCAAGTTTCATGTGCGTTTTATTGGTCAGATAAACGGGCCTGTGAGGAAGATGTGCACTTCTGTGTAATAGTTGACCATTACGTGATTTACGCTATAATTTTAAGCGTGCAACAGCCAAAGCGCCCACCTATAGTTTTTTTTTAATGATTTATTGACCTCAGTGAGAGGCAGTGGCTCAGAAACAAGCAGATATCTTGAGTGTAGTGGACCTGTAGTGCCCACATATCAGCTTCAGCGGCGATGACCTGTTGCAGGTGCGCACACCTTCCTGGTAGCTGCAGCTCCTGCTCATTAACGGTCCAGCCCTTAGCCACAACACAAACTGGTAACAGTGGCATCAGAGAATTTCCCTGCAGCTTCTACGCAAATTCTTGCAGGTAGAGAGTAGTATCAATGTTTTGTCGCAACCTCTCAGGGAACCCTTTCTTTTTTAATATTGCACTGCCACCTCACTGGTAACTCAGTGGCTACATAGATGTGTGTGTGTGGATATTCATAAATCCCAGGTAATTATGAGAATCCACCGATTGGTTGTTGCATATCTGAAGCTGAATAAATGTAATTGTAGATCATTATCACAAACTTTACAGATAATATCTTAACTGAATTCAAAGCAAGGATGCTTCTGCTGCTTTTTAGACTTTTTGTGATGAGAGCATGTCTGACATTGGGACTATGTGACTAATTTCTTCTCCTTTCCTCTGCTGTAGTTGTTCCCTGTGTGTGTGTGTGTGTCAAACATGTCGGACAAGATGTCCAGCTTCCTACACATCGGGGACATCTGCTCCATGTATGCAGAAGGATCCACCAATGGTTTCATCAGCACCCTGGGGTATGTCCATTCTCACTGGCCGAACATTATGTGTGTGGGCCCGCCTCCCACCTTTCTCTGTTATATGCAAGCTGAGCAGTATTTGGAAGGAAGGAAGTCACACAAGTAGTAGCGACGGTTCACTTTCTCTTATTTTAGAAAGTTTGATTTAGCAAGAACTACATTTTGGTGCTATCAGAAATGGCATTTTCATTGGATTGTGTGTGCCTGATGAACGTTTGCATGTATTTTGGGCATCCCTTCCCACCGCCAGCGACGCGATGAGATTAAGAAGCTAAAGAGAGATAAATAGATACAAGTTTGTTAGTTTTATCCCTCAGAAGAAAGCTGTGGAAACAGTGGGAGGCCTTTTGAAGTGGTGCTTTGGCAATCGCTGACCCCGCCACTGATAGTGTTGGGAGAAAAGGAAATACAGGGGTGATAAATGCCAAGTTAATGATAAAGTGTGTGTGTGTGTGTTTGTGAGAGTGTGACAGGAGTGGGTGTGGAGGGCAGATTTGGAGGAAAAATACCAGAGTTGTGCTGCGTACAATACTCAATGCTAATGGTTAACCTCTTTTTACAAGCCACTCCATCACCCACACAGTCGCAGCAATGTTGTTGTTTTTGTGCATTAGTTCTACCTCATATTTGAAACACAATAAAAGCAGTTCTGTTTTTTTTTTACATGTAAGCTGCATATTGAGCACATACATGGCCTAGAGCATTGATAAATTGGTCTTAACATATAACATAAAGACTCACACTTGTTGCACTTCCTCTTCTGTTGTGAATGTAAACACCGCAATAAGAGAAAGTGTGCATTAAAGTATTGCTGGTAGAAACTACAATATATTTATATTAAGGTGCCGTATATTGTGTCTAGCATCTCTATCAGGACTCGCCTCAGTGTCCACGACCCCCCTCTGCTCATGAATTATGGAATGACCTCCAGCAAAGACACTATTGAGACATTGTGGCCTTTCTCAAGTTCCTGTGCTTCCCACGTACTCACACATACGAGCGCACATAGGGGCTCAGTGGTAGAGCAGGGTCGTCCTTCGGTCAGAGGATCGGCGGTTCGATCCCCGGCTCCCCTAGCCCATGTCGATGTGTCCTTGGGCAAGACACTTAACCCCAGGCTTGCGGTGTATGAATGGGTCTGTACAGTATGTTTAGATGGTCCTGATGGGCAGCTGGCACCTTGAAGAAAGAAAGCTCTATAACTTATCCAGCTGAGCAGCTTTCCAAGCTCCTGACTTCGTAACTGGAGAGAGATCTCTGTGAGGTTAAAAATGTTAAAAATCCTGTTTTGTAAAGTGAGCCTGCAACAGGACCTGTTTGACTGGTGTTAATTACTAGCTGGATTAGAAAATGATCTGCATAGTCCGCTAATGCAGTTGACTGCACACACATGCTGTATGATTTCTTCTGCACACTCCCAGATATGTTCTAACTTTTTTTATCCAAGTGTGCAGCCTTGTTCCTTGAGGTGTGCAGACTGGAGCAGTAGACAGGTCTGTTTGGACAACTGCAGACATTCCCCGGGAAAAGGCCTGAAATGGATGTGGGATTTGGCCGGTGTCCAGCCAACTGTTATTCTAAGGCAGTAAAAGTCAAATTTGTCACCAGACATTCCCGCCTGCCCACAGGTCATCTAATCCAGAATGATTTCATTATTGTGTCGAGCATCAATGGAGTATTTATTCTGCAGCTACGCAAGAGGTCTCGGTAAAAGAGGAGTCGAGTTTGGAACATGCTGAAGCTTTTGTTGGGATACTTTGTTTTGGGCACTACTGCTGTATGTTTATCACACCCAAACCAGTTTGCACACAATCCCACAAGGATTATAAAGATGCAGTGGCATACAGTAGCTCATATACCCAAGTAAAATTACAATCTCAAGACATCTCCATAAATGTTTTCAATGGTGCTTCATTGATGAAAATGTTGGTTTATTGATTGATTGATTTGTTCATCAAATCATTGATCCATTTAGTAGTTTTAGTAATGCGTGAAGCTTTTTTTTAATATTGAGATCACCGCTTTCTTAAATTTCTTTTTTTGTTTGACATTGTTGTTAGTTAAATCACATTTTAGAAAATGTTTGACATTGGATTATGATCAAAAAATAATTCAGAGAAGAGTAATTTTGGGTACAACTACAGTACAAATCAGTTATTTATGAATATTCAGCTTTTTTGAATATTACTTTCTTGACTCATTGTTTGGTCTATCACACATCACTGTTTTCCAAAATCAAAGCCAAGGTGATATCTTTAAATTTCAGTTTGCTATCATGAAATACAAAGAAAGACATTTGACAATCTTTAGCAGTATTGCCAAAGAAAATGACTAATGAACAGATTAAGATTATTTTATTCTCTTTTTCACAGTTGATGTTCTCATGTTGTTTGTCGACTAGTTTCAGCTCAAGAGTAAATAACAAAAACATCATAACTTGCAACTTTATAATTAATGTGTCTAATATAATTAAACTACTTATACGTGAATGTTAACAAGATGCTAAATAAAATGCACAGACTTTTGATACATTATTATGTGTTTTTATATACACAGCTTGGTGGATGACCGCTGTGTCGTCCAACCTGACGCCGGAGACCTCAACAACCCTCCAAAGAAGTTCCGAGGTAAGAAACCCAGTTGACTCCCCTCGTCCTCCTGAGGCCTGACATCATCACACTAACTGCTGTCTGTTTATACTGCTGGCTCTGTGAGAGAGACGCTGCTGAATGTGTTATGCTGTGTTTCTTTGGTGACAGCCACAATATATCCGCCCACTGGACTTCAAACAGGGCCGCCGTTGACAATGTTAATGGTGGGTGAGTGCATGTTGAGCGTGCATGCTTATGCATCCGCTCATGTCTTTTATAGCTGTGGCCGTATAGGCTGATAGAGAATCAGCTCAGATGTTGATTTGTTGGAAAAACGACACGCTTGAAAAGCTGCTTTTTAAACAAGATGAGATGCCTCTTTGGGTGAACCCGCTATTATTAGCTCCCATACAGGAAGTGGAACTCACGACCCTCGGTTCTCAGGCTGGAGGTTTATATCTCTGTGGAGAGGTCTGGCCTGACGTTGAGCAGAATATGAGGGTATTGAAGGCTTGTGTGGTATATTTTTATGGTACAAAATATAAAAACTGCATTTTTTTTTCTTGGTCATTGCTGAATATTCTAATCCAAAAATGCAACATTATCGGACTTTTGGTGGGTAAATTAGGGTTAATAGATAAAGAAATGATGTATGAACAAAATATTTTTGTTTTGTTTTATTTATTGGCTGAAGATCTGTCAAATCCATTGGACTTTGCGATGTCAAGCAGCTTGACTTCAAAGTGTTGTATCAGTTTGACTTTGAAGCTTGATGGAGAGTGAGCATTCCACACACGCGTGCTCGCGCTTTGCATTTAGGATGCTATCTGCTGTCTCTAGAGTATAATGATTGCATCATATTTAGAAAGTTGAAGGCTTTGATCTGAGCTGTGCCCACACCGCTCAGCTCTTCAGTGTCTCTCTGGTGTCCCAGGACAGGTTATCACCCCCTAGAGACAATTACTGTCACCACGATAAACACCGGCTGCAGACTGAAACCTCCACCTCCTGCAGCAACAAGAAGGACGAGCCTTTTGCTCTCAGTCTTTGTTGCTGTGTGTATTTCTGTCAAGTGTCAAGTGTATTCCATAGACCTGGACCAAGGGGTGGGAATAAGTTTCAAAAAAACTTTTCCAACATTTCTCTTTCCATCCAAACTATGATCTACATCGGTCATGGTCATACAAGCATAACAATCTACAGTGTGCAGTCATTGTGTTTGTTTATCTCTGCTGTAAAAGGGCTCTGAAACCATTAGATGTAGATTAACTCATAGTGATTTAGCTGGACTTTGACAGCACGTTTGTATTTACTGTATGGGACTAGAGGGAGTTTATATCATGCACTATCCAAACTGTTTGCTTTTTGTATGACTAATTTCAGCAGCAAACATGAGCCTGTTGCCGATTGGCTCACTTGTGCAGGAAGTGTTTCACGAATTACGTTGTCTCCTTTAATCTTCCATCCTCCCACACTCTGTTTTCCCTCGACTCACTTATAAAACTCATCAAAAGGGAAAGTTCACTCAAAGTAAAAGTCCTGTTCTTAATCTGACCCAGCGCAGTGCACTGAATGTCTTTAAATGATGGCAGGATATGTTGTAGAAGTTTCGACATGCCATTTTTAATTGAGGTGTTTTTCAATATTCGGGCAACAAATAAACACAAAAATGAAATTATGGCTAAAGCTGTGTGTTCAAGAGCTGTATTTGTAAGAGCATGTCTCTACAACACGTTGGTAAGTCCTTTACCATGTCAGCTGGTCTTGACCAGAAGGGGCCTTCATGTCACTGTGAGAGGCCTCTGGATGTGATGTAAAGATGGATACTATAGGATCATATGGTAAAGGCTAACTAGAAGAGGTTACAGTGAAGCCACAGTGGCAGAGTACTACTCAGCATGTTAAACTTGTTGTGTAATGTCTGCGGCTCTGAGTGAGCTTCATCAAGTTTGACGAAGTAATGCTTGATGTTTTCATCAGTCGTATCTCAGCCTGGACCTGGAGACTGCAACATTTATAACTGGAAGCCTGCGACACAAAGTGGAGGTGTGGAGTTTGAGAGATGTGTCCTTTAACAGGAACGGAGGGTCTGATGAATATGCTTTTGGTTGCATTATGGGAAATGTAGTGTTTGGAGCTTTACCCATATCGGGGACTAGAAGTGCGAATTTCCTGTGAGCCCTGCTGCTTCAGTTTTTCACCCTCTAGTTTCCCCAACTTCATGATAGTGTAATACTAAATTGCAATATTAAAATGGCTTATTTTGACATTGCCTCTTTTGGCATAAGCAACAGTCTGTGTGCTTTTGAAAGGAGGTATTTACCTAACTTAAGTGAGGTTTCCAAAGAAAGATCCGAGAAATTAATGTCACAAGGCAACAGGGCAATTTGTTTTTATTGTATGTGTCTCATGTCACCTGCAGAGGGCTTCATGTCAATAGAATTTTTCAAAAGCAGACATTATGACTCCTCAAAGACAGGTGTAATTAACAACATTAATGATGGCTGCTTTCAATGTAATTGTGTCAGTTTCAGGGTTCTGGTATGATGCATTCTGGGTCACTGGTAAATGTAACGGAGCCATCACTCGTGTCTTTTTGTGCCATGACAGGCAGAATGTTTTTCCCAATTCCATAATTTCTTACTAAAACTGCAGACTGTATTCCAATCTTTATAGTATACTGCTTCAGTTGCAGTGGATATTTTCACATGAGACGGTAGGAAAAACAGGTTTAAATTCTAAAGTATATAATGGAGACATTTTATTTACATTAGTCATTTTTAGCTACTTCAGTTTCAGGGTTGTGGTGTTTTGCATGATGACACACTGTCACACTGGCGTGGGGTACTTGAGTAGAACAGCCGTTTTATGTTATTCGCAACCTGTGTTTTTCCTACTGTGACAAGTCAAAATGTCTGCTTTGAAAACAGCCCAACTGCGACTTTCGCTGCTGCTGATTAAGCTCCACAAAGAAAGTGCTAAATGTCTCCCCAAAGATGTTTTCTTTTTTCATTCTTTCTGGAGCCGTCTCACTACTATTTGCAATTTATCTTCTGTTCAAGCTGTGACATGGGCCTCTGTTTCCCTTGTGCATTGCATTGTGGGACAGTTGTGTACATCAAGAGCACACTCAAAAATCAAGCATTTTTAATATGCATACTTTCTCTACATTTGACTTTGTCACTTTCCAGTGTGAGCACATATACCTGCTAATCAGTATGTGGTATTGTTGTTTCATTGATATCTGTCGTGTTGTCGAGGGTTAGAGTTAGGGTTCGGGTTACAGACTTGAACTTGCCATAGATGTGTAAAACACATCTACAACCAAACAAGAAAACAGTTTTTTCCTTGTTTAAACATCCATCTTTTCCTCCTTGTTTGGGACGCCTCCTCCGGTGTCTGAGAGTGAGACAGTTGTGCAGCGATAATCCTCCTTAGTGGACGCTATAAGGGCTCAAGGCCAGAATAGCCATGTCCACATGCAAGGCCTTGTTTTGTCATTGCTGAGGTATGCATAACATTTCCTTCGAATGTAAACACAAGCACCCTCCACAAAATCACACTCTCACTCATGTAGTCTGTATGTATACGCTGAGACATCAGGAGCCTTGCTTTGTATTTCACGAAGACAGTATTTGAAATGTCATCACACGCACACACACACACACACACACACACACACACACACACACACACACCTACACACCTACACACCTACATACACACACACACACACACACACACACACACACACACACACACACACACACACACACACACAAGCCTACACACACTCAATGTAAGGTAGAAAATGCACTCTTTATTAATTGTTTAAAATAATTTTTTGGATTATTTGTGATTTTATAGGTTTGACATACCAGGTGTCTAATTTGAAGTCTCTGGTGGTGACCGCTCTTTTGGTTGTGTCATGAAGTGAAAATCGAATGCTGCATTTTTTTTAAACGTCATCTGCTTTTAATTTTTAATTCTGTTTGTGGTATGTTCACATATTAATAGAACATACTTTGTCTGAGTGGTTTATTGTTGCAAAATGTATAAAGCATTCAATTCCTTTTTTTTATAAAAGCTGAAAAATAACAATTCATATCCAAGCTCTATGCAACTTAGTATTATAATGTTGGCAGTTGGCTGATTTTGTTAATTTTTTTAGGAGGTGAACATTGTGGGTATGCATTTACAAAATCTTAAAGAGAAAAAAACATTTCAACCTCATAAACTTTTAAGCATTTACTCCTTGCCACCCCCGCCTGTTGTCAGCCCAAACCGCTGTTGCTGCCAGAGACACACTGCAGACTAGTTGGGTGGTTCATCTGAAATAAACACCAGGAACAGTTTTTTCTTTAGTCCCTTCCTCTATAACCACATATATTGCATTCCTGTCTATTGAGAGAGAGAGAGAGAGAGAGAGAGAGAGAAAAAAAAGGTATTGCAGGAAACGGGGAAGCTGTTGTCAGTAGACCCATTTATTGTCTTAGATGCACTACTAGGTGATTAGTTGCTTCCTCTATGATATCTTCAACAGGATGAAAACCTTGGAGGTTTCTATACAAGCCAGATCATTGTTGATTTAACACAGAATAGAAGAAGTATTATGCAATGTGTTTCTCTAGGTCCCTGGCCAGACCGATGTTGTCTAATTTCTGCAGGGAAGAGTAGCTGAGATCTCTTACAGCGGTAACAGCAGGCCTCCCTGCTCGTGTTTGAACACTGATGACTCCTTCATAATTTGCACATGTCAGGATTTTTGTCTCGCTGCTTTTATATCAGGATAGCAGACAATATCGATGAGATCCAAATCTGAATTTCAGGATCTTTTCTTGTTCTGCACTTGAAACCATGACCATATACAATTATATACCATTGTGAATTATGCAGCCCTGTGTTGTCTCACAGAGGATCTAATTGAAAGTTCTTGTGTGTGTTGTTGCTCCTCTTACAGTATCAGATTATGATATGCTCCAATAAAAACTGCCCCACAGGTTCAGTAAATCATCTCTGTTGACTTAACATCGTCTCAGTAGTTCTTGTGGTCGCCCCGGCTACAAGCATCTTCCTCCTCATCCTCTCATATCTGGTGAAGTTTGTCAGTGACTGCAGGATTTCTTTTATTAGCTTTTAGTTGAAAGAGCCGGTGTTGGTGGTCTCTCTGAGTCATCTGCAGGCGTTGTGCAAGACCACTCAAAGCAGTATTGCATGCATACCACTGAAAGACGAGGTCTAAAAACTAATCTAAAGCTCCATCCAAACACTTAAGTCACAAAAAATGAGGACTTGAGACTTGGCTTGGACTCCCAGAAAAGCTGACCCGACTAGAGAGCAAGAACAAATAAAACTGCTCTCCATAACCACCCATAAATGGCTAAATGCCATTTTTCGATATATTTATATATATATATATATATATATATATATATATATATTTTTTTTTTAATACATTAAACAAATAAGATATAACCTCTTAATTAGTGTGCTTTACCATGCAGTGCTGGAAGATGAATTATCTTACTCTCCAGAAAGAGCCAGGCCTTTTGTTTCCAAGCAAACTGGCTGTTGGCTGTAGTTTCATAATGAACAGACAGACATTAGAGTAAGAGAGTCAATCTTATTACTTTTGCTCTAAAGCTTCTATGCGTTACTTTCATATTGTGTTGATTTTGGCAGTCTCTGTGGACAAGAGTAGTAGTGTTTCAAGTACCAGATTCCCTTTAGAAAACCTATATTTATATTTACTGCTGCAGGATCAGTCCTGATTGTGGTTCTTGCATGCCTCAAGTCCCTTCAGCGGGCCCAGCAATATGGCCTGGGTCTCCAGCAGCGTGGTGTCTGTGTTTGCTTCCAGCGGGGGACCAGTGGAGCAGCAAGGCAAAGCTCTGCTTCTGGCCGGAATAAGTGACGCTGCTGACGGGCGCTGATCTCTTACCTCCCGCCTGATCTGGGTCTGCCTCGACCCAGATCAGGCTGCCGTAGGCCCTGCAGGCCCTACTGGAGTCTTAAGCTGAAGGAGTTTCTGGTGAACCTGACCCGATGGCACAGATGGCACGCGTTAAGAATAGCTATATAGAAATAGTCAAATCTTCTCGCTGATGTTCTCGTTTAGTTAAGTAGGTCATAAAGAGGCAGCAGTATCAAATTGAGAAAATGTCATAACTAGTTAAAAAAATCCTGACCGTAACTTCAAGCAGACACTCCTTTGGTACTGCGCTTCATACGCTGGACATCCTGCTGTATGTGGCACAGGTGGAAAACAACTTTTTGTCCTTAGTTTGGGTCAAGTTCCAAAAACGTTTGATGCTACACTAGCCATAAAGCAACTCACTGATGATGACATCATCAGGATTATTTTCTCAGACTCCCTCCAGAGACACAGAAGACGTTATACAGCCGTTGGTCTATGTGAAATTGGTTGACTGCCCCTTTTATCTTTAGGCCTGTGCAATGAAAAGACTTGGTGTCAGCGCTGTAAAAAGAACTATAAACATAGATGGGCATATAGAGGCCTAACAACTTTAAATTTGCTTGCAGTGTCCTCTAAAATATGTGTGACTTGCCCTAAAAGACAAAATACAAACAAACAGTACTTGTAATGTATAGTTTTCATCATGCATATACTTCAGTGCTACATGATTTCAGATCAGCATTTGTAAGAGCACGTGGGGCAGCTACTATCAAAGATGTTCTTTGTTTATGAACTCAAATAGATATTTGAGTGCTCAACCTGATGTTTATGGGGTGGGGCTTCCGGTAAAATAAGACTGTTTAAAGTTGGAGGAATGTTAATGAATCATTCCAGTTTTCTGCCCTCTGGACCAACCCCACCACTTCTCCTGCCCAGTGATCCCAGAAGGAATTCTCAACCCACATTTCAGTTTCACTGAACTGAGATGTTTTCTCTCCCAGCTGACTGGGATTAAAGGCAAACGTTCAGTGCCGGCTGATCATCTGTCAGACACTGAACTCATACTGCAGCTGTGATTGTGTGTTTAGAGTTTGATAAAAATGGCTGCGTCGAATGATGGGGAAGCTCACTTGATAGACAAGAGCTCCTAGTGTACGTGTGTGTTCATTTGTCTTTTGAGATAAATTTTTTGAGCATTGTATGCTATAATTTGATCGTGGAAAGAGACGGGCAATGTTGGCATTTGGTGTTTGCACATGCTAGTTTGACCCAGTTCAGGTGTAAATTAACTTGAGTTTCAACCACTTGTGTGAACATATGTGGGACGCACTAAAATGCATTTACTCAGCAAATCGGCCCACTTCTATTCTTCCCCACCTTCTGTCTGCCCTCTCTCTGTTTTACATTCTTTCACTGTCTTCCTGTATTCCTCATTTCTCTTTCACTTCCTGTTCCCTGTTGTTGTAGCTGTATTTAAGGTCAGACTAAAGTAAACCATATCTGATGAGGGCCTGAAAGGGGGTGGGGGGAGATTTACAAGATATAGACCATTAGCTGGGAGGGAGCGGGTGGTGTGTGTGAAATGGTTTTAGGAATTCAGAAAGTAGAAGGAGGGATGACAGAATATGGAGGGGAGAAGATAGGGAGTCCCCACCCTCTTCTCTCTCCCCTCTGTCATCCCACTCCCCTTCTCTTGGCTGACCTTATTTGGTCATGTTACTGCGGCTATAGCAGGAGGACTGAGAGAGAGAGAGAGAGAGAGAGAGAGAAAGGGGGAAGGATGGACAGATTGTTCTTTTTTTCTTCTCTTTTCGCCCTCTCAGAATAGAGAGCTTTAGCCTGATGAGAGATGACGTCAGAGGAAAGTCAGGACTCAGAGGGAGGAGTCGCTGATGGGGCAGAAGTTTAACTCTGCGGGGAAAATTGTCATTGTAGTTAATGTGCTCTGGTTAACCGTAAGCGAAACTAAACTTTCAGCCACGGGTAAAAGTGTCTGTGTGCTTCAGTTGCACTCGCTGTGCAGATTGATACAGAAGAGGAAGTCCTCTGGGACAGAAGAGGAACTCTGTTATTCTAAAACTGTCCACATGCAAATTGAGGGAACGTTTTCCCTGCTGGCTAGTTTCTACGGTATCTATGAAAATGAGCAGCACAATCAGAGTCTTGCTGACGACAGCATCGTCTCCATGGTTGCTGCAGTTACGGACTTTGACTGACCATGATTTATGCTGTGTCACATCAAAAAACACACACACACACACAGAGGTTATTGTGTGCTGTCCCTTAGTCTAACCACAGGATGTAACTACATATTACTATACTTGTGTATATATGGCCGAGTGCATACACACATGTCCACGAACACCAACGCATCTTGTCCATCATTACTCCTCCCCGAGGCACACACACACACACACACACACACACACACACACACACACACACACACACACACACACACACACACACACACACACACACACACACACACACACACACACACACACACACACACACACACACACACACAAGTTCACAGAGAAGAGTGTGTGAAAATAGTGTGTTTATACTGTTTGGTTATGAGGTCTTTAAATACATCACTTGACATGTGAGAGAGGGGTCATTCATTAAGTGAAGCCGGTTGTGTATTTTTCATCTGTGTTTATTGAACATCTTGTATCGTCTTGTTTTAGCAACTAAGCTGTGACTCGTCTCCCACACTGTAGCGCCGACATCTTCAGGCTTCATTCACAACAGTGCATCAACATAATTCTTCCCAATGCGTCTTGTCTTCCTCCATCTTTTTTTTTCTTCTATGTACTAATCTCTATCCATGCATCTTCGTCTCTGTATTTCTTTCTCTCTTTCTAGACTGCCTGTTCAGACTGTGTCCCATGAACCGCTACTCTGCCCAGAAGCAGTTCTGGAAAGCGGCGAAGCCGGGAGGGAACACGGACACGGTGCTCCTCAACAAGCTCCATGTAAGTGACGACATGTCCCCCCCCCCCCTCCTCCTTCAGTCACACTACACACCAGTACACTAACACCACACACGGACCTGTCGTCGGGACTCACAGGGTAAAGAGATTTAGAAGTCTAGATTTTGATCGTCAAATTTAAATGGTAGATTTGGTCGAAACTGAATGCCAAGCTGCACAGTGAATGTGTAGAAATGTTCACTCTGGACTACAGTTTACAATTTTACCTCAGCAAATATACATAATAACTTTATAACCTGCTATTAAAGTCCTTTTATAGACATTATACTCCTACTGTCCTACCTTTCTGCCCTCTACACTCCACTTTCTCTCTTTCTGCTTCGATGCATTACCATTTAAAGCAATCTGCTATCTGACCACCCAGTCACAAAATGAAAGACCGCAATCTTTCCTGCGTTTTCATGGAGACGTGAGCCAGAATCTTTGGTTAAACCTCTCTCGAAGCGTATGCTTTTGGCTAACACCCTTTCTTATACTTTTTGTTAGCTGCTCACCAATCAGATGACTTCTGACCACATCACTGTGTATAACTGTTATCAATGAACAATGTTGCAGTTAGTGGGTGTGATAATTCATAATTTGTATATTCCTTTTTATCTCATTCTCCGTTCCAGCATGCAGCTGACTTGGAGAAAAAGCAAAATGACTCTGAAAACAAAAAGCTGCTTGGAACAGTAATTCAGTACGGGAATGTCATTCAGGTTTGTTCCTCTGAAATGGTCTTTATGTTCTTGGTATTTATTCAGAGGAGATAAGATTTGTTTAGACTTACACATATTTTTTTTGCTTAAACTAAGATGGCTCTGACATGGAGGTGATTTAATCTCACCTCTTATCTTAAATTTGAAAAATGCCTCAAACTTAATCTATGTTGAGCGTGCTCCCCAACATTAACCCTTAAATAAAAAATGAAAACCGTAAATTGCGTGTTCTATTATTAAAATGTTGTGAACTTTGACACAGTCCCAATGAAAATGAAAGGGGCTGAAACCTCCTGCAGTCATAGTCAAACCACTCATTTTAATAATACAAATACACTGTAAAGCATCCTGATCAGAGAATACTGGAAGCGCGATCATAAATGAATTCAACACACATACGCAGTCATAATATAGTATGTAGACGTTCGCACTTCATTCAATCTACTACAAGGAACTTTCTTTTTTTTTGTTAATTTTCGCTGTCCCTGTGGACAAAAGTGGTCGTGTTTCCCAACACCAGGGTCCGTTTAGAAAACCTCCAATTTGACCACAGCTGGGCCTGACGGTCTGCCCCGCTCAGTCCTGGTTTTGGTTCCCCGTGCCTCTCTTCTCTCTAGCGGGCCCAGCAATATGCTGCTGGAGGCCACACTTGCGTCTGAGCTGAAGGAGTTCCTGATGACAAGCATTACGAATAACTACAAAGAAATAGACAATCTTCTCGCTGATGGTCTCGTTTAGTTATGCAGGTCATAGAGAGGCAGCAGTATGACATTGAGACGGTTTCATAACCAGTTAAAAGTTCCTCACAGTAACTTTGAGGAAGAAAGTGACTGTCAGTGTAGTTCTGCAGGCATCCTTGTTTGGATTTATCTTACCTGTTGTGTGACATTGGTTTACTAAATATCCCTTATGGCAGTTAGTTTCTACGAGTGCCCTAAATGCAAGCTGCTTTCTTCAAGTCAGTACACTGTTAGAAGCTCTTACTTCTTACCTAACATTTTTGCATGTCTGTTTGTTTGTATTTGTGTTAACTTGATTATTTTCTGCTCAGCTCCTCCACCTGAAGAGCAACAAATACCTGACGGTGAACAAGCGTCTGCCTGCGCTGTTAGAGAAGAACGCCATGAGGGTGATGTTGGACACCGCTGGAAATGAGGGCTCCTGGTTCTACATCCAGCCATTCTACAAACTACGCTCCATCGGGGACAGTGTGAGTCATCATATGTACACGTCTGTGGGAGGGGTGCATTGTGGCAATCACCATGCTGTGTGTCATCAACGTCGGGCAAAGCTAAGGCTGGAATCATGCCTGGGATGATACGTATTTTACATTTTTAAATATGTGTACATTTTAAAATATAGTAACAGTCGGCCA
This sequence comes from Pholis gunnellus, assembly GCF_910591455.1. Taxonomy (NCBI): domain Eukaryota; kingdom Metazoa; phylum Chordata; class Actinopteri; order Perciformes; family Pholidae; genus Pholis; species Pholis gunnellus. The sequence goes on along the minus strand of NC_136529.1, from coordinate 16,575,560 downwards.
CTTCTCTTTTTTTAAAATGTAGTTGCTCATTTACATATACCGCAGTAAATGAGTATGATCAGGTTAAGACTGCAGAATAAATGTCCAGACTTGAAGAGCACAAGTCCTCTTTACCTAAGCCTCAATGTGAGGCCTCGCGCTGATCACATATATCCCTGGATGGACCTGTGCCAGCACCCAATTGGTGTTTATCTGATCACAAATCTCTTGTT